>NC_136072.1:956327434-956927434 GCF_964261635.1 Lissotriton helveticus | reverse complement strand
TTGAAATTTTCACGAAGCTTCATCAACCGGCACCAAAATTATTCCAAATAGAATGTAGAGGATTTCCTTTGGAAAATAGGTTCTAACTATAACTACCTACTGGTGACCGCCGGTAGGTAATATATATATATATATATATGTATGTATGTGTCTTGTAAAGCGCACTGCTGCCCTGAGGCGTCGTGGCGCTGTAGACCGCTGGGGAACCCGTCCTGGCTATCCTTGTGAGATGGTCCCTACTGGGTATCTCCAAGGTGAAACCAGGCATCCCCGGCGAATGTGGGGGGACGTTGTAGAGATGAGGCAAGCTAATGCCTAGAGTTGCAGAGTGTGATCCCTGGTTAGAGTAGGCACCGAGGCAAGAATTATCGAGTCCGCTGACCCTGGTCCACGACCCTGCCGCGTCGGGAATTGAACCCTGGTCCCGGGCCATTCTCTGCTTCCGGATCTGCCGCCTCTAACCAGTGAGCCACACCACTCTACTATATCTCTATATATATCTCTTTATATCTATATATATATATATATATATATATATATATATATTACCTACTGGCGGTCGCCAGTAGGTATATATAGTTAGGATTTTTTCTCTATGGGTTTTTTGAAAATTCTATGTCTAATAACTTTGGCGTTTGTGGACGGAATTGGCTGAAATTTTCAGGAAAATGGCACATTTTGTTTCTGAGCAGCCCTTGAAAATTTGGGGGGGGTTCGTCCAGTGGGGGCCGAGAAAAAAGGGGGGTCCCAAAACGTGTTTTTAACATTGAGTTTTCCATAGGGCGGTTGGCCTCACTTTTAGCCCGAACGGCTGAATGGATTTGCACGAAACTTGGCAAAATTGTAGGGACTGGTAGCCCGATGTGCCTTTTGTAGGTCTCAATATATGTGCTCCAGTGGATTTTGAGAAATTAACGTTTAAAAAAAGATATATATCTGTAACAGCGGACCGGGCAGCGCACTGGTTCGCGGACTTTTCGCGCAACGGAGCTTTGTGAAGCGAAGCTGATTGGTTCTCCGGCGTCTGTCAACATTCCAAACAGTCCGTAGCGGCCGCCATCTTGTCTCTCGGTAGGATCGAGAGACAAGAGGAGGTCAAAACAAAGGGGGAAATAACTATAAGGGGGCATAGTAGATCCTCGCTGACCCCCTAGCTTTGATGTGGAGGTTTTAAAAGGGCCCCGCGGGGCAAAAAATAATAATAATAATAATAATTGAACGGCTGAATGGATTTGCACGAAACTTGGCAAAATATTAGGGACTGGTAGCCCGATGTGCCTTTGCTAGGTCTCAATATATGTGCTCCAGTGGATTTTGAGAAATTAACGTTCAAAAAAAGATATATATCTGTAACAGCGCTCCGCTTCGCGTAACGGAGGTTTGCGAAGCTGATTGGTCATTCTGTCACTGGGCTATAGTTGGGCTACATCTGGCTGATATTTGGGCTACATTTGTTTTTTTGTGTGTCTGGCGGCCATCTTTGGGCTACATTGGGCTACATTGGGCTTCATTGGGCTACATTCGGCTAATTAGCAAATAGCTCATCGCAAACTAGGAATGGTAAAGAATCGCTATTTATTCCTTAAAGTTCGCTATTTAGGAAATGCAAATAACTTTGATGATACATATGGCGGTTCATCTCTAACAAGATAAGAAGCATAGGGATACATTTATGATGACTGGCGCATCACCAGGGATGTGTTAGTCATTTTGTGCCGCTGTTCCGTCACCTATGGTGTGCTGCATTTACAATGCGGCGCATCATGGGGCAAAAACAGCACAGATGCGTGATGTATCTGTGCCGTAAAGGTGGCGCATTGCTGGAGTTGTATCGCAAGTGTGATGAAGCTCCAGCAAGGGTCGGGGGTGCCCCTGTCGCAGGGTTTCTGTTCTCACACAGAACTGTGGACAGAGGATTGGAACCTCGGCGAATGCATTGCTGGAGTTGTATCGCAAGTGTGATGAAGCTCCAGCAAGGGTCGGGGGTGCCCCTGTCGCAGGGTTTCTGTTCTCACACAGAACTGTGGACAGAGGATTGGAACCTCGGCGAATTAGGGTGTCCCAAAACTCACGTTAGTAATCAAAAACTCCTTAGCAAGCTAGGTACAGTGTCACATTGGATATAACAAACTCTCAATGTTTAGACAATCCAGAATATGAACTTATAGTACCTCAGGATACGTGGAACTCATGAACAGTCGGTCGTTATAGATTTCTTAGAAACCAGAACATGGAGTTAAGAAGAACAGATGTGTATTTGAAATGTTTATTTACTAATGCCGTCTTCTCAGGCGTAGTACCTTAGATAATAAAAGTACACATATTATCAGTAGCAAAATTACCAGCATAGTTACTAGTACATAAAAAGTGAATGGTGATAGTATGTTAACATGCTGTAAATGAATAGGAGTTAGCAACACTTATAAGCAGCCGCGGGCCGTGGAGGGAGTTACGGTGAGGCAGGGAGGCGGGGAGGGGGAGAAGCAGGGTGGAGAATACAAGTACACATATTATCAGTAGCAAAATTACCAGCATAGTTACTAGTACATAAAAAGCGAATGGTGACAGTATGTTAACATGCTGTAAATGAATAAGAGTTAGCAACACTTATAAGCAGCCGCGGGCCGTGGAGGGAGTTACGGTGGGGCAGGGAGGCGGGGAGGGGGAGGGGCAAGGTAGAGAGGGCTCCACCCTGCTTCTCCCCCTCCCCGCCTCCCTGCCCCATCGTAACTCCCTCCACGTCCCGCGGCTGCTTATATCTCACCCTCCCTAATACACATATTATATTATTTGCTAAGAAGGTCTCTTTGTGTTGGTTTAGGGCGTGCCCATACTTTAGTGTCTTAGATTTGAAGGAATCACATCAGCATACACCAGCTCTCTCTTCATGTGAACCGCATCAACTGTTGTGTATGTGTGTTCGGCAAAGCAATATAAAACCCGCCTCATGCCCAGAATTGGCAGAAGTTGCACTTATGTTATGAGTATGAAGTCGTGGAGATCAGACCTCATAACAATTCTGTATCGTGTTGTTCTTGAAACTTTAGCACTCGCTGTACAGATATAGTTTAACAAGTAAAGCAGATAGTAGACCAATAACATATTATTCTCATGTAAACCACGATGAACTACTAGGTGGAAAGCTAAAGCAACAACTAAGTGTCGTGTGCAGAAGTTGCAAAAAAGGAAAAATGGCGTTTAAACCGGTAATGAGCCCATGCTAACTTAACACGGTGTAAAGATATCCAGGACCTAGATGACACCTCCTCATGATCCGGAAACGAACTGAATAAGATAATAGAAGTGCCATCTCATGAGAGCAGATTGCAAGTTTATATGTGGACGGTCCGCAAGGTAAAGCATTAAAAACTAGGAAAATTTAATGCTAAAGAAAAATAAAACAGCCAAGTACTTTATCGAGTCTTAAGCCAATAGGCAAGGTAAATAATAAAAACTTGACAAATAAGTCAATGAATTGTCAATGAAATGCTAGTACTCAGCATATCAAACATGAAAAAGGTCTATGACATAACTGTGTATGCAAAATAAGCTGCAACAGCCTCCAATAGGAAGTCACCGTCTTCATCCGAAAACAGTTCAGCCATCCAATTTAAAAGCGGAAAAGAACATACGTGCTCTCCCAGCACCGGATCCTCTATCACCATCAGAGGACAGCTCGGTGGGTTTTCAAGAAAGCTCTGTTCCAAGAAAGACTGTGCTGCCGCCAGTAAATTCCAGGGACCAAGTAGTCCATGCATCAATGCCACAGCCATAATCCTTTCGCCAGGACAAACCAACTCGTGAGTAATGATAGGAGTCATCAGCTGATTAAAGTCGACGTCAGGAGAAACCGGTCCGCAGAGACACAAATCAATGGCCCAATCGAAATCACAGGTCAGGCAGTGAAATACAGGCTGGACACAGGTGAAGTAGGAGAACCGAAAAGATAATCCATATGCCGTGCTTAATATCGCCAACGGCATTGTGCCATAATATTCTAGCATGCGATTGCGGAACAGTGTCAGCAGCTGCAGGGTCGGAGGTTGCATAGGAGGGACATCCATATTTAAAAATGTAAAAAAGCACAAGAGCGTCCGCTGGTAATGCAAGTAAAAATGCCAATCTACGAACCAGAGTGCAGAAAATACAATGAAAGGAAGCAGGGATGACTCCAAAGATTTTCTCAAATGAAGTCACGAGACCACTGGTAACAACTTTAAAAAAGTGTGCCAGGGACTTTGTGGAGGATGCGTTAAAGATAGTCGGAAACATGTTGCTGAAATTGAAAGGCAAATCTTAATTGAAAAGGGTGTGCACCTCTGTATGGGTGTTCGCTATGTGAAGTACGAAAGTTTCACGGGCCGAACTCAAGGCCACCTCTCTCTGAGACAAAAGAGCTCTTATTCTTGCCATGCCGTTGAAACGTGTCCCAAGGTTGGTATTTGTGGCCAGATTGAAAACTCCCTATGTTCATGTGTGGGAGGAAATAGAACATTTCTGCAGCAAATAACCCGTTCACTTACTGTTACGATAAAAGGAATACTTTTAATTAACTCAGAACAATCTTCATTATTGAGCATCAAATAACTACCATTTTCCAACAACTTGAACGTGGGGATGATAGCAGGAACTGGCGTGCCTTGCAACACGCAAGCCATATTTGGTCGGTGTTTGTTGCATGAACCGTGTAACTGTATGTGCCTACACATTAGTGAATGATCTGGCGTCTCAGTGCATTCCTCTCCATTCAGATAAACTTCTTGATCATCTTTGAAACATCTGTATGTGTATGGAAGCGACCAGACCTCATGAAGAAAAGCACTACCTAAAGGTTCATAACGACCTATTGGTATATATTTCATACAATTTGAAAACTTATATAAAGCAAAAGGCAGCGTTATTAAACCGTGGATAATGCATGTTGCCAAAAAACCCGCAATCCTCTGCTGATGATGTCACTGAGCATGTCATGAATGATGTAATATGTGACATCATCAGCAGTGGATTACGGGTAATGGTATCTCTAGTTTACTCCCTTATAGCTGTGTTTCTTTTAACATAAGTGTCTGTTTCCTTCCCTTATACTTACTGTTTTTGGTTCGCTTCCGGTTCGCGTACCAGCGAGCGAACTAGGAAGCGAACTAAGAGAAATAGAGGTTGGCACAATTCCAAATATTGTACCAATTTTTTAATAACGGGGAGGTAGTTCTGAAAAGAACTTTTTTTTTATTTTTCTGAACATTTTTTTACTGTTTTTGAATTTTTCGGAACAGTTTTATATTTTTTTGGGTTTTTCTTGGAGGGGGCAATGAAAACGATTCATTGTAAAGGGCTCAACAGGAGCAACAAAACAAAAAAAAGAAGTATTTATTATTTTGGGCGTTTCGGACAAACTTGCATATGATAGTCAATAGCTCTGTTGATCAGAGTGATGCTTTTTTCTCCGTAGGAAATGAATCCATCGCAAAATGCGCAGATGTGTTTTACATCACCAAATCTCATTTGTATATTTGGCACCATCTCCCTGCCCTCTGGTCCCGTTACTTAGGGTACAACAGATCTTCTGGCCATAATAGGGAGATTATCTAGGTCGTTCCGAAACTGTGCAGCACTGTAGTTGTTAGGATGCCACCTAGTCATATGGCGATGCATTGTGTAGTTTCCGAAACTGTATTTTTTGTCGGTCCCTCTGGACAGTCTATCTTGACATATAAGGCAAGTTACGTATCTTGCATTTACTTTTTTCTGACCTTTGGGAATTTTAAAAAATTGCCAAATGAAGTTTTCTTTCCGGTGAGACGTCCTGGGCTGCTCAGGCAAAAACTGCCTCTCTTCGTGCTCGTCCTCCTGTTCCTCTTCTTCTTCTTCTTGTTGAATTAGAACTTGAGCAGGTGGTCCACTCTTCCTTGGATGTGGTGGAGGTGGTGGGGAAGCACCAGCTGAAGCTACTAAAGAAGCCATTGCTCAGTGATCACAAAGGGTCTTTCTCTCACAATGATGAAAGTCAGAGTGAGGAAAGAAGGAGGGATTTTCATCATTTGGGAAAAACAAGAGTTCTCAACCAATCAAAAGTGTTCATTTTAGATTATATGACCTAGTCTTACATCATTAGGAAACCAAAAGTGAAATGAACCAATGAAAAGTGTTATTACCAAGTCACATGACTTGCTGTGTTTACGTTAAGCGCTTTGCAGGGCCTCCCGGTTTGCTTCCAGAAACCTGCGCTTTGCGACTCGCTTCGCGTACCAGTTCGCTAACGTAGCACGTCATATGACGTATCACGCGACAACGTGAAACGTCATGCGGACGGGAGGCGTCACGATGTTGTTTTCTAACGCGGCACTTGCGGTAAAGAAACGTTTACCGGCTCGCGGTCTATTTCGCGGCATCAAGGTCAGCTAACGGGAAGCTTCCCGATTCGCGAAGCGGGAACGAAGAAAAAAAAATATTTAAAAAAAAAATTATTCATAAACATATAAAATATATTTTTGGATTTAAAGAAGAATACATTTTACAGCTACAGATATTAGCTGTTAAAAAACCAATGAAATTCACAGAAAAAACCATATGTTATAGACCATATATAGTTAGGAATTAGCATTTACAAAACCTTGAAAATTCACTGAAAAAACCATAGGTTATAGACCATATATAGTTAGGAATTAGCATTTAGAAAACCTTATTTTACTCACACAAAACCATTGAAATTCCATATATAGTTAGTTGCACTAACTATATATCGCGCACCCGCAATCCACTGCTGATGATGTCACATATTACATCATTCATGACATGGTCAGTGACATCACTGATGACATCACTGATGACATCTCAAATGACATCACTGATGACATCACTGATGACGTCTCATTTGGCATCATTCTTGTGCTAATACGATAAACTTCTTCAGACTATAATATAACCTTAGATACACTCAGTGTATACAGACACTCACACACTGCCACTCATCCATGGAGTTACTCACACACCCAGTCAGTCATGCAAAGAAACAATCTCACCTCCATTTCTTCAACTATACAGTTATACACACCTTACTTATTGAAACATATACTAACACATATTTACTCTCTTATACAATCCCTGATACAAGTTCACAATGATCGATACAACCACTCACTCAGTGGCTCTCATGCACAGTTATTTATATATGCCAACTCTCACATGTACTGTGTTTTACATATGTACTTACTATGACATGTAGCATTGAGATATCCATTCACTCATCAATACACTCATGCACACAGTCAACTGCCCATGTAGCTGTTTCCACATGCACTCTTGAACTCATACACCTAGTGAATAAACTGCTCACACATCTATGCACAGAGTCACACACCTTCCAGCCACCCCCACACAAACTCAATCTCCCATAGAAATACTTGGGCAACCAATTAATAACACATATAGCCTCTCGTATAGCTAATGATCAACACATGCAGCAGTTTACATCACAACAGACATAATGATGCACAAATTAAGACAGTTTAGTCATTAACCCGTGCATTCAGTAAGACGCATTTAATCACTCACTCATACAGTCAATCACGCACCTACTAAAACCTTCATTCAGACACTTATACATCCACTCATTCTTCAATATGTAAAACATATTTAAACTTTACAGAAACACATAATCACTGGATGTTGTCATCAGTGATGTCATCAGTGATGTCACTGACCATGTCATGAATGATGTAATATGTGACATCATCAGCAGTGGATTGCGGGTGCGCGATATATAGTTAGTGCAACTAACTATATATGGAATTTCAATGGTTTTGTGTGAGTAAAATAAGGTTTTCTAAATGCTAATTCCTAACTATATATGGTCTATAACCTATGGTTTTTTCAGTGAATTTTCAAGGTTTTGTAAATGCTAATTCCTAACTATATATGGTCTATAACCTATGGTTTTTTCTGTGAATATATATATATATATATATATATATTACCTACTGGCGGTCGCCAGTAGGTATATATAGTTAGGATTTTTTCTCTATGGGATTTTGAAAATTCTATGTCTAATAACTTTGCCGTTTGTGGACGGAATTGGCTGAAATTTTCAGGAAAATGGCACATTTTGTTTCTGAGCAGCCTTTGAAAATTTGGGGGGGGTTCGTCAAGGGGGGGCCGAGAAAAAAGGGGGGTCCCAAAACGCGTTTTTCCCATGTTAATTTCCATAGGGCGGTTGGCCTCACTTTTAGCCCGAACGGCTGAATGGATTTGCACGAAACTTGGCAAAATTGTAGGGACTGGTAGCCCGATGTGCCTTTTGTAGGTCTCAATATATGTGCTCCAGTGGATTTTGAGAAATTAACGTTTAAAAAAAGATATATATCTGTAACAGCGGACCGGGCAGCGGCCCAGGACGCGTACTTTTCGCGCAACGGAGCTTTGTGAAGCGAAGCTGATTGGTTCTCCGGCGTCTGTCAACATTCCAAACAGTCCGTAGCGGCCGCCATCTTGTCTCTCGGTAGGATCGAGAGACAAGAGGAGGCGAAAGCGAAGGGGCAAATGACCATAAGGGGGAATAGTAGATCCTCGCTGACCCCCTAGGTTTGATGTGGAGGTTTTAAAAGGGCCCCGCGGGGCAAAAAAAAAAATAATAATAATAATCGAACGGCTGAATGGATTTGCACGAAACTTGGCAAAATTGTAGGGACTGGTAGCCCGATGTGCCTTTGCTAGGTCTCAATATATGTGCTCCAGTGGATTTTGAGAAATTAACGTTCAAAAAAAGATATATATCTGTAACAGCGCTCCGCTTCGCGTACTTTTCGCGTTACGGAGGTTTGCGAAGCTGATTGGTTTTTCGGCGTCTGTAAACATTCCAAACAGTCCGTAGCGGCCGCCATCTTGTCTCTCGTAGGATCGAGAGACAAGAGGAGGCCAAAGCGAAGGGGCAAATGACCATAAGGGGGCATAGTAGATCGTCCCTGACCCCCTAGGTTTGATGTGGAGGCTTTGAAAGGTTCTCGCAGGGCAAAAAAATATATACCGTTTTTTTAGTTTTTTTGCGTGGAGTGCGCTCGGTTCGCGAACCGGGAAGCGTTCTGGGGAGCGTACTTTCTTGAAAATTAGTGAAAAAAGTTAGAGTACAATAATAATTGTGAGTGATCAGATGTAGGGTAGCTCTGAGAAGAGCTTTTGGGTTTATGGTACATTTAGGTACTTATAAGTAGGTACCAATGCACATTCTTAAATTCAGAGTGAAAACTCTGTTGCCCTCATCTGAGAAGTGAACTCAATCTCCTCTGTAGATATCTTGCATGTAGTAACGCAAGTTATTGTTGTACAGGGAGCCCATTCCATGGTCTCTCATGTAAGCTGAAACAGATTTGTTTACATGCTTCCTCGATTTCTCAATTTGTGGACAAAATTGGTTCGACCACCTCCATTTCTGTCTTTGGCATATATTTGAATATACCAAGGCAGTCTGAGGAAAAAGTGCCATCAATTGCTCAAAGGTGTCCTTTAAAAGCATTTCCAGACCTACCCCAGTCAAAGTGCCCAAATCATTACCTCCACAGTGCACAATTAACAGGTCAGGTTTTGGCAAATGCATAAAGGTTTTCACCAATGGTATCAATTGGTGACATTTTAATCCTCTGTGGCCAAACCACTTAATTTCCACATCTTGTAAATTGAGGTTAGGTAAATTCCTGTTTTCAGCGTACCCTTGAGTCCAATAGATGTAGCTATGTCCAACAATCCAGACAGAAAACATGGCGAGAGAAGGTTCTCCTGCAGTCAGATGAAGTGTGGCAATGAAATGGCAGTTGAAAAAATGAGAGTGTAAAATGAAAAAAACTGAGGAGTTTCTGTGTTAATGAAGCAGTAAGAGTGATTGGTGGATTTTGATTGCTGAAAACAGAAAGTTAGTGTGCATGGATGAGTTCGTTGAAAGATGTATTTTGAGTGGCGAAGAAAAAATCATTAAATGAAAGAATGCTCTGGATATGCAGGTGCACTGAGAGTTCAGAGTTCAATTGCAACATTGTTGTGTGAGAGGTCTTGCAAGAGGTGGTTGCTATGCAGAAAAAGCAGAGAGGGGGCAGAGGGGGGAAGGGTTTTGCTTTGAAAAAAAGTGAGGGAAGAGTTTTGATTGGGTGACATGAGAGATCTGTGTGAGGAATTACAGCATTTCTGTGCTTTTGATAGCTGCAGACTCTGGAGTGCATACCTTTTGCTCTGCTGAAGACAAATTGGTGTGTCTCTGAGACTGTTTTGAAACTCAAAGTATTTGCTAAGGTGAGAAAAAATTTCTTTAATTTAGATAGAAAATAGTGTGCTTTAAGGAGAAAATTATGAAGAAAGTTGTGTTTTTCAAATGTTGCTTTGTCTCAAGTGTTTCACAAATAGATTTTGTTTCTTTGAGAAATTGTAATTGGAGAAAATGTGAAGTATTAGTACTGACAGGGCTTTTATGTGCATAGGAGTTGTGGAGTGTTTTCAAATTATGACTTGTAAATAGTTTTTGAGAAAAAGCAATGGTTTTAATATTGATGAGAAGGACATAATGGTGTCTGCTTCTTTATAAGGTAATTGAGAGTCTCTGATGTTATTTTTCCCATTTCAATGTAAGAAGTTTGTCTGTGGAGCAAATTGCTTGTAAATATGCTCCCACCTGTGCATGGCAAATTTAGATTTTGAAAGTTTCCGTTACATAGGCATGTTAAAGGTGACTGAAATATGCTGCAAAGGCAATCAAAAAATGCTTTTATGTGTCTTAAGGACATTTTAAGTCATTTCCCCATGTGCAGTGTTTTCAAATTATGAGTTGAAAATCGTTTTTGAGGTAAAGGAATGTTTTCAAAATTTATGTGCGCCATATGACCCCAAATTTCTTTTTCAGGGGTGCAGCAGGGTGTTCTTGAGACACCCGTGCACCGTCGGAAAAATTCGTAATTTGCGATGAGGTAATTGCTAATCGCAAATTGCACCTTCATTCCTATGGGCCTCCTGCTGCATGGAAATGAATGGGTAATCTTGCTGAAATGCAAAGTCGAATCTGTATTTAAAAGGGTCTGCACCTCTGTACGGGTGTTCGCTATGTGAAGCACGAAAGTTTCACGGGCCGAACTCAAGGCCACCTCTCTCTGAGACAAAAGAGCTCTTATTCTTGCCATGCTGTTGAAATGTGCTCCCAAGGTTGGTATTTGTGGCCAGATTGAAAACTCCCTATGTTCATGTGTGGGAGGAAATAGAACATTTCTGCAGCAAATAACCCGTTCATTTACTGTTACGATAAAATGAATACTTTTAATTAACCCAGAACAATCTTCATTATTGAGCATCAAATAACTACCATTTTCCAAGAACTTGAACGTGGGGATGATAGCAGGAACTGGTGTGCCTTGCAACACGCAAGCCATATTTGGTCGGTGTTTGTTGCATGAACCGTGTAACTGTATGTGCCTACACATTAGTGAATGATCTGGCGTCTCAGTGCATTCCTCTCCATTCAGATAAAGTTCTTGATCATCTTTGAAAATCTGTATGTGTATGGAAGCGACCAGACCTCATGAAGAAAACCACTACCTAAAGGTTAATAACGACCTATTGGTATATATTTCATACAATTTGAAAACTTATATAAAGCAAAAGGCAGCGTTATTAAACCGTGGATAAGGCACGTTGCCAAAGCAGTCAACCTTTTGGATTTATACTGGAAATGTTAAAGGAAGAATTACGGAGTAGGGCCTGTAAATCTTTAATGGACAACGAGTAAAATTACTCCAACCATCATATTCCTGTAACTCCGGGATAGTAGGGGTGTTTAATTTTTTAGAAGTAGCCAATCCAAAGCATTTGGTCTGGGAAATTGTTTCATTCACAAACAACATATGATTTGGGATGAGACATGCACGGTGGAAAGCCTCAGTGCCTTGTACCTGCCAGGTTCGTGAACCCCAAACTGATGTAGATCCTGGATATTTTTACTCTGTGTTACGTTAGCATGGGCTCATTACTGGTTTAAACGCCATTTTTCCTTTTTTGTAACTTCTGCACACAATACTTAGTTGTTGCTTTAGCTTTCAGCCTACCTGCGTCAAGATCTATGCCTGCTTCAAGCAGGCGCAGGGTTTTGATGTAGCTTTGTCCTATCTGATTGTAAATGCGGCACACCGTGGGTGGCAGAGCAGCGGTGCACGTTAACTGGTGCATCCCTGGGGATGTGCTAGTTAATATAAATCTGCCCCTTTACATTTAATTATGTGCAGGGGACACAGAGTAGGTGAGGTTTATCCAAGGTTAAGAAGAGATGAGTCCTGTTCAGTGAAAAATTGGAGATAGGCTTCAGTATATTATATACTTAAGTAGTGTGTTAAGTTTTTGATGACTGTTATTAATTTACTGTTGGGTAATAGTGGTTAATAACATTTTTTATTATATTTTACCACAGATTCAACTGCAGATTATTTCAAGATTTTAGGATGCCTAGCAAAGAAAGAGTAAGAAAGGCTGGAAAACGTCAAAGACAGCAGGAGCATGGAATATTGCAGCAGTCCTCTAACAAAAAGATTTGTCAAGTCACCAAGAAAGCACCGGGTAAGAGTCGAAAAACAGTCATAAGAAATATGTGTAGTAAAAAAAATATTACTACAGAAAATGTTTCACTCCAGAAAAGGAGAATGAATTCAAATGGTAAGGAAAGGCCAATGAGAAATGTTACTGCTAGAGTAAGAGATAACTCTATGCATGAAAGTAGAAGGAAACAACAGTTTAGGGATATTCGTAAACGAATGTTCCGCAACAGGATAATTGGGAATTTGTTAAAAAATATTAAGAAAGGTCAGCAGAAAGTGGTTTTTTATAAGAGAAAAAAAATAGTTGAGAAAGTTATTGATCAGGCATTTGAAATTAAACGTAAGTTATTTATTTTGACAATCAATAGAATTAGGAAGCTAAACAAGGTAATTTATGATTTCAAAAGAAATAGTAGATGGAAGAGAATAGTTAATCGTAGTAATTTTTGTGAAGTTTTTTCTGGAGAATGGATGCATAGTTCAAGCTCTGAGGCATTTTTTAATGAGGAGAGTTATTTCCAGGATAATGATTTGGTGCATGCAGTTGACACCAGTGGTCGAGCTTATGAAGTGAAAGATGGTTGTCCAGTTGAAAAAGAAAAACTTGTGAGAACAGAGATAGAAGAGGTGTTAGGTAATGAGGTTTTAGGGAGACGTCCTAAGGGTCCTGTGTACACCTGGAAGTGTAGTAGTATTTGCAGTGTACGACAGGATTCCATCAATTTGCTTTGTGATTTTATACGGTCATTTAGTAAGAAAAGTTTGAAGCAGAAAATGAAGTTGTTGCAAGAATTAGATCCTTGCAGAGTGAGAGAAGTGATAGGTTTGCATGGTCATTCACTGGCTTGTCTTTCCAGGAGAGTATGCCAGAGTGTTTTTCATCATTTCAGGATGCTAGCAGTGCATCATAATAAAGTGAGGAAATTAGTTAGAATGTTGTATTATGCTAAGAGTCCAGCAATTAAGCTTAAACAATTATGCGCTGCTCTTTTGCATGGTTCTGAAATAGATGTGAAGAATATATGTGAAGAAATTGAGTTTTGTTACTTTGGAAGTAAAGAGGAGAATGTTGAAATTGACCAAGAAGAAGAGAGTAATGTGGAAGATAGTGTACAGGTTTCCAGTACAGATAATTTCCAGAGGGAAATTGCGACGTTTGAGGTGAAATCAAGTGAGAGGCCAAATTTCACTTGTGTGTGTTGTCGACGCACTTATTATAAGAATCAGACTAAGTTAGTGGATTTATATGGAAAAAGTGAAAGGGAAAATAATAGTGAATGGAAGGATTTTACAACATACTTGATGGTAGAAAATTGTTTTGATTTGGGATTGGATCAACGTGTGTGTACTTATTGTTGTAACAAATTAAATCAAAACCAGATGCCTGCTAGAGCAGTTCATAATAATCTGGAATTGGTTGAAATTCCTTCTGAATTGAAGGATTTAAATACTTATGAATCTATTTTGATTCAAAGTATCCATCCCTTTCAGGCTATTGTAAGAATGGAGCCAAAGACAGGGAAATTGCCTCCATCAGATTTACAGAGAGGATTAAAGGGAAGAGTTGTTTATTTGCCTCTAGATTTGAAGAAAAACATTAACACAATTGGAGTAGAAAAAGTGGAAGAGGAACCTCTGGTTATCTTAGTTAATGGGGTTCCGACAAAGAATAAGAAAATATGGCAAGATTTAGTAGATGTTAGGAAAGTCAAAAGGGCAACATTGTATTTGAAAAAATATAATAAATACTATAAAAATGTATATGTTGCAGAAGAGGAAGTAAGTGAGGAAGAGGATAGCGATTTGTGTGCTGGTCAAATTGAGAAAGTAGAACCCTCTACTAGTGAAGAAATATATGAACATTATAGTGTTCATCCTTTGCATTCCAAGGAAGTCATGGGGAATGCTATTGAGTTGTTTCAAATGAAACAAGCGAAAGGGAGTCCCATTAGTGTTTGGGAGGAAAGTTTGGAAGCTCGGTGTTTCCCACAGCTTTTTCCAACAGGTCAGGGAGGAAGATATGATGAGCGACCTCATCAAATTCCTGCTTCTGAATACCGGACTTTGCGATTGTATGCAGGAGATCCTAGGTTTCGACAATGCATTCCTTATTTGTTTCATCTCCTGTTTGAAAGCGATCTGTCTGGACTGTCATATGCAGTGAACCACATCTTGAAAAGTGGTATACACATGCAAAACATCTCGGCAAGTGACTTTATGGATAAAGTCAATGTCCAAGACAGTATTTTGGATTCTCACCTGATTAATCTCATGGCGTGTCAGCGTGGTACTAATGAGTACTGGTACCGTCGTCATGGTGATTTAAAATGTATGCTGAGGAACTTAGGAACTCCCACATGGTTCCTCACTTTGAGCTGTGCTGAGTATGGCTGGGAAGACTTACTTGAATTTCTACGAGAGGCAAATGCTAACGTAGAAAACATCGAATTCAAGACACCCGGAGAACTGTGCTCTTTGGATCCAGTCAATGTATGTAGGTACTTCAATCATAGATTTGAAGGTATGATGTCTTTCATCATGAATAAGAAGAATCCACCTCTTGGAGAGGTGTTGGATTTCTTCTGGAGGAAGGAGTACCAAGCAAGAGGTGCTCCTCATATACATATGTTGCTGTGGATCAAGGATGCACCTAAATTTGGAACGGATGCAGACGACTCAGTGATGAGTTTCATAGAACAGTATTCTACGTGTGCTGTTCCAAACGCAAAGGAGAAAAAAAGCCTAAGAGAAAAAGTTCTACGTTTCCAAAGCCATCGATGTGGAAAGTACTGTCGTCGTAAATTCCGGAACAAAGACAAGTTCTACACCAAATGTCGTTTCGGCTTTCCACGATCGGTGATTTCTAAAGGAAGAGTGAACAGTTTGATGTCTTCGCTGCGACATAATGTGATGAAGAAATCACCTAAAAACACATACAATTTGAAGAGGAACGAAGAGTCTAAGTACATCAACGACTACAACCCGGTGATTTTGTCCATGTGGAATGCTAACATGGATATACAGTTTGTGGCTGATAACTGTATGGCTGTGGCTAGGTATGTGACATCTTACATCACCAAAAAAGAGAAGACAGAATTGAAGGATATGTGGGAGGACATTTCCCATGAAAAGAGCCTCAGCAAGAAGTTGTACAGTTTCAGTCTGAAGATGTTGTCGCATCGAGAAATCGGAGCTTACGAATGTTCTGACCGGTTGTCTTCAGCAAGTCTCTATGCCAAGTCCAGGAGTATCGTTTGGGCGAGTGTTGGTCTTGCTGCAACGCGTAATCGAGTTCTGAAACCTGTGCGGGAAATTGAGTATTTGGCGGAAAAGGAGCCAAACAGTACCGACATTTTGAAGAGCAACATGTTGGATACATATTATCCAAATCGAAGCAGTCACCTCGAGAATGTTTGTCTGTATGAGGTTCTGCAAAATTACATATTCAAGAGGAACATCAAAGAAGATACTGAGAAAGGAGTGTATGCTGTAATAGGAAGTGAGGGATGTCTGGTCAAGCAAAGAAAATGCCACTTGATAAACCATCGAAAATTGAGTGGCGAATCTCCTGAAAAAAAGGAGTTTTTCTATTTAGCACTTTTGCAACTTTTTAAGCCTTGGCGTGCAGAAGAGGAACTGCTTGGAGATTTCCTCTGTTACGAAGACTCTTTCAATGCTGCCAAGGAGACCATAGAATGTCCTGCTTTTCCCAAATATGTAGAAATGTTGAATGTGGAAATTGAGCAGGAAGCAACGATTGCAGCCGAGATTGCCAGAGACAGTTCTCAGGACAGTCAGAGTTCTGCTTCATTGAGTCAGGATCCACTAGGAGGACCTCTTATCGAAAATGAAGCTGCCACTGCTATGAATGAAGTGGAAAGAGCCATGGCACATGCTCAGGAGGATGCGGTTAACTTAGAAGAGTTGGAAAGACAACTCAACGTTGAGCAGAGGAAAATATATGACGAACTTACCATGCAAATTGATCATGGATTAAGTCATGACAAGAAAGAGTGCTCATGTACGTCGTTGAAGCCTGTCCGACTGTACGTGAGTGGAGAAGCGGGAACTGGAAAAAGTTTCCTTATTAAAGCAATTTCATGTTATTTGCAGGAAAGGACAGAGTCATCGCTGTCTTGTGTTGTCACCGCTCCAACTGGACTGGCAGCACATAACATTAAAGGGATTACTTTACATCGTTTACTGATGCTGCCAGTGGAGCATGACAACAAATTAGAATATCACAAGCTATCTGGAGATGCTTGTTTTGAAGTTTCAAGAGTCTTGAGGAAAATGAAACTTCTTATCATTGACGAAGTAAGCATGGTTTCCAATGTCATGCTTGCCTTTGTGCATTTGAGAATGCAAGAAGTTCTCAAAACAGAGTATGATGTGTTATTTGGTGGCAAACACATCATTGTTTTTGGAGATCTTCTGCAGCTGACACCAGTGAAAGGGCAACCTGTGTTCAAAATGCTCACGCATGAAGATACCAGGAAGTGCTTAGGGAGTATTGGCAACGTCAATATATGGTTAAACTTCAATTATGCTGAACTGCATGAAAATATGCGTCAGGCAAAGGATGAAGTTTACAAGACTATTCTACAAGATGTTAGAATTGGAAAAGTGACCGAGCATGGGAAAGAAGCTTTACATGCACGATTACTGACAAATTTATATCCAGACGAAGATGTTGTGCCTGAGAATATTTTTCAGAAAGTTACTGAGAAAAAATCTGGAATATGTTTGATGCCAACTCTTGCAGAATGTGCCAAATTCAACAACAAAATGTTGCATTTAGAAAAGCAAGAGATTGTGAAATTGGAAGCTATTGACAGAGTAGAGCATATGGGATCAACAATTATTTTGTCTGAGAATCTGAAAACAAAATTGGATTCATTAGAGAAGAGTATATCTAAAACTGCGGGTTTTGAAAAGACTCTGAATGTGTGCTTGAACTGCCGTATAATTTTAAGAAGGAATTTACATGTTGAAAGAGGTCTGGTAAATGGATCAATGGGTAATGTTGTTGATTTTGTGAAATACAGAAATAGAGATGGAATTGAATTTTTAAAAATTAAATTTGATGGCATTGAGGAAGTACAGCTAATTGCTCGTTGTTCTGCTAGATTTTTGCTTGTAAAAGACTTATATGTTCGTCGTAAGCAGTTTCCTGTTTGCTTGGCATATGCGGTGACAATCCATAAATCGCAAGGTTTAAGTGTAGACTGTGCATTGGTGAATATTGGCAGTTCTGTGTTCAAGGAGGGTATGGCATATGTGGCATTGTCACGAGTTAGGACTTTATCGGGATTGTACTTGATTGAGTGTGATGTCACAAACATTTGTGCGGATCTAGATTGTGTTAAGGAATACAATAGGTTGAGAAGAGAGTATGCGCCACATTTGCCTCAGTATCCTTTGTTTGAGAAACGTGTGGTAGGCCGGAAACGAAGAAATGTGACCAATACTGGGGAGGTTGTAGCAAAAAGACGAAAAGTTGATGAACCTGAAATTATAAGCAGAAACAAAAAGGATTCTGTTGAAGATGTTGTTGGTTTTCAATTTGAAAACAGTTCTGGTGTCAACTGCTATGCTAATGTAGTGGTTAATGTTGTCTTTTCTCTAGAAACTTTAAAAGAACAGATTGTGGTCAATTCGGATCAAAGATTTTGCAGTTTGTTAAATTCTGTGTTAGAGAAATGTAGCACTGATAGAACAAACATAGAAAGTGTGTCTGAAATTCGAAATCTGTTAGACAGATGTTCAGGCCAAACACAATTCTCTCAAAATAGTCAGCAAGATTGTCAGGAGTTTTTAATGTATATGCTTGATGTATTGCATGATGAAGGTGTAGATGTAGATCACCTGTTTGGGCTTTCTTATCAATGGCAGCATGACTGCGAGAACTGTAGGGTATCAGCTACTACTAGTGTAGACTCAGAAAGATTTATATATTTAACTTTGCCAGACAGTAAATCAGTCTCTTTTAATAAGCTAGTAAAAGCAGCTGATCACAACATGGAGTGTAGCCAATGTAAATCTGAAATGATGTCCACATTATTTATACGAACATATGGCCAGTATGTCATTTTAATGTTCCAACGATGTAGGCCTGATGGAACAAAATTGACAACTTTAATTAAAAAGTTTGTGGCTTCACAGTTGTCAATATCAGGAAGGACTTTTGTAACTGTAGCAATTATATATCATGATGGTCCTTCAATAACATCAGGACATTATACAGCTTATTTAAAGTGTAGAAATGGCTGGTCATTCTGCAATGATTCTGTTTTAATTTTCAAAAAAAAATTGCCATATGACCTTAAAAACTCTTACCTGGTGTTTTTAAAACCAAAATTTTAGGGAAAGAATCTCGGGATGTTCTCTGAGGAATTTCAAGAAGTTCTCATGGCTCCTACACTATTTGGCCTTGACGATAAGTGTAGTACAGAGACATAACTTTTTACCAAAACACTGGACGTTATTGAGAAATACGTGCACTTTGAATGAGTTCAGAAAAACTATTTCTTTTTATAAGCTAATTGAAGCAGCGAATCAAAACATGGAGTAGAGGGAATGTAAGTCTGCAATGCTGTCTACTGTTTTACATTGCTTTGTGATTAAAAGTGATGTAGAGAATTAAATAATTGTACTAGTCATAAAGGTAGTGTAAGTCTGCTTCATAGTAAGCAGTATCAGTGTGATAGGAAATGTAGAACATGATTGAGCAAGAAGGGGAAGATATTACTAGTCCAGGATTGTGTAAATGATCTTCAACATTTTAATTCTGAAAGTTGCGGAAATGCGAAAAGACGGGATTGGCTTACAAGAAATCCAAGAGTTATACATGGCTCTGACACGATTTGGCCTTGTGGAATCGTGTGGTAGAGAGCGAGAAGTCATTTATTGTATGTAACATGTTTTTGAAAACGATGGAGGTTTTCTTTCAGAAAGTGGCGGGTTGAAAGTAATAACAGCACAACAGAGTGTAAGCTGTTCATAGGACATCCTTGGCCGTCATGGAAAGTAAGTTAACTTTAAGGAGTTCTGAATTCTGATTTGTAATGTATGGGTTTTTTAAACACAATCATTTTGATTGTGTTTTTTTTTCCCCGCTGTTATATGATGAATACCTTCAAGTCACTGTTTTAGTGAAATTTGATACATTCTGAGAACAGCAAAAATAAACCATTTAACATGTATAATTAATTCTGTTCTGTTTGCATTTATGATGTACATGTAGAACTGTGTAGGAGGCATGGAGAAGGTGAGGCTTCTGTCAGTGTCAAAGTTGTTGCATACAGTGCTCATATTCTACGTAGTCTTTTATATTTCATTACTTTCACTGTTTCTGACAGATCTAAAAAATTTTTTTTTAAAAGAACAGTAAGTATAAGGGAAGGAAACAGACAGTTATGTTAAAAGAAACACAGCTATAGGGAATAAACTAGGGATACTGTTACCCGCAATCCTCTGCTGATGATGTCACTGAGCATGTCATGAATGATGTAATAT
This sequence comes from Lissotriton helveticus, assembly GCF_964261635.1. Lineage (NCBI taxonomy): Eukaryota > Metazoa > Chordata > Amphibia > Caudata > Salamandridae > Lissotriton > Lissotriton helveticus. The sequence continues at coordinate 956,907,365 of NC_136072.1, read as the reverse complement.
GTGACATCATCAGCAGTGGATTACGGGTAATAGTATCTCTAGTTTACTCCCCTATAGCTGTCTTTCTTTTAACATAACTGTCTGTTTCCTTCCCTTATACTTACTGTTCTTTTTAAAAAAAAAAAATTTTTGGTTCGCTTCCGGTTCGCGTACCGGGGAGCGAACTGGGAAGCGAACTAAGAGAAATAGAGGTTGGCACAGTTGCAAATATTGTACCAATTTTTTAATAACGGGGAGGTAGTTCTGAAAAGAACTATTTTTTTAATTGTTTTTGTTGTTTTATATTTTTTTTATTATTTTTCTGAACATTTTTTTACTTTTTTTGAATTTTTCTGAACAGTTTTATATTTTTTTGTTTTTTTTTCGGAGGGGGCAACGAAAACGATTCATTGTAAAGGGCTCAACAGGAGCAAGAAAACAAAAAAAAAGAATTTATTGTTTGGGGAGTTTCGGACAAACATGAGCATGATTGTCAATAGCTCTGTTGATCAGAGTGATGCTACTTTCTCCGTAGCAAATGAATCCACTGCAATGTACGCAGACTTGTTTTACTTCACGAAATCTCGTTTGTATATTTGGCACCATCTCCCTGCCCTCTGGTCCCGTTACTTCCGGTACAACAGATCTTCTGGCCATAATAGGGAGATTATCTAGGTCGTCCTGTTCCTCTTCTTCCTCTTCTTGCTGAATTATAACTTTAGCAGGTGGTCCACTCTTCCTTGGATGTGGTGGAGGTGGTGGGGAAGCACCAGCTGAAGCTAGTAAAGAAGCCATTGCTCACTGGTAACAAAGGGTCTTTCTCTCACAATGATGAAAGTCAGAGTGAGGAAAGAAGGAGGGATTTTCACCATTTGGGAAAAAAAATAGTTCTCAACCAATGAAAAGTGTTCATTTTAGATCATATGACCTAGTCTTACATCATTAGGAAACCGAAAGTGAAATGAACCAATGAAAAGTGTTATTACCAAGTCACATGACCTGCTGTGTTTACGTTACGCGCTTTGCAGGGCCTCCCGGTTTGCTTCCAGAAACCTGTGCTTTGCGACTCGGTAAGCGTACGAGTTCGCTAACGTAGCACGTCATATGACGTATCACGCGACAACGCGAAACGTCATGCGGACGGGAGGCGTCACGATGTTGTTTTCTAACGCGGCAGTTGCGGTAAAGAAACGTTTACCGGCTCGCGGTCTATTTCGCGGCATCAAGGTCAGCTAACGGGAAGCTTCCCGATTCGCGAAGCGGGAAAGAAGAAAAAAAAATATTTAAAAAAAAAATTATTTATAAACATATAAAATATATTTTTGGATTTAAAGAAGAATACATTTTACAGCTACAGATATTAGCTGTTAAAAAACCAATGAAATTCACTGAAAAAACCATAGGTTATAGACCATATATAGTTAGGAATTAGCATTTACAAAACCTTGAAAATTCACTGAAAAAACCATAGGTTATAGACCATATATAGTTAGGAACTAGCATTTAAAAAACCTTATTTTACTCACACAAAACCATTGAAATTCCATATATAGTTAGTTGCACTAACTATATATCGCGCACCCGCAATCCACTGCTGATCATGTCACATATTACATCATTCATGACATGGTCAGTGACATCACTGATGACATCACTGATGACATCTCATTTGACATCAATGACCACATCACTGATGATATCATTCATGTGACAATACAATGCATCTCCTCACGTTTTAATATAACCTCTGTTTCACCCAGTGTTAAATACAGAGTATAATTTTTGAAACCATTGACACACCAATACTAGTTACTACATACGTACTCACTGATTCCTACGTCTACACACACATTCACTCATTCACCCATACAATCATTCATACATACAATCACTCATCTTTACAACACTATCATATGCACTCATACACCTATACAGACACTTACACTCTGCCACTCATCCATGGAGTTACTCACACACCTAGTCAGTCCTGTAAAGAATCAATCACACTTCCATTTTCTTGTCTATACAGTTAAACATAGAGCACCTTACATTTTCAAACATATACTAACACATACTTACTTTCTTATACAATCATTGATACAAGTACACATTGATCTGCACAGAGTCACACACCTCCCAGCCAGCCACACACACACTCAGTCTCCTATACAAATACTTGGACAATCAATCAATAACCCATATAGTTAATCATATAGCTACTGATCAACACATGCAGCAGTTTACAGAACAACAGACATAATGATGCACAAATTAAGACAGTTTAGTCACTAACCCATGCACTCAGTGAGACACATTTAATCACTCACTCATACATTCAGTCATGCACCTACTAAATCCTTCGTCCAGACACTTATACATCTACTCATTCTTCAATATGTAAAACATATTTAAACTTTACAGAAACACACAGTCACTGGATGACGTCATCAGTGATCTCATCAGTGCTGTCATTTGAGATGTCATCAGTGATGTCATCAGTGATGTCACTGACCATGTCATGAATGATGTAATATGTGACATGATCAGCAGTGGATTGCGGGTGCGCGATATATAGTTAGTGCAACTAACTATATATGGAATTTCAATGGTTTTGTGTGAGTAAAATAAGGTTTTTTAAATGCTAGTTCCTAACTATATATGGTCTATAACCTATGGTTTTTCCAGTGAATTTTCAAGGTTTTGTAAATGCTAATTCCTAACTATATATGGTCTATAACCTATGGTTTTTTCAGTGAATATATATATATATATATATATATATATATACATAAATATATATATATATATATATATATATATATATATATATATATTACCTACTGGCGGTCGCCAGTAGGTATATATAGTTAGGATTTTTTCCCTATGGGATTTTTGAAAATTCTATGTCTAATAACTTTGGCGTTTGTGGACGGAATTGGCTGAAATTTTCTGGAAAATGGAACATTTTGTTTCTGAGCAGCCCTTGGAAATTTGGGGGGGTTTTGTCAAGGGGGGGCCGAGAAAAAAGGGGGGTCCCAAAACGTGTTTTTAACATTGAGTTTTCCATAGGGCGGTTGGCCTCACTTTTAGCCCGAACGGCTGAATGGATTTGCATGAAACTTGGCAAAATTGTAGGGACTGGTAGCCCGATGTGCCTTTTCTAGGTCTCAATATATGTGCTCCAGTGGATTTTGAGAAATTAACGTTTAAAAAAAGATATATATCTGTAAGCGCGCTCCGGGCAGCGCTCCGGTCCGCGGACCTTAAGCGTACCGGAACTTCGCGTAGCTAAGCTGATTGGCTCTCCGGTGTCTGTCAACATTCTAAACAGTCCGGAGCGGCCGCCATCTTGTCTCTCGGTAGGATTGAGAGACAAGAGGAGGCCAAAACAAAGGCGAAAATGACCATAAGGGGGCATACTAGATCCTCCCTGACCCCCTAGGTTTAATGTGGAGGTTTTAAAAGGGCCCCGCGGGGCAAAAAAACCAAAAAAATGTTTTTGTTTTTTTTGCGTGGGGAGCGCCCGGTCCGCGAACCGGGAAGCGTTCTGGGCAGCGTACTGCAATGAAAAATGAATGATAGACTTTTCAAATGCTGTATGTTAATTGATTGTTGTTTTTGTTGATTATTTTTTATTTTCTTTATTTTTTAAGCATTTTTTTTTATTGTGATTGTGTTTCATAATTTATTAAACTTTCTAACATTTCATTGTCAGAAATTTCATAATTATCATGGAATATACATTGTAGTCTCTGAGGGTGTAAAATGTCCTCATTTGCAAGGAGGTTATCTACTGCTTGTACACATTGCAGTAGTTCATTGTCCCAAGTTTCATCGAAAAATTCAATGTCAATTTGATCAATTGTATCAATCAATTCTTGGCTGCTCTCTTGCAGGTCCATTTCAAAAGAAACTTGGTTTTCGCCTTCCATTTTGCCTGAAATTTAGATTAAAAAAATATATATTAGTAGAGATAGGGCAATGTTGGGAATAATTTTAGATAGGCATTTTTTATCAGTGAATTTATCTTTGGGCAGTGTATAGTATCAGAGTGGAAGTAGGAATATAAAAAAGTGTATGTGATTTAACGTAAGTAAATTCATAATTATACAAGAGAAGCCTAACTCCATCCATAACTATAACAGAGAAGTCTCTCTAAATCTATAACTACTACAGAGGGATAGTATATATCTATCAGAAAAAGTTTACCATATTAACTTATAGTGCACAATATACTTCAGTTTTAAAAATAAAAACTTACCTTTAGAAAGAAGTTGAAGGAATTAGTGAAAATACTATTGAAATGTACAGCAAGAAGTAGTAGTCAAAATGGCGGTGTTTTCTTCTCTTCCTTTATATATATTCAGGTATATAACCAATGAAATGTCAGGTAAAAAAAGTAGAAAATGAAAGTAACATTTTCATTGGTTGTCAATTCCAACACTTCAGATGTGTTTTGTGAAGTAATTTACCTCACGGTATTTAGAGAGGTCTACAGGCTAAATGACTAAATGGAATTCCAATCAAATTTGTGAAAATGGTAGGGATTGGTATGTAGTATGAGCTAATCTATATTTGGTGAAATTGTCTCCAGTGGCTTTTCTGTGAACTACTTTCCCACCTTTTTTGATGGTGCGCTTCCCAGAGAGCGACCCGGTACGCGAACCGTTGAGCGCCCCGGTTCGCGAACCTTAAGCGTTCCGGGAGTCCACCATTTTGTGTTTCAGTCGAATTAAGATACAAGATGGAGGGCAAATAATGTTCAGAATGGGTAGAAGGGGGCACGGTAGAGTTATCTTGACCCCCTAGGTTTTCTGAGGGTGGCTGAGGAGGCTTATATGTGCGAGAAAAAAAAACATTTTTTAAAAAAAATTCGCGAGGTTAGCTCCCGGTTCGCGTACCGGGTAGCACCCCAGGGAGCGTACTTTGTTGGAAATTAGTGAAAAATGTTAGAGTAAAATAATAATTGTGAGTGATCAGATGTAGGGTAGCTCTGAGAAGAGCTTTTGGGTTTATGGTACATTTAGGTACTTATAAGTAGGTACCAATGCACATTCTTAAATTCAGAGTGAAAACTCTGTTGCCCTCATCTGAGAAGTGAACTCCATCTCCTCTGTAGATATCTTGCATGTAGTAACGCAAGTTATTGTTGTACAGGGAGCCCATTCCATGGTCTCTCATGTAAGCTGAAACAGATTTGTTTACATGCTTCCTCGACTTCTCAATTTGTGGACAAAATTGGTTTGACCACCTCCATTTCTGTCTTTGGCATATATTTGAATATACCAAGGCAGTCTGAGGAAAAAGTGCCATTAATTGCTCAAAGGTGTCCTTTAAAAGCATTTCCAGACCTACACCAGTCAAAGTGCCCAAGTCATTACCTCCACAGTGCACAATTAACAGGTCAGGTTTGGGCAAATGCATAAAGGTTTTCACCAATGGTATCAATTGGTGACATTTTAATCCTCTGTGGCCAAACCACTTAATTTCCACATCTTGTAAATTGAGGTTAGGTAATTTCCTGTTTTCAACGTACCTTTGAGCCCAGTGAATATAACTATGTCCAACAATCCAGACAGAAAACATGGTGAGAGAAGGTTCTCCTGCAGTCAGATGAAGTGTGGCAATGAAATGGCAGTTGAAAAAATGAGAGTTTAAAATGAAAAAAACTGTGGAGTTTCTGTGTTCATGAAGCAGTAACAGTGATTGGTGGATTTTGATTGCTGAAAACAGAAAGTTAGGGTGCACGGATGTGTTCTTTGAAAGATGTATTTTGAATGGTCAATAAAAAATCATTAAATGAAAGAATGCACTGGATATGCAGGTGCGCTGAGAGTTCAGAGTTCAATTGCAACAAAGTTGTGTGAACTTGCAAACACCAGAAGTCTTCCAAGAGGTGGTTGCCATGCAGAAAAGGCAGAAAGGGCAGAGGGGGGAAGGGTTTTCATTTGAAAAAAAGTGAGGGAAGAGTTTTGATTGGGTGACATGAGAGATATGTGTGAAGAATTACAGCATTTCTGTGCTTTTGATAGCTGCAGACTCTGGAGTGCATACCTTTTGTTCTGCTGAAGACAAATTGGTGTGTTTCTGAGACTGTTTTCAAACTCAAAGTATTTGCTAAGGTGAGAAAATATTTCTTTAATTTAGATAGAGAATAGTGTGCTTTTAGGAGAAAATTATGAATTATGTGGCGCAAATTGCTTGTAAATATGCTCCCACATGTGCATGGAAAATTTAGATTTTGAATGTTTGTGTTACATAGCCATGTTAAAAGTGATACAAACATGCTGCAAAGGCAATCAAAAAACGCTTTTATGTGTCTTAAGGACATTTTAAGTAATTTTCCCATGTGCAGTGTTTTGAAATTATGATTTTAAAATCGTTTTTGGGGAAAAGGAATTGTTTTTAAATTTATGACAAGGACATAATGGTGTATGCTTCTTTATACTGCAATTGACTGTCCCTGATGTTATTTTTCCCATTTTAATGTAAGACCTTTCTCTGTGGCGCAAGTTGCTTGTAAATATGCTCCGACCTGTGCATGGGAAATTTAGATTTTAAATGTTTGTGTTACATAGCCATGTTAAAAGTGACCCAACCATGCTGGAAAGGCAATAAAAAAACACTTTCATGTGTCTTAAGGACATTTTAAGTAATTTCCCTGTGGGCAGTGTTTTCAAATTATGAATTGAAAATCGTTTTTGAGGTAAAGGAATGTTGTTAAAATTTATGTGCGCCATATGTCCACAAATTTCGTTTTCAGGGGTGCAGCAGGGTGTTCTTGAGACACCCCTGCACCTTTGGAAAAATTCCTAATTTGCGATGAGCTAATTGCTAATCGCAAATTGCACCTTCATTCCTATGGGCCTCCTGCTCCATGGAAATGAATGGGTAATTTGCAATTAGCAATTTGCTCATCGCAAATTAGGAATGGTAAAGAATCGCTATTTATTCCTTAAAATTCGCTATTTTGGAAATGCAAAATAGTTATATGATACATATGGCGGTTGATGTCTAACAAGATAAGAAGCTTAGGGATACATTTATGATGACTGGCGCAATGAAGTGGACATCACTTACTTCATTGGTAGAGCTTTACATGTATTATGTCCTCTGTATTCTTCATCAAGCGTAACTTTAATCTGCAATCCTGAGTAGGCCTCACCTTAAACAAACCTCTGGATAGGCCACACCTTATCGTCATCCTGAATTAATCATTTAAAATGCTAGGGACAGATTTATGATAGGTGTATGCCTCTTTTGCGCCACTTACAAAACACTGTCCACGGGGAAATGACTTAAAATGTCCTTAAGACACATGAATGTGTTTTTTTAAAGCGTTTGCAATTTTTTGGGGTGACTTTTAACATGGGTATGTGACTCAAACAGTCAAAATCTAAATTCACCATGCACAGGTGGGAGCATATTTACAAGGAATGTGCTCCATGGGGAAAGGTCTTATAATGTAATATGGGAAAAATGACATCAGAGACACTGAAATGCCTTATAGAGAAGCATACACCATTATGTCCTTGTCATAAATTTGCAAACCATTATTTTTCCCCAAAAACGATTTTCAAATCATAATTTGAAAACACTGCACATGTGGAAATTACTTAAAATGTCCTTAATTCAAAATTTGCTATTCCTTATTTTGCGATTGCACTGAAGGATTTGCAAATTTTGCGATTCCTTAAATGCAATGTATCAAACAAAAAATATGTAAAAAATGATATTAAGGATTTGGAAACTACCACCAACTTCTAGTTTGTGGTAATTTGCGAATTCTTTTCAAAAAGCATTTTTTTCCAAAAAACAAAAGGTGCCATATGACGCCTATACATGTCCTTAGGGCATGTATGTGTGCCATATGCCCCCAAATTTCTTTTTCAGGGGTGTAGCAGGGTGTTCTTGAGATACCCCTGCACGCTTGAAAAAATTCCTATTTTGTGATGAGCTAATTGCTAATCGCAAATTGCAACCTTCATTCCTATGAGCCTCCTAGCCCATGGAAGTGAATGGGTAACTTGCAATTAGCAATTTGCTCATTGCAAATTAGGAATGGTAAAGAATTGCTATTTATTCCTTAAAATTTGCTATTTAGGAAATGCAAAATAGTTTGATGGTACATATGGTGGTTCATCTGTAACAAGATAAGAAGCTTAGGGATACATTTATGATGACTGGCGCAATAAAGTGGACATTACTTACTTCATTGGTAGGCCTTTACATGTATTATCTCCTCTGTATTCTTCATCAAGCGTAACTTTAATCTGCAATCCTGAGTAGGCCTCACCTTAAACAAACCTTTGGATAGGCCACACCTTATTGTCATCCTGGATTAATCATTTAAAATGCTAGGGACAGATTTATGATAGGTGTATGCCTCTTTTGTGCCACTGTGCGTCACTTTTATGATGCAGCGGCGGTGCTAATTTGCAATTAGCAATTTGCTCATTGCAAATTAGGAATGGTAAAGAATTGCTATTTATTCCTTAAAATTTGCTATTTAGGAAATGCAAAATAGTTTGATGGTACATATGGTGGTTCATCTGTAACAAGATAAGAAGCTTAGGGATACATTTATGATGACTGGCGCAATAAAGTGCACATTACTTACTTCATTGGTAGGCCTTTACATGTATTATCTCCTCTGTATTCTTCATCAAGCGTAACTTTAATCTGCAATCCTGAGTAGGCCTCACCTTAAACAAACCTCTGGATAGGCCACACCTTATCGTCATCCTGGATTAATCTTTTAAAATGCTAGGGACAGATTTATGATAGGTGTATGCCTCTTTTGTGCCACTGTGCGTCACTTTTATGATGCAGCGGCGGTGCAAAAGATTTGCTATGAGGCGACAACATTACAAATTGATGCATTTAGGCAGATATGTCATGGTGTAAAAAAAACGTACCACATGAAACCGATGCAGCAGTGATGCAAAAGATGCACCATGTCGCAAGACAGGCCTCACTTGGGGCCATATGTATCAAGCTAATTAGCATTCGCAAAGATCAAAATTCTACGAATTTCGGCCTTTGCGAATGTTAATTAGACAAATGGTATGTATCAAACAAGTTTGATGCAAAATAAGGAGTAGCAAAATTTTCTATTCCTTATTTTGCAATTGCACTGAAGGATTTGCAAATTTTGTGACTACTTAAATGCAATGTATCAAACCAAAAATATGTAAAAAATGACATTAAGGATTTGGAAACTATTGTGGTAAATTGGTGGTAATTTGTGAATTCTTTTCAAAAAGCTTTTTTTAAAAAAAACAAAAGGTGCCATATGACGCCAACACATGCCCTTAGGGCATGTATGTGTGCCATATGCCCCCAAATTTCTTTTTCAGGGGTGCAGCAGGGTGTTCTTGAGACACCCCTGCACCCTTGGAAAAATTCCTAATTTGTGATGAGCAAATTGCTAATCGCAAATTAAACCTTCATTCCTATGAGCCTCCTAGCCCATGGAAATGAATAGGTAACTTGCAATTAGCAATTTGCTCATTGCAAATTAGGAATGGTAAAGAATTGCTATTTATTCCTTAAAATTCGCTATTTAGGAAATGCAAAATAGTTTCATGCTACATATGGCGGTTCATCTGTAACAAGATAAGAAGCTTAGGGATAGATTTATGATGACTGGTGCATCACCAGGGATGTGTCAGTCATCCTGCGCCGCTGTTCCGCCACCCATGGTGTGCTGCATTTAGAATACGGGGCATCATGGGGCAAAAATGGCACAGATGCGTGACGTATCTGTGCTGTAAAGGTAGTGATTGCTGGAGTTGTATCGCAAGTGCGATGCAGCTCAAGCAAGGCTCAGGGGTGCCCCATCTCCACAATGTTGCGTCAAGACCTATGCCTGCTTAAAGCAGGCGCAGGGTTTTGACGAAGCTTTCTCCTATCTGATTGTAAATACGGCACACCATGGGTGGCAGAGTAGTGGTGCACGTTAACTGGTGCATGCCTGGGGATGTGCAATTTAACATAAATCTGCCCCTTTACATTTAAGTATGTGCAGGACACACAGAGTCGGTGAGGCTTATCCAAGGTTAAGAAGAGATGAGTCCTGTTCACTGAAAATTTTGACATAGTCTTCACCTGCTCAGCATTGCTGGACATGGCTAAATAATAGCTGCAAAATATTACTCTTGTTAAACAATTTTACTATTATAATCTCTGAGATTTGTCTCTTACTCTGCAACATCTCATTGTTGTTATCTTTCTTTAAAGATAAAGACAACCTCAACATGAGCGACAATCTGCAATCAGTTGATTTTGACCTCATCATTGAACTTGTAATTGAAACATCAGTGGATGTTGATCCCTTGGATGATTTAAATCCTGAGGATGAAGAAGAGCGTGATGAGGATGCAGATTTGTCCGAATTATATGACATAGGATGGGAAGCTGACCTGCTTGAGCCTATGGAAATATAAACATTTATTTTTAAAATTTATAATTAATAAAAAGTAAAAAGGTAAACCGTTTAATTTAAAAATAAAGACACCTTCAAAAGCAGGTTATGTGTAGTGTCTTCAATAAAATATTAAAATATGCTCATAAAATTAGATCAGATTCACATATAAAATAGCACAGGTAACATAAATATAAATGTCATTTCTTTTTTGCTATTTCTGTATTGTAAATTTGCAAGGACTAAAACATCTTCTATTTAAAATGTCAAGTAGTGTGTTAAGTTTTTGATCACTGTCATTGTTTTACTTTTTGGTAATAATGGTTAATAACATTTTTTATTATATTTTATCACAGATTCAACTGCAGATCATTTCAAGATTTCACCATGCCAACAATAGAAAGACAGAGAAAGGCTGCAAAACGTCAAAGACAGCAGGTGAAAGAAAATAAGCAGCAGTCCTCTAACAAAAAGATTTGTCAAGTCACGAAGAAAGCACCGGGTAAGAGCACAAAATATTTCATAAGAAATATGTGTAGTAAAAAAAATATTACTACAGAAAATGTTTCAGTCCATAAAACGAGAAGGAATTCAAATGGAAAGGAAAGGCCAATCAAAAATGTTACTGCTAGAGCAAGAGATAACTCTGTGCATGATAGTAGAAGGAAACAACAGTTTAGGGAGATTCGTAAACGAATGTTCCGCAACAGGATAATTGGCAATTTGTTAAAAAATATTAAGAAAGGTCAACAGAAACTGGTTTTTTATAAGAGAAAAAAAAAAGTTGAAAAAGTTATTCGATCAGGCATTTGAAATTAAACGTAAGTTATTTATTTTGATAATCAATAGAATTAGGAAGCTAAACAAGGCAATTTATGATTTCAAAAGAAATAGTAGATGGAAGAGAATAGTTAATCGTAGTAATTTTTGTGAAGTTTTTTCTGGAGAATGGATGCATAGTTCAAGCTGTGAGGCATTTTTTAATGAGGAGAGTTATTTCCAGGATAATGATTTGGTGCATGCAGTTGACACCAGTGGTCGTGCTTATGAAGTGAAAGATGGTTGTCCAGTTGAAAAAGAAAAACTTGTGACAACAGAGGCAGAAGAGGTGTTAGGTAATGAGGTTTTAGGAAGACGTGCTAAGGGTCCTGTGTACACCTGGAAGTGTAGTAGTATTTGCAGTGTGCGATAGGATTCCATCAATTTGCTTTGTGATTTTGTACGGTCATTTAATAAGAAAAGTTTGAAGCAGAAAATAAGGTTGTTGCAAGAATTAGATCCTTGCAGAGTAAGAGAAGTGACAGGTTTGCATGGTCATTCACTGGCTTGTCTTTCCAGGAGAGTATGCCAGAGTGTTTTTCATCATTTCAGGATGCTAGCAGTGCATCATAATAAAGTGAGGAAATTAGTTAGAATGTTGTATTATGCTAAGAGTCCAGCAATTATGCTTAAACAATTATGCGCTGCTCTTTTGCATGGTTCTGAAATAGATGTGAAGAATATATGTGAAGAAATTGAGTTTTGTTACTTTGGAAGTAAAGAGGAGAATGTTGAAATTGAGCAAGAAGAAGAGGGTCATGTGGAAGATAGTGTACAGGTTTCCAGTACAGATAATTTCCAGAGGGAAATTGCGACGTTTGAGGTGAAATCAAGTGAGAGGCCTAATTTCACTTGTGTGTGTTGTCGACGCACTTATTATAAGAATCAGACTAAGTTAGTGGATTTATATGCAAAAAGTGAAAGGGAAGATAATAGTGAATGGAAGGATTTCGCAACATACTTGATGGTAGAAAATTGTTTTGATTTGGGATTGGATCAACGTGTGTGTAGTTATTGTTGTTGCAAATTAAATCAAAACCAGATGCCTGCTAGAGCAGTTCATAATAATCTGGAATTGGTTGAGATTCCTTCTGAATTGAAGGATTTAAATACTTATGAATCTATTTTGATTCAAAGTATCCATTCCTTTCAGGCTATTGTAAGAATGGAGCCAAAGACAGGGAAATTGCCTCCATCAGATTTACAGAGAGGATTAAAGGGAAGAGTTGTTTATTTGCCTCTAGATTTGAAGAAAAACATTAACACAATTGGAGTAGAAAAAGTGGAAGAGGAACCTCTGGTTATCTTAGTTAATGGGGTTCCGACAAAGAATAAGAAAATATGGCAAGATTTAGTAGATGTTAGGAAAGTTAAAAAGGCAACATTGTATTTGAAAAAAAATAATAAATACTATAAGAATGTATATGTTGCAGAAGAGAAAGTAAGTGAGGAAGAGGATAGCGATTTGTGTACTGGTCAAATTGAGAAAGTAGAACCCTCTACTAGTGAAGAAATATATGAACATTATAGTGTTCATCCTTTGCATTCCAAGGAAGTCATGGGGAATGCTATTGAGTTGTTTCAAATGAAACAAGCCAAAGGGAGTCCCATTAGTGTTTGGGAGGAAAGTTTGGAAGCTCGGTGTTTCCCACAGCTTTTTCCAACAGGTCAGGGAGGAAGATATGATGAGCGACCTCATCAAATTCCTGCTTCTGAATACCGGACTTTGCGAATGTATGCAGGAGATGCTAGGTTTCGACAATGCATTCCCTATTTGTTTCATCTCCTGTTTGAAAGCGATCTATCTGGACTGTCATATGCAGTGAACCACATCTTGAAAAGTGGTATACACATGCAAAACATCTCGGCAAGTGACTTTATGGATAAAGTCAATGTCCAAGACAGTATTTTGGATTCTCACCTGATTAATCTCATGGCGTGTCAGCGTGGTAGTAATGAGTACTGGTACCGTCGTCATGGTGATTTAAAATGTATGCTGAGGAACTTAGGTACTCCCACATGGTTCCTCACTCTGAGCTGTGCCGAGTATGGCTGGGAAGACTTACTTGAATTTCTACGAGAGGCAAATGCTAACGTAGATAACATCGAATTCAAGACACCCGGAGAACTGTGCTCTTTGTATCCAGTCAATGTATGTAGGTACTTCAATCATAGATTTGAAGCTATGATGTCTTTCATCATGAATAAGAAGAATCCACCTCTTGGAGAGGTGTTGGATTTCTTCTGGAGAAAGGAGTACCAAGCAAGAGGTGCTCCTCATATACATATGTTGCTGTGGATCAAGGATGCACCTAAATTTGGAACGGATCCAGAAGACTCAGTGATGAGTTTCATCCAACAGTATTCTACGTGTGCTGTTCCAAACGCAAAGGAGAAGAAAAGCCTAAGAGAAAAAGTTCTGCGTTTCCAAAGCCATCGATGTGGAAAGTACTGCCGTCGTAAATTCCGAAACAAGGACAAGTTCTACACCAAATGTCGTTTCGGTTTTCCACGACCGGTGATTTCTAAAGGAAGAGTAAACAGTTTGATGTCTTCGCTGCGACATAATGTGATGAAGAAATCACCTAAAAACACATACAATTTGAAGAGGAACGAAGAGTCCAAGTACATCAACGACTACAACCCGGTGATTTTGTCCATGTGGAATGCTAACATGGATATACAGTTTGTGGCTGATAACTGTATGGCTGTGGCTCGGTATGTGACGTCTTACATCACCAAAAAAGAGAAGACAGAATTGAAGGATATGTGGGAGGACATTTCCCATGAAAAGAGCCTCAGCAAGAAGTTGTACAGTTTCAGTCTGAAGATGTTGTCGCATCGAGAAATTGGAGCTTACGAATGCTCTGACCGGTTGTCTTCAGCAAGTCTCTATGCCAAGTCCAGGAGTATCGTTTGGGCGAGTCTTGGTCTTGCTGCAACGCGTAATCGAGTTCTGAAACCTGTGCGGGAAATTGAGTATTTGGCGGAAAAGGAGCCAAACAGTACCGACATTTTGAAGACCAACATGTTGGATACATATTATCCAAATAGAAGCAGTCACCTCGACAATGTTTGTCTGTATGAGGTTCTTCAAAATTACATATTCAAGAGGAACATCAAAGAAGATACTGAGAAAGGAGTGTATGCTGTAATAGGAAGTGAGGGATGTCTGGTCAAGCAAAGAAAATGCCACTTGGTAAACCATCGAAAATTGAGTGGCGAATCTCCTGAAAAAAAGGAGTTTTTCTATTTAGCACTTTTGCAACTTTTCAAGCCTTGGCGTGCAGAAGAGGAACTGCTTGGAGATTTCCTCTGTTACGAAGACTCTTTCAATGCCGCCAAGGAGACCATAGAATGTCCTGCTTTTCCCAAATATGTAGAAATGTTGAATGCGGAAATTGAGCAGGAAGCAACGATTGCAGCCGAGATTGCCAGAGACAGTTCTCAGGACAGTCAGAGTTCTGCTTCATTGAGTCAGGATCCACTAGGAGGACCTGTTATCGAAAATGAAGCTGCCACTGCCATGAATGAAGTGGAAAGAGCCATGGCACATGCTCAGGAGGATGCGGTTAACTTAGAAGAGTTGGAAAGACAACTCAACGTTGAGCAGAGGAAAATATATGACGAAGTTACCATGCAAATTGATCATGGATTAAGTCATGACAAGAAAGAGTGCTCATGTACGTCGTTGAAGCCTGTCCGACTGTACGTGAGTGGAGAAGCGGGAACTGGAAAAAGTTTCCTCATTAAAGCAATTTCATGCTATTTGCAGGAAAGGACAGAGTCATCGCTGTCTTGTGTTGTCACCGCTCCAACTGGACTGGCAGCACATAACATTAAAGGGATTACTTTACATCGTTTACTGATGCTGCCAGTGGAGCATGACAACAAATTACAATATCACAAGCTATCTGGAGATGCTTGTTTTGAAGTTTCAAGAATCTTGAGGAAAATGAAACTTCTTATCATTGACGAAGTAAGCATGGTTTCCAATGTCATGCTTGCCTTTGTGCATTTGAGAATGCAAGAAGTTCTCAAAACAGAGTATGATGTGTTATTTGGTGGCAAACACATCATTGTTTTCGGAGATCTTCTGCAGCTGACACCAGTGAAAGGGCAACCTGTGTTCAAAATGCTCACGCATGAAGATACCAGGAAGTGCCTAGGCAGCATTGGCAACGTCAATATATGGTTAAACTTCAATTATGCTGAACTGCATGAAAATATGCGTCAGGCGAAGGATGAAGTTTACAAGACTATTCTACAAGATGTTAGAATTGGAAAAGTGACCGAGCATGGGAAAGAAGCTTTACATGCACGATTACTGTCAAATTTATATCCAGAACAAGATGTTGTGCCTGAGAATATTTTTCAGAAAATTACTGATAAGAAATCTGGAATATGTTTGATGCCAACTCTTGCAGAATGTGCCAAATTCAACAACAAAATGTTGCATTTAGAAAAGCAAGAGATTGTGAAACTGGAAGCTATTGACAGAGTAGAGCATATGGGATCAACAATTATTTTGTCTGAGAATCTGAAAACAAAATTGGATTCATTAGAGAAGAGTATATCTAAAACTGCAGGTTTTGAAAAGACTCTGAATGTGTGCTTGAACTGCCGTATAATTTTAAGAAGGAATTTACATGTTGAAAGAGGTCTGGTAAATGGATCAATGGGTAATGTTGTTGATTTTGTAAAATACAGAAATAGAGATGGAATTGAATTTTTAAAAATTAAATTTGATGGCATTGAGGAAGTACAGCTAATTGGTCGTTGCTCTGCTAGATTTTTGCTTGTAAAAGACTTATATGTTCGCCGTAAGCAGTTTCCTGTTTGCTTGGCATATGCGGTGACAATCCATAAATCGCAAGGTTTAAGTGTAGACAGTGCATTGGTGAATATTGGCAGTTCTGTGTTCAAGGAGGGTATGGCATATATGGCATTGTCACGAGTTAGAACTTTATCGGGATTGTACTTGATTGAGTATGATGTCACAAACATTTGTGCTGATCTAGATTGTGTTAAGGAATACAATAGGTTAAGAAGAGAGTATGCACCACATTTGCCTCAGTATCCTTTGTTTGAGAAACGTGTGGTAGGCCGGAAACGAAGAAATGTGACCAATACTGGGGAGGTTGTAGCAAAAAGACGAAAAGTCGATGAACCTAAAATTACAAGCAGAAACAAAAAGGATTCTGTTGAAGATGTTGTTGGTTTTCAATTTGAAAACAGTTCTGGTGTCAACTGCTATGCTAATGTAGTGGTTAATGTTTTGTTTTCTCTAGAAAATGTAAAAGAAGAGATTGTGGTCAATTCTGATCAAAGATTTTGCAGTTTGTTAAATTCTGTGTTAGAGAAATGTAGCACTGATAGAAGAAACATAGAAAGTGTGTCTGAAATTCGAAATCTGTTAGACAGATGTTCAGGCCAAACACAATTCTCTCAAAATATTCAGCAAGATTGTCAGGAGTTTTTAATGTATATGCTTGATGTATTACATGCTGAAGGTGTAGATGTAGATCAGCTGTTTGGGCTTTCTTATCAATGGCAGCATGACTGCGAGAACTGTATGGTATCAAGTACTACTAGTGTAGACTCATAAAGATTTATATATTTAACTTTGCCAGACAGTAAATCAGTCTCCTTTAATAAGCTAGTAAAAGCAGCTGATCACAACATGGAGTGTAGCCAATGTAAATCTGAAATGATGTCCACATTATTTATACGAACATATGGCCAGTATGTCATTTTAATGTTCCAACGATGTAGGCCTGATGGAACAAAATTGACAACTTTAATTAAAAATGTTGTAGCTTCGCAGTTGTCAATATCAGGAAGGACTTTTGTAACTGCAGCAATTATATATCATGACGGCCCTTCAATAACATCAGGACATTACACAGCTTATTTAAAGTCTAGAAATGGCTGGTCATTCTGCAATGATTCTGTTTTAATTTTCAAAAAAAAATTGCCGTATGACCTTAAAAACTCTTACCTGGTGTTTTTAAAACCAAAATGTTAGGGAAATAATCTCGGGATGTGCTCTGTGGAATTTCAAGAAGTTCTAATGGCTCCTACACAATTTGGCCTTGAGGATAAGTGTAGTTCAGAGACATAACTTCTAACCATAGGACTGGACGTCATGGAGAAATACGTGCACTTTGAATGAGTTCAGAAAAACTGTTTCTTTTTATAAGCTAATTGAAGCAGCCAATCAAAACATGGAGTAGAGGGATTGTAAGTCTGCAATGCTGTCTACTGTTTTACATTGCTTTGTGATTAAAAGTGATGTAGAGAATTAAATAATTGTAGTAGTCATAGAGGTAGTGTAAGTCTGCTTCATAGTAAGCAGTATCAGTGTCATAGGAAATGTAGAACATGACTGAGCAAGAAGGGGAAGATATTACTATTCCAGGATTGTGAAAATGATCTTCAACATTTTAATTCTGAAAGTTGCGGAAATGCCAAATGACGGGATTGGCTTACAAGAAATCCAAGAGTTATAAATGGCTCTGACCAGATTTGGCCTTGTGGAAACTTGTGGTAGAGAGCAAGAAGTCATTTATTGCATGTAACGTGTTTTTAAAAACGATGGAGATTTTCTTTCAGAAAGTGGCGGGCTGAAAGTAATAACAGCACAAAAGAGTGTAAGCTGTTCATAGGACATCCTTGGACGTCATGGAAAGTAAGTTAACTTTAAGGAGTTCTGAATTTTGATTTCTTATGTTGTATGGGTTTTTTAAACACAATCATTTTGATTGTGTTTTTTTTTCCCCGCTGTTATATGATGAATACCTTCAAGTCACTGTTTTTAGTGAATTTTGATACATTCTGAGAACAGCAAAAATAAACCATTTAACATGTATAATTAATTCTGTACTGTTTGCATTTATGATGTATATGTAGAACTGTGTAGGAGGCATGGAGAAGGTGAGGCTTCTGTAAGTGTCAAAGTTGTTGCATGCAGTGCTGCACTTCTGCGTATTCTTTCATATGCTAGACTACATCTGCACAATGAGATACCTAAGCAAAGGAAACACAAGTGATGTGATTGTGAAATGAGCAAAATAAATTGCACGTATTTCAATTACATCACCTGTGTTTCCTATCATTACGAATCACATTGTGCAGATCAAGTTTAGGTCTGTCCAGGGAAACATAGGAGGTTTGGACTTTGTTGAAGAGTGCAGTGGACATGACTCACTTCATTGGTAGACCTTCACATGTATTATCTCCTCTGTACTCTTCAACAAGTGTAAATCTCATCTGCAACCCTGAGTAGGCCTCACCTCAAACAAACCTCTGGATAGTAGACATCTTATTGGCATCCTGAAGCAATTATTTAAAATTTTAGTGTCTTGCGACACTTTTCTGAAACAACAGCAATGCAAAAGATGCACCATGTTTTAAGATAGGCCTCACTTCATCTGCATCAAGATACTGTTAGTTTAAAATGTATATCTTTAGGACTGTGTAGGGGGCCTGGAGAAGCAGAAGCTTCTGTAAGTGTCAAAGTTGTTGAAAAACTGTTTGTCCTTCAATCTTTTCCCTTGTCTTTTCTAATTTTTAAATACATGTTTTAATATTTTTCAAATGTTTGTTCTCTCTTTCACAGATTGAAAGTATAAAAACAAAAAGTGAGTAATTTAACGACAATTATAAGGTAAATATTTTGTACTCTTTTCGTTACATTTCTATCACATTTAACTACTATTAGTTCCACTGCTTCATTTCTTTAACCCTCAGTTTCCTGCCTTTGCTACTTCCCTCATTCCTTTCTCTATTACCTACTTACTCAACTCCTTCCACTCTTTTTCTCAGTCCCTCTCTTCTCATAGTTCCTCACTCTTGTTCACTCACTCCGTCTCTATTACTCTTAGTGTCTTTGACTGATCACTCTATCACTACTTGTTCATAATGCTTTCTCTGTGTAGTTGAAGCACACTAAGGGGAATATTATGAACACAGCCAATAAAATTATTGCTCTTTTTATTGGCAGAAAACTGGTGCAAAAGTGGTTTTAGCGGCAGTTTTCTGCCACAAAAGCAGCTTTAGCGACACATTTCTGCCAATAAAAGCTGCAAAACTTTTATTGCCTATGTTGATGATATGGCTCTATGTTACTTACATTTCTTTGCTGTTTCAATTAATCTTTTTCTGTTATTTTTTGTTTTCTGTTTTCAATTTTTTCTCTCTGTTATTCCTCATGTTTTAATCTTATTTAAAAATTCACTCACATTCTCCAAGAAACTCTTCTTTGTTAATGTTATACTCTCTTTTTTTTTCTTTCACTTCGTTATCTATTTTGTTTTTCACAATTATACCCTCTTCTGTCTTTTCTTCGGTAAATAGATCTATTAAACAGTATCTCTTCTTTACTCCCTATAGCTGTCTTTCTTTTAACATCACTCTCTGTTTACTTTCCTTATACTTACACTTTTTTTTTTTGGTTAGCTCCCGGTCCGCGTACCGGGAAGCTAACCCGGGAGCGAACCAAAAGAAATAGAGCTTGCCAGAGTGCTAAACATTCTAGCAATTTTTTTTGAAAGGGAAGGTAGTTCTGAAAAGAACTTTTTTTTTTATATTTTTGTTGTTTTATATATATTTTTTTTTTTTGAACATTTTTTGGTTTTTTTGTATTTTTTGAACGATTTTATATTTTTTTTGTTTTTTTTGGGGGGGGGTAAACAACAAAAAACAGGCGTTGAAAAGGGCTCAACAGGAGCAAAAAAAAATTACTGGGGGCGGTTAGGGCAATCATGGTGTTCATACGCCAGGTTGAGTGCATTGATGCTCATGTTGCCACAAGCTAATAATGCACGACAGTGCATACATAAGTGAATCATGTGCCCAAAATTTTCTTGAATATTTGGCAGTTTCCCGTGCCTCTTCTGGTGTTAGAGAAATCGGTATTGTTGGTCTGGCCACAGGAGTTGGTCTTGGATTGTCCTGCATATCCCTTATTTCCGCCCGGCTGTAATTTAGTGGATGCTTCCTTGTCATGTGCCTGTGCATTGTGTGATTTCCATAGCTATATTTTTTGTCCGTCCCTCTGGACAATTGTTCTTTGCATATGCGGCAGGTGACATACCTCGCATTGACTTTTTTTTGGCCAGGAGGGATCGAATAAAACTGCCAGATGAAACTGGCTTTCTTTCTGGAAACCCGGGGCAACTCTTCTAAGAATTGTGGTTCTTCTCCCTCCTCATCCATTTCTTCATCTTCCTCCTCAGTGTTGGTAATGACCTGGGGAGGTGGTCCTCTCTTCCCATGAGGAGGTGGAGGTGGTGGTGGGGGTCCACCAGCTGAAGCTACCATTGAAGCCATTTTCCAACAAGCAAAATAGGTCTTCCTCTCACAATGATGAAAGTCAGAGTGAGGAAAGAAGGAGGGGTTTTCATCATTTGGGAAAAACAATACTTCTCAACCAATGAAAAGTGTTATTTTTAGGTCACCTGACCTAGCCTTACATCATTGAGAAACCAAAAGTGAAATGAACCAATGAAAAGTTTTATTAACAAGTCACATGACCTCTCACGCTCATGTTACGCGCTGCGGAACGCGCCCCGGTTAGCTTCCGGGTCGCTGAGCTTCGCGCCTCGGTCCGCGCCCCGGGACACTTCCGGGTGCGCTAACGCGGTACGTCACAAGACGCATTTCGCGGCAACGCGATACGTCGCGCTTTCGCGATGCGCCCCGGTTAGCTTCCGGGTCGCTGAGCTTCGCGCCTCGGTCCGCGCCCCGGGGCACTTCCGGGTGCGCTAACGCAGTACGTCATAAGACGCATTACGCGGCAACGCGATACCGTCACTAAGTTGATTTTTTACCGGTTCGCGGACCGGGTCGCGGCATCAAATTGAGCTAACGGGAAGCTTCCCGGTTCGCGGACCGGGAGCGAAACAAAAAAAATATTTAAAAAAAATTATTAATAAACATATAAAATATATTTTTGGATTTAAATAAGAATACATTTTACAGCTATAGATATTTGCTATTAAAAAACCATTGAAATTCACTGAAAAAACCATAGGTTATAAACCATATATAGTTAGGAATTAGCATTTACAAAACCTTGAAAATTCACTGAAAAAACCATAGGTTATAGACCATATATAGTTAGGAATTAGCATTTAAAAAACCTTATTTTACTCACACAAAACCAATGAAATTCCATATATAGTTAGTTGTACTAACTATATATCACGCACCCGCAATCCACTGCTGATCATGTCACATATTACATCATTCATGACATGGTCAGTGACATCACTGATGACATCACTGATGACATCTCAAATGACATCACTGATGACATCACTGATGACATCTCAAATGACATCACTGATGACATCACTGATGACATCTCAAATGACATCACTGATGACATCACTGATGACATCTCAAATGACATCACTGATGACATCACTGATGACATCTCATTTGACATTACTGATCACATCACTGATGACATCATTCATGTGATAATACGATGAACCTCTTCAGACTCTAATATAACCTTAGATACACTCAGTGTAAACAGACACTCACAGACTGTCACTCATCCATGGAGTTACTTACACACCTAGTCAGTCATGCAAAGAATCAATCACACCTCCATTTTCACAACTATACAGTTATACACATCTTACTTATTCAAACATATACTAAAACATATTTACTCACTTATACAATCCTGGATACAAGAGCACAATGATCCATACAGCCACTCACACATTCACTGGCTCTTATGCACAGTTATTTATATATGTCAACTCTCACATGTACTGTATTTTACATATGTACTTACTTTGACATGTAGCACTGAGATATCCATTCACTCACCAATACAGTCATGCACACAGTCAACCGCCCATACAGCTGTTTCCACATGCACTTTTGAACCCATACATCTATGCACAGAGTCATACACCTCCCAGCCACCCACACACACACTCAGTCTCCCATACAAATGCTTGGGCAACCAATCAATAACCCATATAGTTACTCATATAGCTACTGATCAACACATGCAGCAGTTTACAGAACAACAGACATAATGATGCACAGATTAAGACAGTTTAGTCACTAACCCATGCACTCAGTGAGACACATTTAACCACTCACTCATACAGTCAGTCATGCACCTACTAAATCCTTCATCCAGATACTTATACATCCACTCATTCTTAAATATGTAAGACATATTTTAACTTTACAGAAAAATACAGTCACTGTATGATGTCATCAGTGATGTCATCAGTGATGTCATTTGAGATGTCATCAGTGATGTCATCAGTGATGTCATTTGAGATGTCATCAGTGATGTCATCAGTGATGTCACTGACCATGTCATGAATGATGTAATATGTGACATGATCAGCAGTGGATTGCGGGTGCGTGATATATAGTTAGTACAACTAACTACATATGGAATTTCAATGGTTTTGTGTGAGTAAAATAAGGTTTTGTAAATGGTAATCCCTAACTATATATGGTCTATAACCTATGGTTTATATATATATATTCACTGAAAAAACCATAGGTTATAGACCATATATAGTTAGGAATTAGCATTTAAAAAACCTTATTTTACTCACACAAAACCAATGAAATTCCATATATAGTTAGTTGTACTAACTATATATCACGCACCCGCAATCCACTGCTGATCATGTCACAGATGAAACTGGCTTTCTTTCTGGAAACCCGGGGCAACTCTTCTAAGAATTGTGGTTCTTCTCCCTCCTCATCCATTTCTTCATCTTCCTCCTCAGTGTTGGTAATGACCTGGGGAGGTGGTCCTCTCTTCCCATGAGGAGGTGGAGGTGGTGGTGGGGGTCCACCAGCTGAAGCTACCAATGAAGCCATTTTCCAACAAGCAAAATAGGTCTTCCTCTCACAATGATGAAAGTCAGAGTGAGGAAAGAAGGAGGGGTTTTCATCATTTGGGAAAAACCATACTTCTCAACCAATGAAAAGTGTTATTTTTAGGTCACCTGACCTAGCCTTACATCATTATGAAACCAAAAGTGAAATGAACCAATGAAAAGTTTTATTAACAAGTCACATGACCTCTCACGCTCATGTTACGCGCTGCGGAACGCGCCCCGGTTAGCTTGGACCTTGGTCAGCGGACTGGACCTTGGTCAGCGGACTCGATAATTCTCGCTTCGGTGCTTACTCTAATCAGGGGTTCCACTCGGCAACTCTGGGCATTAGCTTGCCTAATCTCCACAACGGCCCCACCAATTCCGGGGATGCCTGGCTCCACCTTGGGGACTCCCAGAAAGGGACTATCCCACAGGGAAAGCCAGGACGGGTTCCCCAGAGTTATACAGCGCCGGGACGCCCCGTTGCTGGGGCAGCTGTGCGCTTTACAAGTATACTACATTTACATTTACATTTACATATTAGATCATTCATGACATGGTCAGTGACATCACTGATGACATCACTGATGACATCTCAAATGACATCACTGATGACATCACTGATGACATCTCAATGACATGACTGATGACATCACTGATGACATCTCAAATGACATCACTGATGACATCTCAAATGTCTTACATATTGAAGAATGAGTGGATGTATAAGTGTCTGGATGAAGGATTTAGTAGGTGTGTGACTGACTGTATGAGTGAGTGATTAAATGTGTGTCACTGAGTGCATGGGTTAGTCAGTAAACTGTCTTAATTTGTGCATCATTATGTCTGTTGTTCTGTAAACTGCTGCATGTGTTGATCAGTAGCTATATGAGTAAGTATATGGGTTATTGATTGGTTGCCCAAGTATTTGTATGGGAGACTGAGTGTGTGTGTGGGTGGCTGGGAGGTGTATGACTCTGTGCATAGATGTGTAAGCAGTTGATTCACTAGATATATGGATTCAAAAGTGCATGTGGAAACAGGTGTATGGGCGGTTGACTGAGTGCATTGGTGAGTGAATGGATATCTGAGTGCTACATGTCAAAGTAAGAACATATGTAAAACACAGTACATGTGAGAGTTGACATATATAAATAACTGTGCATAAGAGTCCGTGAATGTGTGAGTGGCTGTATTGATCATTGTGAACTTGTATCAGGGATTGTAAAAGAGAGTAAATATGTGTTAGTATATGTTTGAATAAGTAAGGTATGTATAACTGTATAGTTGAGGAAATGGAGGTGTAATTGATTCTTTGCATGACTGAGTAGGTGTGTGAGTAACTCCATGGATGAGTGACAGTCTGTGAGTGTCTGTTTACACTGAGTGTATCTAAGGTTATTTTAGAGTCTGAAGAAGTTCATCGTATTATCACATGAATGATGTCATCAGTGATGTCATCAGTAATGTCAAATGAGATGTCATCAGTGATGTCATCAGTGATGTCATTTGAGATGTCATCAGTGATGTCATCAGTCATGTCATTGAGATGTCATCAGTGATGTCATCAGTGATGTCATTTGAGATGTCATCAGTGATGTCATCAGTGATGTCACTGACCATGTCATAAATGATGTAATATGTGACATGATCAGCAGTGGATTGCGGGTGCGTGATATATAGTTAGTACAACTAACTATATATGGAATTTCAATGGTTTTGTGTGAGTAAAATAAGGTTTTGTAAATGCTAATCCCTAACTATATATGGTCTATAACCTATGGTTTTTTCAGTGAATTTTCAAGGTTTTGTAAATGCTAATTCCTAACTATATATGGTCTATAACCTATGGTTTTTTCAATGAATTTCAATGGTTTTTTAATAGCAAATATCAAAACCTTTACAATGTATTCTTCTTTAAATCGAAAAATATTTTTTACATGTTTTTAATACAATTTTTTTTTTATTATTTTTATTGTTTCGCTCCCGGTACGCGAACCGGTTAGCTTCCCGTTAGCTCAATTCGGAGCCGCGACCCGGTCCGCGAACCGGTAAACGTTCCGTTTGCGCAACTGTCGCGTCAGCATGACAACATCGTGACGCGTCGCGTCAGCATGACGTTTCGCGTTCTCGCGTGATACGTCATATGACGTGCTACGTTAGCGTACCCGGAAGCGCAGCGGTACGCGAACCGGAAGCGATCCGGGGCGCGGCGCCGACCGCGTAACGTAAACACAGCAGGTCATGTGACTCGGTAATAACACTTTTCATTGGTTCATTTCACTTTTGGTTTCCTAATGATGTAATACTAGGTCATGTGATCTAAAATGAACACTTTTCATTGGTTTAGAACTTTTGCTTTTCCCAAATGATGAAAACCCCTCCTTCTTTCCTCACTCTGACTTTCATCTTGGTGAGAGAAAGACCCTTTATTTACACTTTGACATGGCTTCATTAGTAGCTTCAGCTGGTTCTAACCCACCACCTCCACCAAATCCAAATAAGAGAGGACCACCTGCTGAAGTAATTTTGCAAGAAGAGGAAGAACAGGAAGAGGAGGAAGAGGAGGAAGAGCCAAGGTTTTTGCCAGAGGAGCCCAGGAGGTACAATCGAAAAGAGAATTACATTTGGCAATTCTATAAATTTCCTGAGGGGCAAAAAAAAGTGAATGCACGCTACGTGTTTTGCCGTATATGCGGTGATAGATTGTCAAGGGGAACTGAAAAAAAATACAGTTACGGCAATCACACTATGCATCGGCATATGAGTAGGTGGCACCCAAATAATTATAGTGCTGCCCAGCTACGTGATGAGCAACAAAATCCCCTTCCAATGGCAAGAAGATCGGTTGTTCCAGAGGTGTCGGGACCAGAGGCGAGGGAGATGATCCCAAACATTCAAATGTTGTTTGGGCACGTGAAGCAAGTGTGCGTGCACTGCGGCGATTTCATCTGCTACAGGGAAAGTAGCATCATTTTGATTATGAGAGCTATTCAGAATCATGTTAATGTTTGTCCGAGACGCCCCAAAAAATAAATTCTTTTTTTTTTGTTGCTCCTGTTGAGCCCTTTACAATGGATCGTTTTTGTTTCCCCCCCCCAAAAAAAACCCAAAAAAATATAAAAACGTTCAGAAAATACAAAAAAAGTAAAAAAATGTTCAAAGAATAATAAAAAAAATATAAAACAACAAAAACATAAAAAAAAAGTTCTTTTCAGAACTACCTCCCCGTTATAAAAAAATTGGTAGAATATTTGGAACTCTGCCAACCTCTATTTCTTTTAGTTCGCTCCCCGGAGCGCTACCCGGTACGCGTACCGGAAGCTAACCAAAAAAAATATTTTTTAAAAAAAAGAACAGTAAGTATAAGGTAAGCAAACAGACAGTTATGTGAAAAGAAAGACAGCTCTAGGGAGTAAACAAGAGATACTGTTACCTACAATCCACTGCTGATGATGTCACATATTACATCATTCATGACATGGTCAGTAACATCATCAGCAGTGGATTGCGGGTAACAGTATCCTTAGTTTACTCCCTATAGCTGTCTTTCTTTTAACATAACTGTCTGTTTCCTTCCCTTATAGTTACTGTTCTTTTTTAAAAAAAATTTTTTTGATCAGTCAGAAACAGTGACATTAATAGAAACAGAGAGAGTGAACAAGAGTGAAGAACTATGGTCCTCCTCAGCCACCCTCAGAAAACCAAGGGGGTCAAGATACATCTACCGTGCCCCCTTCTACCCATTCTGAACATTATTTGCCCTCCATCTTGTATCTTGATTCGACCGAAACACAAAATGGTGGACTCCCGTAACGCTGCTGGTTTGCGAACCGGGCCACTTCCCGGGAAGCGGTCCAAAAAAAAAGGTGGGAAAGTAATTCACAGACACTAAGAGTAATAGAGACGGAGTGAGTGAACAAGACTGAGGAACTATGAGAACAGAGGGACTGAGAAAAAGAGTGGAAGGAGTTGAGTAAGTAGGTAATAGAGAAAGGAATGAGGAAAGTAGCAAAGGCAGGAAACTGAGGGTTAAAGAAGTGAAGCAGTGGATCTAATAGTAGGTGAATGTGATAGAAATGTAACGAAAAGAGTACAACTATTTACCTTATAATTGCCGTTAAATTACTCACTTTTTATTTTTATACTTTCAATCTGTGAAAGAGAGAACCAACATTTGAAAAATATTAAAACATGTATTTAAAAATTACAAAAGACAAGGGAAAAGATTGAAAGACAAATAGTTTTTCAACAACTTTGACACTGACAGAAGCTTCTGCTTCTCCAGGTCCCCTACACAGTCCTAAAGATAGACATTTTAAACTAACAGTATCTTGATACAGATGAAGTGAGGCCTATCTTAAAACATGGTGCATCTTTTGCATTGCTCTTGTTTCAGAAAAGTGTCGCTTCAGGATGCCAATAACATGTCTCCTATCCAGAGGTTTGTTTAAGGTGAGGCCTACTCAGAGTTCAAGATGAGATTTACACTTGTTGAAGTGTACAGAGGAGATAATATCTGTGAAAGTCTACCAATGAAGTGAGTCATGTCCACTGCACTCTTCAACAAAGTAGAAACCTCCTATGTTTCCCTGGACAGACCTAAACTTGATCTGCACAATGTGATTCGTAATGATAGGAAACA
The DNA here is from genome assembly GCF_964261635.1 of Lissotriton helveticus. Lineage (NCBI taxonomy): Eukaryota > Metazoa > Chordata > Amphibia > Caudata > Salamandridae > Lissotriton > Lissotriton helveticus. The sequence continues at coordinate 956,879,620 of NC_136072.1, read as the reverse complement.
CAGGTGATGTAATTGAAATACGTGCAATTTATTTTGCTCATTTCTCAATCACATCACTTGCGTTTCCTTTGCTTATGTATCTCATTGTGCAGATGTAGTCTAGCATATGAAAGAATACGCAGAAGTGCAGCACTGCATGCAACAACTTTGACACTTACAGAAGCCTCACCTTCTCCATGCCTCCTACACAGTTCTACATATACATCATAAATGCAAACAGTACAGATTTAATTATACATGTTAAATGGTTTATTTTTGCTGTTCTCAGAATGTATCAAATTTCACTAAAAACAGTGACTTGAAGGTATTCATCATGTAACAGCGGGGAAAAAAAAACACAATCAAAATGATTGTGTTTAAAAAACCCATACAACATCAGAAATCAAAATTCAGAACTCCTTAAAGTTAACTTACTTTCCATGACGTCCAAGGATGTCCTATGAACAGCTTACACTCTTTTGTGCTGTTATTACTTTCAGCCCGCCACTTTCTGAAAGAAAATCTCCATCGTTTTTAAAAACACGTTACATGCAATAAATGACTTCTTGCTCTCTACCACAATTTTCCACAAGGCCAAATCTTGTCAGAGCCATTTATAACTCTTGGATTTCTTGTAAGCCAATCCCGTCATTTGGCATTTCCGCAACTTTCAGAATTAAAATGTTGAAGATCATTTTCACAATCCTGGAATAGTAATATCTTCCCCTTCTTGCTCAGTCATGTTCTACTTTTCCTATGACACTGATACAAGCAGACTTACACTACCTCTATGACTACTACAATTATTTAATTCTCTACATCACTTTTAATCACAAAGCAATGTAAAACAGTAGACAGCATTGCAGACTTACATTCCCTCTACTCCATGTTTTGATTGGCTGCTTCAATTAGTTTATAAAAAGAAACTGTTTTTCTGAACTCATTCAAAGTGCACGTATTTCTCCATAATGTCCAGTCCTATGGTTAGAAGTTATGTCTCTGAACTACACTTATCCTCAAGGCCAAATTGTGTAGGAGCCATTAGAACTTCTTGAAATTCCACAGAGCACATCCCGAGATTCTTTCCCTAAAATTTTGGTTTTAAAAACACCAGGTAAGAGTTTTTAAGGTCATACGGCAATTTTTTTTTGAAAATTAAAACAGAATCATTGCAGAATGACCAGCCATTTCTAGACTTTAAATAAGCTGTGTAATGTCCTGATGTTATTGAAGGGCCGTCATGATATATAATTGCTGCAGTTACAAAAGTCCTTCCTGATATTGACAACTGCGAAGCTACAAAATTTTTAATTAAAGTTGTCAATTTTGTTCCATCAGGCCTACATCGTTGGAACATTAAAATGACATACTGGCCATATGTTCGTATAAATAATGTGGACATCATTTCAGATTTACATTGGCTACACTCCATGTTGTGATCAGCTGCTTTTACTAGCTTATTAAAGGAGACTGATTTACTGTCTGGCAAAGTTAAATATATAAATCTTTCTGAGTCTACACTAGTAGTACTTGATACCATACAGTTCTCGCAGTCATGCTGCCATTGATAAGAAAGCCCAAACAGCTGATCTACATCTACACCTTCAGCATGTAATACATCAAGCATATACATTAAAAACTCCTGACAATCTTGCTGAATATTTTGAGAGAATTGTGTTTGGCCTGAACATCTGTCTAACAGATTTCGAATTTCAGACACACTTTCTATGTTTCTTCTATCAGTGGTACATTTCTCTAACACAGAATTTAACAAACTGCAAAATCTTTGATCAGAATTGACCACAATCTCTTCTTTTACATTTTTTAGAGAAAATAAAACATTAACCACTACATTAGCATAGCAGTTGACACCAGAACTGTTTTCAAACTGAAAACCAACAACATCTTCAACAGAATCCTTTTTGTTTCTGCTTGTAATTTTAGGTTCATTGACTTTTTGTCTTTTTGCTACAACCTCCCCAGTATTGTTCTCATTTCTTCGTTTCCGGCCTACCACACGTTTCTCAAACAAAGGATACTGAGGCAAATGTGGCGCATACTCTCTTCTTAACCTATTGTATTCCTTAACAGAATCTAGATCTGCACAAATGTTTGTGACATCACACTCAATCAAGTACAATCCCGATAAAGTTCTAACTCGTGACAATGCCACATATGCCATACCCTCCTTGAACACAGAACTGCCAATATTCACCAATGCACTGTCTACGCTTAAACCTTGCGATTTATGAATTGTCACCGCATATGCCAAGCAAACAGGAAACTGCTTACGGCGAACATATAAGTCTTTTACAAGCAAAAATCTAGCAGAACAACGACCAATTAGCTGTACTTCCTCAATGCCATCAAATTTAATTTTTAAAAATTCAATTCCATCTCTATTTCTGTATTTCACAAAATCAACAACATTACCCATTGATCCATTTACCAGACCTCTTTCAACATGTAAATTCCTTCTTAAAATTATACGGCAGTTCAAGCACATATTCAGAGTCTTTTCAAAACCTGCAGTTTTAGATATACTCTTCTCTAATGAATCCAATTTTGTTTTCAGATTCTCAGACAAAATAATTGTTGATCCCATATGCTCTACTCTATCAATAGCTTCCAGTTTCACAATCTCTTGCTTTTCTAAATGCAACATTTTGTTGTTAAATTTGGCACATTCTGCAAGAGTTGGCATCAAACATATTCCAGATTTCTTCTCAGTAATTTTCTGAAAAATATTCTCAGGCACAACATCTTGTTCTGGATATAAATTTGACAGTAATCGTGCATGTAAAGCTTCTTTCCCATGCTCGGTCACTTTTCCAATTCTAACATCTTGTAGAATAGTCTTGTAAACTTCATCCTTCGCCTGACGCATATTTTCATGCAGTTCAGCATAATTGAAGTTTAACCATATATTGACGTTGCCAATGCTGCCTAGGCACTTCCTGGTATCTTCATGCGTGAGCATTTTGAACACAGGTTGCCCTTTCACTGGTGTCAGCTGCAAAAGATCTCCGAAAACAATGATGTGTTTGCCACCAAATAACACATCATACTCTGTTTTGAGAACTTCTTGCATCCTCAAATGCACAAAGGCAAGCATGACATTGGAAACCATGCTTACTTCGTCAATGATAAGAAGTTTCATTTTCCTCAAGATTCTTGAAACTTCAAAACAAGCATCTCCAGATAGCTTGTGATATTGTAATTTGTTGTCATGCTCCACTGGCAGCATCAGTAAACGATGTAAAGTAATCCCTTTAATATTATGTGCTGCCAGTCCAGTTGGAGCAGTGACAACACAAGACAGCGATGACTCAGTCCTTTCCTGCAAATAGCATGAAATTGCTTTAATGAGGAAACTTTTTCCAGTTCCCGCTTCTCCACTCACGTACAGTCGGACAGGCTTCAACGACGTACATGAGCACTCTTTCTTGTCATGACTTAATCCATGATCAATTTGCATGGTAACTTCGTCATATATTTTCCTCTGCTCAACGTTGAGTTGTCTTTCCAACTCTTCTAAGTTAACCGCATCCTCCTGAGCATGTGCCATGGCTCTTTCCACTTCATTCATGGCAGTGGCAGCTTCATTTTCGATAACAGGTCCTCCTAGTGGATCCTGACTCAATGAAGCAGAACTCTGACTGTCCTGAGAACTGTCTCTGGCAATCTCGGCTGCAATCGTTGCTTCCTGCTCAATTTCCGCATTCAACATTTCTACATATTTGGGAAAAGCAGGACATTCTATGGTCTCCTTGGCGGCATTGAAAGAGTCTTCGTAACAGAGGAAATCTCCAAGCAGTTCCTCTTCTGCACGCCAAGGCTTGAAAAGTTGCAAAAGTGCTAAATAGAAAAACTCCTTTTTTTCAGGAGATTCGCCACTCAATTTTCGATGGTTTACCAAGTGGCATTTTCTTTGCTTGACCAGACATCCCTCACTTCCTATTACAGCATACACTCCTTTCTCAGTATCTTCTTTGATGTTCCTCTTGAATATGTAATTTTGCAGAACCTCATACAGACAAACATTCTCGAGGTGACTGCTTCGATTTGGATAATATGTATCCAACATGTTTGTCTTCAAAATGTCGGTACTGTTTGGCTCCTTTTCCGCCAAATTCTCAATTTCCCGCACAGGTTTGAGAACTCGATTACGCGTTGCAGCAAGACCAAGACTCGCCCAAACGATACTCCTGGACTTGGCATAGAGACTTGCTGAAGACAACCGGTCAGAACATTCGTACGCTCCGATTTCTCGATGCGACAACATCTTCAGACTGAAACTGTACAACTTCTTGCTGAGGCTCTTTTCATGGGAAATGTCCTCCCACATATCCTTCAATTCTGTCTTCTCTTTTTTGGTGATGTAAGACGTCACATACCGAGCCACAGCCATACAGTTATCAGCCACAAACTGTATATCCATGTTAGCATTCCACATGGACAAAATCACCGGGTTGTAGTCGTTGATGTACTTGGACTCTTCATTCCTCTTCAAATTGTAAGTGTTTTTAGGTGATTTCTTCATGATATTGTGTCGCAGCGAAGACATCAAACTGTTTACTCTTCCTTTATAAATCACCGGTCGTGGAAAGCCGAAACGACATTTAGTGTAGAACTTGTCCTTGTTTCGGAATTTACGACGGCAGTACTTTCCACATCGATGGCTTTGGAAACGCAGAACTTTTTCTCTTAGGCTTTTCTTCTCCTTTGCGTTTGGAACAGCACACGTAGAATACTGTTGGATGAAACTCATCACTGAGTCTTCTGGATCCGTTCCAAATTTAGGTGCATCCTTGATCCACAGCAACATATGTATATGAGGAGCACCTCTTGCTTGGTACTCTTTTCTCCAGAAGAAATCCAACACCTCTCCAAGAGGTGGATTCTTCTTATTCATGATGAAAGACATCATAGCTTCAAATCTATGATTGAAGTACCTACATACATTGACTGGATCCAAAGAGCACAGTTCTCCGGGTGTCTTGAATTCGATGTTATCTACGTTAGCATTTGCCTCTCGTAGAAATTCAAGTAAGTCTTCCCAGCCATACTCGGCACAGCTCAGAGTGAGGAACCATGTGGGAGTACCTAAGTTCCTCAGCATACATTTTAAATCACCATGACGACGGTACCAGTACTCATTAGTACCACGCTGACACGCCATGAGATTAATCAGGTGAGAATCCAAAATACTATCTTGGACATTGACTTTATCCATAAAGTCACTTGCCGAGATGTTTTGCATGTGTATACCACTTTTCAAGATGTGGTTCACTGCATATGACAGTCCAGACAGATCGCTTTCAAACAGGAGATGAAACAAATAAGGAATGCATTGTCGAAACCTAGCATCTCCTGCATACAATCGCAAAGTCCGGTATTCAGAAGCAGGAATTTGATGAGGTCGCTCATCATATCTTCCTCCCTGACCTGTTGGAAAAAGCTGTGGGAAACACCGAGCTTCCAAACTTTCCTCCCAAACACTAATGGGACTCCCTTTGGCTTGTTTCATTTGAAACAACTCAATAGCATTCCCCATGACTTCCTTGGAATGCAAAGGATGAACACTATAATGTTCATATATTTCTTCACTAGTAGAGGGTTCTACTTTCTCAATTTGACCAGCACACAAATCGCTATCCTCTTCCTCACTTACTTCCTCTTCTGCAACATATACATTCTTATAGTATTTATTATTTTTTTTCAAATACAATGTTGCCTTTTTAACTTTCCTAACATCTACTAAATCTTGCCATATTTTCTTATTCTTTGTCGGAACCCCATTAACTAAGATAACCAGAGGTTCCTCTTCCACTTTTTCTACTCCAATTGTGTTAATGTTTTTCTTCAAATCTAGAGGCAAATAAACAACTCTTCCCTTTAATCCTCTCTGTAAATCTGATGGAGGCAATTTCCCTGTCTTTGGCTCCATTCTTACAATAGCCTGAAAGGGATGGATACTTTGAATCAAAATAGATTCATAAGTATTTAAATCCTTCAATTCAGAAGGAATCTCAACCAATTCCAGATTATTATGAACTGCTCTAGCAGGCATCTGGTTTTGATTTAATTTGCAAGAACAATAAGTACACACACATTGATCCAATCCCAAATCAAAACAATTTTCTACCATCAAGTATGTTGCAAAATCCTTCCATTCACTATTATTTTCCCTTTCACTTTTTGCATATAAATCCACTAACTTAGTCTGATTCTTATAATAAGTGCGTCGACAACACACACAAGTGAAATTCGGCCTCTCACTTGATTTCACCTCAAACGTCGCAATTTCCCTCTGGAAATTATCTGTACTGGAAACCTGTACACTATCTTCCACAAGACCCTCTTCTTCTTGCTCAATTTCAACATTCTCCTCTTTACTTCCAAAGTAACAAAACTCAATTTCTTCACATATATTCTTCACATCTATTTCAGAACCATGCAAAAGAGCAGCGCATAATTGTTTAAGCATAATTGCTGGACTCTTAGCATAATACAACATTCTAACTAATTTCCTCACTTTGTTATGATGCACTGCTAGCATCCTGAAATGATGAAAAACACTCTGGCATACTCTCCTGGAAAGACAAGCCAGTGAATGTCCATGCAAACTTGTCACTTCTCTTACTCTGCAAGGATCTAATTCTTGCAACAACATCATTTTCTGCTTCAAACTTTTCTTATTAAATGACCGTACAAAATCACAAAGCAAATTGATGGAATCCTGTCGCACACTGCAAATACTACTACACTTCCAGGTGTACACAGGACCCTTAGCACGTCTTCCTAAAACCTCATTACCTAACACCTCTTCTGCCTCTGTTGTCACAAGTTTTTCTTTTTCAACTGGACAACCATCTTTCACTTCATAAGCACGACCACTGGTGTCAACTGCATGCACCAAATCATTATCCTGGAAATAACTCTCCTCATTAAAAAATGCCTCACAGCTTGAACTATGCATCCATTCTCCAGAAAAAACTTCACAAAAATTACTACGATTAACTATTCTCTTCCATCTACTATTTCTTTTGAAATCAAAAATTGCCTTGTTTAGCTTCCTAATTCTATTGATTATCAAAATAAATAACTTACGTTTAATTTCAAATGCCTGATCAATAACTTTCTCAACTTTTTTTTTTTTTTTATAAAAAACTAGTTTATGTTGACCTTTCTTAATATTTTTTAACAAATTGCCAATTATCCTGTTCCGGAACATTCGTTTACGAATCTCCCTAAACTGTTGTTTCCTTCTACTATCATGCACAGAGTTATCTCTTGCTCTAGCAGTAACATTTTTCATTGGCCTTTCTTTTCCATTTGATTTCCTTCTCGTTTTATGGACTGAAACATTTTCTGTAGTAATATTTTTTTTATTACACATATTTCTTATAAAGTGTTTTGTGCTCTTACCCGGTGCTTTCTTCGTGACTTGACAAATCTTTTTGTTAGAGGACTGCTGCGTATTATTTTTCACCTGCTGTCTTTGACGTTTTGCAGCCTTTCTCTGTATTTCTATTGTAGGCATGGTGAAATCTTGAAATGATCTGCAGTTGAATCTGTGGAAAAATATAATAAATAATGTTATTAACCATTATTACCAAACAGTAAATCAGTAACAGTGATAAAAAACTTAACACACTACTTGACATTTTAATTAGAAGATTTTTTAGTCGTTGGCAAATTTACAATACAGAAATACCAGAAAAGAAATGACATTTATATTTATGTTACCTATGCTATTTTATATGTGAATCTGATCTAATTTTATGAGCATATTTTAATATTTTATTGAAGACACTACACATAACCTGCTTTTGAATGTGTCTTTATTTTTAAATTAAACGGTTTACCTTTTTACTTTTTATTAATTATAAATTTTAAAAATAAATGTTAATATTTCCAAAGGCTCAAGCAGGTCAGCTTCCCATCCTATATCATATAATTCGGACAAATCTGCATCCTCATCACGCTCTTCTTCATCCTCATGATTTAAATCATCCAATGGATCAACATCCACTGATGTTTCAATTACAAGTTCAATGATGAGGTCAAAATCAACTGATTGCAGATTGTCGCTCATGTTGAGGTTGTCTTTATCTTTAAAGAAAGATAACAACAATGAGATGTTGCAGAGTAAGAGACAAATCTCACAGATTATAATAGTAAAATTGTTTAACAAGAGTAACATTTTGCAGCTATTATTTAGCCATGTCCAGCGATGCTGAGCAGGTGAAGCCTATGTCTAATTTTTCACTGAACAGGACTCATCTGTTCTTAACCTTGGATAAGCCTCACCGACTCTGTGTCCCCTGCACATACTTAAATGTAAAGGGGCAGATTTATGTTAAATGGCACATCCCCAGGCATGCACCAGTTAACGTGCACCACTGCTCTGCCACCCATGGTGTGCCGCATTTACAATCAGATAGGAGAAACCTGTGTCAAAACCCTGCGCCTGCTTGAAGCAGGCATAGGTCTTGACGCAACATTGTGGAGATGGTGCACCCCTGAGCCTTGCTGGAGCTGCATCGCACTTGCGATACAACTCCAGCAATGCGCCACCTTAACGGCACAGATGCGTCAAGCATCTGTGCCGTTTTTGCCCCATGCTGCGCCGCATTGTAAATGCAGCACACCATGGGTGGCGGAACAGCGGCGCAATATGACTGGCACATCCCTGGTGATGCACCAGTCATCATAAATCTATCCCTAAGCTTCTTATCTTGTTAGAGATGAACTGCCATATGTATCATCAAAATATTTTGCATTTCCTAAATAGCGAATTTTAAGGAATAAATAGCGATTCTTTACCATTCCTAATTTGCGATGAGCAAATTGCTAATTGCAAGTTACCCATTCATTTCCATGGGCTAGGAGGCTCATAGGAATGAAGGTTTAATTTGCGATTAGCAATTTGCTCATCACAAATTAGGAATTTTTCCAAGGGTGCAGGGGTGTCTCAAGAACACCCTGCTGCACCCCTGAAAAAGAAATTTGGGGGCATATGGCACACATACATGCCCTAAGGGCATGTGTTGGCGTCATATGGGACCTTTTGTTTTTTAAAAAAAAAGCTTTTTGAAAAGAATTCACAAATTACCACCAATTTACCACAATAGTTTCCAAATCCTTAATGTCATTTTTTACATATTTTTTGTTTGATACATTGCATTTAAGTAGTCACAAAATTTGCAAATCCTTCAGTGCAATTGCAAAATAAGGAATAGCAAATTTTGCTACTCCTTATTTTGCATCAAACTTGTTTGATACATACCATTTGTCTAATTAACATTCGCAAAGGCCAAAATTCGTAGAATTTTGATCTTTGCGAATGCTAATTAGCTTGATACATATGGCCCCAAGTGAGGCCTGTCTTACGACATGGTGCATCTTTTGCATCACTGCTGCATCGGTTTCATGTGGTACGTTTTTTTTACACCATGACATATCTGCCTAAATGCATCAATTTGTAATGTTGTCGCCTCATAGCAAATCTTTTGCACCACCGCTGCATCATAAAAGTGACGCACAGTGGCACAAAAGAGGCATACACCTATCATAAATCTGTCCCTAGCATTTTAAATGATTAATCCAGGATGACGATAAAGTGTGGCCTATCCAGAGGTTTGTTTAAGGTGAGGCCTACTCAGGATTGCAGATTAAAGTTACGCTTGATGAAGAATACAGAGGAGATAATACATGTAAAGGCCTACCAATGAAGTAAGTAATGTGCACTTTATTGCGCCAGTCATCATAAATGTATCCCTAAGCTTCTTATCTTGTTACAGATCAACCACCATATCTACCATCAAACTATTTTGCATTTCCTAAATAGCAAATTTTAAGGAATAAATAGGAATTCTTTACTATTCCTAATTTGCAATGAGCAAATTGCTAATTGCAAATTACCCATTCATTTCCATGGGCTAGGAGGCTCATAGGAATGAAGGTTGCAATTTGCGATTAGCAATTAGCTCATCACAAAATAGGGATTTTTTCAAGCGTGCAGGGGTGTCTCAAGAACACCCTCCTGCACCCCTGAAAAATAAATTTGGGGGCATATGGCACACCTACATGCCCTAAGGGCATGTATGGGCGTCATATGGGACCTTTTGTTTTTTGGAAAAAAATGCTTTTTGAAAAGAATTCGCAAATTACCACAAACTAGAAGTTGGTGGTAGTTTCCAAATCCTTAATATCATTTTTTACATATTTTTTGTTTGATACATTGCATTTAAGGAATCGCACATTTTGAATTAAGGACATTTTAAGTCATTTCCACATGTGCAGTGTTTTCAAATTATGATTTGAAAATCGTTTTTGGGGAAAAGTAATGGTTTGCAAATTTATGACAAGGACATAATGGTGTATGCTTCTCTATAAGGCATTTCAGTGTCTCTGATGTCATTTTTCCCATATTACATTATAAGACCTTTCCCCATGGAGCACATTCCTTGTAAATATGCTCCCACCTGTGCATGGCGAATTTAGATTTTGACTGTTTGAGTCACATAGCCATGTTAAAAGTGACCCAAAAAAATTGCAAACGTTTTAAAAAAACACATTCATGTGTCTTAAGGACATTTTAAGTCATTTCCCCATGGACAATGTTTTCTAAGTGGCGCAAAAGAGGCATACACCTATCATAAATCTGTCCCTAGCATTTTAAATGATTAAATCAAGATAACAATAAGATGTGGCCTATCCAGAGGTTTGTTTAAAGTGAGGCCTACTCAGGATTGCAGATTAAAGTTACGCTTGATGAAGAATACAGAGGAGATAATACATGTAAAGCTCTACCAATGAAGTAAGTGATTTCTACTTCATTGCGCCAGTCATCATAAATGTATGCCTAAGCTTCTTATCTTGTTAGACATCAACCGCCATATGTATCATATAACTATATTGCATTTCCAAAAAAGCGAATTTTAAGGAATAAATAGCGATTCTTTACCATTCCAAATTTGCGATGAGAAAATTGCTAATTGCAAATTACCCATTCATTTCCATGGGCTAGGAGGCTCATATAAATGAAGGTGCAATTTGCGATTAACAATGTGCTCATCACAAATTAGGAATTTTTCCAAAGCTGCAGGGGTGTCTCAATAACACCCTGCTGCACCCCTGAAAAAGAAATTTGGGGGCATATGGCGCACATACATTTTAACAACATTCCTTTACCTCAAAAACGATTTTCAAATCATAATTTCAAAACACTACACATGGGAAAATTACTTAAAATGTCCTTAAGACACATAAAAGCGTTTTTTGATTGCCTTTCCTGCATGGTTGGGTCACTTTTAACATGGCTATGTAACACAAACATTCAAAATCTAAATTTTCCATGCACATGTGGGAGCATATTTACAAGCAATTTGCGCCACAGAGAAAGGTCTTACACTAAAATGAGAAAAATAACATCAGGGACAGTCAATTGCCTTATAAAGAAGCATACACCATTATGTCCTTGTCATGAATTTAAAAACAATTCCTTTACCCCAAAAACGATTTTCAAATCATAATTTCAAAACACTGCACATGGGAAAATGACTTAAAATGTCATTAAGACACATGAAAGCGTTTTTTGATTGCCTTTCCAGCATGGTTGGGTCACTTTTAACATGGCTATGTAACACAAACATTTAAAATTTAAAATTACCATGCACAGGTGGGAGCATATTTACAAGCAATTTGCGCCACAGAGAAAAGTCTTACATTAAAATGGGAAAAATAACATCAGGGACAGTCAATTGCCTTATAAAGAAGCATACACCATTATGTCCTTGTCATACATTTAAAAACAATTCCTTTACCTCAAAAACGATTTTCAATTCATAATTTCAAAACACTGCACATGGGAAAATTACTTAAAATGTCCTTAAGACACATAAAAGCGTTTTTTGATTGCCTTTCCTGCATGGTTGGGTCACTTTTAACATGGCTATGTAACACAAACATTCAAAATCTAAATTTTCCATGCACAGGTGGGAGCATATTTACAAGCAATTTGCGCCACATAATTCATAATTTTCTCCTTAAAGCACACTATTCTCTATCTAAGTTAAAGAAATATTTTCTCACCTTAGCAAATACTTTGAGTTTGAAAACAGTCTCAGAAACACACCAATTTGTCTTCAGCAGAGCAAAAGGTATGCACTCCAGAGTCTGCAGCTATCAAAAGCACAGAAATGCTGTAATTCTTCACACATATTTCTCATGTCACCCAATCAAAACTCTTCCCTCACTTTTTTTCAAATGAAAACCCTTCCCCCCTCTGCCCTTCCTGTCTTTTCTGCATGGCAACCACCTCATTGGAAGACTTCTGGTGTTTGCAAGTTCACACAACTTTGTTGCAATTGAACTCTGAACTCTCAGTGCACCTGCATATCCAGTGCATTCTTTCATTTAATGATTTTTTATTGACCATTCAAAATACATCTTTCAAAGAACACATCCGTGCACCCTAACTTTCTGTTTTCAGCAATCAAAATCCACCAATCACTGTTACTGCTTCATGAACACAGAAACTCCACAGTTTTTTTCATTTTAAACTCTCATTTTTTCAACTGCCATTTCATTGCCACACTTCATCTGACTGCAGGAGAACCTTCTCTCACCATGTTTTCTGTCTGGATTGTTGGACATAGTTATATTCACTGGGCTCAAAGGTACGTTGAAAACAGGAAATTACCTAACCTCAATTTACAAGATGTGGAAATTAAGTGGTTTGGCCACAGAGGATTAAAATGTCACCAATTGATACCATTGGTGAAAACCTTTATGCATTTGCCCAAACCTGACCTGTTAATTGTGCACTGTGGAGGTAATGACTTGGGCACTTTGACTGGTGTAGGTCTGGAAATGCTTTTAAAGGACACCTTTGAGCAATTAATGGCACTTTTTCCTCAGACTGCCTTGGTATATTCAAATATATGCCAAAGACAGAAATGGAGGTGGTCAAACCAATTTTGTCCACAAATTGAGAAGTCGAGGAAGCATGTAAACAAATCTGTTTCAGCTTACATGAGAGACCATGGAATGGGCTCCCTGTACAACAATAACTTGCGATGCTACATGCAAGATATCTACAGAGGAGATGGAGTTCACTTCTCAGATGAGGGCAACAGAGTTTTCACTCTGAATTTAAGAATGTGCATTGGTACCTACTTATAAGTACCTAAATGTACCATAAACCCAAAAGCTCTTCTCAGAGCTACCCTACATCTAATCACTCACAATTATTATTTTACTCTAACATTTTCACTAATTTTCAACAAAGTACGCTCCCCGGGGCGCTACCCGGTACGCGAACCGGGAGCTAACCTCGCGAAATTTTTAAAAAAAATGTTTTTTTTTCGCACATATGGGCCTCCTCAGCCACCCTCACAAAACCTAGGGGGTCAAGATAAGTCTACCGTGCCCCCTTCTACCCATTCTGAACATTATTTGCCCTCCATCTTGTATCTAAATTCGACCGAAACACAAAATGGTGGACTCCCGGAACGCTTAAGGTTCGCGAACCGGGGCGCTCAACGGTTCGCATACCGGGTCGCTCCCTGGGAAGCGCACCATCAAAAAAGGTGGGAAAGTAGTTCACAGAAAAGCCACTGGAGACAATTTCACCAAATATAGATTAGCTCATACTACATACCAATCCCTACCATTTTCACAAATTTGATTGGAATTCCATTTAGTCATTTAGCCTGTAGACCTCTCTAAATACCCTGAGGTAAATTACTTCACAAAACACATCTGAAGTGTTGGAATTGACAACCAATGAAAATGTTACTTTCATTTTCTATTTTTTTTACCTGACATTTCATTGGTAATATACCTGAATATATATAAAGGAAGAGAAGAAAACACAGCCATTTTGACTACTACTTCTTGCTGTACATTTCAATAGTATTTTCACTAATTCCTTCAACTTCTTTCTAAAGGTAAGTTTTTATTTTTAAAACTGAAGTATATTGTGCACTATAAGTTAATATGGTAAACTTTTTCTGATAGATATATACTATCCCTCTGTAGTAGTTATAGATTTAGAGAGACTTCTCTGTTATAGTTAAGGATGGAGTTAGGCTTCTCTTGTATAATTATGAATTTACTTACGTTAAATCACATACACATTTTTATATTCCTACTTCCACTCTGATACTATACACTGCCCAAAGATAAATTCACTGATAAAAAATGCCTATCTAAAATTATTCCCAACATTGCCCTATCTCTACTAATATATATTTTTTTAATTCAAATTTCAGGCAAAATGGAAGGCGAAAACCAAGTTTCTTTTGAAATGGACCTGCAAGACAGCAGCCAAGAATTGATTGATACAATTGATCCAATTGACATTGAATTTTTCGATGAAACTTGGGACAATGAACTACTGCAATGTGTACAAGCAGTAGATAACCTCCTTGCAAATGAGGACATTTTACACCCTCAGAGACTACAATGTATATTCCATGATAATTATGAAATTTCTGACAATGAAATGTTAGAAAGTTTAATAAATTATGAAACACAATCACATTAAAAAAAAATGCTTAAAAAATAAAGAAAATAAAAAATAATCAACAAAAACAACAATCAATTAACATACAGCATTTGAAAAGTCTATCATTCATTTTTCATTGCAGTACGCTGCCCAGAACGCTTCCCGGTTCGCGGACCGGGCGCTCCCCACGCAAAAAAAAAAATTTTTTTTTTTGTTTTTTTTGCCCCGCGGGGCCCTTTTAAAACCTCCACATTAAACCTAGGGGGTCAGGGAGGATCTAGTATGCCCCCTTATGGTCATTTTCGCCTTTGTTTTGGCCTCCTCTTGTCTCTCAATCCTACCGAGAGACAAGATGGCGGCCGCTCCGGACTGTTTAGAATGTTGACAGACACCGGAGAGCCAATCAGCTTAGCTACGCGAAGTTCCGGTACGCTTAAAGTCCGCGGACCGGAGCGCTGCCCGGAGCGCGCTTACAGATATATATCTTTTTTTAAACGTTAATTTCTCAAAATCCACTGGAGCACATATATTGAGACCTAGAAAAGGCACATCGGGCTACCAGTCCCTACAATTTTGCCAAGTTTCGTGCAAATCCATTCAGCCGTTCGGGCTAAAAGTGAGGCCAACCGCCCTATGGAAAACTCAATGTTAAAAACACGTTTTGGGACCCCCCTTTTTTCTCGGCCCCCCCTGGACGAACCCCCCCCAAATTTTCAGGGGCTGCTCAGAAACAAAATGTGCCATTTTCCTGAAAATTTCAGCCAATTCCGTCCACAAACGCCAAAGTTATTAGACATAGAATTTTCAAAAAACCCATAGAGAAAAAATCCTAACTATATATACCTACTGGCGACCGCCAGTAGGTAATATATATATATATATATATATATATATATATACTTGAAGATGAAGGATCACAAGAAAACAACAGCCAGCAAGAAAGCTAGTATAATAATAAAAAAAAAAAAATTGCAGCAAAATGGCACTTGTTAATATGCTCTCAAGTTTGATATGACAGAGGGGGAACCTCGACTCCCGCCCTGCCATAGCAAACAGCAGTGTCACAGGAGTAGGCATCCCAAGACACAGCAGGAGCCGCTCCTTTGGAGTGGTGTTCCCCAAAGCTTTCGACTGCTCCAGAATTGGGACCACGCGGCCCCTCTCCCAAAATATAAAAAGACCCGAAGGGTGGTAATCCCCTTAGACGGACCTTTGAGTTCCCTCACCCATTTATTTTATAGCATCGAGGAAAGGCAGTCCCCGGGCTGCAGGGCCCCACTGAAGCCCCATCAAAAGTAATATTTTAGACTCCGGGATTTGGCCCTCCCAGGTAGCTAATTTTTAAACAAGCACAGGAGCCCACACTTCGTTTAAATTTATTTTACGGCGGATCCATGCACCCAGTGCACGTTTCTCCGTTTGTTGGACCCTAGGGGTAGGACTCCCTAAGCAGGTCTAGAGGGTCAAAATATTTCTTACCTGCTCCCTTTATGTGTTTTGAACACTTGTTCTACTAATTTCTATATCCTCTATTCTACCGAGGCACGAAATGGCTGCCAAAACGTCCTCGTTTCGAATGTTGACAACCACTTAACAGCCAATTAGCATTCAGTGTGTGATCGCCACCGTGCGCTTAGAGTGCACATAGGATTCGTAGAGCCATATATATATATATATCTATCTATATATATACATATATCCATATATATATATATATATATATATATATATGCACTCCACCTTTGCCAGTTTAGAGCGATGCCGCTGTCATGAGCGGTCCAGGTCAGGTTACCGGCCAGCCTTTAAAATTGTCTCCAACACCTCTCAAATCAAGAAGTAAACCTGGACACCCAGCGTTTGCAGTAAATCCTTTATTCTTTAGACAGGAAAAAGTCGACGCGTTTCACCTTTACGGCTTGATCACGCTCGTCTGGTCGGCAACAAACGACCATTTTTAAATCCCTTACACCACACCCAACGTGCAGGTCATGTGATGACCAATGTAAACGTGGAGGACATTTTGGGCTAGTCAAAAAATGCATAAAAAACAAACATGATATGCTGTACACAATGTTCGTGTTTGAAATATATGCCACAATTGCGATGTTATGGCAAATTGTTGGTACTGAAATTAAATGTATCACACGATGCATCCTCGTTGGATTACAAACAATAAAATTAATGCAGTGCCGTTTAAAGCGCTACATAATTTAAATCAAACCTTAATCATCCACAATAATATCGCCCAAGTGGGCTACATTATAGCGCTACCGAATTTCCAAAAAAATGATAAAAGTAATTGCATCAGTGAACCATGGCATCAAACAAAGTAAATATATCATGGGTACTTCACTCAACCGGCAAAGCCAGACATATTCTGCCCAAGTGGGCTAATACAAATTGTCCTGGTAGTTCAATTGTATGGATGAACTGTCAGATTGTCGTTTTAGGGTATTGTGTACTCTGTAATCATATCATGTCCATCAATGACTCATATCATGTACTGTGACAGCCACCAATTCTCCACACAAATCTGAAATATTAAAAAAGTTAAAATCAGAAACAGACGACCGAATTATCTACTAGTGCACAAGTAACACTCATTCATATAAATGCACTTTCAGATCTTCACTCATATTGAGACCCATAGGGTATAGACATTGGAAATCAATGATGTACTTAGATTCTAATTTTCTGAGTGATAGTTCTAGATTGCCACCCCTTATGCCCAAATCAACAGCATCAATCACCACCATACGCAGAAGGGTTTCATCTTGCATATGTGTGTCAAAGAAGTGTCTCGCAACAGGGTATAATTTGTTATGTGAGCGTATAGCTCGCAGGTGCTCCAACACTCTTTTTTTGGCTTCGTGCTTGGTACTACCCACATACCATCTGTTGCATGGACATATCAAAACATACACACTGTACGGGGTATTGCAAGTAAGGTGTTTCCGAATAATGAATTCTCTATCACTCCCTGGAATCATCAGACTCTTACAGCTTTTACTATTTTTGCATGCCTTGCATCTACCACAGCATGTAAAGCCTGTACGTGTGTCTTTTTTCTTTCCCCTCTCAGTTACATAGTTCTGACTCAATTCATCACGCAAAGTTCTCCCCTTGCGGAATGTGATCTGGGGATGTTCCTCAAGATATTTTTTCAGATGTTCATCAGTTTTTAAAACATGCCAATGTTTTTTGAGGATTCTACGTACTTCATAGGACTGGCCAGAGAAGGTAGTAATAAATCTGACAATATCAGTAGGTTCCTTAGTTTCTCTAGGATGAAGCAGTTCCTCCCTTGTTTTGATATCAACACGTTGTGATGCTCTATTGATAACTTGTTTGCTGTACCCTCTATTTCTGAAACGTTGACACATAACCTCTCGTTCCTCTTCGAACCCTGCTACAGTACTACAGTTCCGTTTGGCGCGTAATAGCTCTCCATGTATGTATGGAGAGCTATTACGCGCCAAACGGAACTGTAGTACTGTAGCAGGGTTCGAAGAGGAACGAGAGGTTATGTGTCAACGTTTCAGAAATAGAGGGTACAGCAAACAAGTTATCAATAGAGCATCACAACGTGTTGATATCAAAACAAGGGAGGAACTGCTTCATCCTAGAGAAATTAAGGAACCTACTGATATTGTCAGATTTATTACTACCTTCTCTGGCCAGTCCTATGAAGTACGTAGAATCCTCAAAAAACATTGGCATGTTTTAAAAACTGATGAACATCTGAAAAAATATCTTGAGGAACATCCCCAGATCACATTCCGCAAGGGGAGAACTTTGCGTGATGAATTGAGTCAGAACTATGTAACTGAGAGGGGAAAGAAAAAAGACACACGTACAGGCTTTACATGCTGTGGTAGATGCAAGGCATGCAAAAATAGTAAAAGCTGTAAGAGTCTGATGATTCCAGGGAGTGATAGAGAATTCATTATTCGGAAACACCTTACTTGCAATACCCCGTACAGTGTGTATGTTTTGATATGTCCATGCAACAGATGGTATGTGGGTAGTACCAAGCACGAAGCCAAAAAAAGAGTGTTGGAGCACCTGCGAGCTATACGCTCACATAACAAATTATACCCTGCTGCGAGACACTTCTTTGACACACATATGCAAGATGAAACCCTTCTGCGTATGGTGGTGATTGATGCTGTTGATTTGGGCATAAGGGGTGGCAATCTAGAACTATCACTCAGAAAATTAGAATCTAAGTACATCATTGATTTCCAATGTCTATACCCTATGGGTCTCAATATGAGTGAAGATCTGAAAGTGCATTTATATGAATGAGTGTTACTTGTGCACTAGTAGATAATTCGGTCGTCTGTTTCTGATTTTAACTTTTTTAATATTTCAGATTTGTGTGGAGAATTGGTGGCTGTCACAGTACATGATATGAGTCATTGATGGACATGATATGATTACAGAGTACACAATACCCTAAAACGACAATCTGACAGTTCATCCATACAATTGAACTACCAGGACAATTTGTATTAGCCCACTTGGGCAGAATATGTCTGGCTTTGCCGGTTGAGTGAAGTACCCATGATATATTTACTTTGTTTGATGCCATGGTTCACTGATGCAATTACTTTTATCATTTTTTGGGAAATTCGGTAGCGCTATAATGTAGCCCACTTGGGCGATATTATTGTGGATGATTAAGGTTTGATTTAAATTATGTAGCGCTTTAAACGGCACTGCATTAATTTTATTGTTTGTAATCCAACGAGGATGCATCGTGTGATACATTTAATTTCAGTACCAACAATTTGCCATAACATCGCAATTGTGGCATAAATTTCAAACACGAACATTGTGTACAGCATATCATGTTTGTTTTTTATGCATTTTTTGACTAGCCCAAAATGTCCTCCACGTTTACATTGGTCATCACATGACCTGCACGTTGGGTGTGGTGTAAGGGATTTAAAAATGGTCGTTTGTTGCCGACCAGACGAGCGTGATCAAGCCGTAAAGGTGAAACGCGTCGACTTTTTCCTGTCTAAAGAATAAAGGATTTACTGCAAACGCTGGGTGTCCAGGTTTACTTCTTGATTTGAGAGGTGTTGGAGACAAAAATATATGTATATATATATATATTACCTACTGGCGGTCGCCAGTAGGTATATATAGTTAGGATTTTTTCTCTATGGGTTTTTTGAAAATTCTATGTCTAATAACTTTGGCGTTTGTGGACGGAATCGGCTGAAATTTTCAGGAAAATGGCACATTTTGTTTCTGAGCAGCCCTTGAAAATTTGGGGGGGGGTTCGTCCAGTGGGGGCCGAGAAAAAAGGGGGGTCCCAAAACGTGTTTTTAACATTGAGTTTTCCATAGGGCGGTTGGCCTCACTTTTAGCCCGAACGGCTGAATGGATTTGCACGAAACTTGGCAAAATTGTAGGGACTGGTAGCCCGATGTGCCTTTTGTAGGTCTCAATATATGTGCTCCAGTGGATTTTGAGAAATTAACGTTTAAAAAAAGATATATATCTGTAACAGCGGACCGGTTAGCGCTCCGCTACGCGTACTTTTCGCGCAACGGAGCTTTGTGAAGCGAAGCTGATTGGTTCTCCGGCGTCTGTCAACATTCCAAACAGTCCGTAGCGGCCGCCATCTTGTCTCTCGGTAGGATCGAGAGACAAGAGGAGGTCAAAACAAAGGGGGAAATAACTATAAGGGGGCATAGTAGATCCTCGCTGACCCCCTAGGTTTGATGTGGAGGTTTTAAAAGGGCCCCGCGGGGCAAAAAAAAATAATAATAATAATAATCGAACGGCTGAATGGATTTGCACGAAACTTGGCAAAATTGTAGGGACTGGTAGCCCGATGTGCCTTTGCTAGGTCTCAATATATGTGCTTCAGTGGATTTTGAGAAATTAACGTTCAAAAAAAGATATATATCTGTAACAGCGCACCGCTTCGCGTACTTTTCGCGTTACGGAGCTTTGCGAAGCGAAGCTGATTGGCTCTCCGGTGTCTGTAAACATTCCAAACAGTACGTAGCGGCCGCCATCTTGTCTCTCGGTAGGATCGAGAGACAAGAGGAGGCCAAAGCGAAGGGGCAAATGACCATAAGGGGGCATAGTAGATCCTCCCTGACCTCTTAGGTTTGATGTACCATTTTGCCAAGTTTGGTGTAATTCCGTTCAGCCATTCAGGCTGTAGACGTATCTAAATGTCAATAATCGAACGGCTGAATGGATTTGCACGAAACTTGGCAAAATATTAGGGACTGGTAGCCCGATGTGCCTTTGCTATGTCTCAATATATGTGCTTCAGTGCATTTTGAGAAATTAACGTTCAAAAACAAGATATATATCTGTAACAGCGCTCCGCTTCGCGGAGATAAAATTATATGTGTATTACCTAGCTGTTGCTAACACCAGTTAGCGACGGCTAGTAGGAGATAGCGACCATCTTGGGTCCCACTTTGCATGTGAGTGATATTTATCACTAATGACATGCAAAGTGGGCATGCCAAGATGTTAGCGACTGGAAACAGTCGCTAACATCGCTATCTCCTATTATCAACTTTTGGAAATATTCGAGATAAGCGCGAATATCTCCAAAAAGTAACAGCTGCCCTGAGCAGTTCTTAGCCATGTTATCCAATGGGAGGTGGATAACATGGCTAAGAGCATTAGCTCGGTAATGCATGAATATCGCGGAGTTTTCAGCGACATTAATGCATTGCGCTCGTTTTTTATCGTATTTGCGATAAACCTTGATAATAGCAAGGTTTATCTGCGATAATTTCTGACGGTAAAAAAATCTTTGCAATGCATCGTTAGGGATAAATATCGCTTAACTTTGGTAATATGCCCCAACGTCTGTTAACGTTCGATTCGAAGGAAATCAGGAATTGTTGAAAAACATTGTGTGCGCCATCTTGTCTTTTTTCAAATGCCACACTTTTGTCGTGCACGGCAGCCATTTTAGATGCCTTGACCAGATCCACTCTGTGAACGCTGTCGATCCTTAGCATGGCTCCCCACCCTCGCAAGCATCTCCCCCAGGCAGTGGTCACCCCCGCTCTCTGTTTTATGCATGGGTAATAAACCTCCCCCCATCTGCGCTGTTCTTCCCTGAGAATCACACCCTGTGCCCGCCCGACACCTCCCTTTCGCCCTATTCACTACCGCACCCTCTGACACTCCTTTTCCTCTGTGTCCGATTGTCCAGGCTGGTCCTAGGGTATCAGCTAGCCCTGCAGATGTAGTTTATGGCCACAGCTGTAAAGAATCACCCCTCTTCAAAGGAGTTATAGTAGATCAAGGCCCACACTCGATGAGATCCGTCACAGCAGAAGCGTTGCTATTATCTGAAAACCATCCTGTATTGTGATTGGGGAGGGGACCGAGCCTGAAGCGGAAGATTCCAGGGATGACTCTTTGTACATCAAAGTTTTTACAATTATGTGTCACATTAAAAATATATAGCACTCCGACAAAGTAGTAAGATTATAAAACTTTAATAATTTATAAATATATACAAGAAAACAAAAATAGTAATAACATATAAACATTTTTAGAGAAAAACAACGAAGTAGCGGTCGGCTGTGCGAATAGTCCCAACGCAGCACAACGTCCAGATTTCCGGCGTGGGGCGTCGCGGGGGGTGGGTGATCAGTAGCAAACTGTTGTGCGAATAGTTCCAAGGCAGCAGAACGCGCCGAAATCAAGATGACACAAAAGTGATGTCTAGTAAGTTGCCACCCAGCAAATAACGGCGTGGGGCGTCGCGGGGGGTGGGTCATCAGTAGCAAACTGTTGTGCGAATAGTTCCAAGGCAGCAGAACGATGGCACCAAGGTGATGTCCAGTAAGTTGCCGCACTGGTTTTGGTATCCTACAATGCTGCTCCGAATAACGGCGTGGAGCGCCCCGGGGGAGGCGGCGTGAACGGGCCTCTCCAGGTGGAGTCTCGTCTGTTGTAGTGGGGCGCCCCTTTACCGTTTCAGTTGCCATTCCGTCCGCTTTTGGTCCACTGTGTCAAAATCCGCCATTCAGCTGAGTTGCGCCCACTCTTGCGGTGCAGCGATAGGCGGCTGCCACAGGACTCTCAAAATGGCGGCAGGCTGTTTCCTTTTTGGGCCTGGTCCACTGAAATGGCCCTGGGACACCTTGGAAATCGGACGCTTGTCTGCTAGGTCTTGGACCCCATTCTCGAAAGCGTCCCCTCCGCCTTGAGAATTCATCAAAAGTTTTGGGGTCCCCGACTCCTGCAGGCTTCTGGTGGGGAGCGGCTGCCATGATTGCTCGCGGAATGACCACGACGGAGCTACGAGATGGTGGTGCTCTCATGGTGACGCCAGCTTCAGTCTGAAACATCCAGAAACAAGGTGGGGCTTTCATCGTTTGGGGGGGAAAAAAAGTTTTCATCCAATGAAAAGTGTTGTTTTTAGGTCATATGATCAAGCCTTCCATCATTAGGAAACCAAAAGTAAAATGAACCAATGAAAAGTTTTATAAACAAGTCACATGACCTGTTATGCGGCATAGGGTATAAAATGCGGAGAAAATACGTTGGCACGTGAGGCGGCGTCAGTAGCGGACCGATGTGCGAATAGGCCGAAGGCAATACAACGCGCCAAGATCCGGATGGCATCGAGGTGGTGTCATAGTTGAGAGTTCTGAGCAGCGGTTGTAACACTGTCTGAAGCTTATTTGCAGCTGCTGCAGCTTAACTACGCGCCAAGATCCGGATGGCACCGAGGTGGTGTGTAGGAAGTTGCCGCACTGGTGTGGCCATCCTACAATGCTGAAAGTCGGCGTGGGGCGCCCCGTTGGCCTGTGAGTTTGCGTCAGTAGCGGACCGATGTGCGAATAGGCCGAAGGCAGCACAACGCGCCAAGATCCGGATGGCACCGAGGTGGTGTCTAGTAAGTTGTCGCACTTCTGTGGCCATCCTACAATGTTGAAAGTCGGCGTGGGGCGCCCCGTTGGCCTGTGAGATGGTGTCAGTAGCGGACTGATGTGTGAATGGGGCCAAAGGCAGCGCAACAATATTTTCTACTATATTTCCGGTGTAGAAGAGACCACAAGGCGCTGAGATGCCAAGATCCGGATGGCACCGAGGTGGTGTCTTGCAAGTTGTGGTACTGGTGTGGCCATCCTACAATGCTGAAAGTCGGCGTGGGGCGCCCTGTTGGCCTGTGAGATGGCGTCAGTAGCGGACCGATGTGCGAATAGGCCGAAGGCAGCACAACAATATTTTCTGACTGACACCACAAGGCGCTGAGATGCCAAGATCCGGATGGCACCGAGGTGATGTCTAAGTTGCGGACTGATGTGCGAATGGGGCCAAAGGCAGCGTAACAATATTTTTTGTATGCAAGATACCACTAGGCGTTGAGATGCCAAGATTCGGATGGCACTGAGGTGATGTCTAGCAAGTTGGTGTGGTCATCCTACAATGCTGAAACTCGGCGTGGGTCACCCCATTAGCCTGTGAGATGGCGTCAGTAGCGGACCGATGTGCGAATAGGCCGAAGGCAGCACAACGCGCCAAGATCCGGATGTCACCGTGGTGGTTTCATAGTTGAGAGGCACTTCATCTGCAGTGGGGCGCCGAGATCCGGATGGCACCGAGGTGATGTCTAGCAAGTTGCTGTACTGGTGTGGTCATCCTACAATGCTGAAACTCGGCGTGGGTCGCCCCATTAGCCTGTGAGATGGCGTCAGTAGCGGACCGATGTGCGAATAGGCCGAAGGCAGCACAACGCGCCAAGATCCGGATGTCACCGTGGTGGTTTCATAGTTGAGAGGCACTTCATCTGCAGTGGGGCGCCGAGATCCGGATGGCACCGAGGTGATGTCTAGCAAGTTGCTGTACTGGTGTGGTCATCCTACAATGCTGAAACTCGGCGTGGGTCGCCCCATTAGCCTGTGAGATGGCGTCAGTAGCGGACCGATGTGCGAATAGGCCGAAGGCAGCACAACGCGCCAAGATCCGGATGTCACCGTGGTGGTTTCATAGTTGAGAGGCACTTCATCTGCAGTGGGGCGCCGAGATCCGGATGGCACCGAGGTGATGTCTAGCAAGTTGCTGTACTTGTGTGGTCATCCTACAATGCTGAAACTCGGCGTGGGTCGCCCCATTAGCCTGTGAGATAGCAGTTCTTTGGATTTGGGCCTGGCTCGTCTGCTGTAGTGGGGCGCCCCTTTACCGTTTCAGTTGCCATTCAGCTGAGTTTCGGCTGCTCTTGATGCTACAGCGACAGGCGGCTGCAACAGGACTCTCAAAATGGCGGCCTGTTCTTTGGATTTGGGCCTGGTCCACTAAAATGGCCCTGGGACACCTTAGAACTCGGACGCTCGATTTTTTTTTCCTTTCCTGTACATGCAAAAAAAGGTAAATGCCCGGTACGTTACACGCTTCATCTGCCACGATGAACTCTCTAGAGGAACCGAAAAAAAATATAGTTGTGGTAACTATACCATGCATCGTCATATGGAGAGGTGGCACCAATTAATTATAGTGCTGCATAAAAGAGAGATTTGGAGGAGAACCCCTGACCTGCTAGTACATTCATCAAAGAAGTGGCACTGAGAGCTTCAGAGGCAAGGGAAACGGTCCCAAATATTTAGAAGAACTTTGGAAAGATTAAAATGACATGTTTAGATTGTGGCAAATTTATTTCATGTGGACATCTGAGTGTTACTCTAATAAATACAGCATATGAACATCATCATAGTCGATGGTTGGTAGAGACATTTTGACTATATCCTGGACCTGCCCGTCCTCGCCCAAAATGGCGCCGGAATAAATGGGACTCGTAACTCCTTGTTGTGTACTGGTTGCAGAACCTTGAAATCACGAGATACGTATGCAGTTTTGAAGCATATGGCGGGCGGGGACGAGAATTGATTGAATATTTCGACATCCCTATTGATATTAAGTTCTGATGTGTTATTGATTACTGTACTGTTGAAAGTTCGAATTAACGTCACCCATGGTACTTGCCCGCAAATGTATATCTAGATAATTTTATTGTAACTGGCCCTGTCGTATTTTAATTATAAAATGTACGTCCACCGATTCCGTAACTGTTAGACACCTTAGTTCTTGCAACCTAATGGCCCGCCCGTTATGTTCCTCTACAGTGTAAATGTCTATTTATCATATACGATTACAGTTTGCTCCGTGGCAGGCCCACGTGGTTATAGGCTCGTATTTTTATAATGAAATTTTCACAATAAAGGTTTTTAAAAGAAAACATGGTAGTAGTATATACATTGGTAAAGTTTTTAATAATAGTGACTGTTTTAGAATCATTAAAAGGCAAGTGAAATAAAGCAGACCAATTACATGAAGGGTAAAAGGTATAATACGAAGGAACGCAGTAAAGATAAATGGTCAAGGGCTGTTGTGTTTTCTATTCCTGCAACATAAAGTGATCGATAAGAATCTCATATTCAGGCGTATCGGCGACTAAGACAGCAGGTCGACCCTCTTTTGCTCAACGGCTCCATCATGGGACGAAGAAACGCTCTTTTTCTCGAAAAAAGAATATATTTTACTTGCAGGACAGTTGTAAAATTTCCGGGAAAGTACATTAGCCTGGAACATTATAACATATATTTAAGAAAAAATAATGTTCGGAAGTAATGAAAAGCGTAATTTTTAGGTCATATGACCAAGCCTTTCATCATTACAATAAGAAAAGTAAAATGAACCAATGAAAAGTTTTATTAACAAGTCACATGACTTGTTATGCTTACGTTACGCGCTGCGCGCCCCGGATGACTTCCGGATGCGCTAACGCGGCGCGTCATATGACGCATTACGCGACAACGCAGGTACAGAATATAGTCAAAATGTCTCCACCAACCAGCGGTCGGAACACAACCCCTTTCAGCAGGCTAAATAGTTCTATTAAATGACAACAGAAGGGACAGGCAACAAGAACTATTAGTCAAAGAGGGGAGGGCTAGTTCTTCTCTACCGGGTTACATTGGGGCGCTATCGGAACTGATCGAATTGGTAGTCTACAGTGTTTCTGGATGTTTCAGACCGAAGCTGGGGTTAGCATGAGAGCAGCACCATTTCGTAGCTCCGTCGTGGTCATTCCGCAACCAATCATGGCAGCCGTTCTTTATCGTTATTTTGGGCGGGGTGGGTGGCGGAGCAGAGCTGTTTTGCAGCCATCATTGTGTGGAGTTCAGTTCATCTCACTAGTTTTGTATTTGTCATGAGGGGTTGTTCCTAATGTTTCTATTTTAGCGAGGTCAAAAAGAGATCCCATTAGTGGCCTACTGATTTTGCTCGATTCCTTTTCTTTTTTTTTACACGATTTTTCGTTATCTGCAAAGACTAAACAGAGTATTGCGACTCTGTGTTTGTTTGTAAATAGAGAATGAACCAAAGAGAACTAATTCTAAAACAGTAAATACTTGGATAACAATGAATCAAATGGAGAGAGAAGCAGGCACGACGGATTACAATGGGGGCAAAGACCTGCGTTAACTACCTTTCACTATCTGCAAAGAGAGAGTACTCCTAATAGAAATGAGGGGGGGGGGCACCATTCAAAGCAGATCAGTGTGCATAAACACGAAAATGTTTTCACTTACCACGTACTTGACATTCGACAGCTTATGATATTTGCTATTAAAAAACCATTGAAATTCACTGAAAAAACCATAGGTTATAGACCATATATAGTTAGGAATTAGCATTTACAAAACCTTGAAAATTCACTGAAAAAACCATAGGTTATAGACCATATATAGTTAGGAATTAGCATTTAAAAAACCTTATTTTACTCACACAAAACCATTGAAATTCCATATATAGTTAGTTGCACTAACTATATATTGCGCACCCGCAATCCACTGCTGATGATGTCACATATTACATCATTCATGACATGGTCAGTGACATCACTGATGACATCACTGATGACATCTCAAATGACATCACTGATGACATCACTGATGACATCTCAAATGACATCACTGATAACATCTCAAATGACATCCCTGATGACATCACTGATGACATCTCAAATGACATCACTGATGACATCTCATTTGACATCAATGGTCACATCACTGATGATATCATTCATGTGACAATACAATGCATCTCCTCACACTTTAATATAACCTCTGTTACACCCAGTGTTAAATACAGAATATAATTTTTTAAACCATTGACACACCAATACTAGTTACTACATACGCACTCACTGATTCCTTCGTCTACACACACATTCACTCATTCACCCATACAATCATTCATACATACAATCACTCATCTTTACAACACTATCATATGCACTCATACACCTATACAGACACTCACACTCTGCCACTGATCCATGGAGTTAATCACACACCTAGTCAGTCCTGTAAAGAATCAATCACACTTCCATTTTCTAATCTATACAGTTAAACATAGAGTACCTTACATTTTCAAACATATACTAACACATACTTACTCTCTTATACAATCATTGATACAAGAACACATTGATCTGCACAGAGTCAGACATCTCCCAGCCAGCCACACACACACTCAGTCTCCCATACAAATACTTGGACAATCAATCAATAACCCATATAGTTACTCATATAGCTACTGATCAACACATGCAGCACTTTACAGAACAACAGACATAATGATGCACAAACTAAGACAGTTTAGTCACTAACCCATGCACTCAGTGAGACACATTTAATCACTTACTCATTCATAAAGTCAGTCACGCACCTACTAAATCTTTTATTTAGGCACTTCTACATCTACTCATTTTTCAATATGTAAAACATATTTAAACTTTACAGAAACACACAGTCAATGGATGATGTCATCAGTGATGTCATCAGTGATGTCATTTGAGATGTCATCAGTGATGTCATCAGTGATGTCACTGACCATGTCATGAATGATGTAATATGTGACATCATCAGCAGTGGATTGCGGGTGCGCAATATATAGTTAGTGCAACTAACTATATATGGAATTTCAATGGTTTTGTGTGAGTAAAATAAGGTTTTTTAAATGCTAATTCCTAACTATATATGGTCTATAACCTATGGTTTTTTCAGTGAATTTTCAAGGTTTTGTAAATGCTAATTCCTAACTATATATGGTCTATAACCTATGGTTTTTTCAGTGAATATATATATATATATATATATATATATATATATATATATATATATATATATTACCTACTGGCGGTCGCCAGTAGGTATATATAGTTAGGATTTTTTCCCTATGGGTTTTTTGAAAATTCTATGTCTAATAACTTTGGCGTTTGTGGACGGAATTGGCTGAAATTTTCTGGAAAATGGAACATTTTGTTTCTGAGCAGCCCCTGGAAATTTGGGGGGGGTTCGTCCAGGGGGGGCCGAGAAAAAAGGGGGGTCCCAAAACGTGTTTTTAACATTGAGTTTTCCATAGGGCGGTCTGTCGCACTTTTAGCCCGAACGGCTGAATGGATTTGCACGAAACTTGGCAAAATTGTAGAGACTGGTAGCCCGATGTGCCTTTTGTAGGTCTCAATATATGTGCTCCAGTGGATTTTGAGAAATTAACATTTAAAAAAAGATATATATCTGTAACAGCGGACTGGGCAGCTCCCGGTTCGCGGACCGGGGAGCGTACCAAAACTTCGCGTAGCGAAGCTGATTGGCTCTCCGGCGTCTGTAAACATTCCAAACAGTCCGGAGCGGCCGCCATCTTGTCTCTCGGTAGGATTGAGAGACAAGAGGAGGCCAAAACAAAAGGGGAAATAACCATAAGGGGGCATAGTAAATCCTCCCTGACCCCTTAGGTTTAATGTGGAGGCTTTAAAAGGGCCCCGCGGGGCAAAAAAAAAAAAAAAAAATTTTTGTTTTTTTGCATGGGTAGCGCCCGGTACGCGAACCGGGAAGCGTTCTGGGCAGCGTACTGCAATGAAAAATGAATGATAGACTTTTCAAATGCTGTATGTTAATTGATTGTTGTTTTTGTTGATTATTTTTTTATTTTTTTTATTTTTTAAGCATTTTTTATTGTGTTTCATAATTTATTAAACTTTCTAACATTTCATTGTCAGAAATTTCAAAATTATCATGGAATATACTTTGTAGTCTCTGAGGTTGTAAAATGTCCTCATTTGCAAGGAGGTTATCTACTGCTTGTACACATTGCAGTAGTTCTTGGTCCCAAGTTTCATCCATAAATTCAATCTCATTTGGATCAATGATTTCTGTGTTGGACTCTGGAAGGACAATTTCAAAAGAAATTTTTTGTTCGCTTTCCATTTTCCCTGAAATCTGCATAAAAAAAATATATATTAGTAGAGGTAGGGCAATGTTGGGATTAATTTTAGATAGGCAGTTTTTAACAGTGAATTTATCTTTGGGCAGTGTATAGTATCAGAGTGATTGTATCTAAATGTATAAGTACTACAGAGGGATAGTATATAACTAACAGAAAAAGTTTGCCATATTAACTTAAAGTGCACAATATACTTCAGTTTTAAAAATAACAACTTACCTTTAAAAATAAGTTGAAGTTATTAATGAAAATCCTATTGAAATGTACACCAGGAAGTAGTAGTCAAAATGGCTGTGTTTCCTTCTCTTCCTTTATATATATTCGGGTACATAACCAATCAAATGTCAGGTAAAAAAAGTAGCAAATGAAAGTAACATTTTAATTGGTTGTGAATTCCAACACTTCAGATGTGTTTTGTGAAGTAATTTACCTCACGGTATTTAGAGAGGTCTACAGGCTAAATGGCTAAATGGAATTCCAATCAAATTTGTGAAAATGGTAGGGATTGGTATGTAGTATGAGCTAATCTATATTTGGTGAAATTATCTCAAGTGGCTTTTGTGTGAACTACTTTCCCACCTTTTTTGATGGTGCGCTTCCCAGGGAGCGACCCGGTACGCGAACCGTTGAGCGCCCCGGTTCGCGGACCTTAAGCGTTCCAGGAGTCCACCATTTTGTGTTTCGGTCGAATTAAGATACAAGATGGAGGGCAAATAATGTTCAGAATGGGTAGAAGGGGGCACGGTAGAGTTATCTTGACCCCCTAGGTTTTCTGAGGGTGGCTGAGGAGGCTTATATGTGCGAAAAAAAAACATTTTTTTTAAAAATTTCGCGAGGTTAGCTCCCGGTACGCGTACCGGGTAGCGGCCGCGGTAGCGTATTTTGTTGAAAATTAGTGAAAAATGTTAGAGTTAAATAATAATTGTGAGTGATCAGATGTAGGGTAGCTCTGAGAAGAGCTTTTGGGTTTATGGTACATTTAGGTACTTATAAGTAGGTACCAATGCACATTCTTAAATTCAGAGTGAAAATTCTGTTGCCCTCATCTGAGAAGTGAACTCCATCTCCTCTGTAGATATCTTGCATGTAGTAACGCAAGTTATTGTTGTACAGGGAGCCCATTCCATGGTCTCTCATGTAAGCTGAAACAGATTTGTTTACATGCTTCCTCGATTTCTCAATTTGTGGACAAAATTGGTTGGACCACCTCCATTTCTGTCTTTGGCATATATTTGAATATACCAAGGCAGTCTGAGGAAAAAGTGCCATCAATTGCTCAAAGGTGTCCTTTAAAAGCATTTCCAGACCTACCCCAGTCAAAGTGCCCAAGTCATTACCTCCACAGTGCACAATTAACAGGTCAGGTTTGGGCAAATGCATAAAGGTTTTCACCAATGGTATCAATTGGTGACATTTTAATCCTCTGTGGCCAAACCACTTAATTTCCACATCTTGTAAATTGAGGTTAGGTAAATTCCTGCTTTCAACGTACCTTTGAGCCCAGTGAATATAACTATGACCAACAATCCAGACAGAAAACATGGTGAGAGAAAGTTCTCCTGCAGTCAGATGAAGTGTGGCAATGAAATGGCAGTTGAAAAAATGAGAGTTTGAAATGAAAAAAACTGTGGAGTTTCTGTGTTCATGAAGCAGTAACAGTGATTGGTGGATTTTGATTGCTGAAAACAAAAAGTTAGGGTGCACGGATGTGTTCTTTGAAAGATGTATTTTGAGTGGTCAATAAAAAGTCATTAAATGAAAGAATGCACTGGATATGCAGGTGCACTGAGAGTTCAGAGTTCAATTGCAACATTGTTGTGTGAACTTGCAAACAACAGAGTTCTTCCAGGAGGTGGTTGCCATGCAGATAAAGCAGAAAGGGCAGAGGGGGGATGGGTTTTCATTTGAAAAAAGTGAGGGAAGACTTTTGATTGGGTGACATGAGAGATATGTGTGAAGAATTACAGCATTTCTGTGCTTTTCATAGCTGCAGACTCTGGAGTGCATACCTTTTGCTCTGCTGCAGACAAATTGGTGTGTTTCTGAGACTGTTTTCAAACTCAAAGTATTTGCTAAGGTGAGAAAATATTTCTTTACTTTAGATAGAGAATAGTGTGTTTTAAGGAGAAAATTATGATTTATGTGGCGCAAATTGCTTGTAAATATGCTCTCACATGTGTATGGAAAATATTGATTTTGAATGTTTGTGTTACATAGCCATGTTAAAAGTGACCCAACCATGCTGGAAAGGCAATCAAAAAATGCTTTCATGTGTTTTATTGACATTTTAAGTCATTTTCCCATGTGCAGTGTTTAGAAATTATGATTAGAAAATCGTTTTTGGGGAAAAGGAATTGTTTTTAAAATCATGACAAGGAGATAATGGTGTATACTTCTTTATAAGGCTATTGACTGTCCTTGATGTTATTTTTCTCATTTTAGTGTAAGACCTTTCTCTGTGGCGCAAATTGCTTGTAAATATGCTCCCACATGTGCATGGAAAATTTAGAGTTTGAATGTTTGTGTTACATAGCCATGTTAAAAGTGACCCTACCATGCAGGGAAGCCAATCAAAAAACGCATTTATGTGTCTTAAGGACATTTTAAGTCATTTTCCCATGTGCAGTTTTTAGAAATTATGATTTGAAAATCGTTTTTGGGGAAAAGGAATTGTTTTTAAAATCATGACAAGGACATAATGGTGTATGCTTCTTTATAAGGCAATTGACTGTCCCTGATGTTATTTTTCTCATTTTAGTGTAAGACCTTTCTCTGTGGCGCAAATTGCTTGTAAATATGCTTCCACGTGTGCATGGAAAATTTTGATTTTGAATTTTTGTGTTACATAGCCATGTTAAAAGTGACCCAACCATGCTCGAAAGGCAATCAAAAAACGCTTTCATGTGTTTTAATGACATTTTAAGTCATTTTCCCATGTGCAGTGTTTAGAAATTATGATTTGAAAAACGTTTTTGGGGAAAAGGAATTGTTTTTAAAATCATGACAAGGACATAATGGTGTATGCTTCTTTATAAGGCAATTGACTGTCCCTGATGTTATTTTTCTCATTTTAGTGTAAGACCTTTCTCTGTGGCGCAAATTGCTTGTAAATATGCTCCCACATGTGCATGGAAAATTTAGATTTTGAATGTTTGTGTTACATAGCCATGTTAAAAGTGACCCTACCATGCAGGAAAGCCAATCAAAAAACGCTTTTATGTGTCTTAAGGACAATTTAAGTAATTTTCTCATGTGTAGTGTTTTGAAGTTATGATTTGAAAATCGTTGTTGAGGTAAAGGAATGTTGTTAAAATTTATGTGCGCCATATGACCCCAAATTTCTTTTTCAGGGGTGCAGCAGGGTGTTCTTGAGATACCCCTGCACGCTTGAAAAAAATCCTATTTTGTGATGAGCTAATTGCTAATCACAAATTGCAACCTTCATTCCTATGAGCCTCCTAGCCCATGGAAATGAATGGTTAATTTGCAATTAGCAATTTGCTCATTGCAAATTAGGAATAGTAAAGAATTGCTATTTATTCCTTAAAATTTGCTATTTAGGAAATGCAAAATAGTTTGATGGTACATATGGTGGTTCATCTGTAACAAGATAAGAAGCTTAGGGATACATTTATGATGACTAGTGCAATAAAGTGCACATTACTTACTTCATTGGTAGGCCTTTACATGTATTATCTCCTCTGTATTCTTCATCAAGCGTAACTTTAATCTGCAATCCTGAGTAGGCCTCACCTTAAACAAACCTCTGGATAGGACACACTTTATTGTCATCCTGGATTAATCATTTAAAATGGTAGGGACAGATTTATGATAGGTGTATGCCTCTTTTGTGCCACTGTGCGTCACTTTTATGATGCAGCGGTGGTGCAAAAGATTTGCTATGAGGCGACAACATTACAAATTGATGCATTTAGGCAGATATGTCATGGTGTAAAAAAAAACGTACCACATAAAACCCAAGCAGCAGTGATGCAAAAGATGCACCATGCCGCAAGACAGGCCTCACTTGGGGCCATATGCATGAAGGTAATTAGCATTTGCAAAGATCAAAATTCTACAAATTTCAGCCTTTGTTAATGTTAATTAGACAAATGGTATGTATCAAACAAGTTTGATGCAAAATAAGGAGTAGCAAAATTTGCTATTCCTTATTTTGCAATTGTACTGAAGGATTTGCAAATTTTGTGATTCCTTAAATGCAATGTATCAAACAAAAAATATGTAAAAAATGACATTAAGGATTTGGAAACTATTGTGGTAAATTGGTGGTAATTTGTGAAATCTTTTCAAAAAGCTTTTTTTCAAAAAAACAAAAGGTGCTATATGACGCCAACACATGCCCTTAGGGCATGTATGTGTGCCATATGCCCCCAATTTTCTTTTTCAGGGGTGCAGCAGGGTGTTCTTGAGACACCCCTTCACCCTTGGAAAAATTCCTAATTTGTGATGAGCAAAATGGTAATCGCAAATTAAACCTTCATTCCTATGAGTCTCCTAGCCCATGGAAATGAATGGGTAACTTGCAATTAGCAATTTGCTCATCGCAAATTAGGAATGGTAAAGAATCGCTATTTATTCCTTAAAATTCGCTATTTAGGAAATGTAAAATATTTTGATGATACATATGGCAGTTCATCTCTAACAAGATAAGAAGCTTAGGGATACATTTATGATGACTGGCGCATCACCAGGGATGTGACAGTCATCCTGCGCCGCTGTTCCGCCACCCATGGTGTGCTGCATTTACAATGCGGCGCAGCATGGGGCAAAAATGGCACAGATGTGTGACGCATATGTGCCGTAAAGGTGGCGCATTGCTGGAGTTGTATTGCAAGTGCGATGCAGCTCCAGCAAGGCTCAGGGGTGCCGCATCTCCACAATGCTGCGTCAAGACCTATGCCAGCTTCAAGCAGGCGCAGGGTTTTGACGCAGCTTTCTCCTATCTGATTGTAAATGCGGCACACCATGGGTGGCAGAGCAGTGGTGCACGTTAACTGGTGCATGCCTGGGGATGTGCCATTTAATAGAAATCTGGCCCTTTACATTTAAGTATGTGCAGGGGACACAGAGTCGGTGAGGCTTATCCAAGGTTAAGAAGAGATGAGTCCTGTTCAGTGAATAATTAGACATAGGCTTCACCTGCTCAGCATTGCTGGACATGGCTAAATAATAGCTGCTAAATGTTAATCTTGTTAAACAATTTTACTAATATAATCTCTGAGATTTGTCTCTTACTCTGCAACATCTCATTGTTGTTATCTTTCTTTAAAGATAAAGACAACCTCAACATGAGCGACAATCAGCAATCAGTTGATTTTGACCTCATCATTGAAATCGTAATTGAAACATCAGTGGATGTTGATCCCTTGGATGATTTAAATCCTGAGGATGAAGAAGAACGTGATGAGGATGCAGATTTGTCCGAATTATATGACATAGGATGGGAAGCTGACCTGCTTGAGCCTATGGAACTATAAACATTTATTTTAAAAATTTATAATAAATAAAAAGTAAAAATGTAAACCGTTTAATTTAAAAATAAAGACACCTTCAAAAACAGGTTATGTGTAGTGTCTTCAATAAAATATTAAAATATGTTCATAAAATTAGATCAGATTCACATATAAAATAGCATAGATTCTTTTCTGGTATTTTTGTATTGTAAGATTGCCAATGACTAAAAAATCTTCAAATTAAAATGTCAAGTAGTGTGTTAAGTTTTTGATCACTGTTACTGATTTACTGTTTGGTAATAATGTTTATTAACATTTTTTATTATATTTTTCCTCAGATTCAACTGCAGATCATTTCAAGATTTTACCATGCCTACAACACAAAGACAGATTAAGGCTGCAAAACGTGAAAGACAGCAGGTGAAAACAAAAACCCAGCAGTCCTCTAACAAAAAGATTTCTCAAGCCACGAAGAAAGCACCGGGTAAGAGCTCTAAATATTTCATAAGAAATATTTGTAATAAAAAAAATATTACTACAGAAAATGTTTCTGTCCATAACACGACAAGGAAATCAAATGGAAAGAAAAGGATAATGAAAAATGTTACTGCTAGAGCAAGAGATAAATCTGTGCATGATAGTAGAAGGAAACAACAGTTTAGGGAGATTCGTAAACGAATGTTCCGCAACAGGATAATTGGCAATTTGTTAAAAAATATTAAGAAAGGTCAACAGAAACTAGTTTTTTATAAGAGAAAATAAATAGTTGAGAAAGTTATTGATCAGGCATTTGAAATTAAACGTAAGTTATTTATTTTGACAATCAATAGAATTAGGAAGCTAAACAAGGCAATTTTTGATTTCAAAAGAAATAGTAGATGGAAGAGAATAGTTAATCGTAGTAATTTTTGTGAAGTTTTTTCTGGAGAATGGATGCATAGTTCAAGCTCTGAGGCATTTTTTAATGAGGAGAGTTATTTCCAGGATAATGATTTGGTGCATGCAGTTGACACCAGTGGTCGTGCTTATGAAGTGAAAGATGGTTGTCCAGTTGAAAAAGAAAAACTTGTGACAACAGAGGCAGAAGAGGTGTTAGGTAATGAGGTTTTAGGAAGACGTGCTAAGGGTCCTGTGTACACCTGGAAGTGTAGTAGTATTTGCAGTGTGCGACAGGATTCCATCAATTTGCTTTGTGATTTTGTACGGTCATTTAACAAAAAAAGTTTGAAGCAGAAAATGATGTTGTTGCAAGAATTAGATCCTTGCAGAGTAAGAGAAGTGACAGGTTTGCATGGTCATTCACTGGCTTGTCTTTCCAGGAGAGTATGCCAGAGTGTTTTTCATCATTTCAGGATGCTAGCAGTGCATCATAACAAAGTGAGGAAATTAGTTAGAATGTTGTATTATGCTAAGAGTCCATCAATTATGCTGAAACAATTATGCGCTGCTCTTTTGCATGGTTCTGAAATAGATGTGAAGAATATGTGTGAAGAAATTGAGTTTTGTTACTTTGGAAGTAAAGAGGAGAATGTTGAAATTGAGCAAGAAGTAGAGGGTCATGTGGAAGATAGTGTACAGGTTTCCAGTACAGATAATTTCCAGAGGGAAATTGCGACGTTTGAGGTGAAATCAAGTGAGAGGCCTAATTTCACTTGTGTGTGTTGTCGACGCACTTATTATAAGAATCAGACTAAGTTAGTGGATTTATATGCAAAAAGTGAAAGGGAAAATAATAGTGAATGGAAGGATTTTGCAACATACTTGATGGTAGAAAATTGTTTTGATTTGGGATTGGATCAACGTGTGTGTACTTATTGTTGTAACAAATTAAAACAAAACCAGATGCCTGCTAGAGCAGTTCATAATAATCTGGAATTGGTTGAGATTCCTTCTGAATTGAAGGACTTAAATACTTATGAATCTATTTTGATTCAAAGTATCCATCCCTTTCAGGCTATTGTAAGAATGGAGCCAAAGACAGGGAAATTGCCTCCATCAGATTTACAGAGAGGATTAAAGGGAAGAGTTGTTTATTTGCCTCTAGATTTGAAGAAAAACATTAACACAATTGGAGTAGAAAAAGTGGAAGAGGAACCTCTGGTTATCTTAGTTAATGGGGTTCCGACAAAGAATAAGAAAATATGGCAAGATTTAGTAGATGTTAGGAAAGTTAAAAAGGCAACATTGTATTTGAAAAAAAATAATAAATACTATAAGAATGTATATGTTGCAGAAGAGGAAGTAAGTGAGGAAGAGGATAGCGATTTGTGTGCTGGTCAAATTGAGAAAGTAGAACCCTCTACTAGTGAAGAAATATATGAACATTATAGTGTTCATCCTTTGCATTCCAAGGAAGTCATGGGGAATGCTATTGAGTTGTTTCAAATGAAACAAGCCAAAGGGAGTCCCATTAGTGTTTGGGAGGAAAGTTTGGAAGCTCGGTGTTTCCCACAGCTTTTTCCAACAGGTCAGGGAGGAAGATATGATGAGCGACCTCATCAAATTCCTGCTTCTGAATACCGGACTTTGCGATTGTATGCAGGAGATGCTAGGTTTCGACAATGCATTCCTTATTTGTTTCATCTCCTGTTTGAAAGCGATCTGTCTGGACTGTCATATGCAGTGAACCACATCTTGAAAAGTGGTATACACATGCAAAACATCTCGGCAAGTGACTTTATGGATAAAGTCAATGTCCAAGATAGTATTTTGGATTCTCACCTGATTAATCTCATGGCGTGTCAGCGTGGTACTAATGAGTACTGGTACCGTCGTCATGGTGATTTAAAATGTATGCTGAGGAACTTAGGTACTCCCACATGGTTCCTCACTCTGAGCTGTGCCGAGTATGGCTGGGAAGACTTACTTGAATTTCTACGAGAGGCAAATGCTAACGTAGATAACATCGAATTCAAGACACCCGGAGAACTGTGCTCTTTGGATCCAGTTAATGTATGTAGGTACTTCAATCATAGATTTGAAGCTATGATGTCTTTCATCATGAATAAGAAGAATCCACCTCTTGGAGAGGTGTTGGATTTCTTCTGGAGAAAGGAGTACCAAGCAAGAGGTGCTCCTCATATACATATGTTGCTGTGGATCAAGGATGCACCTAAATTTGGAACGGATCCAGATGACTCAGTGATGAGTTTCATCCAACAGTATTCTACGTGTGCTGTTCCAAACGCAAAGGAGAAGAAAAGCCTAAGAGAAAAAGTTCTGCGTTTCCAAAGCCATCGATGTGGAAAGTACTGCCGTCGTAAATTCCGAAACAAGGACAAGTTCTACACTAAATGTCGTTTCGGCTTTCCACGACCGGTGATTTCTAAAGGAAGAGTAAACAGTTTGATGTCTTCGCTGCGACACAATGTCATGAAGAAATCACCTAAAAACACTTACAATTTGAAGAGGAACGAAGAGTCCAAGTACATCAACGACTACAACCCGGTGATTTTGTCCATGTGGAATGCTAACATGGATATACAGTTTGTGGCTGATAACTGTATGGCTGTGGCTCGGTATGTGACGTCTTACATCACCAAAAAAGAGAAGACAGAATTGAAGGATATGTGGGAGGACATTTCCCATGAAAAGAGCCTCAGCAAGAAGTTGTACAGTTTCAGTCTGAAGATGTTGTCGCATCGAGAAATCGGAGCGTACGAATGTTCTGACCGGTTGTCTTCAGCAAGTCTCTATGCCAAGTCCAGGAGTATCGTTTGGGCGAGTCTTGGTCTTGCTGCAACACGTAATCGAGTTCTCAAACCTGTGCGGGAAATTGAGTATTTGGCGGAAAAGGAGCCAAACAGTACCGACATTTTGAAGACAAACATGTTGGATACATATTATCCAAATCGAAGCAGTCACCTCGAGAATGTTTGTCTGTATGAGGTTCTGCAAAATTACATATTCAAGAGGAACATCAAAGAAGATACTGAGAAAGGAGTGTATGCTGTAATAGGAAGTGAGGG
Organism: Lissotriton helveticus; assembly: GCF_964261635.1. NCBI lineage: Eukaryota > Metazoa > Chordata > Amphibia > Caudata > Salamandridae > Lissotriton > Lissotriton helveticus. The sequence goes on along the minus strand of NC_136072.1, from coordinate 956,840,381 downwards.
ATGTCTGGTCAAGCAAAGAAAATGCCACTTGATAAACCATCGAAAATTGAGTGGCGAATCTCCTGAAAAAAAGGAGTTTTTCTATTTAGCACTTTTGCAACTTTTCAAGCCTTGGCGTGCAGAAGAGGAACTGCTTGGAGATTTCCTCTGTTACGAAGACTCTTTCAATGCCGCCAAGGAGACCATAGAATGTCCTGCTTTTCCCAAATATGTAGAATTGTTGAATGCGGAAATTGAGCAGGAAGCAACAATTGCAGCCGAGATTGCCAGAGACAGTTCTCAGGACAGTCAGAGTTCTGCTTCATTGAGTCAGGATCCACTAGGAGGACCTCTTATCGAAAATGAAGCTGCCACTGCTATGAATGAAGTGGAAAGAGCCATGGCACATGCTCAAGAGGATGCGGTTAACTTAGAAGAGTTGGAAAGGCAACTCAACGTTGAGCAGAGGAAAATATATGACGAAGTTACCATGCAAATTGATCATGGATTAAGTCATGATAAGAAAGAGTGCTCATGTACGTCGTTGAAGCCTGTCCGACTGTACGTGAGTGGAGAAGCGGGAACTGGAAAAAGTTTCCTTATTAAAGCAATTTCATGCTATTTGCAGGAAAAGACAGAGTCATCGCTGTCTTGTGTTGTCACTGCTCCAACTGGACTGGCAGCACATAATATTAAAGGGATTACTTTACATCGTTTACTGATGCTGCCAGTGGAGCATGACAACAAATTAGAATATCACAAGCTATCTGGAGATGCTTGTTTTGAAGTTTCAAGAATCTTGAGGAAAATGAAACTTCTTATCATTGACGAAGTAAGCATGGTTTCCAATGTCATGCTTGCCTTTGTGCATTTGAGGATGCAAGAAGTTCTCAAAACAGAGTATGATGTGTTATTTGGTGGCAAACACATCATTGTTTTCGGAGATCTTTTGCAGCTGACACCAGTGAAAGGGCAACCTGTGTTCAAAATGCTCACGCATGAAGATACCAGGAAGTGCCTAGGCAGCATTGGCAACGTCAATATATGGTTAAACTTCAATTATGCTGAACTGCATGAAAATATGCGTCAGGCGAAGGATGAAGTTTACAAGACTATTCTACAAGATGTTAGAATTGGAAAAGTGACCGAGCATGGGAAAGAAGCTTTACATGCACGATTACTGTCAAATTTATATCCAGAACAAGATGTTGTGCCTGAGAATATTTTTCAGAAAATTACTGAAAAGAAATCTGGAATATGTTTGATGCCAACTCTTGCAGAATGTGCCAAATTTAACAACAAAATGTTGCATTTAGAAAAGCAACAGATTGTGAAACTGGAAGCTATTGATAGAGTAGAGCATATGGGATCAACAATTATTTTGTCTGAGAATCTGAAAACAAAATTGGATTCATTAGAGAAGAGTATATCTAAAACTGCAGGTTTTGAAAAGACTCTGAATGTGTGCTTGAACTGCCGTATAATTTTAAGAAGGAATTTACATGTTGAAAGAGGTCTGGTAAATGGATCAATGGGTAATGTTGTTGATTTTGTGAAATACAGAAATAGAGATGGAATTGAATTTTTAAAAATTAAATTTGATGGCATTGAGGAAGTACAGCTAATTGCTCGTTGTTCTGCTAGATTTTTGCTTGTAAAAGACTTATATGTTCGCCGTAAGCAGTTTCCTGTTTGCTTGGCATATGCGGTGACAATCCATAAATCGCAAGGTTTAAGTGTAGACAGTGCATTGGTGAATATTGGCAGTTCTGTGTTCAAGGAGGGTATGGCATATGTGGCATTGTCACGAGTTAGAACTTTATCGGGATTGTACTTGATTGAGTGTGATGTCACAAACATTTGTGCAGATCTAGATTGTGTTAAGGAATACAATAGGTTAAGAAGAGAGTATGCGCCACATTTGCCTCAGTTTCCTTTGTTTGAGAAACGTCTGGTAGGCCGGAAACGAAGAAATGAGAACAATACTGGGGAGGTTATAGCAAAAAGACAAAAAGTGAATGAACCTAAAATTACAAGCAGAAACAAAAAGGATTCTGTTGAAGATGTTGTTGGTTTTCAGTTTGAAAACAGTTCTGGTGTCAACTGCTATGCTAATGTAGTAATTAATGTTTTGTTTTCTCTAAAAAATGTAAAAGAAGAGATTGTGGTCAATTCTGATCAAAGATTTTGCGGTTTGTTAAATTCTGTGTTAGAGAAATGTACCACTGATAGAAGAAACATAGAAAGTGTGTCTGAATTTCGAAATCTGTTAGACAGATGTTCAGGCCAAACACAATTCTCTCAAAATATTCAGCAAGATTGTCAGGAGTTTTTAATGTATATGCTTGATGTATTACATGCTGAAGGTGTAGATGTAGATCAGCTGTTTGGGCTTTCTTATCAATGGCAGCATGACTGCGAGAACTGTATGATATCAAGTACTACTAGTGTAGACTCAGAAAGATTTATATATTTAACTTTGCCAGACAGTAAATCAGTCTCCTTTAATAAGCTAGTAAAAGCTGCTAATCACAACATGGAGTGTAGCCAATGTAAATCTGAAATGATGTCCACATTATTTATACGAACATATGGCCAGTACGTCATTTTAATGTTCCAACGATGTAGGCCTGATGGAACAAAATTGACAACTTTAATAAAAAAATTTGTAGCTTCGCAGTTGTCAATATCAGGAAGGACTTTTGTAACTATAGCAATTATATATCATGACGGCCCTTCAATATCATCAGGACATTACACAGCTTATTTAAAGTCTAGAAATGGCTGGTCATTCTGAAATGATTCTGTTTTAATTTTCAAAAAAAAATTGCCGTATGACCTTAAAAACTCTTACCTGGTGTTTTTAAAACCAAAATTTTAGGGAAATAATCTCGGGATGTGCTCTGTGGAATTTCAAGAAGTTCTAATGGCTCCTACACAATTTGGCCTTGAGGATAAGTGTAGTTCAGAGACATAACTTCTAATCATAGGACTGGACATCATGGAGATATATGTGCACTTTGAATGAGTTCAGAAAAACTGTTTCTTTTTATAAGCTAATTGAAGCAGCCAATCAAAACATGGAGTAGAGGGAATGTAAGTCTGCAATGCTGTCTACTGTTTTACATTGCTTTGTGATTAAAAGTGATGTAGAGAATTAAATAATTGTTGTAGTCATAGAGGTAGTGTACGTCTGCTTCATATTAAGCAGTATCAGTGTCATAGGAAATGTAGAACATGACTGAGCAAGAAGGGGAAGATATTACTATTCCAGGATTGTGAAAATGATCTTCAACATTTTAATTCTGAAAGTTGCGGGAATGCCAAATGATGGGATTGGCTAACAAGAAATCCAAGAGTTATACATGGCTCTGACAAGATTTGGCCTTGTGGAATCTTGTGGTAGAGAGCAAGAAGTCATTTATTGTATGTAACATGTTTTTAAAAACGATGGAGATTTTCTTTCAGAAAGTGGTGGGCTGAAAGTAATAACAGCACAAAAGAGTGTAAGCTATTCATAGGACATCCTTGGACGTCATGGAAAGTAAGTTAACTTTAAGGAGTTCTGATTTTTGATTTCTGATGTTGTATGGGTTTTTTAAACACAATCATTTTGATTGTGTTTTTTTTTCCCCGCTGTTACATGATGAATACCTTCAAGTCACTGTTTTTAGTGAATTTTGATACATTCTGAGAACAGCAAAAATAAACCATTTAACATGTATAATTAATTCTGTACTGTTTGCATTTATGATGTATATGTAGAACTGTGTAGAAGGCATGGAGAAGGTGAGGCTTCTGTAAGTGTCAAAGTTGTTGCATGCAGTGCTGCACTTCTGCGTATTCTTTGATATGCTAGACTACATCTGCACAATGAGATACCTAAGCAAAGGAAACACAAGTGATGTGATTGTGAAATGAGCAAAATAAATTGCATGTATTTCAATTACATCACCTGTGTTTCCTATCATTACGAATCACATTGTGCAGATCAAGTTTAGGTCTGTCCAGGGAAACATAGGAGGTTTGGACTTTGTTGAAGATTGCAGTGGACATGACTCACTTCATTGGTAGACCTTCACATGTATTATGTCTTCTATTCTCTTCAACAACTCGAAATTTCATCTGCAACCCTGAGTAGGCCTCACCTGAAACAAAACTCTGGATAGTAGACATCTTATTGGCATCCTGAAGCAATTATTTTAAATTTTAGTGTCTTGCGACACTTTTCTGAGACAACAGCAATGCAAAAGATGCACCATGTTTTAAGATAGGCCTCACTTCATCTGCATCAAGATAGTGTTAGTTTAAAATGTATATCTTTAGGACTGTGTAGCTTCTGTAAGTGTCAAAGTTATTGAAAAACTGTTTGTCCTTCAATCTTTGCCCTTGTCTTTTGTAATTTTTTAATACATGTTTTTATATTTTTCAAATGTTTGTTCTCTCTTTCACAGATTGAAAGTATAAAAATAAAAAGTGAGGAATTTAACGACAATTATAAGGTAAGTATTTTGTACTCTTTTCGTTACATTTCTATCACATTGAACTACTATTAGTTCCACTGCTTCATTTCTTTAATCCTCAGTTTCCTGCCTTTGCTACTTCCCTCATTCCTTTCTCTATTAACTACTTACTCAACTCCTTCCACTCTTTTTCTCAGTCCCTCTCTTCTCATAGTTCCTCACTCTTGTTCACTCACTCCGTCTCTATTACTCTTAGTGTCTTTGACTGATCACTGTATCACTATTTGTTCATAATGCTTTCTCTGTGTAGTTGAAGCACACTAAGGGGATATTATGAATGCAGCCAATAAAATTATTGCTCTTTTTATTGGCAGAAAACTGGTGCAAAAGCGGCTTTAGCGGCAGTTTTCTGCCGCAAAAGCAGCTTTAGCGACACATTTCTGCCGATAAAAGCTGCAAAACTTTTATTGCCTATGTTGATAATATGCCCCTATGTTATTTACATTAGGGCTATATTGTCCAGTATAACAATCAAAATTGCTCTCCAAAGACACCAGGCAAAGCAGACGCTCCCTCAAACAGATCACCAAGTGCAATTTACCCTACTTACAATCTAGCCTGTTCTCTGTCGAGACTTTAGCAATCTTTAGACCACAAGATAAGATTTTTTTACATGGAAGAGCCATACGTATTGCAATTCTACTTAAGAAACAAGCATTGGCATAGACAATAGGTCTCGCCTTTGGGACTTTATACGTGTTTAGCCATGCAACAGTTGATGTTGCTGCACCAAGGATATTATGCTGCATAACTAAAGACTTAGAAGGTCCCAAAGTCGATACCTATTGGCTATGCCAATGCTTGTTTTTCTTTCACTTCGTTATCTATTTTGTTTTTCACAATTATACCCTCTTCTGTCTGTTCTTTGGTAAATAGATCTATTAAATAGTATCTCTTCTTTACTCCCTATAGCTGTCTTTCTTGAAACATCACTCTCTGTTTACTTTCCTTATACTTACTCTTTTTTTAAAAAAAAAATATTTTTTGGGTTAGCTCCCGGTACGCGTACCGGGAAGCTAAACCGGAAGCGAACCAAAAGAAATAGAGCTTGCCAGAGTGCTAAACATTCTAGCAATTTTTTTGGAAAGGGAAGGTAGTTCTGAAAAGAACTTTTTTTTTAATATTTTTGTTGTTTTATATTTTTTTTGTATTTTTTGAACATTTTTTGTTTTTTTTTTATTTTTTGAACGATTTTATATTTTTTTGGGTTTTTTTGGGGGGGGGGAAACAACAAAAAACAGGCGTTGAAAAGGGCTCAACAGGAGCAAAAAAAAATTACTGGGGGCGGTTAGGGCAATCATGGTGTTCATACGCCAGGTTCAGTGCATTGATGCTCATGTTGCCACAAGCTAATAATCCACGACAGCGCATACATAAGTGTATCATGTTCCCAAAATTGGGCTGGATATTTGGCACAGTTTCCCGTGCCTCCTCTGGTGATAAAGAAACCGATGTTGCTGGTCTCGTCACAGGAGTTGGTCGAGGATTGTCCATCATATCCCTTAATTCCGCCCGGCTGTAATTTAAGGGATGTTTCCTCGTCATATGCCTATGCATGGTATGATTACCGTAGCTGTATTTTTTGTCCGTCCCTCTGGACAATTGTTCCTTGCATATGAGGCATGTTGCATACCTGGCATTGACCTTTTTTTGGCCACGAGGGATGGAAAAAAACTGCCAGATGAAACTGGGTTTCTTTCTTGAAACCCGGGGCGACTCTTCAAGAAATTGTGGTTGTTCTCCCTCCTCATCCATCTCTTCATCTTCCTCCTCAGTGTTGATAACCACCTGGGGAGGTGGTCCTCTCTTCCCATGAGGAGGTGGAGGTGGTGGTGGGGGTGCACCAGCTGAAGCAATCAGTGAAGCCATTTTCATACAATCAAAATAGGTCTTCCAAGAAGCAAAATAGGTCTTCCTCTCACAATAATGAAAGTCAGAGTGAGGAAAGAAGGAGTGGTTTTCATCATTTGGAAAAAACAATACTTCTCAACCAATGAAAAGTGTTATTTTTAGGTCACCTGACCTAGCCTTCCATAATTATGAAACTAAAAGTGAAATGAACCAATGAAAAGCTTTATTAACAAGTCACATGACCTCTAACTTTCATGTTACGCGCTGCGGAACGCTCCCCGGTTAGCTTCCGGTTCGCTGCGCTTCGCGCCTCGGTCCGCGCCCCGGGACACTTCCGGGTGCGCTAACGCAGTACGTCACAAGACGCATTTCGCGGCAACGCGATACGTCGCGCTTTCGCGCCGCGGATCGCTTCCGGGGAGTTGCGTTTCGCGCCTCGGTCCGCGCCCCGGGGCACTTCCGGGTGCGCTAACGCAGTACGTCATAAGACGCATTACGCGGCAACGCAATACCGTCACTATGTTGATTTGTTACCGGTTCGCGGACGGGATCGCGGAATCGAATTGAGCTAACTGGAAGCTTCCCGGTTAGCGGACCGGGAGCGAAACAAAAAAAATATTTAAAAAAAAATTATTAATAAACATATAAAATATATTTTTGGATTTAAAGAATAATACATTTTACTTCTGTAGATATTAGCTTTTAAAAAACCAATGAAATTCACTGAAAAAACCATAGGTTATAGACCATATATAGTTAGGAATTAGCATTTACAAAACCTTGAAAATTCACTGAAAAAACCGTAGGTTATAGACCATATATAGTTAGGAATTAGCATTTAAAAAACCTTATTTTACTCACACAAAACCATTGAAATTCCATATATAGTTAGTTGTACTAACTATATATCGCGCACCCGCAATCCACTGCTGATGATGTCACATATTACATCATTCATGACATGGTCAGTGACATCACTGATGACATCACTGATGACATCTCAAATGACATCACTGATGACATCACTGATGACATCTCAAATGACATCACTGATGACATCACTGATGACATCTCAAATGACATCACTGATGACATCACTGATGACATCTCAAATGACATCGCTGATGACATCACTGATGACATCTCATTTGACATTACTGATGACATCACTGATGACATCATTCATGTGATTATACGATGAAGCTCTTCAGACTCTAATATAACCTTAGATACAGTAAGTGTAAACAGACACTCACAGACTGTCACTCATCCATAGAGTTACACACACACCTAGTCAGTCATGGAAAGAATCAATCACACATCCATTTTCTCAACTATACAGTTATACACACCTTACTTATTCAAAGATATACTAACACATATTTACTCTCTTATGCAATCCCTGATACAAGTTCACAATGATCCATACAGCCACTCACACATTCACTGGCTCTTATGCACAGTTATTTATATATGTCAACTCTCACATGTACTGTGTTTTACATATGTACTTACTTTTACATGCAGCACTGAGATATCCATTCACTCACCCATACACTCATGCACACAGTCAACCGCCCATACAGCTGTTTCCACATGCACTTTTGAACCCATACATCTAGTGAATCAACTGCTCACACATCTATGCACAGAGTCATACACCTCCCAGCCATCCATACACACTCTCAGTCTCCCATACAAATACGTAGGCAACCAATCAATAACGCATATAGTTAATCATATAGCTAATGATCAACACATGCAGCAGTTTATAGAACAACAAAGATAATGATGCACAAATTGAGACAGTTTAGTCACTAACCCATGCACTCAGTGAGACACATTTAACCACTCACTCATACAGTCAGTCATGCACCTAATAAATCCTTCATCCAGACATTTATACATCCACTAATTCTTAAATATGTAAGACATATTTTAACTTTACAGAATTATACAGTCACTGGATGACGTCATCAGTGATGTCATCAGTGATGTCATTTGAGATGTCATCAGTGATGTCATCAGTGATGTCACTGACCATGTCATGAATGATGTAATATGTGACATCATCAGCAGTGGATTGCGGGTGCGCGATATATAGTTAGTACAACTAACTATATATGGAATTTCAATGGTTTTGTGTGAGTAAAATAAGGTTTTTTAAATGCTAATTCCTAACTATATATGGTCTATAACCTATGGTTTTTTCAGTGAATATATATATATATATATATATATATATATATATATATATATATATATATATATATCACCTACTGGCGGTCGCCAGTAGGTAGATATAGTTAGGACCTAGTTTCCATAGGAAATACGCAACATTCTATTTGGAATAACTTTGGCGCCGGTAGACGAATCTTCATGAATTTATCCAAGAAAATGACCTGCTCGGCTCGGCTCCTTTCCTGAAAGCTTGGGGGTGATTTGTCAAGTAGGGGCCGAGAAAAAAGGGGGGTCCCAAAACATGTTTACCCCATGCAATTTTCTATAGGGACTTTTAGCCAGGGCTACAGCCCAAACGGCTGAACGGAATTTCACCAAATTTGACAAAGAGGTAGAGTTCGGTTCGCAGATTGTGCTTTTTGTTAAATGGTGTAAATCAGTTGAGTAGTTCCTGAGAAAATCAAAAGTAAAATCATAGCGATATCTAGGCACAGATTTCAGAAGTCTGTACAGTAAGCGTCCCTTCCTGAGCACGAGCTGCATGCTGATTGGCTGTCAACTGTCTGTCAACACTCCAAACCAGGAAGTGTTGGCAGCCATCTTGTGCCTCGGTAGAACCGAGGCACAAGAAAACAGAAAAAGAAACGCGAAAAACGCGAAAAGGGGGCAGGGTAGAAACACCCTGACCCCCTAGGCCTGCTAAGGGGGTCCCACAAGGACCCCCAAGGCCCCCCAATTTTTTTTTTTTTGAAAAATCACGGGGTACGCGTACCTTGCCGGTCCCCCTCCAAAAAATTAAGGCACCACTCTGCAAACGCGCCACCTGGCGCATTTGCCGAGGGGGAAATAATTCCCCTTGAATACTGGGGGTCCCTGGGGGCCATGTAGCCCACCAGGAACCTCCAGTATGTGCCAGGGGTCTGCCTTGCAGAGACGTGTAAAGAGGCCACACCCCTTTTTACACCTCTCTGCAAGGCAGCCCCCTGGCGCATACTGGATGTTCCTGGTGGGCTAGTTGGCCCCCGGGGACCCTCAGTATTGAAGGGGAATTAGTGCCCCGTCTGCATACTCGCCAGGGTGCGCGTTTGCAGAGTGGTGCAATTCGTCACCTCAAGCCCCGCCCCCTCCCTACACCACTCTGCAAATGCGCCCCCTGGCGCGTTTGAAGAGGGGGACATAATTCCCATTGAATACTGGGGGTCCCTGGGGGCCAAGTAACCCACCAGGAACCTCCAGTATGTGCCAGGAGGCTGCCTTGCAGAGTCGTGTAAAGAGGCCACGCCCCTTTTTACACCTCTCTGCAACGCAGCCCCCTGGCGCATACTGGAGGTTCCTGGTGGGCTAGTTGGCCCCCAGGGACCCCCAGTATTCAAGGAGAATTAGTTCCCTCTCAGCAAACGTGCCAGAGGCTGCCTTGCAGAGACGTGTAAAGAGGCCACGCCCCTTTTTACACCTCTCTGCAACACAGCCCCCTGGTGCATACTGGAGGTTCCTGGCGGACTAGTTGGCTCCCAGGGACCCCCAGTATTCAAGGGGAATTAGTTCCCCCTCTGCAAACGCGCCAGGGGGCTGCCTTGCAGATACGTGTAAAGAGGCCACGCCCCTTTTTACACCTCTCTGCAACACAGCCCCATGGCGCATACTGGAGGTTCCTGTTGGGCTAGTTGGCCCCCGGGGACCACCAGTATTCAAGGGGAATTAGTGCCCCCTCTGCATACTCGCCAGGGGGGCGCATTTGCAGAGTGGTGCAATCCGTCACCTCAAGCCCCGCCCCCTCCCTGCACCACTCTGCAAACGCGCCCATGGCGCATTTGCAGAGGGGGAAATAATTCCCATTGCATACTGGGGGTCCCTGGGGGCCAAGTAGCCCACCAGGAACCTCCAGTATGTGCCAGGGGGCTGCCTTGCAGAGACGTGTAAAGAGGCCACGCACCTTTTTACACCACTCTGCAACGCAGTCCCCTGGCATATACTGGAGGTTCTGGTAGGCTAGTTGGCCCTCAGAGACCCCCAGTATTCAAGGGGAATTAGTTCCCCCTCTGCAAACGTGCCAGGGGGCTGCCTTGCAGAGAGGTGTTCTGAGGCCACTCCCCTTTTTCCACCTCTCTGCAAGGCAGCCCCCTGGCATATACTGGAGGTTCCTGGTGGGCAAGTTGGCCCCCGGTGACCCCCAGTATTCAAGGGGCATTAGTTCCCCCTCTGCAAATGCGCCAGGGGGCTTTCAAAAAGCTAGTAACCAACTGGAGATTTCGTTTTTACAACAACTGACAAAGTGATACAGATGTTCACACAGTTTAGTCACTATCCAATATATTTAGAGAGACACTTTAAATCAGTCAAGTAAACAGTCAATCACAGTGCTACTAAATCTTCCATCCAGATATTTATATTTATATATCCACTCATTCTTCAATGTAAATTGCTATATATATAATATATATTTAAATAACGAAGCAAACCACATTCACTGGATGATGTCATCAGTGATGTCATTTGAGATGTCATCAGTGATGTCACTGACCATGTCATGAATGGTGTAATATACGACATCATCAGCAGTAGATTGCGGGCGCGTGAGATTAGTGCTGCAGAAAGAAAAATTAGGGTACATTTTGAGTGACTTCTCAAATTCTCTTCTATTTCATAAAAAACAAGCATTAGAAATGCAATCGGGCTCGGATTTATTTGAGTTTGAGCTAATGGCATTGTAAATGCCAATGTATTGTTGCTATGTGTTATGGAGTGTGTTCATGTGGTGTGTACTGCTAGGGATCTCCTTGTGAATGTGCCAATATTGCACCACTTGCCTGTGATGTCCTTCTTATGTGTGAGAAGCTTGCACCTCTGCTGCCTGTGGTCTCCTTGTGAGTGTAAGAAGCTTGCACTGCTGCTGCCTGTGATGTCGTTCTTGTGAGTGGGTGAAGATTGCACCTCAGCTGGCTGTGGTCTCCTTGTGAGTGTATGCACTGTCATTGCTAGCCTGTAGATATGCACTATCATCGCTAGCCTGTAGATATGCATTGGCTTCACTAGCCTGGAGGTATGCACCGTCATCGCTAGCCTGTAGATATGCACTGTCATCGCTAGCCTGTAGATATGCGCTGTCATTGCTATCCTGTAGATATGTGCTGTCGTAGCTAGCCTGTAGATATGCATTATCATCGCTAGCTTGTAGATATGCACCGTCATCGCTAGCCTGTAGATATGCACTGTCATCGCTAACCTGTAGATATGCATTGGCTTCACTAGGCTGTAGTTATGCTCTGTCATCGCTAGCCTGTAGATATGCTCTGTCATTGCTAGCCTGTAGATATGCACTGTCATCGCTAGCCTGTAGATATGCACTGTCGTCGCTAGCCTGTAGATATGCGCTGTCGTTGCTATCCTGTAGATATGCGCTGTCGTTGCTAGCCTGTAGATATGCATTGGCTTCACTAGCCTGTAGATATGCACTGTCATCTGCACTCTGCACCGCCACTCTGCACCGCCACTCTGCACCGCCACTCTGCACCGCCACTCTGCACCGCCACTCTGCACCGCCACTCTGCACCGCCACCCTGCACCGCCACTCTGCACCACCGCACTGCCACTCTGCACTGCCACTCTGCACCACCGCACTACCACTCTGCACCGCCACTCTGCACCACCGCACTGCCACTCTGCACCGCCACTCTGCACCACCGCACTGCCACTCTGCACCACCACTCTGCATCGCCACTCTGCACCGTCACTCTGCACCGCCACTCTGCACCACTGCACCGCCACTCTGCACTGCACCACCACTCTGCACCGCCACTCTGCACCGCCACTCTGCACCGCCACTCTGCACCGCCACTCTGCACGGCCACTCTGCACCGCCACTCTGCACCGCCACTCTGCACTCTGCACTGCCACTCTGCACCGCCACTCTGCACCGCCACTCTGCACTCTGCACCGCCACTCTGCACCGCCACTCTGCACCGCCACTCTGCACCGCCACACCACCACTCTGCACCGCCACACCGCCACTCTGCACTCTGCACTCTGCACCGCCACTCTGCACTCTGCACCGCCACTCTGCACCGCCACTTTGCACCGCCACTCTGCACCGCCACTCTGCACCGCAACTCTGCACCACCACTCTGCACCGCCACTCTGCACCGCCACTCTGCACCGCCACTCTGCACCACCACTCTGCACCACCGCACTGCCACTCTGCACCGCCACTCTGCACCACCGCACTGCCACTCTGCACCACCACTCTGCACCTCTGCACCACCACTCTGCACCTCTGCACCGCCACTCTGCACCGCCACTCTGCACCGCCACTCTGCACCGCCACTCTGCACCGCCACTCTGCACCGCCACTCTGCACCGCCACCCTGCACCGCCACTCTGCACCGCCACTCTGCACCGCCACTCTGCACTGCCACTCTGCACCACCACCCTGCACCGCCACTCTGCACTGCACCGCCACTCTGCACCGCCACTCTGCACCGCCACTCTGCACCGCCACTCTGCACCACCACTCTGCACTCTGCACTGCCACTCTGCACCACCGCACCGCCACTCTGCACTGCCACTCTGCACCGCCGCACCGCCACTCTGCACCGCCACTCTGCACCGCCACTCTGCACCGCCACTCTGCACCGCCACTCTGCACCACCACTCTGCACCACCACTCTGCACCACCACTCTGCACCACCACTCTGCACCGCCACTCTGCACCGCCACTCTGCACCACCGCTCTGCACCACCGCACTGCCACTCTGCACCGCCACTCTGCACCGCCACTCTGCATCGCCACTCTGCACCACCACTCTGCACCGCCACTCGGCACCGCCACTCTGCACCACTGCACCGCCACTCTGCACTGTACCGCCACTCCGCACCGCCACTCTGCACCGCCACTCTGCACCGCCACTCTGCACCGCCACTCTGCACCGCCACTCTGCACTGCCACTCTGCACTCTGCACTGCCACTCTGCACCGCCACTCTGCACCGCCACTCTGCACCGCCACTCTGCACCGCCACACCGCCACTCTGCACCGCCACTCTGCACTCTGCACCGCCACTCTGCACTGCCACTCTGCACTCTGCACCGCCACTCTGCACCGCCACTCTGCACCGCCACTCTGCACCGCCACTCTGCACCGCCACTCTGCACCACTGCACCGCCACTCTGCACTGCCACTCTGCATTGCCACTCTGCACCGCCACTCTGCACCACCACTCTGCACCGCCACTCTGCACCGCCACTCTGCACTGCCACTCTGCACCGCCACTCTGCACCGCCACTCTGCACCGCCACTCTGCACCGCCACTCTGCACCACCACTCTGTACCACCACACTGCCACTCTGCACCGCCACTCTGCACCTCTGCACCGCCACTCTGCACCTCTGCACCGCCACTCTGCACCTCTGCACCGCCACTCTGCACCGCCACTCTGCACCGCCACTCTGCACCGCCACTCTGCACCGCCACTCTGCACTGCCACTCTGCACCACCACACCGCCACTCTGCACCGCCACTCTGCACTCTGCACCGCCACTCTGCACCGCCACTCTGCACTCTGCACCGCCACTCTGCACCGCCACTCTGCACCGCCACTCTGCACCGCCACTCTGCACCGCCACTCTGCACCGCCACTCTGCACCACTGCACCGCCACTCTGCACTGCCACTCTGCACTGCCACTCTGCACCGCCACTCTGCACCGCCACTCTGCACTCTGCACCACCTCACTGCCACTCTGCACCGCCACTCTGCACCTCTGCACCGCCACTCTGCACCTCTGCACCGCCACTCTGCACCGCCACTCTGCACGGCCACTCTGCACTGCCACTCTGCACCACCACTCTGCACCACCACACTGCCACTCTGCACCGCCACTCTGCACCACCGCACTGCCACTCTGCACCGCCACTCTGCACCTCTGCACCGCCACTCTGCACCTCTGCACTGCCACTCTGCACCGCCACTCTGCACCGCCACTCTGCACCGCCACTCTGCACCGCCACCCTGCACCGCCACCCTGCACCGCCACCCTGCACCGCCACTCTGCACCGCCACTCTGCACCACCACCCTGCACCGCCACTCTGCACCGCCACTCTGCACCACCGCACCGCCACTCTGCACCGCCACTCTGCACCGCCACCCTGCACTGCCACTCTGCACCACCGCACCGCCACTCTGCACCGCCACTCTGCACCGCCACTCTGCACCGCCACTCTGCACCACCACTCTGCACCACCACTCTGCACCACCACTCTGCACCACCACTCTGCACCGCCACTCTGCACCGCCACTCTGCACCGCCACTCTGCACTCTGCACCGCCACTCTGCACCGCCACTCTGCACTCTGCACCACCACTATGCACCGCCACTCTGCACTCTGCTCTCTGCACCGCCACTCTGCACCGCCACTCTGCACCGCCACTCTGCACCGCCACTCTGCACTGCACCGCCACTCTGCACCGCCACTCTGCACCGCCACTCTGCACCGCCACTCTGCACCGCCACTCTGCACCGCCACTCTGCACTCTGCACTGCCACTCTGCACCACTGCAACGCCACTCTGCACTGCACCGCCACTCTGCACCGCCACTCTGCACTCTGCACCGCCACTCTGCACC
Organism: Lissotriton helveticus; assembly: GCF_964261635.1. Taxonomy (NCBI): domain Eukaryota; kingdom Metazoa; phylum Chordata; class Amphibia; order Caudata; family Salamandridae; genus Lissotriton; species Lissotriton helveticus. The sequence goes on along the minus strand of NC_136072.1, from coordinate 956,825,229 downwards.
GCCACTCTGCACCGCCACTCTGCACCGCCACTCTGCACCGCCACTCTGCACCGCCACTCTGCACCACTGCACCGCCACTCTGCACTGCCACTCTGCACTGCCACTCTGCACCGCCACTCTGCACCGCCACTCTGCACCGCCACTCTGCACCGCCACTCTGCACCGCCACTCTGCACTGCCACTCTGCACCACCACTCTGCACCACCACACTGCCACTCTGCACCGCCACTCTGCACCACCGCACTGCCACTCTGCACCGCCACTCTGCACCTCTGCACCGCCACTCTGCACCTCTGCACTGCCACTCTGCACCGCCACTCTGCACCGCCACTCTGCACCGCCACTCTGCACCGCCACTCTGCACCGCCACCCTGCACCGCCACCCTGCACCGCCACCCTGCACCGCCACTCTGCACCGCCACTCTGCACCACCACCCTGCACCGCCACTCTGCACCGCCACTCTGCACCACCGCACCGCCACTCTGCACCGCCACTCTGCACCGCCACCCTGCACTGCCACTCTGCACCACCGCACCGCCACTCTGCACCGCCACTCTGCACCGCCACTCTGCACCGCCACTCTGCACCACCACTCTGCACCACCACTCTGCACCACCACTCTGCACCACCACTCTGCACCGCCACTCTGCACCGCCACTCTGCACCGCCACTCTGCACTCTGCACCGCCACTCTGCACCGCCACTCTGCACTCTGCACCGCCACTATGCACCGCCACTCTGCACTCTGCTCTCTGCACCGCCACTCTGCACCGCCACTCTGCACCGCCACTCTGCACCGCCACTCTGCACTGCACCGCCACTCTGCACCGCCACTCTGCACCGCCACTCTGCACCGCCACTCTGCACCGCCACTCTGCACCGCCACTCTGCACTCTGCACTGCCACTCTGCACCACTGCAACGCCACTCTGCACTGCACCGCCACTCTGCACCGCTACTCTGCACCGCCACTCTGCACCGCCACTCTGCACCGCCACTCTGCACCGCCACTCTGCACCGCCACTCTGCACTCTGCACCACCTCACTGCCACTCTGCACTGCCACTCTGCACCACCGCACTGTCACTCTGCACCGCCACTCTGCACCACCACTCTGCACCACCACTCTGCACCACCACTCTGCACCACCACTCTGCACCACCACTCTGCACTCTGCACCGCCACTATGCACTAGATGGTATCGGATATTGCTTGTTTCACCTTTGGTCAGAAATCTATAATTTTTTTCCCTTCTGGCTCTTTTTTGTTGTTGTTTTTGTTTTGTTTTCAAACCAGTACTGTGGGAGTTTGAAATGCGCAAACTTTTCCCCATTGCCAGCTTACATGTGACAGTTTCCTGCAAGGTCCTACTATTCTCGTCTCACACATCGAATCCTTTTGTACCTGGTTTCCACTGTTGCATTCAAAACAAAATATTAGAGCGATTATCTTTGCTGTAAAATTGGTTTATGTAATACTGCATATGATCATAAAGTTGTCCATGGAATCTCCAATTGACAGATGACCAAGTAGTTGAGGCACTTGATGCCATCAAGTGTGATTTAAAGCGCGGGGCATGCCTTATGATCTATGTGCTCTCTTGAAGGCGTTTATATTGCTATTCAGGCTTGCAATGTAACTTAGAAAATCGATTTTAAAATGTGACTTTGAGAAAATGTAACACTGGTCTACGGCACCCGATTGATTAGTCTTTGCAGCATCTTAGGGTCTTCTATGCACTGCATGTATGTCATACTGAAAACATCACTCCATGCAAATAAATCTGACCTGAATTGTATGTTTACATCCGTTCTCTTATATGTGCTGGATTGCTTAGTGTGTTCTGCTGTTGAAGGAACACTTGTGCTTTTTTATGCTAATGTAGTGAGGGCGCGCGCAGTCCAGTGTCTGTCAGGAGCGGCTCTGGGAAACGAACATACACGGGAACTTAAATGTTAAAAGCGGCACCATCTGGATTGCATTACACGGCCACTCTGACAGCTCCTAATTAAGATTAATCACTCAGCCGTGCTCGTTCGTGCACACAATATGCCACATCGGCCACGCGTAAATTACTTATAGCCTATCAGGTCAACGCTACAAAAAAAACAGAACAGCGAAGACGAATCACTAGGCAGATGCCATAAAAATCTAAGGAATGTGCCTGGCAAGAGCCCTTTCTGAATTCCTTCTTCTTTTGATAGCATAAGATCTCGGGAAGCTCCGCCTCCCCACTTCGTGGAGGCGGAGGCCCGAGCCCTAAAAATGACATGCAGTCTCCCAAGATGGCCACCAGAGACAAAAGAGCCCAAATGTAGCCCAAATATCACACAGATGTAGCCCAAGTATAACCCAATGACAGAATGTCCAGAGTGTTCTAAAGAACAACTAGAGTGCTAACAGTCTTACTTATGACAAAAGTATGGCACACCAGAAGCCATCTTGATTGGAATGAAGTGGTAAGTCTGAAAACATTTAATTTTAAAAGGAACAAAATGAGGGGGTTCATTTTGCCATAGAAAATATGATTAGTGCTTCAGAAAGAAAAAGTAGGGCACATTTTGAGTGACTTCTCAAATCCTCTTCTATTTCATTAAAAAATTCTGACATGCAGACTGAAACATGCACTTTCAATACCAGCAGCAGACTTGCCTGATGAGCAGTAGCTTTACTACAGTGATCTAATAAGCAACTAGCGTGCTAACATTCTGAATTTATGGCAAATGAGTCCTTATTGAAGCGCTGAATCTTGGTGTATATTCAAATGCTTTTATTTTCCTTAAGTTTATGTACCACAGCCAGCTGATGCGTTTCGTTCTGTACAACAGAACTTCGTCAGGGCGTTCTTATTTCCTTCACGGTTTATGACTTTTCTTGAGAAACATTTGGATTTGGATTATCATGTCCTATACTTTGGAATTTTTGAAAGACTGACTTTGAGGATGATATAAATTACTCAAGTCAATGGATGCTGCTGGGAACGCCCCCAGCAACACCCATTGCACGCCCTTTTAACGCAGGACACTGCGTTAAAGGGACTGATATTTATCAGGCAGGATTACGCCACAAAAAGTGGCTTAGTCCTGCCTGATAAATATCACTCAGTCTTCTGCGGTACCGGAACGTCACAAAAAGTGACGTTCTGGAGGCGCAAGGGGCTCGTAAATAAGGCCCCATAGGTTTCACACTAGTTATAGTTAGGAATTAGCATTTAAAAAACCTTTGAAATTCACTGAAAAAACCATAGGTTTCACACCAGTTATAGTTAGCTGGACATTTTACTCATACAAAACCATTGAAATTCCCCCGTTATAGTTAGTTGTACTCACTATAACTTCCTGCGCCCGCAATCCATTGCTGATGATGTCACATATTACATCATTCATGACATGGTCAGTGACATTGCTGATGACATCACTGATAACCTCTCTAGGAATCACTGAGTGGATTTTTAGAAACTTCTATCGGTGTTTCAATGGATTTAAATATGGTACTCTGTATTTTACAGTGAGTGACGAAAGGTTATACTAGTGTATGATGAGGTGTATCATCACGTGGATGATGTCATCAGTGATGTTATTTGAGATGTCATCAGTGATGTCACTGACCCTGTCATGAATGATGTAATATGTGACATCATCAGCAGTGGATTGCGGGCGCGTGAGATATAGTTATTACAACTAACTATATTGGAGGAATTTCAATTGTTTTATATGAGTGAAATGTCCAGCTAACTATAACACCCCTAAAATCTACAGTTTTTACAGTGAATTTCTAAGGTTTTTTCAATGCTAATTTCTAACTATATCAGGCCTGCAACCTATGAGTTTTTCAGTGAATTTGCAAGGTTTTTTAAATGCTAATTCCTAATTATGATGTGTGTGAAACCTATGTTTTTTTCAGTGATTTTACAAAGTTTTTTAAGTGCTAATTCCTAAATATAACATGTGTGAAACCTATGTTTTTTTCAGTGACTGTCGCACCTCGTGATTTAAAAAAATGTTTTTTTTGCCCTTTGGGGTCCTTCAGAGACCCCCTGAGAAGGCCTAGGGGGGTAGGGAGTCTCTACCCTGCCCCTTTTCACGTTCTCCACTATTGTTTTTGACTCAGTTCTGCCTCGAGGGTGCGAGTAACGTGCGCACACCTCGCAATTTAAAAAAATATATATTAATTTTTTTTTGCCTTCGGGGTCCTTCAGGGACCCCCTGAGAAGGCCTAGGGGGTCTGGGAGTCTCTACCCTGCCCCCTTTTCACGTTCTTCACTTTTGTTTTTGACTCAGTTCTGCCTCGACGGTGCGAGCAACGTGCGCGCACCACACAAATTATTTTTTTTTTTAATGGTTTTTTTGCCCTTCGGGGTCCTTCAGGGACCCCATGAGAAGGCCTAGCGGTTCAAGGAGTCTGTTCCCTGCCTCCTTTTCAAGTTTTTGAAAGCTTTTACGAAAATCCTGTAAAAAGTCATTTATATGCGACGGTCGCGCAACGTGCACGCATGCATGCGCGCACGTTGCGCGCACGCAAAGTCATGTGACATGAAAACAACACTTTTTATTGGTTTATAGAAGTTTCTTTTCTAGAATCTTGAGAAACCCCACCCACTTCCCTCACTATGTTTTTTTGTTTCCCCGAGAGAAGGATCTCTACTTTTTTGGAGCTGTTTTATATCAAAATGGCAGAACAGCAGCCACGGGATTCCTCTGATTCTGATGACTTGGTGGATGAGCAGCCTCGTGCCAAGAAGGTAAAGGAGTCCTTCATTTGGCAATTTTTTACATTTCCTGAGGGGCAAAAGAAAGTCAATGCTCCAAAGGTGAAGTGCACTATCTGTGGAAGTGTGCTGTCGAGGGGAGACCCTACAAAGAAATATTCATTTAGCATCCACACCATGATGCAGCATGTCAGGAACGTGCATCCAAACAACAATGCACACGCTTCCACAAGAGCCCTGGCAAGAGAAGTTACAGCTGCTGTACCCAGCACCTCATCTGTAGTAGCATTGCCATCCACAAGAGTGCTTGACATCCGGCCAAATTTAGCAAAAGTTCACATTACATGCAATTTGTGCAATGAGATATTGTGCTATGGAGAGCAGAGTGTGGACTTAATATATATAAGGACTACACAGCACACATGCCGCAGCACTTAATCTTTTTCATTTAATACTTTTGTTCCAGTTGAACAGTTTTTCGTTACTTGTTTACTTTTTTGTTTTAAAAAAAATCCCCCAAAATATAAAATTGTTAAAAAAGTACAACATAAATTCAAAACAAAAAAGACAAAAAAAACCAGTTCTTTTCAGAACTAACTTCACTTCTCCAAGAAGAGCTATATCTCTTATATACTGTGTCATCCTTTTTTTGAATGAATGTGTAGTGTATAAATGAATGACTGAAATGACTGAGTGAAAAGGAGGAAAGGATTGATAGATCGAGTGAGGAAAGGGTACTATGGTGAGTGAGGAAAGGGGAGTCAAAGAGTGACTAAAACAATGCGACTAAGGGTAGGGGAGTGAGGTAAGTGGATAGAAACAGTAAGGGAAGGGCAGTCAGGAAAGGAAAGTGAGGGAGGAGGAGTGAGAAAAGAGGAGCATGGAACATAGACAGGGAAGGGTAGTAAGAAATGGAAAGGGAGAAGTAGAGCAGAGCAAAGGGAGTGAAGGTAAGAGAAGTGGAGTTACGGTGACGGAAGGGGTATGAGGTTGAGAAAAGGGGAGTAAGGGAAAGTGAGAGTTGGGGAGTGAGGGAGAGAGAACTGGAGTGAGGGGATGGAGGGAGTTAGAAAAGGGGAGTGAGAGAAGGGGAGTAAGGAATGGAGTGAGAGAAGGAGAGCGAGGGGGGAGTGAGGAAAAGGGAACGCGAAAGAGAAAGGGTGAGAAATACAGAAGGGGGAGTTGGAGTGGGGGAAGGGGAGTGACGGTGAGTGAAGGGCAGTGACAGTTAGGGAAGGGGGGTGAGGGAAGGGGAATGAGGGAGAAGGGAGATAATTAAGAGAGAGGGAAAGTGAGTGAGGGAGAGAGGAGGAGTGATAGAAAGAGAGAGGAAAGAAGATTAAGGGTAAAGGAGAGAGAGGGAGAGAGGGAGAGAGAGGGAGAGCAAGGAACTGAGAAGGAGTGAGGCAGTTAGAGTGAGTAAGACAGAGGGTGACAGGGATCAAAACATGGATGATAAAAAAGTGAGTGAGGAAGTGAACAAAGGGGAGTAAGTGAGATGGAGTGAGGGAGTAAGGAAAGAGGAGTAAAGGAAGGAGAGTGGGAGAAGGGGAGTGAGAGAAGCAGAGTGAGGGGGGGTAAATAAAAGGAGCGGGATAGTGAATGGGTGAAAAATACAGATAGGATGAAGTGCAGAGGGGGAAAGGGAGTGACGGTGAGTGAAGGGCAGTGACAGTTAGGGAAGGAGTATGAGGAAGAGGGAAGATGAATGAGGGGGAAGGAAGAAAATTAAGAGAGAGGGAAAGTGAATGAGGAAGAGAGGAGGAGTGATAGAAAGAAAAAGGGAAGGAGTTTAAGGGTAAGTGAGAGACAGGGACAGAGTGAGAGAGAGAGGGAGAGCAAGGAACTGAGAAGGAATGATCCAGTGGGAGGGAGTGACACAGAGGTAGACAGGGAGAGAAAATGGATGAAAAAAAAAGTGAGGGAAGGAATAAGCAAAGGGAAGTAAGTGAGATGAAGTGAGGCAGTGAGGAAAGAGAAGTGAAGGAAGGGCAGAGAGGGAAGGTGAATGAGGGAAAAGTACTGAGGGTGAGTAAAAGGCACTAACAGTGAGAGAAGGGGTATGATGGTGACTAAAGGGGAATGAGAGCGAAGGAAGGAGATTAAGATAGAGGAAAGGGGACAGAGGGATAAAGTAGGAGTGAAGGGAACAAAAATAGAAAGATAGTAAAGGTGAGCGAGAGAGAGAGAGTGAGCGAGAAAGAGAGGGAGAGCAAGTGAGTGAGAGGGAGTGAGGCGGTTAGACTGAGTAAGACAGAGGAAGAGAGGGAGAGAAAAATGGAGTGAAGGGGAGTGGGGGACTAAACGAATGGGAGTTAGCAAAACTGAATGAGGAAAGTGAAGTAAGGGAAGAGGATTGATGGATGGAGTGAGGGAAAGAGAGTAAGGGGGAGTGAGAGAATGGAAGCAGGTGAAAGAGAATAGGAGTGATGCACAGAGAGGAGAATATGAAGTAGGAGAAGAGGAGTGAGATTGAGTGAAGGGCAGTGACAGGGAGGGAAAAAGAAGCATATTAAGAGAGAGGAAAATGTAGCGAGTGAGAGAGAAGGATTTATGGAAAGAGAGAGGAAAGAAAAAGAAGATTGGTGGAGAGAGAGACAGCGAGAGAGACAAACAGAGGGAGAGTGAGGAAGTGTGAAGGAGTAAATCAGTTATACTGACTGAGACAGAGGAAAAGACTTAGAGACAGATGGAGGAAAAGGGGAGTGAGGTAGAGAATAAAGGAAGGGCAGTGAGCGAAAGGGAGTGAGGGAGTGAGAGAAGAGGAGTGACTGAAAGTGAGTGAGGGAGGGTGTGAAGGAAAGAGAGTAAGGGGGGAGTGAGAAGAGACTGAGGGATAGAGCAAGACAAAGGTAGTAATGGAGGAAGATAGGAAAGAGAAATGAGGGACAGAGAGGGGAAAGAGGTAGTTAGATGACGTGAGTGAGGATGAAGAAAGAGTACTGATAGTGAGAGAAGGACTGTAAAGGAGAATGAAGTGGAGTAATGAGAATGAGGAAAGGTGAGTAAGATGAGTAAAGGAAGGCTAGTAAGAGAGAAAATAAAGAATGGGAATGAGAGAAAGAGAAGTAAGAGAGTGATGAAAAAGTATTTTTTGTTTGTTATACTTACCTTATAAATAATGACAAGTTAAGAGTAATTTTTTTGTATAAATATAGTATCTGTGGAAGACACGAAAAAATAGAGTTATAATATATATTTCATAATACAAAAGGAAGTAGGAGTGAAGGAAACAGAAAGGGAAAGAAAGGAAGGGTGAGGGAGAGAGAGAGAGGGAAAGAGTGAGAGAGAAAGAGAGGGAGAGCGAGTAACTGACAGGGAGTAAAGTGGTTAGACTGAGTGAGACAGAGGGAGAGAGGGAGAGCGAAATGGAGTGAAGGGGAGTGAGAGACTAAAGGAATGAGAGTTACCAAAAGGGAATGAGAAAAGGGCAATAAGGGAAGGGTATTGATGGATGGAGTGAGCGAAAGAGAGTGAGGGGGAGTGAGGGAATAGGAGCAGGAGAAAGGAAATGGGAGTGATGAAGAGAGAGGAGAACATGAAGTGGGGGAAGAGGACTGAGATTGAGTGTAGGGCAGTGACAGTGTGGGAAGGGATATAAGGATGAGGGAAGGGCAGTGTTGAAAAAAGAAGCATATTAAGAGAAAGGAAAAAGGAGTATGTGAGAGAGAAAAGGATTTATAGAAAGAGAGAGGAAACAAAAGGACGACTGGTGGAGAGAGAGGGAGACAGTGAGAGAGACAGAGGGAAAGTGAGGAACTGTGAGGGAGTAAGTCAGTTATAGTAACTGAGACAGAGGAAGAGACTTAGAGACGGATGGAAGAGAAGAAAAAATTGAGTTATAATATATATTTCACAATACAAAATAATTTGTACAATATGTTATGTACTTTATTTTGCTGTTCTCAGAATACATTGATTTTCACTGAAAACAGTGAGTTCAATAGTACTCATCATATAACAACGGGCAAAAAAAAGACAATCAATAAGATTGTCTTTAAAAAACCATTCAACATTTTCATTAACACCATCGATGCGGTGCATTTTCCCGCTGTGCGCTGGAAAATTCAAAAACCCGCGGTTCATGACGAGCTCAGCTCGTCATGAGTGTACAAGAGGTGTACTTCATGACGAGCTGAGCTCGTCATGAGCGTCCAAGGGGTTAAGAATGTAACAATTAGAAAAAAACATATCTTAAATGTCTTTTTCGAACAGCAATTTTTTACGTAAGTAAGGAAAATGACCAACAATCACAAAGTAACAAAACATTACTTCTTTCTTATACACTCTAAATAAAGTTATGTACAAACATATGCTAACAACATTTACCCGAAATAGTCATTTTTTGTTTCAGATACCATTCCTCATGGCCAAATAGTATGTGTGAAATCCTTAGTTTGAAAGTTACTTAATAGTACTCTTAACCGTCCGTTTCCCAACCTTCTGAATCAAAAGCACCGAGCATTGCCAGACTCCAAGACCTCAACATTATCTCCTACGCCGACGACACCCAACTGATCCTCTCCCTCACAAACGAACCCCGCACCGTCAAAGCCAACCTCCACCGCGACATGAAGGCTGCCACCGACTGGATGGAAGAAAGCCCGCTCAAGCTCAACACAAACAAGACAGAGATCCTCATTCTCGGACCCAACCCTTCAGCCTGGGACGACTCATGGTGGCCCACCTCCCTGGGCATCGCCCCTACACCAACCAACCACGCACGCAATCTGGGAGTCATCCTCGACTCGAAACTCTCCATGGCCAACCAGATCAACGCCGTCTCCTCAACCTGCTTCTACACCCTTTGCATGCTCCGCAAGATCTACAAATGGATCCCGACCGACACACGAAAGTCCGTCACACACGCCCTCATCAGCAGTAGACTCGACTACGGCAACGCCCACTACGCCGGAGCCCCGGCCAAACTCATCAGCAGACTTAAAAGAATCAAGAACGCCTCCACCCGCCTGATCACCAACGCCCCCCGCCGAGACCACATCACCCCCCACCTGAGAAACCTGAACTGGCTTCCCATCGACAGAAGAATCACCTTCAAGCTCCTCACCCACGCACACAAGGCACTCCACAACACCGGCCCGGCCTTCCTCAACAACCGACTATCATTCTACGCACCCAACAGGAGACTCTGCTCCGCCGACCTCTCCCTGGCCGCCATCCCACGCATCCACAGAACCACCGCCGGAGGCAGATCCTTCTCCTACCGCGCCGCCAAGTCTTGGAACTCCCTCCCCCTCCACCTTCGGCAGACAGAGGACCCTCAGACCTTCAGGAGACTACTCAAGACCTGGCTCTTCGACCTCTAGCTGCAGCCCCCCCCCTCAGCGCCTTGGGACGCTTTATAAATGCCTGATTGATTGATTGATTGAACATCTTTTGGACCATCTAACAATGGTTATACCTCCACCTGATGCTATTTATCATGTACATAGAACCTTAAACAACTAGCATTCTATCAGAACCTCAACATAATCTGGTATGCCGATCACACTCTGCTCATCCTTTATCTTACTAAGGAGCTGTACACCATTAAAAGACACCTCTACAAGGAAATGAAAAATGTCAGCATCATCTCCAACAACTACAACAAATCTAAAACACCTCTGCCTCACTGATGATCAACATCTCCTGTGATAGCCACATCACCCACTATCTGATACACTTACACTACCTCCACATCAACTACAATAATTTTTTGAGCCTCATCACCCTCACTCTCAAAGTGCTTTTCAACACCAGACTACCCTTTCTTCCCATCCATCACCACCCCCTTTTGTACCGCTTTGGGCGCCATAAATGTGGCAGGGTATGCTCAGACGTGAGTCCCTTGCTCACTTTGCCACTGGATTCAAGCAAGCCGTGCTGAATACAGCTGGAGGCCAGAAACCGGTCCTGGGAAGCTTGTTTCCGGTCCAGGGAAGGCATGGCTTGGCAGTTCGGGCTGGAATGTTCCCATGAGGCACAGGGTCAGACTGATTTGCATATAGCCATGTCTGAACTGGGGTGGCAGAGTGGGCTAAAGAACAGTGATGGATCAAACCCATATCTTTTGACTGGGTGTGAGTGTTTGATTGGTTCAGATGCTCCATCCATCACCACCCCCTTTTGTACCGCTTTGGCCGCCATAAATGTGGCAGGGTATGCTCAGACGTGAGTCCCTTGCTCACTTTGCCACTGGATTCAAGCAAGCCGGGCTGAAGACGGCTGGAATGCCAGAAACCGGTCCTCGGAAGCTTGTTTCCGGTCCAGGGAAGGCATGGCTTGGCAGTTCGGGCTGGACTGTTCCCATGAGACACAGGGTCAGACTGATTTGCATATAGCCATGTCTGAACTGGGGTGGCAGAGTGGGCTAAAGAACGGTGATGGATCAAACCCAGATCTGTTGACTGGGTGTGAGTGTTTGATTGGTTCAGATGCTCCGTCCATCACCACCCCCTTTCGTACCGCTTTGGCCGCCATAAATGTGGCAGGGTATGCTCAGAGGTGAGTCCCTTGCTCACTTTGCCACTGGATTCAAGCAAGCCGGGCTGAAGACAGCTTGAATGCCAGAAACCGGTCCTCGGAAGCTTGTTTCCAGTCCAGGGAAGGCATGGCTTGGCAGTTCGGGCTGGACTGTTCCCATGAGGCACAGGGTCAGACTGATTTGCATGTAGGCATGTCTGAACTGGGGTGGCAGAGTGGGCTAAAGAACGGTGATCGATCAAACCCAGATCTTTTGACTGGGTGTGAGTGTTTGATTGGTTAAGATGCTCCGTCCATCACCACCCCCTTTTGTACCACCTACCCTTTCTTAACAGCAGTAATTTTCCCAGGCCAATTATTTTCCCTAAAATTTGGGTTGTAAAAACACTAGGTAAGAATTTGGTAAGTCATAAGGCAAACGTTGTTTAAAAATCAATTGAGTATCATTACAATGAGTCCAGCCTTTCGTACATTTTAATTAAGCTGTGTAACGTCCTGATGTTGTAGAAGGACCATCATGGAAAATAATTGCTACAGTTACAAACGTTTTTCTTGATATTGGTAGTTGAGAAGCCACAAAATCTTTTATTAAAGTTGTCAGTTTTCTACCATCAGGTCTGCATCGTTGCAGCATTAAAATTACATACAGTCTGGTAGAGTCAAATATATAAATCTTTCAGTGTCTATTTCAGTACTACTTGAAAACTAACAATTGTCACAGTCATGTTATCATTTATTAGAAAGGCCAAAAGGATTTTCATTTTCTATACCTTCATCTTGCAATACAACAAGCCTATACATTAGAAATTCCTGACAATCTTGCTGAATATTTTGTGAAAATTGATTTAAACCAGAACATATGTCTAAAACATTTTGAATATCAGAAACACTTTTTATTTTAGTTTTATCACTACTACATTTTTCAAACACAGAATTCAACAAACAACAAAATCTTTTGTCCCGATTTTTTAAACAATTTGCTGTAGTAAAGTTTCAAGAAAAAAAACAACATTAACCACTACATTAGCATAGAGTTAACACCGGAACTGTTTTCAAACTGAAAACCAACAACCTCTTCAATAGAATCCTTTTTCTTTTTGCTTACTATTACTGGTTCATCTAGTTTTTTTCTTTTCTCTGCAACCTCGCTACAATTTTTCTCATATCTTCTTTTTCGACTTATCACACGCTTTTCAAATACTGGATATTGAGGTTATTAGACCTGGCATCTTTGGCGTGGTTTCCCCCTATCTTTTTGCCTCTACCTCCTGTATTTTTGATGCTGTGCTGGATTTCGTTTTTGCTGGTTTAGATGCTTTGGACACTCTGCCACTGCTGATCAGTGCCAGAGTGTAAGTGCTCCCTATGTAAATTGATATTCTGATTGAATATACATGTTTGGCATATTTGTATCACCATGAAGTCCCTAGTAAAGTGCACTGGATGTGCCAGGGCTGGTGATGACAAATGCTACTAGTGGGCCTGCAGCACTGATTGTGCCAACCACAGGAGTAGCTCTAAAATGGTGTCTCAGGCCTGCCACTGCAGTGCCTATGGGCAGTTTAGAACTGCCATGTCCTCCTGGTCGGTGTCCACACTGACCAGGCCTAACCCTTCCCTTTTCGTGCACATCAGCCACTCCTATGGAAGGCCCAAGGTACCCCCCTGGGCAGGGTGCAGTGTATGGAAAGGTAGAGCATGTACTGGTGCAGGTAACATGTTCTGGTAGTGAATTACAGCCATTTTCGTTTTTCACTACTGTAAGGCTATCTTGCTCCATAGGTTAACATGGGGGATGCTGGCTACAGTGGTTAACAGCATTTCTTCCCATAGGAACAAGATAGGACATAAGTATCTAGTATCCCTGAACTCAGAATTTAGTAACACATCTTTTAGGAAAGGTTGTTTTTAAATCCTGTGTTTGAGAACAGCACTTTTGGAAAGTTGCTATTCTCTTGTCTGACCCTTCTGTGTGCCTGGGCCTGTTTGTGTATTGACTGTCTGGTTTGTGAGTGACAGGGGCTGGGGAATTCCCCAGCAGGATGGATGAGTCAGTACTAGGCTGAATGACTGCAGTTGCAACTGGAGTGGTGGGAGGAGTTAGCACCTGGGCTGAATAGGGCTGTGCCTGCCTTCCACAATGCTGGCTCCACCCCCCTGCTGGGTGACTGAGGACCCTGCCCCTCACTTTGAAAGGAAAGATGCAGCCAGCAAAACAAAGTGCTCAGGATCCACCCAGAACTGGTTCAGACCGGGCTCAGGGCCCACATGCACCAAGAGAACAAAGACTTTAGGGGTATAAGTACAGGACCCCTGACAACAGAAAATTAGATCATCCTGGAAATCAAGAAGGAACCTCTGCCAAGGAGAAAGCTGACTCTGAAGAAGGAAGATTGTCCTTCTGTTGCTCTGCTGGACTGACCTGCTGTTGCTTTGCTGCCAAGGAGAGGGGAAGGACTTTGCTGTGTGCTGTGTCCCCTGTCTTGAAGGAATCTCCAAGGGCCTGAGAAGAGCTGGCTCCCTGTTTTGAAGTCCCAGGAACAAAAGGACTTCACCCCCAGCTTCCCTGAACTCTGCTGAGAGAGTTCTGTCCCTCCTAGAGTGCTTGATCCAGTTGTGGGGCCTCTGGAGGTTGTACCTGTGCTGGGAAGCTTGAGACTAAAGCTTGAGAGACTTTTGAAACTGAAAAGTGTTGCATCGCTCGCTTGCGGAGCGCATCCCCGACAGTGCGAGAAGTTTCCCGCCGCTACCGAGGTCGAGATCGTCGCAGCGCCTGTCGCCGCTGCCAGAGACGTCGCATCCTTCGTTTGCGGGACGCACCAGACCGGTGCGGGAGAATCGAACATCGCTGTGAGTATCGTCGCAGAGCCTGTCATCGCTGGGTGAGAACGCCGCACCGCTTGCTTGCGGACCGCATCACGTCGCTGCGAGTGTCGTCGCAGAATCATCGCATCGAGGAGCTGCGAGAGAAAGGATCGCCGCTGGACCGCGCATCGTGGCCCCGGAGATCGTCGCAGCACCTACGAGATCGTCGCATCGTGCCTTTGCTAGAACAGACTTCCTACGGAACCTATGCACCGGAATCCATACAAGTGGCCTTCCTCCCCATACAGACCGGATTTGTCGCAACACGCCCGCTGCTGCAGCGGGGCTGTCGCATCGCCTCCCCAGGGTCTCAGGAGCAACGCATCGCTTGTTTTCCACCGCACCAGCTTCTGCTTTTGGAACTTTGTTGCAACTAAAGGTACTGTGAGTAAACGTGACGCAACTGTGAACTTTTCACGCAACTGTGGTTATTTTTGCCGCAACTTGAAGAATTTTAACGCAACCTTAAGAACTCTTTTGAAACCATATTCTTGAACTGTGTATGTTGGATTTTTGTCGTTTTGGTCTTGTGTAGTTTAGATGAAAAATACCTTTATTTTTCTAAACTGTTGTGGAGTCAGTTTGTGGTGTTTTCACTGTGTTACTGTGAGTGTTGGTACAAATACTTTACGCATTGCCTCTGGTTAGCCTAGACTGCTCGCGCCAAGCTACCTTGAGGGTGAGCGGAGGTTATCTTAGAGGGTTATCTCCTTGCCCTGATTAGAAGCAAGGGTCCCTATTTGGACCGTGGTACCTACCTCTGCCAACTAGAGACCCCCAGATCTAACAGAGGTAAATTGGCAGCATGTTCTCTTCTTAACCTATTATACTCTCTTACACAATTTACATCTGCACTAATCTTTGTGTCATCAAAATCAATCAGGTATAATCCTGATAAAGTTCTGACTCGAGATAAAGCAACATATGCCATACCCTCTTTAAACACAGTACTTCCAATATTCACCAAAGCACTATCTACACCTAAATCTTGAGATTTATGAATAGTCACCGCATTTGCCAAACAAACAGGAAACTGTTTTCGGCGGACATATAAATCTTTTACAAGCAAAAATCGAGCTGAACAACGACTCAATTGTTGTACGTCTTCAATTTCATCAAATTTGATTTTCAAAAATTCAATGTCATCTCTATTTGGATAATTCACAAAATCAACAACATTACCCATTGCTCCATTTACTAAACCTCTTTCCACATGCAAATTACGTTGTAAAATTATACGACAATTTATACATGCATATAGATTCTTTTCTAAACCAGCAGTTTTAGATATTGATTTTTCTAAAGAATCCAATTTTGACTTTAACTTTTCAGACAAAATAATAGTAGCTCCTTCATGCTCTATTTTATCAATAGCTTCCAGTTTTATAATTTCTTGATTTTCTAACTTTAGCATTTTTTCATTGAATATTGAACATTCTTGCAGAGTTGGCATCAAGCATATCACTGATTTCTTTTTTGCAATTTTTCTATATATATATTCTCTGGGAGAATATTTTCGCCTGGAAACAAATTTGTAAGTAATCGTGCCTGTAAAGCTTCTTTGCCGTGTTCACCTACTTTTCTAATTCTTATATCTTCAAGAATACTTTTATAATCAGCGTCCTTTGCCTGTCGCATATTTGTAATGAGTTCTGAATATTCGAAATATCACCAAATATTAACATTTCCAATGCTTCCCAGGCACTTTCTGGTGTCTTCATGTGTAACTGTTTTAAATACTGGCTGTCCTTTCAAAGGAGTTAGTTGTAGTAGATCTCCAAAAACTATGATGTTTTTGCCTCCAAATAACACATCATACTCTGTTTTAAGGATTTGTTGCATTCTTAAATGCACAAAGGCAAGCATTACATTTTATACCATGCTTACCTCATCGATAATGAGAAGTTTCATTTTTTTCAAGACTCTAAAAACTTCACAACAACCTTCTCCAGATAGCTTGTGGTATTCTAATTTATTTTCATGCTCTACTGGCAGCATCAATAAACGATTTAAAGTAATCCCTTTAATGTTATGTGCTGCCAACCCAGTTGGAGCAGTAACAACACAAGAGAGTGACGACTCAGTTCTTTTCTGTAGATAAATTGCAATTGCTTTAATTAGAAAACTTTTTCCAGTTCCTGCTTCTCCACTCACGTACAGTTGGACAGGTTTAAATGACGTACATGAGCACTCTTTTTTATCGTGATATAAACCATGCTCAATCTGTTCAGTCACTTGATCGTATATTTGTTTTTGCTCAATATGTAGTTGTTTTTCCAATTCTTGTATGTTTATTACATTCTCTTGAGCTTGTTGCATTGCTGTTTCCACCTCATCCATGTCAGTCGCAGCTTCAATTTAAATAATTGGTTCTCCTAGTCTTTGTCAAAATCTCCAAGTAGTTCCAGTTCTGTTCGCCATGGCTTAAAGAGTTGCAAAAGTGCTAAATAGTAAAATTCCCTTTTGTCAGCAGTTTTGCAACTCAGTTTTCGATGAATAATCAAATGTCCTTTTCTTTGTTTCACTAAACATCCTTCAGATCCAATCACAACATATACTCCTTTATTGATATCTTCTGTAATATTCTTCTTAAAAGTATAGCTTTGCAGTACTTCATAGAGACAAACGTTCTCAAGATGATTACTTCTATTTGGATAGTAAGTATCCAACATATTTGTCTTCAAAATATCTGTACTGTCTGGTTCTCTCTCTCCTAGATACTCAATTTCTTATACAGATTTCAAAACTCGGTGTTGTGTTCTTGCAAAACCTAAACTCACCCAAATGATTGTTCTAGATTTGGAGTAAAGACTTGCAGATGATAAACGATCGGAACATTCATATGCTCCGATTTCTCGATGAGACAACATCTTCAAACTGTAGCTGTACAATTTCTTACTTAGGCTCTTTTCATGAGAAATTTCTTCCCACATTTCCTTTAGTTCTGTCTTTTCAGATTTAGTAATGTAAGACGTTACATATCGAGCCACAGCAATCGAGTTGTCTGCAACATATTGAATATCCATGTTAGCATTCCACATGGACATAATGACTGGGTTATAGTCATTTATATATTTTGACTCTTCATTTCTTTTTAAGTTGTAGGTATTTTTCGGTGATTTTTTTGTGACAGTATGTCGCAAAGATGACATAAAATTGTTCACATTTCCTTTTGATAATACTGGACGTGGAAATGCAAATCGACATTTTGTGTAGAACTTATCCTTAGATTTGTACTTTCGACAACAGTATTTTCCACAACAATGGGTTTGAAACCGTAAGACTTGATGTCTTAAATTCTTTTCTACTGTACTTTTGGGTACAGCGCATGCAGAATATTGTTCAATAAAACTCATGACTGTGTCATCTGAATCTGTTCCAAATTTGGGGGCATCTTTGATTCATAGCAGCATATGTATGTGAGGAGCACCTCTTGCTTAATACTCCTTTCTCCAAAAGAAATCCAGAACCTCTCCAAGAGAAGGATTTTTTTTGTTTGTGATAAAAGACATCATAGCTTCAAATCTATGATTGAAATACCTGCATACATTAACTGGATCCAAAGAGCAGGGTTTTTCAGGTATCTTGTATTCTATATTTTCTATGTTAGCATTTGCCTCTCCAAGAAATTGAAGTAAATCTTCCCAAGCAAACTCTGCACAGCTTAGAGTAAGGAACCATGTAGGAGTTCCTAAGTTTCTTAGCATACATTTCAATTCCCCATGACGACGGTACCAATACTAATTAGTACCACGCTGACATGCCATGAGATTAATTAGGTGAGATTCCAAAACAGTATCTTTCTGTTGGACTTTATCCATAAAGTCCTTTGCCGAAACATTTTGCAAATGTACTCCACTTTTTAGTATATGGTTCACTGCATAAGAAAGTCCAGACAAGTCACTCTCAAACAGAAGATGAAACAAATATGGAATACAATGGCGAAACCTTGGATCTTCTGCATATAATCTTGAAGTCCGGTATTCAGATGCAGGAATCTGCACAGGTCGTTCATCATATCGTCCACCTTTGCCATTGTGTTAATAAGTCGGAGAAGCATTGAGCTTCCAAGCTTTCTTCCCATACACTAATGGGACTTCCCTTTGCTTCTTTCATTTGAAATAACTCAATAGTATTTCCCATCACTTCTTTAGAGTTCTCTGGATGCACACTATAATGTTCATAAATTTCTTCAGTTCTGGACACATCCACTTTTTCAATTTCTGCAGTTGGCGAATCACTCTCCTCTTCTACAGTTGTTTCCTCTTCTCCTACATACACATTTTTATAGTATTTATTATTTTTTACCAAATACAATGTTGCCTTTTTCACTTTCCTAACATCCACTAATTCTTGCCAGATTTTGTTACTCTTCGTAGGAACGCCATTAACTAGAATAACTAGAGGTTCCTCTTCCACATTTTCTACACCAATTGTTTCAGTATTTTTCTTTATATTTAGAAGTAAATATACAACTCTTCCCTTTAATCCTCTTTGTAAATCTGAAGGAGGCAATTTCCCTGTCTTAGGCTCCATGCGAACAATAGCCTGAAATGGATGCACACATTGAATGAGAATAGACTCATAAGTATTTAAATCCATCAGTTCAGAAGGAATATTTACCAACTCAAGATTATTATGAACAGCTCTAGCAGGCACCTTATTCTCATCTAATTTATTATAACAATATGTACAAATACATTGATCAGAACCCAAATCAAAACAATTCTCTACCAACAAATAAGTTGCAAATTCCTTCCACTCATTATTATTCTCCTTTTAACTTTTTAAATATAGATCAACTAACCTGGTCTAATTTTTATAATTAATTTGTCTACAACAAATACAAGAAAAGTTTGGCCTTTCACCTGAAATGACCTTAAACCTTGTAATTTCTTGCTCAAATTTTTCTGTACTAAAATTCTACCACATTTCCTTCTATTAATGTATCTGTTTCTGCACTTTCTTCTTCAGGACCAAAGTAACTAACCTCAATGTCTTCACAAATGTTGATCACATCTAACACAGATCCATGCAAAAGAGCTCTGTTTAACTGTTTTAGCTTAAGTGCTGGACTTTTTGCATAATACAACCTCACTCATTTCCTCACTTCAGTATGATGCACTGCTAACATCCTAAAATTGTGAAAAACACTCTGACATACTTTTTTAGAAAGACAAGCCAAGAATGACCTTGCAAACCCGTTTTTTTCTCTCACTCTGCAGGGGTCTAATTCTTGCAACATCTTAATCTTCTGTTTAACACATTTCTTAGTATAATTACGTAAAAAATTGCGAAAAAAATCAATTGAATCCTGTCGTACACTACAAATACTACTACAATTCCAAGTGTACCCTGGAGCCTTAGGACGTCTCCCTAAAACGTAATCAGCTAACACCTCTTCTGCATTTCTAGGGTCAATTTTCTCTTTTTCAATCGGGCTACCATTCTTAACCTCGTAAGCTCGACCACTGGTGTCAACTGTATGCAACAAATCATTACTCTGAAAAAAACTCTCTTCATTAAAAAACGGCTCACAACTTGAACTATGTTTCCATTCTCCAGAAAAAACATTACAAAAATTAGTTCTATTAATTAGTCTTTTCTACTTACTTTTGACCTTTATAACATTGATTGGCTAAAACAAACAGTTTTTTTTAAATTCAAAAGCTTTGTCCACAATTGACTCGATATGTTTTTTCTTCTTATAAAAATCTGTTTTTCTTTTACAATTCTTTACATTTTTTTATAAATTTCCAACAACTCTGTTATAAAACATTCGCTTCCGAATCTCAACAAACGGATTTTTTCGTCTATCTTTCCCACTTATTTTTCCATCACTTTTTGTTTTTTTCTGGCTTTTCTTGGTATACAGATATATATTTTTTTCCTGATTGTCCACAGTTTTTTTTAATTGTGTTACTTTCCTTATAAAATCCTTTGTTGACTTACCAGGAGCTTTCTTTGTTTTTTCCAGACATTGCTCTTTAGATTAATCTTGTACTTCTTTATTCTTGGAAATGTAAGCCTGTTTATATTTCTTTCTTCTCTCAGTTTTAGACAGCA
This sequence comes from Lissotriton helveticus, assembly GCF_964261635.1. NCBI lineage: Eukaryota > Metazoa > Chordata > Amphibia > Caudata > Salamandridae > Lissotriton > Lissotriton helveticus. The sequence continues at coordinate 956,805,108 of NC_136072.1, read as the reverse complement.
TTTTCTTTTTTCTTTCTGTAGATAATTAAAATCTGTTGTGAAGAAAAAAACCATATTTAATTATTTTATTTACAATTGTAGACCACTACTAGCATACTACATAGCAATTGGAAGCACTATATGTTGTTAAGTCTGGGTCCCTCCATAAGTAATTTTAAGGCATAGCAGCAGAGTTTGGGCAGTGTAGGAGATCATGCAGGGAGTGCTGTTTCAGGGTTTAGGACAGTGCAGTAGTGTTTGAACATCATAGGGGCATTTGCTGAAAATTATGTTTCAGGGTTTACAGCAGTGCAGTAGTGTTGAAAGAGTTTAGCAGGTTTTGCCAGGGATGGTATTTCAGGGTTTAGGACAGTGCAGTGGTTGTCAGACACTGTAGAGGTTCAAGGTGGGACTGATAATTCTGAGTTTAGACCAATGCCTGAACACCACTGCACTGCCCTAAACCCTGAAACAGCACTACGTACAAGAACCCCTTTCCCTGCAGTAATCATTTTACTAAATTGCAAGGCATACTGTCATGTGTCTAAGATCACAGTGTGAGTCAGCATGTATTTCAGAAACATGTGGTAGAATAATTTTCTTAGTTGATGAATATAAAATATGGCAAAAGATGTAGTCATGGAGTAAGTCATTCCGTAGGAAAGTTAGTGCTATAAAGTCCAAAGCAGCATGTGTGTCAGGCCTCTGAATTCCCAACTAGTCTCCATGCTGTGTAATAAAGATCCTGGGTGTGCTGTAGAAATTGCATAGCAACTGTCTCTGTAGCATGTGGTAATCATTTTAGTGAATTCTCATTTCTACATTCTCAGTCTCACTTTGACCCCTTATAGTGCCTGAACACCACTGCACTGTCCTAAACCCCAAAACAGCACTCCCAGCAAGACTCTCTTTCACTGCAATAATCATTTTACTAAATTGCAAGACATACTGTCATGTGTCTAAGATCCCAAATAGTCTCATTTTTTACCACAGTACATTCAAACAGACATTCTCTTGAATACCTGTGTACAATAGGAAATCCTCAATCACAGAGACATTGCTAAAAGTCAAACAATATACACCTGGAAATAAAAACTATGCTGTAAGACTCAGTTTATACCACAATAACTTGGGTACTAGTTCAAAAATTACAATTGTACAAGAAGACTCTCTCAAATCATTTTTAATTTTTAATCATGAATTTATTCTTGTGATATTTCATATTGTAACATCTTCATCTACTTCTGAACTTGACACATTAAACTCAACATCATGTAATGCATCCATGAATTTATTGTCCAAACGTTCATCCAAAAATCACAGGTTATATCTCCTGCACCATTAGGTTGTTCTTCATTGCTGCTGTCCACAAAAGGTACATTTAAGCCCTCTATCAGAGTGTTAGCAATTTCAAAAGTGACTTCAATGTTCTTCTGATTTTGATCCATAATATATTTTATAATGTTGCTGTACCTAGCAGAAAAATATAAACACTTCAGTTTATTATTTTTACTAATAGATAATACAAAACTAGTTTTATCAATTTCATGAGTACATGTGTTCCCATATTTTTAAGGACATCAACTAAGCAAATTATTCTGCCACATTTTTCAAAAATGAATACTGACTCACACTGTGATCTTAGACCAATGACAGTATGCCTTGCAATTCAGTAAAATTATTACTGCAGTGAAAGAGAGTCTTGCTGGGAGTGCTGTTTCAGAGTTGTGATGGATGTTGCATTGTAAAAGATATGTTGTAAAGGTGTGCGTTGTAAAAGTATGCGTTTTATCGTCATACAACCCCACTGCACTGTCCTAAAATGTGAAACAGCACTCTCAGCAAGACTCTCTTTTACTGTAGTAATCATTTTACAGAATTCCAAGGCATACTGTCATGTGTCTAAGATCACAGTGTGAGTTAGAGTTAATTTAAAAAAAATGTGGGAAAACAATTTGCTTACATGATGTGTTTTAAAATATGGCAAAACATGTAGTCATGGAGTGTGTTAGGCCTTAGGATATTTAGTGCTAGAAAATCCAAGCAGCATGTGTGCCAGGCCTCTGAATTCCAGAATAGTCTCCATACTGTGTAATAAAATTGAGGAAATGTCATTACCATTAGAATGGTAAGTGTTGGATGGTAATGGTATGCATTATAATGATATGCGTTGTAGTGTCATGCGTTGTAATGGTTGCGTTGTAATGGCATGCTATGTAATGGATGTTGCGTTGTAAAAGTTGCGTTGTAAAGGTTATTTCCCGTGCAGTGGTGTTCAGGCAGTATAGGGGCTCAAGGTGAGACTAAGAATGAAGAAATGAGAATTCACTAAAATGATTTCTACATGCTACAGATAGATTTGGTATGCAGTTTCTACAGCACACCCAGGATCTTTATTACACAGCATAGAGACTATTTTAGAATTCAGAGGCCTGGCACACGTGCTACTTTGGACTATCTAGCACTAAATGTCCTAAGGCCTGACACACTCCATGACTACATGTTTTACCATATTTTAAAACACATCAACTAAGCAAATTATTCTGCCACTTTTTTCTGAAATGAATTCTCACTCACACTGTGATCTTAGACACATGACAGTATGCCTTGAAATTCTGTAAAATGATTACTACAGTGAGATAGAGTCTTGCTGAGAGTGCTGTTTCACATTTTAGGACAGTGCAGTGGTGTTGTATGACGTTACAACGCATACTTTTACAACGCACACCTTTACAACACATTTTTTACAACGCAACATCCATTACAACTCATTTGAATACAACGCATACCATTACAACGAAATTTTAAAAAATACCTTTACAACGCATTCCATTACAACTCATACTACCTTTACAACACATACCATTACAACGCATAACATTACATTGCATGTATGGTAAGTATTGCATAGTGTAGGGGTAAAAATTACTATTCTAACTCCATTGGGTGCAACAGTAGGGTAAGTGTTTGATAGTGTAAGGGTAAAAATTACTATTCTAACTCCAGGGGGTGCAACTGTACGGTAAGTGTTGGATGGTGATGATATGCATTGTAATGGTATGCATTGTAATGACTGTTTTGTAAAAACATGCATTGTGATGGTATACATTGTAGTGTCAAGCATTGTAATGTTTGCGTTGTAATGGCATGCTATGAAATGGACATTGCGTTGTAAAAGTTGCGTTGTAATGGCAGAGCATTGTAAAAGTTGTGTTGTAAAGGTTGTTTCCTGTGCAGTAGTGTACAGGGAATGCAGGGGCTCAAGGTGGGACTAAGAATGTAGAAATGAGAATTCACTGAAATAATTTCTAAATGCTACTGGAAAAAGTTGGTATGCAATTTCTACAGCACACCCAGGATCTTGATCACACAGCATGGAGACTATTTGGGAATTCAGAGGCCTGACACACATGCTGCTTTGGACTTTATAGCACTAACTGTCATAAGGAATGACTTACTCCATTACTACATCTTTTGCCATATTTTAAAACACATCAACAAAGCAAATTGTTTTGCCACATGTTTCTGCAATGAAGGCTAACTCACACTGTGATATTAGACACATGACAGTATGCCTTGCAATTCAGCAAAATGTTTACTTCAGTGAAAAAACAGTCTAGCTAGGAGTGCTGTTTCACATTTTTTGACAGTGCAGTGGTGTACAGGCAATGCAGGGGCTCAAGGTGGGACTAAGAATGTAGAAATGAGGATTCACTGAAATAATTTGTACATGCTACTGAAAACATTGGTATGCATTTTCTACAGCACACCCAGGATCTCTATCACACAGCATGGAGACAATTGGGGAATTCAGAGGCCTGACACACATGCTGCTTTGGACTTTATAGCACTAACTGTCATAAGGAATGATTTACTCCATGACTACATCTTTTGCCATATTTTAAAACTCATCAACAAAGCAAATTGTTCTGCCACATGTTTCTGCAATGAAGGCTGACTCACACTGTGATCTTAGACACATGACAGTATGCCTTGCAATTCAGAAAAATGATTACTACAGTGAAAAAACAGTCTAGCTAGGAGTGCTGTTTCACATTTCTTGACAGTGCAGTGGTGTACAGGCAATGCAGGGGCTCAAGGTGGGACTAAGAATGTAGAAATGAGGATTCACTGAAATAATTTGTACATGCTACTGAAACATTGGTATGCAATTTCTACAGCACACCCAGGATCTTTATCACACAGCATGGAGACTATTTGGGAATTCAGAGGCCTGACACACATGCTGCTTTGGACTTTACAGCACTAACTGTCATAAGGAATGACTTACTCCATGACTACATCTCTTGCCATATTTTAAAACTCATCAACAAAGCAAATTGTTCTGCCACATGTTTCTGCAATAAAGGCTGACTCACACTGTGATATTAGACACATGACAGTATGCCTTACAATTCAGCAAAATGATTACTACAGTGAAAAAACAGTCTAGCTAGGAGTGCTGTTTCACACTTTTGGTCAGTGCAGTGGAGTACAGGCAAAATGCAAGGGCTCAAGGTGGGACTAAGAATGTAGAAATGAGAATTCACTCAAATAATTTGTACATGCTACTAAAAAAGTTGGTATGCAATTTCTACAGCACACCCAGGATCTTTATCACACAGCATGGAGACTATTTGGGAATTCAGAGGCCTGACACTCATGCTGCTTTGCAATTTATAGCACTAACTGTCATAAGGAATGACTTACTCCATGACTACATATTTTACCATATTTTAAAACACATCAACAAAGCAAATTATTCTGACACATGTTTCTGAAATGAAGTCTGACTCACACTGTGATCTTAGACTGTGATGTATTTCCTATGGGAACTGTATCAATATTCCTGCTTCTGACCCTTGCCCGGTTAATAAATCAATAGTGGCCATACAACGGCACAGAAACCCGCTTTCTGATTAGGTCATAGCGCATGCTACCACATTAAGCAAGCACTACTCCTCCAGCCCCCATTGAAAGCATACCGAGTTCTCAAAACAAATCAAACCTCCAGCAACCTGGGAAATCCCCCGCAGCTATTGTTTTGATTTAGCCAAGAACTCCAGTAAAGAATGTAAGAACGACCAGTTCTTATGACATCCTTATTGACGTATTCATGTCCATCCTTACGTCAATCTCGGCACCTTTCAGGTATAAATATTACCGACATTGCCCTAAGCAAACACATGGTGGTGGTGACGAGATTGGAGCAGCGCGACTTGCCGAGGAGCCCAGCTGAATGAGAAAGCCCACGGACGCTGCCCCTCCCTTTTGACGCGCTGAGAGAGACGCTGCCTTTTCTCGTGCCGAGAAATCCAGCTCCGGCGTTTCCAGCCGCCCTCGCAGGCAGCTGGGATATCAAGTCCTGAGATTGAGATACCAGCCCTCCAGCCTTCTAAATCCCAGGTACAGAACTGAATAACCCCTTACAGAGAATTCTTGAGTCAGACCCTTGGCAAAGCAAACTTAACTTAAACTGCTACTTATCTACTCCCGCCCACGTATTAGGCTTAGGTCAGGTACACTGGGGTAGGCGTAGTTAGAAGCACCAGTTGAGTACGATTAGTCAATGTATATATGTATGTATCTATTTTATCCATTTTAAAGTATCATATGGCTAAGAAACCATATCAATGCTTTTACAGTATTATTTTATAATTCTGCTTTTACTGTATGCACTGTACTTAACCTTAAGTATTGCAATAATAGCGATTCATTTCTCTTGTACGAGAAAAGAGACTGATCAATAAATAACACCTTTTTATTGAACACGTCCGTCTCTTCCTTTTCTCTACAATCTGGTGAAACTAAGAATGCACGTACTGACTGAGTAAAATAAGTTGTCTTTTGTTTTCACACGACTCTAGAGATATACTCTTGATTAGGGGAGAGCAAAGTTGTCATGTTCTATGGTTGTCAGAAACTAAATCCCTTCTTGTCTATCCAGGGAGGTTAAACTCCTCCTTGCCTATTCGAGAAAGTTTCTAGTGAACTCTGAGCTAGCTGGCACACATAAACTTTAAGTCTAATATCGTCAGTAGAAGACCTAGTTACGTCTATACTATTGAAGATATTATTCCAATGCGCAGAGCCTTTTGGGATAATAGGAACTACACTACATGGCGCCCAACGGTTTGGATAGGCGATAAATCTAACGCAAGACATTAGAGTAACTCATTCGTGCTTTTTCACACAGACCCTTTTTTCCCATAATACTCCAAAGACGTCTGGAGTGGGTGAAAGGTTAAATCCGCCAAACTTAGTAGGAGGAGACTCCTATGTATGGTTCTTGGTTTATTCAACGTTGAAGGATACACTGTTCCAAAATATTGTGCATCTAATCTTTGTTTCCATAGAAACCTGATCTGCAAATAAACAAAATAACCTTCCTGTCAGTAAAATGTCAGACAGTGAAGTAGAAAGGGAGACAGCTAGAGTAGCAGCTCAACTCTTAGCAGATGACAATAGTCTCCTACAGCAAGACCCGGAGGCAATACTCATCCCGGTCAACATAAGGAAAACTATAACTTTAAAACTTATAGAAAATGGGCTGACACCGAGAGGTGGTACAGTAATATTCGTAATTGAGGCACACGAATATCGGCAGACAGAGGTATTCTATTCATGGATAAACTTTCCAGCAGCAAACGCTGTAACAAAGGACTTCCACTATTACAAAATAGAGGAACCTCCGAATGAGTATACTCCTTTCGAGGAGGTGGAAATACCACTCAAATACCAAGAGCACCTGCTCTTGTTTAATGGCGCCCTAAAACACAATAATCACATCACCAGGCTCGGTCTACTAGGTAGACCAGGAGCAACGTGGCCGGTCCTAGCCGGATACACACCACATCCAGACATTGAAGAAATGCCTGCACCAGATCTTTTAGCACAGCTAAAACAACTCATTGAAATACATAGACAATTAGTCCAATATGTAATGCGGACTTCAACAGTCCAACCAGCTATTAAAATTCCACAGCTGACCCCTACTCAGGGGAACACAAATAAAATTACACCACAGAACATACAATCATGTCTAGGTAAAGTACCCGCAAAACGGGAACAAATTCCATTCTGGTTAGCACAAAAATTCACTCAAATAGAGGCGGTATTCCCAGATACCACCCCGGTTGAGAAACACAGAATTCTGACTATCTGTCTCCCAATGGGAATCGCACCACATGTGGAGGACTGTGACACTTGGGGTACAGTCTTTGCTTCCATTTACACAAAATCACATGGTGTTCCATCCATGTCAGTAATACCAGATGTGCTAAAACAAATTCAAGATGAATACGTTCCAGAACCGGCCCTAACTCTGGGTATGAAATTACTAAAAGACTTCAAACAGGTCTCGGCAATATTACTAGCCAATATAAAGGGAGAAGCAGCAAATGTGGCGATCCGCCAGAGGTTGAAAGAGACAAATATAGCAGACCAACCATTTGAAATTGCCAGAATCATAGAAAAATCCTATGAAGAACTAGGAAGAGATAGTTTGGGTGGGAAACCAGTGAAACCCCAACTAATTGAAAATCCTAAAAAGGTATTTATTAAAAATAATCTAAACACTCAAAAAAAGAGCTGGGATGGAAATAAACAATCTACTCCTAAAGAAAAAAGATTCCAAACCAGAGGAAAGTCTCCTCGGCGGAGAGAAAGATCTCCGGACCAAGGACGCAAGTCTCCCCAAAGGGAGCCCTCTGTGAAAAAATACAACCTTAGAAATAGGGATAATATAAAAAACCTGACAGATATCAAGATATTGATACACGTCCCTCTCAATCTTTTCAGACTTCCTCGCAGAAATCGGAAAGAAGAGGACGATCAGAACACAGGGAAGAGCACGTCAAGTCCAAAGACAAGGAACCTGCTCATCAAAATAAAAAATTACAATTTCCAAAGAAGAAGGTAGCCAGTATTAAAGTAATCAAACATGCCGAGGATACTGAGGACACAGCTGAAAAACGGAGAATGGGCTCAGACAATGCTAGACAGCGCAGCAGAAGTGAGCATAGTTCGCAAGATCCTGATGAATCATCTGGAGACAGTGGACACGAATGAATACATTCAGGTGGAAACTGCAGATACCAGAGTTAGCAAACTTCATAAAATATATGAAATAACATTACGTATAGAGGGGGATAAGACTAGGAAAATAAGGGTCTATTTTGGGATAATCTCTCCAAGGGCTATGACATCCTTCTAGCTGAAAAAGACTGGCCATCAGAGTTTGTCAGGGAGTGCCCTCATGGCGAGGAAATAATTATGCCTGCCTTCTCAAATCATATTCCAATACATAAAAAATATACACTTGCAAGAAAGTGGGCAGTAGCCCAAGCTCCTGCATTATATAAAAACCATGTGGGATGGGATGAGGACACTCCTCCTCACAAAATTCAGTTAAAATCACAACCTACTGCACAGAGGCAGTACCCAATTAAGCAAGAAGCTAAAAAACAGGTAAAATAGATCCTAGATCAACTTGAATACCAGGGGGTGATTGAAACTTGCACCTCACAAATGAACAATCCTTTGTTTCCTGTCTCCAAACCAGATAATTCATATCGTCTTGTTTTGGACTACAGACACTTGAACTCATGTTGCAAAACTTTTGCAGTGCAAAACTCACACAGTGCAGCACTAATGAATAACATTGTGCGCAAAAAATACAAAACAACATTAGACATTTCTAATGGATTCTTTTGTCAAAATATAGCACCAGAAAGCAGATATTTGACCGCGTTTTCAATAAATGGCGCGCAAAAAAAATTCTGTTGTTTGCCACAGGGGTTCAAGAACAGCCCAGGATTATTCTCAGCGAGAGTAACAGAGCTACTACAAATATATGATGATGAGGTATTATCTTATGTCGATGACATCTATCTAACAGATGATGACTTGGATACTCACTTGAAAAGAGTGAACACCATAATGCTTGGGTTCGCAGCAGAGGGTTACAAATTCAACTTTAAAAAGTCAAGAATTGCCCATCTAACTGTCCTGTTTTTAGGATATGAATTATCAAGTGAAGGCAAAAGCCTGGCTGACAATTTCCTAGAGAAATGTGCTGTAATCCGAGCACCCAGAACACTAAAAAACCTACAATCAATTCTAGGTTTCCTAAATTTCGGAAGAACTTACATCTAGAACTTATAAATTATGCAGAGAGGGTCAAACCCCTCTATGATCTAATAAAACCAGATTTTAAAAGAATCAACTGGACTCAAAAACACACAGAAATTTTGAGATCTTTACAAACAGACATGTTAGTTAAAACAAAACTGCAAACACGTGACAACACACGCAATCTTGTGATTCGAGTCATCCCACGAAGATGCGGATTCATATACCTGACCTCTAATGAGGGAGAAAAGGTACCAATTGCATACAAATCACACTTGTACACAGAAGCTGAAAAAACGTTCAGCATTAAAGAAAACATTGTTCATGCGGTTCAAACGGCTGTAGCAAGAGAAAAAGACCAAGCTGACGGTAGACGTATTACAGTCAGAACAGCAGAATCAGCTTTTGAGGCATTAACAACCCCATGTAATTTACCGACAATGGCATTAAATCCAGAATGGATACAATGGGTAAATTCTATTGCTACAGACAAAGTGAAATACAATTTTGATCCAGAAATGAAAAAATTAAAACATCTAGAATATGAGAGAGAATACCCTCTGCCAATCGATATTCTGCCCTTACGACAATACGCCTGTGTAATCTATACAGACGGACATGCTCAACCCTCAGTTTGGGGAGAGCAAGCTTACAACGCCACATGCGAGATTGTAAAAGACGTGTGGCACGGAGGTAAACTGAGACCTCTATTTACGAAAACACACTCAGTAGAAAATAATTCAGTACAACAAACTGAAATAATAGCGTTAAAAATGGCGCTAGATAATGCCGATCGCAAATTCCCGACACTTATAGTGTGTGATTCGTATTACTGCGTCAAATCATACAATAACGATTTACAGAAATGGATTCAAAACGGTTACAAAAATGACACAGGTGCCACAATAAAGCAGAAAGCGCTTTGGAAACAAGTAGTTCTTTTACAGAAAGAACTACCAAAAACTCACGTGATACACTCACTGAGTCATCAGCGTGATGGCGTTCACGTTGCAGGGAATTCATTGGCTGAGACAGCCACAGCGGCAGCAACTAAATCGGCTTCCGTAGCTACAAAAAAGCGTTCAGTAAAATACATTGACGGTGAAACAGTGCTGGCGGTAAAAACGTCATCAAAAGGCGACTGCTCAGCGCTACCGATCAACTATCCACTCAATTATACATACATAATCGATGCGAACTCCGTTCCTTTTGCTCGAATCCCTGGAGTGGGGGATAGAGTAATTCCAAACTTGAACAGGAGAGGCTTGTTAATAGCAGACGCACATATGGGTGAGGGTCTTAGACACCTTAAGCTTAAAGATTCTCTGGAAGTATTACAATCAATATACTGGTGGCCAGGCATGAGCCTGCATCATCACACCTTTGTAAAAAACTGCCCAGACTGCAACAGAGATCGCAGTGGCGACCGAGACGGTGTATTACCATGGCGTTTCGCTCCAGATTGGATCAACAATAAAAAATAAAACCCAGTATGAATAATGCGTCAAATTAACATGTAAAGGCTATTTTCACTTATAATGTAGACCACCACTCGGCTGACGTCTGAACTGTTATACAAAGATTTGCGAGTCTATAATGGCATATACGCTAGAAGCATGCTACGTCCTGACCAATATCTTTCCTTTAGCTCTCGAGCGTATGGGGGGTGCCTGGCCAGAATGAGCATTGCATTGCGGGACTCTTCTCACTTCCTTCCTGAGGGAAACGGGATGGTGTAAAGAAAAAACCAAGGCATAAAGCAATCTATAACAGCAAAGGTATTAGGTTCGGGAGCTGGGTGGGTCAAACATCTAATAAGTGTCCAACGTAGTCTTAATAATCTGCCAAGAAATTCTCTGAGAGGTCTCAGTCCGTACGAACTATTGTTTGGGACTAGAATGTTAGTCCAGGACTTAGATAGTCAGACTTCAGTGGTTAAAGAAAAATGCTTTGATATCAAAGATCGCTTGGCTATTTTACAGGACTTAAATGAAACAAGAAAAGACCTGAGCAACATAAAATTGAAACAACAGCCAACAACCACTGAAGAGAAACCACCTGTCCCAGCAAGGCCTGTCTGGATTCCAAAGATCGGGGATCTGGTCAGAGAGAAGATCGCGGTAAAGAAGGAATTTGGGCCTTCTTACAGAAAAGCAGTTCCTGTCTTGTCTGTCAACGGGACAAGATCAGTAGTACTACCGCCCCTTGCTGGTAAAAAGGAGAACCGAGTTGTATCCATCGACCTGGTTAAACCACAATCATGTGGCCGATAACAAGTAGTAGGCCAAGTGGACTCCCAAGAAGTAGCAGAACACCAAAGTTTCCTACAAACACAGAGGTTCAAACTGAAAGACTAATCACATTTGAAAAATCTACAGTGAATCAACAAGGACTATGCAACAAAGCAATAGAACTTGAACCTCTTAAAACCCAAATCAAAACTTTTCATCAAGAAACACCAACCTACAATGAAGTAACAAGTGACTATGCTGATGAAACAAAACAAATTCCAAAAGCAAAAAGTAATCCAGAAGCAATTAGAACAATTGACAGAACGGCATCAGGCTACTTCATCAACTTCGATGATTTTTCTGAAGATCTGAGTGAACCAAAAGTACAGCCGACAACCAAAACTTTTAAAGACAAAGCAAAGGAACTTTTTCATCAACTCAAAGAAACCTATCTGATTTCTCCATGGATTGAAATTTTGGTGGCATTTGGTACATTTATCCTCATACTTTGGCTCATCATGATACTATGCTTGGGACATTTCATTGAGGGAAAATATGCTACAATGGACACAGCAAGCCAGAAAATCAACTTGGTCCTTAAACCACACACATCTTCACACGTCGAGAAAAGAGAACTTTCTTCAGTAAACTTCACAGCCAATCCTATACCCGGCGGGGTAGCATGGGACAAAACTGAATATGAAATATATGGCCCGGTTGAACTCCTGAAGTATCCACACCAATTTAAGATTTCATGGAGTGACTTTGTAAAACCCAGCACATTTGCTGATGATTGGGACTTTGAAAGTATTAATGATATGATGTCTGATCTTGTGATGTCTGCTAAATTTACAGAACATGATTATTTACAAGGTTCATCCAATTATAATGAGATGTTTTGCTACAACCATTATGGTAACCATTATCTGCATAAATCTACCCAGCCTAGAAATGTTTTAAATTATAACCAATGGGAACATTGTGCAACTCCACCAAAAGGCAGTTCAAAAACATTTTATGATAAATATTCATACTTTTCAGGGTTTAACACAAGTAATGCAGAAACATTCTATTTCAAATTGTTAAATAAGACAGGAGTGAAAACCATGCTTACAAACACAAAATTGATATATTCTGACTCATTTCTTGAAAAAATGAATACATTTGGTTTTGATTTCTGGAACAATAACATTGAAACGAAAACGATCTGGGGCACAAAAGATTGGCAAGTGCAGGGTATAGAATCATTGTTTAGAGCCTGCATGATCCCAGAACAAATTATATTTTTGAATGACACGATTCAACAGACTACCTGTCTTGGCCTAGCCAAAATCAAAGACTTAAACAAACCGTCTATTCCAAAGCCAACAACGGACAGTAATAGCACTACGGATGTTGAGATAGACGTAAACCATATTTTAAACCAAAACAGAACACATCCTGATTGGAAACAATGGTTGATCTGGCCCACAGACAAGAATAACTGTCAAGACAGATTCCTGAACAAAATACAGGGGTTCAAATTGACCAGGCCAGACCCTAGATACTCCCAAAGACAACATCCAGGGATTGTAACTACTTACAGTGTGGGAAAGCTCTGCCTTCAATGGCTACATACATCCACACTGGCAGAAATTAAGCAACACCTAACTTTACTTAAAGAGGTGCTGACTTGCGTGATTTCATTATGGGACCACGCAAACAGCGTCAAAAACGTTTCATAGCGGCCTCTATATATGCAGCTTATAACGAAGCTTGGAAAGAAACTCAAATTGAGACAGAAGAAAAAATACGGGAAATTGACCCTGTTAATTTGAAAAAATCACTTTCTGTTGTGGACAATGGGTTAATGACTCTGTCTTCCAGAATATATTCACTGGACAGTATTGTGTCTTCAGCAATCGATATAATAGAGCAAGACTTACTGATGTTACAACACGGTCAGTCTCAATTACGTTCTATTGTACAGCTTGGCTGGACGTTACAAAATCTGCGTTCAGGCTATGTGCCTTGGCGTTTAATCAACACAACGTCATTATTTAATATCTTTAACCTTACTGATAAACAAATCAGTTTGGCACAGAAGGGTGCTGACTATACAATTCTGAGCATTTAAAAACTTGAGAGATTACCATTGACAATGTCAGAACGACCTGTCATTGAATGGATAATACATGGGATAATAAATATTCCGATAACGACTTTCCAGTTTCAATACTGCCAAAAATATATACAGGCAGGCCAGTATGAAAGGTTGGGTAAAGGATACATTAAATCAACATGGAACTTGCCCTATACACACACATGTGTCAGTAATAAAGGACAGGGTGTATTTCTTAGTGGCAATAATTGTGCAAAATCACTAAGCGGTATACTTCTGTGTCAGGGTATTAATTTGCATGGGGCCTGTGAAGGGACTTCAAATAACCATTCATGTCACCAGCTAGGCGCACCTGCAACACAAATAGAACCATTCTTTATGAGACTCTCAAACGGGAGTTACATTCTAATTGTAGATCACAAGTGTTGTGGCTTAATGCCCGGAAAACCTTATCTCGTAAGCGTGACTACCAGGGTCATGTGCTGTGAAAGAGTATTGTTCCCGAACGATACTCCAGACAGGGAGGCAAGGTTATGGCCCAGTTTTAATTTCTCTTCTATTCGAATTGATACTTTAAGCAGAATGAAGACTGTGCTCCTACAGACGCCAACCAGGTTGACGTCATCAAAAGAAACGTATGATCTCCAAGTTGCAAGGACAACGGCAGAGATTCATTCACTGTTATCAACAAATAGCCCCCAACACTTCGCAGAAATACTAAACGAAATCTTAAATATTTCTGATACAAATGGTATCGCAAGTGTATTTAAGACAGTTTTTTCGGGAGCTTTGACCCCATTCAAAGCCATCCTTGGTATTTTTCCTAACTTCGTCCATTCCATCTTTGGCGGACTTGCTCTCCTGTTGGGACTAGTAGCAGGCGTCCTATTTTTGCTACTTTTGCTTCGCTATGGCAAACCATGTCGCAGACATGACTCCAGCAACAATGGAAGAAACGATCCTAGCTATCCGCTACCGGGACTGCATAACTAAAGTCCTTGGATTAGCACGGCTACGAGATTTGAATATGACTTGGTTTCTTTCATTCAGACCCTTGTGGCAGTCTTGTGTTATGCCTGTTTTAAGGTGCTTGCTATGCGGCGAGGAATGCGTGTTGGACACCTGTCTCACACTACAATCAGAAGTGCCATTGGATGCAGAGACTTTGTTGAGTCCAGTTAAGGCTCATGCATTGTGCTGTCCCCAGCGGCTACCAATCCTGATGACGGCATTCGTGGAGACTTCACCACTACGATTGAAGGGTAGTGAAGTACAAGATGAAAGCAGCATCGATCAGGTACGACCATCTGTCATCAATACTGATCAAACCATCACTGAAAGCGGTCATGCTCATGACTGCATGGTAGCGTCATTTTCCAACCTAGTCGAACTATCACCAGAAGCTGTTGACTGTTTTTTCGAACATCTAAATGATATGATGTTTTCACCAGAACAGAAAGAATGACTTTGAGCAAACATGCACACAGCGTTCCCTGAACTCTGAATTTGGCCTTCAATTTTAAAAAACAAAGCCACTGAGAATTTTTTCGAGTCTGCTCCTGCAAACAGGAATTTTTTCTCCAACATCCATAATATTTACCTTTCAGGCACTTATCTTCTGCTTAAAGTAAACTATTCTTGGAGAACAGAAACTTCTATTTTAGGTACCTCTAGAAGACATTACCTCGACCTCTAGGTTATTTACACATACGATTGTATTTCTATGTGATGAAATGGTCTCGCACTTTTTCTTCTGTATTAAGAGCCATTTCATGTGTTATTTTCGCAAATCATTTGTGCTGATATAAAAAGTGCATCCTCTTTGAATGATTACACTGCTTGAATGCATACAGTAACTATATTCATATTTTCATATTTTCATGTGTTACGCTAAATCCAATTAATGTATTTTTGGGCGGTTTGAATACACATTCATTATTAGTTATGTTATGTTATGTTTACTTGCTTAGGTTAGTAACTATGGACATAAATTCCGTGGAGTGGGTGTGATGTATTTCCTATGGGAACTGTATCAATATTCCTGCTTCTGACCCTTGCCCGGTTAATAAATCAATAGTGGCCATACAACGGCACTAAAACCCGCTTTCTGATTAGGTCATAGCGCATGCTACCACATTAAGCAAGCACTATTCCTCCAGCCCCCATAGAAAGCATACCGAGTTCTCAAAACAAATCAAACCGCCAGCAACCTGGGAAATCCCCCGCAGCTATTGTTTTGATTTAGCCAAGAACTCCAGTAAAGAATGTAAGAACGACCAGTTCTTATGACATCCTTATTGACGTATTCATGTCCATCCTTACGTCAATCTCGGCACCTTTCAGGTATAAATATTACCGACATTGCCCTAAGCAAACACACGGTGGTGGTGACGAGATTGGAGCAGCGCGACTTGCCGAGGAGCCCAGCTGATAGAGAAAGCCCACGGACGCTGCCCCTCTCTTTTGACGCGCTGAGAGAGACGCTGCCTTTTCTCGTGCCGAGAAATCCAGCTCAGGCGTTTTCAGCCGCCCTCGCAGGCAGCTGGGATATCAAGTCCTGAGATTGAGATACCAGCCCTCCAGCCTTCTAAATCCCAGGTACAGAACTGAATAACCCCTTACAGAGAATTCTTGAGTCAAACCCTTGGCAAAGCAAACTTAACTTAAACTGCTACTTATCTACTCCCGCCCACGTATTAGGCTTAGGTCAGGTACACTGGGGTAGGCGTAGTTAGAAGCACCAGTTGAGTACAATTAGTCAATGTATATATGTATGTATCTATTTTATCCATTTTAAAGTATCATATGGCTAAGAAACCATATCAATGCTTTTACAGTATTATTTTATAATTCTGCTTTTACTGTATGCACTGTACTTAACCTTAAGTATTGCAATAATAGCGATTCATTTCTCTTGTACGAGAAAAGAGACTGATCAATAAATAACACCTTTTTATTGAACACGCCCGTCTCTTCCTTTTCTCTACAATCTGGTGAAACTAAGAATGCAAGTACTGACTGAGTAAAATAAATTGTCTTTTGTTTTCACACGACTCTAGAGATATACTCTTGATTAGGGGAGAGCAAAGTTGTCATGTTCTATGGTTGTCAGAAACGAAATCCCTTCTTGTCTATCCAGGGAGGTTAAACTCCTCCTTGCCTATTCGAGAAAGTTTCTAGTGAACTCTGAGCTAGCTGGCACACATAAACTTTAAGTCTAATATCGTCAGTAGAAGACCTAGTTAACCACAGTCCTACGTCTATACTATTGAAGATATTATTCCAATGCGCAGAACCTATTGGGATAATAGGAACTACACTACAAGACACATGACAGTATGCCTTGCAATTCAGCAAAATAATTACTACTGTGAAAAAACAGTCTAGCTAGGAGTGCTGTTTCACATTTCTGGTCAGTGCAGTGGAGTACAGGCAATGCAAGGGCTCAAGGTGGGACTAAGAATGTAGAAATGAGAATTCACTGAAATAATTTGTACATGCTACTGAAAAAGTTGGTATGCAATTTCTTCAGCACACCCAGGATCTTTATCACATAGCATGGAGACTATTTGGGAATTCAGAGGCCTGACACTCATGCTGCTTTCAAATGTATAACACTAACTGACATAAGGAATGACTTACTCCATGACTTCATCTTTTGTCATATTTTAAAACACATTAACAAAGCAAATTGTTCTGCCACATGTTTCTGCAATGAAGTCTGACTCACACTGTGATCTTAGACACATGACAGTATGCCTTGTAATTCAGCAAAATGATTACTACAGTGAAAAAACAGTCTAGCTAGGAGTGCTGTTTCACATTTTTGGACAGTGCAGTGGTGTACAGGCAATGCAGGGGTTCAAGGTGGGACTAAGAATGTAGAAATGAGAATTCACTGAAATAATTTGTACATGCTACTGAAAAAGTTGGTATACAATTTCTATAGCACACCCAGGATCTTTATCACACAGCATGGAGACTATTTGGTAATTCAGCAGCCTGACACTCATGCTGCTTTCAAATTTATAGGACTAACTGTCATAAGGAATGACTTACTCCATGACTACATCTTTTGCCATATTTTAAAACACATTAACAAAGCAAACTATTCTGCCACATGTTTCTGCAATGAAGGCTGACTCACACTGTGATCTTAGACACATGACAGTATGCCTTGCAATTCAGCAAAATGATTACTACAGTGAAAAAACAGTCTAGCTAGGAGTGCTGTTTCACATTCATGGCGGCCAAAGCAGTACAAAAGGGGTGGTGATGGAGGGAGCATCTGAACCAATCAAACACTCACACCCAGTCAACAGATCTGGGTTTAATCCATCACCGTTCTTTAGCCCACTCTGCCACCCCAGTTCAGACATGGCCATATGCAAATCAGTCTGACCCTGTGCCTCATGGGAACAGTCCAGCCCGAACTGCCAAGCCATGCCTTCCCTGGACCGGATTCAAGCTTCCTAGTACCGGTTTCTGGCATTACAGCCGTCTTCAGCCAGGCTTGCATGAATCCAGTGGCAAAGTGAGTAAGGGACTCATGTCTGAGCATACCCTGCCAACTTATGGCGGCCAAAGCAGTACAAAAGGGGTGGTGATGGACGGAGCATCTGAACCAATCAAACACTCACACCCAGTCAACAGATCTGGGTTTAATCCATCACCGTTCTTTAGCCCACTCTGCCACCCAAGTTCAGACATGGCCAGATGCAAATCAGTCCGACCCTGTGCCTCATGGTAACAGTCCAGCCCAAACTGCCAAGCCATGCCTTCCCTGGACCGGATTCAA
Source organism: Lissotriton helveticus (assembly GCF_964261635.1). Lineage (NCBI taxonomy): Eukaryota > Metazoa > Chordata > Amphibia > Caudata > Salamandridae > Lissotriton > Lissotriton helveticus. The sequence continues at coordinate 956,786,867 of NC_136072.1, read as the reverse complement.
GCTTCCTAGGATCAGTTTCTGGCATTACAGCGTCTTTAGCCAGGCTTGCTGGAATCCAGTAGCAAAGTGAGCAAGGGACTCACGTCTGAGCATACCCTGCCAATTTATGGCAGCCAAAGCAGTACAAAAGGGGTGGTGATGGACGGAGCATCTGAACCAATCAAACACTCACACCCAGTCAACAGATCTGGGTTTAATCCATCACCGTTCTTTGCCCACTCTGCCTCCCCAGTTCAGACATGGCCATATGCAAATCAGTCTGACCCTGTGCCTCATGGGAATGGTCCAGCCCGAACTGCCAAGCCATGCCTTCCCTGGACCGGATTCAAGCTTCCTAGGACCAGTTTCTGGCATTACAGCCGTCTTCAGCCACGCTTGCATTAATCTAGTGGCAAAGTGAGCAAGGGACTCACGTTTGAGCATACCCTGCCAACTTATGGCGGCCAAAGCAGTACAAAAGGGGTGGTGATGGACGGAGCATCTGAACCAATCAAACACTCACACCCAGTCAACAGATCTGGGTTTAATCTATCACCGTTCTTTAGCCCACTCTGCCACCCGAGTTCAGACATGGCCATATGCAAATCAGTCTGACCCTGTGCCTCATGGGAACAGTCCAGCCCGAACTGCCAAGCCATGCCTTCCCTGGACCGGATTCAAGCTTCCTAGGACCGGTTTCTGGTATTACAGCCGTCTTCAGCCAGGCTTGCATGAATCCAGTGGCAAAGTGAGCAAGGGACTCACGTCTGAGCATACCCTGCCAACTTATGGCGGCCAAAGCAGTAAAAAAGGGGTGGTGATTGACGGAGCATCTGAACCAATCAAACACTCACACCCAGTTAACAGATCTGGGTTTAATCAATCACCATTCTTTAGCCCACTCTGCCACCCCAGTTCAGACATGGCCATATGCAATTTCACATTTATGGTCAGTGCAGTGGAGTACAGGCAATGCAAGGGCTCAAGGTGGGACTAAGAATGCAGAAATGAGAATTCACTGAAATAATTTGTACTGAAAAAATTGGTATGCAATTACTACAGCACACCCAGGATCTTTATCACACAGCATGGAGACTATTTGGGAATTCAGAGTCTTGACAATCATGCTGCTTTCAAGTTTATAGCACTAACTGTCATAAGGAATGACTTACTCCATGACTACCTCTTTTGCCATATTTTAAAACACATTAACAAAGCAAATTATTCTGCCACATGTTTCTGCAATGAAGTCTGACTCACACTGTGATGTTAGACACATGACAGTATGTCTTGCAATTCAGCAAAACGATTACTACATCATTTTTAACAACAGCACTGTACTGCAAAAAAATATCTCCTCAAACACATCAACATACCAAATACTCCTTTCACAATATTTTTTCCCAAAGCAGCCAAATTAAAATTTAGACTCTGTTCAAATAAACTCCTGCTTCCACATTAGAATAGATTTTTCAATGTAACTTAAACTGCACAACATAGACCCCTTACAAATTAACAACTCACCTTTAAAAATGATTTTGTAGTTTTAGAACAGTGTCAATCACACAGCAGATTTTCTTAAGCAGAATCTCTGAACAGTGCACCAGTGACAGCAAGTACAAAATGGTATAGCTTTCCTCTCATTTTACACTCTAATCTTGAAGATAACCAATGAAATATCTTCCCACAGAAATTCAAAACAAAACTAACATTTTAATTGGTTGTACATTGAAACACTTTCAATCTCTCATAAAATTCAACCTTCCCCCACTGCTCTCTCTGCCTGTTACCATGGTAACACTCCATAGACACCTAACTGAACACACAGGTGACAAGTTCCTCTGCAAAACTAACCAGCAAGGGTGTTTGACTTTTCAAAACAGCAGCAAATCCTGTGCAATGTTCCTTTCAATCACTTTCTCTCAACCATTAGCATTTCTCCTTAAAAAAAACAGTAGCAGGCACCCTAGTTTTCAATGTTGAATTAACAGAAATCACCAATCATTTATTATTTTTCAAGTGCACTGAATCTCCTCCACATTTATTTCTAAACTCCTACTTTTCAAACTGCCATTTCATCTGAGTACAACCAGATCTCCCTTCAAGATGATTAGAGTGTGGATTGTAGGACACACCTATATATTCTGGAGTGAAAGGTATGCAGCAAATAGATGCTTTCTCAACCTTGACTTACCAAATATGGATATTATGTGGATTGGCCAAAGAGGATTGAGATGTCACCAATTGATGCCATTGGTAAAATCCTTTTTGCATCTCCCACACCCTGACCTCATAATTGTGCACTGTGGTGGCAATGACCTAGGCACTTTGACTGGGGTAGGTATGGAAATGCTTTTAAAGGACACCTTTGGGCAATTGATGTCACTTTTTCCACAAACTGCCTTTGTTAATTCTAATATATGTGGACTGGTCCCACCAATATTGTCCACAGATTGAGAAAGCAAGTAAACATGTGAATAAGTCTGTTTCTGCTTTCCTCAGAGACTATGGTATGGGTTCTATATACCAGAACAACTTGCGTTACAACATGCAAGGCATTTATAGAGGAGACGGTGTCAATTTCACAGATGAGGGAAACAGAGTCTTCCTCTTGAATTTTAGACTCTGCATCGGTACTTACTTGTAGGTACAAAAAACACTAAATGAACACAACGGCTCTTTTTAGAGCCAACCAACATCTAAACACTCAAACTTGTTATTTAACTGTATTTTTTTTTTTTTTCTGACGTGTGCGCAACGTGCGCCCACCTCACCAATTTTTGCCTCGAGGATGCGTGCAACGTGCGCGCACCTCGCAATTTAAAAAAAAGGAAAAAAAAAGGTTTTTTAGGCCTTCGGGGTCCTTCAGGGACCATCTGAGAAGACCTTGGGGGTCAGGGAGTCTCTACCCTGCCCCTTTTCACGTTCTCCACTTTTGATTTTGACTCTCTTCTGCCTCGAGGGTGCGTGCAACGTGCGCGCACCTCGCGATTTAAAAAAAAAATTCTTTTTTGGCCTTCGGGGTCCTTCATGGACCCCCTGAGAAGACCTAGGGGGTCAGGGAGCCTCTACCCTGCCCCCTTTTCACGTTTTCCACTTTTGTTTTCCGCTGTCTTCTGACTCAGACACAAAATGGCGGCCAACACTTCCTGATTTCGACCGATTGGAATGTTGACAGACGTCTAACAGCAAATCAGAATTCTGCTCGCGCACACCCGATTTCCGCACCATGCCCGCACGGGTGCGCGCACGGTGCGCGCTTATAGATATATATATTTTTTCTTAGGATTTTCTCAGGAACTACTGGAGGGATTTACACCATTTGAGCAAAAGCGTGATCTGTGAATCCGACTCTACCATTTTGCCAAATTTCTTGTAATTCCATTCAGCCGTTCGGGCTGCAGCCGTGTCTAAACGTCCTATGGAAAATAACATGGGAAAACACGTTTTGGGACACCCCTTTTTTCTCAGCCCCCACTTGACGAATCCTCCCAAAACTGTCAGGGAAGGAGTGGAGCGGAGCGGGCCATTTTCTTTGAGAAATTCGCGAAGATTCATCAACCAACGCCAAAGTTATTCCCAATAGAATGTTGCGGATTTCCTATGGAAACTAGGTCCTAACTATAACTACCTATATATATATATATATATTCACTGAAAAAAACATAGGTTTCAGGCCTTAAATAGTTAGGAATTAGCATTCAAAAAACCTTTAAAAATCACTCAAACAACTATAAGTTTTAGGGGTGTTATAGTTAGCTGGACATTTCACTCATACAAAACCATTGAAATTGCTCCTATATAGTTAGTTGTACTAACTATATTTCGCGCACCCGCAATCCACTGCTGATGATGTCACATATTACATCATTCATGACATGGTCAGTGACATCACTGATGACATCTCAAATGACATCACTGATGCCTCTTTTTACACCTCTCTGCAACGCAGGCCACTGGCGCGTTTGCAGAGGGGGGACTAATTCCCCTTGCATACTGGGGGTCCCTGGGTCATATCTGCCCAAACGCCGAAATTCCGAACGATTGAAAATGACTTTTTTTGAGAAACATTTGGATTTGGATTATCATGTCCTATACTTTGGAATTTTTGAAAGACTGACTTTGAGGATGCTATAAATTACTCAAGTCTTCCCGAATTGTGTGGGTAAAATTGATACCTAGTCAATTTGAATAAGAATGTACTTACGTCTCGTCTAACATTTGAAAGACATATCTAGTTATATGACAACAGGATACCGACATAACTTGAAGGAAATAAGAACGCCCTGAAGAAGTTCTGTTGTACAGAACGAAATGCGTCAGCTAGCTGTGGTACATAAACTTAAGGAAAATAAAAGCATTTGAATATACACCAAGATTCAGCGCTTCAATAAGGACTCTAAGTGATATGATTTGAATGGAATCATTGTGCAAGTGGTGCTGTGTCAGACTTTTGAATATTCTCCACTACTCTCTACTACTTACTCTCTACTACTCCACTACTCTCTAATACTCACTCTCTACTACTCATTCTCTACTACTCCACTACTCTCTACTACTCTCTCTCAACTACTCACTCCCTACTACTCACTATCTACTACTCTCTACTACTCACTCTCTGCTACTCTCTACTCTCTACTACTCACTCTCTACTACTCTCTCTCTACTACTCACTCTTTACTACTCACTATCTACTACTCTCTACTACTCACGCTCTACTTCTCACTCTCTACTACTCACTCTCTACTACTCTCTCTACTACTCTCTACTACTCACTCTCTACTACTCACTCTCTACTACTCTCTACTACTCACTCTCTACTACTCTCTCTCTACTACTCACTCTACTACTCACTCTCTACTACTCTCTACTATTCTCTCTCTGCTACTCACTCTCTACTACTCACTCTTTACTACTCTCTACTACTCACTCTCTACTGCTCTCTGCTACTCACTCTACTACTTACTCTCTACTACTCTCTATTACTCACTCTCTTCTCTCTACCTCTCTACTCTCTCTACTTCTTTCTCTACTAGTCTCTACCTCTCTTCCTCCACCTCTCTACCTCTACCTCTCTACCTCTACACCTCTACCTCTCGATCTCTTTCTACACGCACACATATACACATATATATATATATATGCATATATATGCATATGCATTTATGTATGTGTATATATTACCTACTGGCGGTCGCCAGTAGGTATATATAGTTAGGATTTTTTCTCTATGGGTTTTTTGAAAATTCTATGTCTAATAACTTTGGCGTTTGTGGACGGAATTGGCTGAAATTTTCAGGAAAATGGCACATTTTGTTTCTGAGCAGCCCTTGAAAATTTGGGGGGGGTTCGTCAAGGGGGGGCCGAGAAAAAAGGGGGGTCCCAAAACGTGTTTTTAACATTGAGTTTTCCATAGGGCGGTTGGCCTCACTTTTAGCCCGAACGGCTGAATGGATTTGCACGAAACTTGGCAAAATTGTAGGGACTGGTAGCCCGATGTGCCTTTTGTAGGTCTCAATATATGTGCTCCAGTGGATTTTGAGAAATTAACGTTTAAACAAAGATATATATCTGTAACAGCGGACCGGGCAGCGCACTGGTTCGCGGACTTTTCGCGCAACGGAGCTTTGTGAAGCGAAGCTGATTGGTTCTCCGGCGTCTGTCAACATTCCAAACAGTCCGTAGCGGCCGCCATCTTGTCTCTCGGTAGGATCGAGAGACAAGAGGAGGTCAAAACAAAGGGGGAAATAACTATAAGGGGGCATAGTAGATCCTCGCTGACCCCCCAGTTTTGATGTGGAGGTTTTAAAAGGGCCCCGCGGGGCAAAAAAAAACAAAATAATAATAATCGAACGGCTGAATGGATTTGCACGAAACTTGGCAAAATATTAGGGACTGGTAGCCCGATGTGCCTTTGCTAGGTCTCAATATATGTGCTCCAGTGGATTTTGAGAAATTAACGTTCAAAAAAAGATATATATCTGTAACAGCGCTCCGCTTCGCGTACTTTTCGCGTTACGGAGCTTTGCGAAGCTGATTGGTTCTCCGGCGTCTGTCAACATTCCAAACAGTCCGTAGCGGCCGCCATCTTGTCCCTCGGTAGGATTGAGAGACAAGAGGAGGCCAAAGCGAAGGGGGAAATGACCATAAGGGGGCATAGTAGATCCTTCCTGACCTCTTAGGTTTGATGTACCATTTTGCCAAGTTTGGTGTAATTCCGTTCAGCCATTCAGGCTGTAGACGTATGTAAATGTCCTATGGAAAATTGCATGGGGAAAACACATTTGAAAGTGTTGAAATTTAGAACCAATTAAAATGTTACTTTGGTTTTGTATTTGTGTGTGATGAAAGTTAATTGGTTATGTATATATGTCAAATGAGAGGAAACCACAGCCATTTTGTGATACTACTGTCTGAGGTACATTTGTGAGGAATTTTTGGTGGTGAATTTCTGGTGTTTGATTTACACAGTACTAACACTTCTGCTACTTTTAAAAAGGTGAGTTGTTAATTTGTAAGGGGAACTATGTTGTACACTTGAAGATAATTTGAAAAATGTTTTCTGTTATTTATTTGCAGTCCTTCTGTTATACTAAATACTTGATAAAGTTAGTTTTATATTATGTATTACTAAAAACGATAAATGAAAGTGATTTTTTTTTCTGCAATTTACAGCAAGCAATTTCAAAATAAAATGGCTCACAATGAAGAGACCGTGGCAATTTCTTTTGAATTGTCCAACACATTGATTGAAATTGAGAGCACCAATAATGAAATATTGTCACAAGGAGGACATGACTTGTATGATTCCATTAGATTGATTGAAATGGACAGCACCAAGAATGAAATATTGTCACAAGGAGGAGATGACTTGAATGATTCCACTACATTGATTGAAATTGAGAGCACCAATAATGAAATATTGTCACGAGGAGATGACTTGAATGATTCCACTACATTGATTGAAATTGACAGCACCAATAATGAAATATTGTCACAAGGAGGAGATGACTTGAATGATTTTTTTGATCAATCTCTTGATGGCGAATTTATCGAGTGTTTGGAGACCATAGAGTTACAAGAATCATCATTGGAGACTTTTAATGAGGACATTGCTGATGAGGACATGTTACTAGTTCTTTCAAATTTAGAAAATTCTGAAGAATAAATTTATATTTAGAAATCAAAAATTGTTTGAGACATTATTCATTTTTATTTTTAATTTATGAGGTTGTAGCGAAGTGATTGTAGTATAAAATGAGACTTATAGTATAGAGTGCAACATTTTTATGTTACATGGTAAGTTTACTCATATTTACTTCCCTTCTGCCACTATATTATCTCCAATGTGTATTTGACATGTCTTCTTCATCTCCGGCCTCCTTTCTCTCACTGTGTGTCTCCGATGCATCTTATCGCTGGTATTTTGTGTAATTACAGAAGAGAGTAAAATAAAATAGTTCGGAACGTGAAAAGGGGGCAAAGTAGAGTACTCCTCACCCCCTAGGCCTTTTTAGGCGGTCCCAAAAGGATCAGTTTCTGCTTTCCTGAGAGATTATGGTATGAGTTCCATATACCACAATAACTTGCATTACAACATGCAAGATATCTATCTCCTATTACCAACTTTTGGAGATATTCGCGCTAAGCGCGAATATCTCCAAAAAGTAACACCTGCCCTGAGCAGTTCTTAGCCATGTTATCCAATGCGAGGTGGATAACATGGCTAAGAGCATTAGCTCGGTAATGCATGAATATCGCTGAGTTTTTAGCGATATTCATGCATTGCGGCCGTTTATTATCGCATTTGCGATAAACCTTGATAATAGTAAGGTTTATCTTCGATAATTTCTGACGATGCTTAGTGGTAAAAAATTGGTTGGTAAGCATCGTTAGCGATAAATATCGCTTAACTTTGGTAATATGCCCCAACGTCTGTTAACGTTCGATTCGAAGGAAATGAGGAAGTGTTGAAAAACATTGTCTGCGCCATCTTGCCTTTTTTGAAATGCCACACTTTTGTCGTGCACGGCAGCCATTTTAGGTGTCTTGACCAGACCCACTCTCTGCACGCTGTCGATTCGTAGCATGGCTCCTCACCCACGCAAGCATCTTCCCTAGGCACTGGTCACCACCGCTCTCTGTCTTATGCATGGGCAATAAACCTCCCCCCATCTGCGCTGCTCTTCCCTGAGAATCACACTCTGTGCCCGCCCGACACCTCCCTTTCGCCCTATTCACTACCGTACCCTCTGACACTCCTCTTTCTCTGTGTCCGATTGTCCAGGCTATCAGCTAGCCCTGCAGATGTAGTTTATGGCCCCAGCTGTAAAGAATCACCCCTCTTCAAAGGAGTTATAGTAGATCAAGGCCCACACTCGATGAGATCCGTCACACCACACGTGTTCCTACTATCTGAAAACCATCCTCTATTGTGATTGGGGAGGGGACCGAGCCTGAAGCGGAAGATTCCAGGAATGACTCTTTGTACATCAAAGTTTTTACAATTATGTGTCACATTAAAAATATATAGCACTCCAACAAAGTAGTAGGAATATAAAACTTTAATAACATATAAATATATACAACAAAACAAAAACAGTAAGAACATTTATACAACGAAGAGACCGTGGCAATTTCTTTTTAATTATCCAATAGATTTATTGAAATTGACAGCACCAATAATGAAATATTCTTGTCAGTAGCGGTCTGTTGTGCGAATAGTTCCAAGGCAGCAGAACGCGCTGAAATCTAGATGGCACGAAAGTGATGTCTAGTAAGTTGCCGCCCAGCAAAAAACGGCGTGGGGCGCAGCGGGGGTGAGTGAGTCCAGTAGGCACCACAGCTATTCTTACCGGCATTGCAGAATTACTGCTGGGGACAATGCCTGTGCTGTAGCAGGGTCACAGCAGAAACAAAAAGGATTCTGTTGAAGATGTTGTTGGTTTTCAATTTGAAAACAGTTCTGGTGTCAACTGCTATGCTAATGTAGTGGTTAATGTTTTGTTTTCTCTAGAAAATGTAAAAGAGGGGGAGGCAGTCCAAAGTTCCGTTAAAAGGGCAAAGGAAAGGATCGGTGGTTTGAACTATCAGTCAAAAAGGGGAGGGGGTGCAATAATTTTTCCTACCGGGTCACACTGTGCTTTCACCGGAAGTGAGGTCTGCAGGATTCTAGTAATTCAAAGTGAGGCTGGCGCCAGCATGGGAGCGCCGACGTCCCGCGGATACAGTTTCGTCACTCCACGGGCGATCATGGCAGTCATTCCCCATCGGGGGTCGGAGACTCCCGCGGCTCCTCTAGAATCTTCAAGGTCGTGGAGGACTACGGTGGTGGAGTCAACCAGTGACCGGGCCATTTCTTTATGCTGGGCCTGCTCTTGCCAGGTCGACCGCCATTTTGAGAGTTCGGCAGCTACCGGCGATCGCGGGGTCACATGAGCGGACGGGCTCCACCCTGCCGGGCGAGACGTTGCAGCATGGCCACAGTGGAAGAACCGTTTTCCGGGCGCCTGGAGCGCTGAGGGTGCAGCTGGGAAGTCTCCACCTGGGGAGGCGGGAGAGGCCTGTTCGCACCGTCTCTCCCTCCCAGTGCACCCCACGGCGTCTCGCTTGAGATTTGTTATGGCCGGACCAGGCGATGAGGACGAGGGGGGGGTCGGAGGCATGTGCAAGACATCCCCCCCCAGTGTTGTCGCAGCCATTATAAAAGAAAGAAGTGTCCCGTCCGTCTTCGGGCCGGGCTTCCGGTGGATGTCGGCCGGACGCCCCTGGCTCTGGCCCCATGAACGGGTTTCTTGGTTTATCGGCTGCAGCCGGATCCCGTCGGCCTCGGCCCCCCGACCGTTGGTGGTCGGACCGGAAGAGCATGTGGCGGGACTACCTGCAACTCTCAAGGGCCACCGCGGCCGGACTGGGAGAGAGAGGGGAGGATCGAGGAGACATTCCCCCCCCTGCAACTGTTCAGCGTTGTAAAGGCAATCCCCTGGCCGGGTCCCGCTGGCCTCGGCCTCTCCTTCGGCTACACCCTACGTTAGGATCTCCTGGCCGAGGCGTGGCAGCAGGACCTGCCTTATATGGGCTGCTCCCGGCTGGGCGTAGCCGGAACCCTGCCCCACCTTGGAAGTTTCCAGAGTGGGGGTGGATGTTGTACTGACTTGCATTTTCCCTAGTCTATCGATTTTTTTGGCGTGGCAGGCGGTGGGACAGCGAGGGGTGATTTGGTTTCTCCTACTGTTTTTCTGGTCTCTCACCACTGGCATATTTTAACGTTTTCTTGTTTCTAGGACATTAATAGGTTTTATCATTACGTTATGTTATCGTTTCTTTGTTCGTTGTTTAATAAAAGTTCATGTTCATCAGTGGCCTACTGATTTTCGTTTTCCTATTTTTTTCTTTCCAGGTTGTTTCATGGTAAAGTTTCTGTTAACAGGATACAGTGATCACTTCGTTATTATTGCATATGTCCTTTTCACTAGGGGTGCTCTCTGGTCGGGCCAGATGACGTATCTCTAGTAAATGGTCCGGGTGAAAAAGGTGCATCAATCAGTGGAGAGTAGATAGGCATGACAGATTACAACGGGGGAGAACGGTCCGCATTACGTACCCTTTCACTACTTGCAAAGATTTTCCTACATTTATTTGCAAACAGGGAATACCTCCAAAAAGAACTAATTCCAAACAGTCAATGTTCGGACAATCAATCAATCAATGAGGAATGAAATAGGTACGACGTGTTAAAGGCTTGCGTTACCTACCCTTCACTATCTGCAAAGGGAGATAGAATATTCCTATTCTTCCTCGTTTGCAGGTAGAGAAGATCCTTAAGAGAATTAACTTCGAACAATTCAATGCTCGATTGAAACAATCAACAAGGGGTACTGTGAACACAAATGAACGCCGCTTATATACATACGCATTGCTATTTTCAACAGGTTGTTCCTAATGTTTCTATTTTAGCGAGGTCAAAAGAGATCCCATTAGTGGCCTACTGATTTTGCTCGATTCCTTTTGTTTTTTTACACGATTTTTCGCTATCTGCAAAGACTAAACAGAGTATTGCGACTCTGTGCTTGTTTGTAAATAGAGAATGAACCAAAGAGAACAATCAATCAAATGGAGAGAGAAGCAGGCACGACGGATTACAAAGGGGGCAAAGGGCTGCGTTAACTACCCTTCACTATCTGCAAAGAGAGAGTACTCCTAATAGAAATGAGGGGTGGGGGGCAGCAATCAAAGCAGATCAGTGTGCATAAACACGAAAATGTTTTTACTTACCACGTACTTGACATTCGACAGCTTATGATATTTGCTATTAAAAAACCATTGAAATTCACTGAAAAAACCATAGGTTATAGACCATATATAGTTAGGAATTAGCATTTACAAAACCTTGAAAATTCACTGAAAAAACCATAGGTTATAGACCATATATAGTTAGGAATTAGCATTTACAAAACCTTGAAAATTCACTGAAAAAACCATAGGTTATAGACCATATATAGTTAGGAATTAGCATTTAAAAAACCTTATTTTACTCACACAAAACCATTGAAATTCCATATATAGTTAGTTGCACTAACTATATATCGCGCACCCGCAATCCACTGCTGATGATGTCACATATTACATCATTCATGACATGGTCAGTGACATCACTGATGACATCACTGATGACATCTCAAATGACATCACTGATGACATCACTGATGACATCTCATTTGACATCAATGACCACATCACTGATGATATCATTCATGTGACAATACAATGCATCTCCTCACACTTTAATATAACCTCTGTTACACCCAGTGTTAAATACAGAGTATAATTTTTGAAACCATTGACACACCAATACTAGTTACTACATACGCACTCAGTGATTCCTATGTTTACACACACATTCACTCATTTACCCATACAATCATTCATACATACAATCACTCATCTTTACAACACTATCATATGCACTCATACATCTATACAGACTCTCACACTCTGTCACTCATCCATGGAGTTACTCACACACCTAGTCAGTCCTGTAAAGAATCAATCACACTTCCATTTTCTAATCTATACAGTTAAACATAGAGCACCTTACATTTTGAAACATATACTAACACATAATTACTCTCTTATACAATCATTGATACAAGTACACATTGATCTGCACAGAGTCACACACCTCCCAGCCAGCCACACACACACTCAGTCTCCCATACAAATACTTGGGCAATCAATCAATAACCCATATAGTTACTCATATAGCTACTGATCAACACATGCAGCAGTTTACAGAACAACAGACATAATGATGCACAAATTAAGACAGTTTAGTCACTAACCCATGCACTCAGTGAGACACATTTAATCACTCACTCATACAGTCAGTCACGCACCTACTAAATCCTTCATCCAGACACTTCTACATCTACTCATTCTTCAATATGTAAAACATATTTAAACTTTACAGAAACACACAGTCACTGGATGATGTCATCAGTGATGTCATTTGAGATGTCATCAGTGATGTCATCAGTGATGTCACTGACCATGTCATGAATGATGTAATATGTGACATCATCAGCAGTGGATTGCGGGTGCGCGATATATAGTTAGTGCAACTAACTATATATGGAATTTCAATGGTTTTGTGTGAGTAAAATAAGGTTTTTTAAATGCTAATTCCTAACTATATATGGTCTATAACCTATGGTTTTTTCAGTGAATATATATATATATATATATATATATATACATACCTATATAAACATATATAATCTGCATATCTATATAAATACAAATATAAATGGATGCATACATATACATATATGCATACATATGCATGTTATTTACATGAAAGTTTTAAAAACACTAATGAAAGCAAAGCTAAAAAGCCACCTCATTACAAACAGAATGGCTTTAACTTAAACATGGGTGATATCTATTGCATTTTCAATGCTTGTTTACTTTGGTTCCATCAAGAAGGCATTCAGATGTGTTACACATTTGCCATAAATTCTGAATGTTAGCACTCTAGTTGCTCATTAGATCACTGTAGTAAAGCTACTGCTCACCAGGGAAGTCTGCTGCTAATCATACTTTCTATGGCAAAATGAACCCCCTCATTTTGTTCCTTTTTAAATTAAATGTTTTCAGACTTACCACTTCATTCCAATCAAGATGGCTTCTGGTGTGCCATACTTTTGTCATAAGTAAGACTGTTAGTGCTCTAGTTGTCCTTTAGAACACTCTGGGACATTCTGTCATTGGGCTATACTTCGGCTACATCTGGGTGATATTTGGGCTACATTTGGGCTCTTTTGTCTCTGGTGGCCATCTTGGGAGACTGCACGTCAGAATTTTTTAATGAAATAGAAGAGAATTTGAGAAGTCACTCAAAATGTGCTCTCATTTTTCTTTTTGCAGCACTAATCTCGCGCGCCCGCAATATACTGCTGATGATGTTATATATTACATCATTCATGACATGGTCAGTGACATCACTGATGACATCTCAAATGAAATCACTGATGACATCATCCAGTGAATGTGGTTTGCTTCGTTATTTAAATATATATTATATATATTTGGTAAGTCACTCAAAATGTGCCCTAATTTTTCTTTCTGCAGCACTAATCATACTTTCTATGGCAAAATATACCCCCTCGTTTTGTTCCTTTTTAAATTAAATGTTTTAAGAGTTACCACTTTATTCCAATCAAGATGGCTTCAGGTGTGCCATACCTTTGTAATAAGTAGGACTGTTAGCGCTCTAGTTGTTCTTTAGAACACTCTAGGAGGCTGCAGTAGAACACAAAGGAATCAACTGACAGTCTCTGTCCTTGTTGGATGTACATGTTTTACTGAGAATGTCAGCCTTCATTCTCACATGACTGGGAAAGATAATGTGAATTTACTGAAAATATGCTTTCAGTTTAGCTTATAGATCCCCTTCCAAACCACTGTGGGAAAAGCATGAGATAATAGTTTTCTTTCAAACATGATTCATGATATCCCAGCAGAAGGCTTTTTCACATGGTAAAATCACCTTAGAACACACCACAATTCTTAAAATGAGTATGGTACCATCAACAAATGATTTATAATGTAACTAAAGTCCTAATACCCTCTATTAACTACAATGCTTTTTAATGAGGTGCTATCATGTATATTGGTCCCAAGATGGCTACCAACACTTCTTGGATGAAGTGCTGACAGCCAATCAGATCTCACGATGAGATGTGTGGTTAGGCTCCGCCCAGATATATATGTGTTTTTGAAGTTAATTTTCATAAAAACCACTGGAGCAATTTTCACAAAATATAGCACAGGCACTTCTGCGTACCAGTCCCTACAATTTTGCCAGGTTTGGTGTAATTCCAGCGCCAAGAAACCGTCCGGTGTAAGTCGCTCTTTATAAGAATTTTTTACATTACATTACATTACAATTCCGTTCAGCGGTTCGGTCTGTAGCCTTGTCAGAACGTCCTATGGAAATTAACATTGGGAAAACAAGTTTTGGGACCCCCTTTTTAGGTCTCGCGACCTATCGATGCGCGCATGCGCATCGAGCGGAGTGAGAATTCAAGTGGCGAAAATTCTCGTGAAACCACCAGCTTTTTGCTGGCGTTTTCATGCAGTTCATGTGAACCACGTGTTCAAACATGAACGCGCATCAGCCTCCCTCCATTTGCCGCACAGCACATCAAAGGGCTTCGCCCAGCGTGCGCTCTACGGCTTCTCGGCTTCTCCTCCCCTAATTACGCCGCACACAGCCTTCCTTGCATTTCTCCTCCCCCTCCCCAGCCAGCTTCCCCCAGGCCGTGTTCCCTCATCCCTCGCACCCCCTCCTCCTTCAGCTTTTTATCGAACAGGCACCCCTAAGCATGCTTCTGTTGCTTTTCATTCTCCCAACGCTGCTCCTAGCTGTTGCTCCTTCGCCCCTCGCTTATTTTACTTCTTTAAAAATCATCACGCTTTACATAAAAATATGTTTGTCATAGCAATCCAGGAAAATGTAGTTCAGATCGAGGTCTCTGGCGCTGTAGCCACATGGAAAAATGCTGCTGCATGTACGGAATATTAGGCATGTCTGATATGCCGCTAGTGAGAGACAGCTACATAACATGGTAATTCCGTTTTTAGCACAGTCAGAACATGAAAGAAATACTCATAAAAGGTTGGTACCACCGCTTTAAAATACGTACGCTTTACATGCACCAAATACAACAACAACAAGCATTGGCATTGCCAATAGGTCTCGCTTGTGGGACCTTATAAGTATTTAGTTTTGCAGCACAATATCCGATTATGCAACAAGGATATTGTGCTGCAAAACTAATTACTTCTAAGGTCCCACAAGCGAGACCTATTGGCAATGCCAATGCTTGTTTTCTCAGCCCCCACTTCACGAATCTCCCCGAAACTTTCAGGGAAGGAGCGCAGCCGAGCTGGCCAAAATTTTGGAAAATTACACGCAAGTTCCTCAACCGGCGCCAAAGTTATTCCCAATAGGATGTTGCGGATTTCCTATGGTAGCTAGGTCCTAACTATATATACCTACTGGCTATCGCCAGTAGGTAATATATATATATGCTTTGAGATGCAGCACAACAGGAAGGCGTAAGAGACTCACCTGTCATTTGGAGCCCACTGTGGGTACTAATATGCTTTTAAAGTTGTGTTGTGCGCAGGACTTACCAAAGAAAATAATTTGTTCTTCAAGGGACTACAGGTCCCAGCATGCAGATTCGAAACTCGTCATGAACGGGGCCCACTGGGGGTAGTACAAATGAGCATGCTGAGAACTTCCTGCGTTATGAACACATTCAAAATGACCTCTGAAGAAAATGCGCAAGCATTGAAACGCGTCAGGTCTGAAAAATTGTCCGGAATGCCAAAGTGAGATGCCAAGTGAAAACCGGAGGTTTCCTGTTGTCGAGTGCGCTCCCAAGCTTTCGGGCCATTGCGTAAAAAAAATATATATATATATATATACGCACTGGAAAACTAAACAGCCACTTCCCTTACAAAGAAGTACAAAGTTTGCATGTCTGCAGCCTTTCTTATTTTTCACCTTATTCATCTTCCGCTCAATCAACACATTTATCCACACATACACACATCTACTTGCTGCCCTTCTTGGCTGGGGTTATCCATTATTCTTTTTTAATTCAAATTCAAAGTGCAGGCCCTTTATCGAGGCTTTTTATTATAACAACTACCCCGGCCGAAGGCACTATGAAATTTGCACACTTGCTCCCTTTCTTGGCCGCACTTATCAATTATTCTTCAATTTCATATTTTTATTCAAACTCAAGGCCCTTTATCAAGCATTTTTGTTGTAACTACAGTTGCATTGATTTTGCTCCTACTCACAACTATACATAAAGACTTACGACTTCAGTGAATAACGGTGTTCCAAACCCCACCTTAGTACCCAAACCCCCTAACAGACTAGCAATCAGTGACTCATTGGTTCTTCGTCCTATAGCAAAGACACCAAATATTAGTCAACCCAGAACATGCAACTTAGGTAAGGTAAGGTGGATAACAAGAGCACTCTTTTGTTACAGTCTTACACCAGTCCAAAACAAGCACTAAATAAAGACACCTGCAACTTTGAAATGTTTATTTCTAACACCGTAATCTCATGCCCAGTACCTTAGATAATACAAGTAAACATATTATCAGAAACAAAGTTGTCAGCATTGTTACTATTCCATAAAATACAAAGGGAGAAAGCATCCTATAATGCAAAAGGGAAACAGATTTAAAATATACCTAGATTTCACGCTCCCTACCTAGCAGGTTTGTTTATAACTACAGAAGATCTCATACGACTACATAGGCAGAGTCATACCTCTGGTACTCAGCAGTAGTGGATCAGTTTGAGTTCTACACAAACTGTCAGGATACAAATGTTCTCCAACTGTGGGTAATCATGCCTGCACAGTGCATTATGAAACTCGCCAGTATCAGAGGTGCCACAGCTGCATATGTCTTATGGCTCAAACGTGCGAGGATCATTCCGAATAACAGACACCGTATCCAAGATAACCTTGATGTTTCATGCTCTCCCTATACACACTAAAGTATTGAGGCAGTCTACAAATGTAGTATAACAAATTATTCTCGAATGAAGCAAAATACTCAGCCTTCTCTAAACAATATTGCAAGTGCGTGTTGTGTGCAAAGCAGAGCAGGAAAACAAAAATGCCGTTTAAGCTTCTAATAAACCCATGCTAACTTAACACGGTGTGAGTGCAAGGCTCAGCCCGCGACACCTTTCCTTGACCAAAGCACATAATATAAACGTGGGCAAGTTACGAACGCAGAGTCCAAGCCTAAAAAGCAGAGTCAAGTTCAATTTTGCAAAAAAGATTATTCGATCTTTGATAGAAAGCAATAACTAAATAATAAAGAATAGGTAGAAAAATCAAACAGTCTTATTCCACCCGCGTATAAGCACAGTATGTAGCAACAGGCTCCAAGAGGAAGTCGTTGTTCTCATCTGAAAACATTTCAGCCATCCAATTCAATAGTGGGAATGAACATACATGTTCCTCAACGACCGGAGCCTCTATCACCATTGGAGGAAAACTTGGGTCATCTTCAATGTAACTGCGTGCCAAGAAGTCATGCGCCGCTGCAAAAACATTCCAACGTTCCATGTATCGCTGCTAAGGCTATAATCACGCTGCCAGAACAGACCAAGTCATGAACCACTAAGGGTCTCATCAGCTGGTCATAATCCGTGTTGGGAGACACCATACAGCAGAGACACAAATCCAGGGCCTAGTCGAAATCGCAGCTCAGGCAATGGAAGACAGGTTGAACGCGTGTGAAAAAGGAGAATCGAAACGATAATCCATAAGCTGCGCTCAATGTAGCCACTGGCAGCGCTCAGTAATAACTAAGCATTCGGTTGCGCAGCAGCAACAGTCGGGACATATTGTCGGGTGCTGCAGGATGTTCATCCATTTTTAAGTAAACAAATTAATAGAAGCACACCAGCAACTAATGCGAGCATTAAGGAGAATCCACCAAAGATTCTGGAAAAATTAGAAGGAAAAAACGCCGACAAGACACCAAATATAGTTTCTACAGAAGTCACAAGGCAACTGCTTATAACTTTAAAAAAGTAAGCTGACCCCCTACTCGAGGATGCATTGAAGATAGTCTAAATTAACTCCCTAAAATTCAGGGGCACCTCTCTATTTAATAAAGCATGCACTTCTGTGCGGGTGTTTGCTACATGAAGGACAAATGTTTCTCTAGCAGATTTAATAGCAACCTCTTTTTGAGACAATAGCGCTTTTATATGGCTCATTTGGTTGACTCTGCTTTCAAGGTCGGAAACGACGGCCAGAGAGAAACATCCAGCTTCCCATGCAGATGAGTAAACACAACTTTTTTATAGCAAACCACACGCTCAGTTACCGTAATCATGTAAGCGATGCCTGCTAACATCACACAACAATCTGCATTATTTTGCCAGTAAACTGAACATTGGTATGATAGCAGGTGTCGGAGTGCCTTTCAAAACTCAAGCCAAATTAGCCGCATCTTGATTACAAGAGCCATACAATTGTATGTGTCTACAAATTAAGGAGTGATCTAGTACTATTGTGCAATCCTCGCCATTCTGATAAACTTCTTTTTCCTCCCTCAGGCACCTATATGTATATGGTAATAACCAAGCTTCATGGAGATAAGCGCTCCCTAAAGATCCATATCTGCCTATAGCATAGTATTTCATACAAACCTCAAACTTAAACAGTCTTAAAAAGTAACATTATGATACCGTGGATAAGACACACAGCTGAATCGGATCTTTAATGAGTGACCACTTGTAACAATTCTCATAGCGCGCCTTGTGCTCTGATTTGACAGTGAGAGAGTGATCGCACCATAGTTTGTCTGCTAATCATTCTCAGCATACGCTACGAATACGCTTTCACGTTACGCATCGCATCAAAGCTTACGCATGATGTCACGTACTGCTCCCCGTACGCGAAAGACGCGAATGTTTTCAATTGTTTAAAAACATATATTTATGTATTTAATGAACATACTAATAGAATACATTATGTAGGATCATATATTACTTTTAAAACCAATTACACAAATCGCGGTGGAACGTCATACAAACCCACATCGTAAGTGTACGCAAAGCCATGTGACTTTAAAAGAAGAGATTTGATTGGTTCATAACACTTCCTATTCCAACTGTTGAAAGTTCCGTCCCATTTTAATCATCCTACTTTCACTTTCTAAGAAGAAGCATCTCTTCTGAGAATATGTCAAATAGAAGGAAAATTACCATAATAACACCAATGGACTCATCTTCCACCCATTCTTCAGAGGAATATTTCATTCCTGTAGAACCTCCAATGAAGAGGAAAGAAGCTCTGATTTGCATGTTTTTTACTTTCCCTGAAGGGCAAAAAAAGGTTAATGCTCCATTAGTAAAATTTGCCAAAACAACTCTTTCAAGGGGTGATCCATCTAAAAAATACTCCTCTGGCACAGCAAATATGAAGCGACACGTCAAGAACTTGCACCCCACAAACTTTCCTCGAGCTGCAACACGGAGGTTGCAGGACAACCCACCTGCTGCTACACCAAGCACATCAACTGCTGCACCAGCATTTTCAGCAAGTAGTCCACACCCACAAATTGATCCTGATTTCGATAAAGTTAAAATTCTATGAATTTATTGCAATTTTGTGTTATGGGGAACAGTCTATTGACCTGATAAAACGCAGAAAGCATCGCTATCCTCGACATTAGTTTTTTTTTTTTTCATTCTTATGCTCCTGTTATACATTTTTTGAGTTCCAGTTCCATTTTTTGCTTTTAAAAAACACTTGTTCACAAAACAAAAAAAAATAGAAAACTAAAAACACAAAAAAAAACAGAATTATAACAATTTGCTCCTAATAACCACACGGACACAGAGATAAGAATGTGAGGATTTAATGTCCTGTGCGCCGGTAACGCTACTTCCCATTGCTAGACTTGCGGCAACTCCCGTGGCCGCCTACGTTCTCAGAATGCACTGGGCCACGCTTGGTAAACTAGAGCGCATCGCCACATGAATGTTTAAGGAGCTGCAAAGGGACCCCATCCCCAGGTACTCAAAAAACAACATTTGGGACAGTGTGGGGAACCCCAATACCCCAACGGTCCCAGCCAGCTCCGCGCGTCGTTCGAAAGCCGGCATTGCTTTGTCAGAGAGACCAGTTTAAATGCACCTCTCTCTAACAAAAAGCAATCTGCTTTCCTACTTAAAAAAGACAGCATATTAACTTGCTCTCTCTTTCAAATATGAAAAAGGTTTGCTGTACTAAAGTGGAAGCCGCGACCCTCCCGCCCTACCATAGCAAACAGCAGTGTCCCGGGGGAAGGACTCCAGGAGGGAGGCCGCGCGACCCCCTCCCAACATTAAATAGCCCCGAAAGGTGGTGGTCCCCATGCACAGCTGGTGGTCAGTGCCGTCACGGACCCCCAATTTTAAATATTACTGCCCCAGGAAGGTGGCGGTCCCCGGACCATGTGGGGGAGCTGTGAACCCCCTGCATACTTCAAAATAAAACCCCGGGGGTGGCGTTCCCCGGGGCTCGGGGGACCTTTCAACCCCCCATTATAGAAAGAAATTGCCCCCGGGATTTGACCCCCCCCGGGAGCTAATTAGGAATAAAACAGACTTCTAGGATTTTTTTGTCCTTTTCCACCGTGTACAAGTACAATACGCGTACCCCACGGTTTTTAAATTTTTAAAAAACTACATTTTGGGGGCCTAAAAATCCATGTGGGACCCCCTCAGCAGGCCTAGAGGGTCAACATGTTTCTACCCTGCCCCCTTTCCTTATTTTTCAACTTTGTTTTACTGTTTTCTTGTGACTCTGTGCTACCGAGGCACAAGATGGCCGCCAACACTTCCTGGTTTCAAGTGTTGACAGACAGATGACAGCCAATCAGCATGCAGCTCGCGCTCGTAATTGAACGGATCTCCGTCCGTGTGTAGTCTCTAGATATTGCTATGAATTTACTGAACGTATTTACACCATTTAACAAAAAGCAAAATTTGCGAACCGAACTCTACCTCTCTGCCAAATTTGGTGTAATTCCTTTCAGCCGCTCGGGCTGTAGCCCTGGCTAAAGGTCCCTATGGAAAATTGCATGGGGAAAACATGTTTTGGGACCCCCTTTTTTCTCGGCCCCCACTTGACGAATCACCCCCAAACTTTAAGGGAAGGAGCAGAACCGAGCAGGCCATTTTCTTGGAGAAATTTGCGAAGATTCGTCCACTGGCGCCAAAGTTATTCCAAATAGAATGTTTTGGATTTCCTATGGAAACTAGGTCCTTACTATAACTACCTACTGCCGACCGCCAGTAGGTAATATATATATATATACACACACACACATACACCCATACACCCACACACACACACATGCATATATATATTTTCCCTCACCAGCATTCCCTCCCTGGCTAAGATAATCAAACTCTACAATGCTCTTTGCGTCTCTCCTCTCCTCTCCCACTCTCTCTCTATCTTATGTCTTTCCTCCGGCCTCCTTCTTCCCTCAGAGTGTCTCTCTCTGTTTCTCTCTCTCTCTCTCTCTCTCTCTCTCTCTCTCTGCACCCCCGTTCTACCTGCTGCTTTAAACCCACAGGAGATGAAATGATAAACAGAGCCACAAGTGCGTCTAATTTATACAGCACCAAAGCCCCATGGAAATGCCAAGGAGATAACAGGGCATTTCAGACTTGCTCTCTTGTTAAGAAATAGTTATCTGTCTCTAGCGTTGCATGTACATTGTAAAGGCCTGAAAAATGAAAACTCCCGCACATTGCTTACAAGTTACTGCTCCTGTGACACTTGTGCTTATACCTTTTTCTAAGTTAGTTTTACTTTCAGTTTTTATCTTTTAATCAATACATATTAAGCCAACACAGTGCTTCTATTTATTTATTTATTTATTTATTAACAGTTTTCTATAGCGCGTACAAGACCCGTGGGTATCAGAGCGCTTAACATCGCATGGCATGAGTTGAAACAACAATGTGTAGAAGTCAACAAGATCTTAGCAACAAAAAACTTAATTGGTATTACTTTAGACCTAGTCTATAAGTATCTAATATACTGTTTTAATTTAAGGCTCTTTCAGTTCCATTCCTATGGTGAGTTTCTAGAGATCGCCCCATAATAAGTCTTAGATGGCGATATGTTGTACCTATGGGAGGAACTTACTCATAAGAAAGAGCTTAGTTTCCCTCTTAAATATGATAGAGTTTGTGATTTTTCTGATGTTTGCGGGAAGGGAGTTCCGAATTCCGGGGGCTACGCCTGAGAATGACCTCTCATATGTTCTTTTCTTCTTGAAGATTGGTGGTCTCAGGAGTAGATAATTTGCCCTTCTGGCTGGTCTATTTCTTCCTGCAATTTCTATTTTGTTGGTGAGATATCTAGGTGTGTTGTGATGAATCGCTTTATGAGTGATACAAGCTATTTTCAGCTGTACTCTAGCTTCATATGGTAGCCAGTTTAAAGCTTTCAGGTGAGGGGATATATGGTCAAATTTCCTCGATCCTGTAATAAGCCTTGCCGCTGCATTGAGGCAGGCTTTTAGGGGTGCTGTGGAGATTTTTGGTAGTCCTGCTAGCGTTGTACATCCATATTCAATCCTTGATATAACCAGTGATTGCACAGCTAGTTTTAGGTCGGTCTCCATTAGAAAACATTTCATTTTTCTCAAATAGTTCAAGTGGAAACGTGCGTTTTTTGCCATTGTTTTGATATGAGTTTTCATATCAAGGTTCTCATCCATTGTGATTCCGAGTGATTTCGCCGAGTCAACTAGGGTAGGGATACAATTTAACGCTGTGATCATTTTGGACCATTCCTTCACTACGGATTGATTCTTTTTTGGTGTGATAAGTAAGAATTCTGTTTTGTTTGCGTTTAGCTTGAGATGATTGTTGGCTAGCCATTTTAGCGATATTTTGAGGGCTTCATTCATTGTGGTAATGTCTTCCAGGTTCGAAATCTTGATGTAAAGTTGCGTGTCGTCCGCATACAAGTGGTACGATATTTTTGATTTCTTCAGAATTTCTGTAAGCGGTTCAATGTACAAGTTAAACAATGAAGGAGATAACGTGGATCCTTGTGGTACTCCGATTGTGTTTGGGCATGAACGAGAAAGCGCTTGGTTTACTAGGAATCTCTGAGTTCTGATCTGTAAAAATTATTCGAACCATTTCAGTACAATGCCAGATATTCCCATCCTGTCATGAAGTCTGTTCAGTAAATTTTCGTGATTAACTGTGTCAAATGCTGATGACAAGTCTAGGAGGATGAGTAGACATGATTGATTGCGATCTAGTGCTTGAAGTGCATCATCGACAATGTGTAGGATAGCTGTTTCCGTGCTGTGATCAGCTCTGAATCCCGATTGACATTCATCTAGCAGTGAGAAGTTGTCGATATGTCTGCTCAGCTGATTCTGTACATATTTCTCTATCAATTTGGCCAGAAAAGGGATGTTGGTCACTGGGCGATAGTTGTTTGGAACTGTTGTGTCGACTGTGGGTTTTTTGATGATCGGGACCACTTGTCCTGCCTTCAGGCTTTCTGGGAGGACCCCCTGGGAGAGTGAGGCGTTTATAATTTCTGTCCATATTGGGATCAAAGTATGGCTGATTTCTTTTAGGCATTTCGATGGTAATGGGTCGTTATAATGGTTGTTGGGTTTAATGGTCGCTAGTGTTTTAGCAATCTCATTTTGGTTCAATAATTTGAACGAGTCCCAGTGTGCTCTGTTTTTAGTCGTCTTGTCCGCATGATTTGGATCAGGTTGTGATGGTGGTGTATTGTCATCGATGTTATCTGCAGCGATCTTAAGTTCTTCTTCCAGCTTGTTGGCTTTGTTAGCGAAAAAGGTAGAGAATTCTTCACAACTTAGTTGCGTTTTGGTGACCTCTTGGACAGATTTTGCCATCTTGTTTGATTGCTGTTTTATAATTTCAAACAATTTTTGAGGTCTGTTTTTAGCGTTATTGAATTCTGTTCTGATAAATTCCTTTTTTGTGTTGGTAATCCTCTTGTTATATTCGCTTCTGATTTTTCTGAGTGATTTCAGTTCAGGGGAAGATGGGTGTCAGAAGGCTCACACGAAGTCCATCGAAGCCGACGATGCTCCCAATGCCCCCCCACCTCAGCTACGGCCTGAAGATCTCTAAGCCATCTCTGAAACAGAAGGGAAAGGGGAAGTGGATTAAAAAAAAGAGAGACAGCCTGGTTGAGAATAATTCTTCTCTGGTCTTCTGCTTCTGCCAACGTCGAAGATAACACTGGCACCTGCAGTAAAAGACACACTTAACCTTCTCTATACTTTACAATTCACAGCAAACATTAACCTGTCAGTTGTTACCAATTTTACCTGGAAGACCTGGCTATCTGCTTCTCTCTTATATGAATGGGTGACTGACTTCTACATATTGATTTGATAGTTCTGTGTCTGCAAAACATACATGAACAGATATTATTTTCTATATCTCACTTCTATGTTCTGTAACTTTTACATATCTTAGAATACTTAATTCCGCTCCTATACTCACCAACCCATACAAGTGTAACTGCCTTAAGTTACCAGTAGATCAAAAGAAACCCCTGGCAATTGCTTCAACTGTAAATTGAATTATCCTGTACTTGGAAAGCCTCTTGGGGAAGTATGATGAATACGCCACAACTGTCCTGGCGTTATATGTCGAAGTTTCTAGTCTTCCCCCCAGTTCTCAGTAAATAAATGTTCCACAAGAAAAACATGAATAACTGAACACGAGTCTTTTGACTAAAACTGTCTTCTAGAAAGTTCCTGGAGATGGCACTATAGGCCTGTGCCTCAAAACGGAGTTCAAACTCTTACTTGATTTTGAAATACGACAATTGTCTCTGTGCTCCCACGTAGCGCATGCGAACTTGATTGGAGAACTGCGAATATCTGTAGGTATCTTGAATAGCTGAAGTCTTGACACGAAACAGGTACAGGAAAGACGGACCTCACAGATAACACACCAGCCACTGTGCGAATTCAGTTGAAGTGCGTCATTCAAACGTTCCAATCAGAGCTTCAGCTGTGCTACCTGAGCGCGCTCTAAAGAACTAGACCGCTGCCACTGGACAGCGACCACGGAACTTAAGGCGGCCATGATGAGGGTCGCAAAGTGCCCGCAAACATAGTTTCCACATAAGCTTGGACACTATAAACCCTCTTCTTCCGCGGGGAACTGATGGCACCTTTTTGCGTCTGCTCAACTTTGTTACCGATTTTAGCCTGGGGGCCTGAACAGAACCTATAATCCTGACAGTATCTCCCTCCAAAAGGGGCCCTCCCAGTTTTGGCTTCGAAGGATTGGTCTGGTGAAATTGCTTAACTAGCTTAGGAGCATGAACATTACTGGAAGGTTCCCATGATCTTTCTTGTGGTCTAAAACCCTTCCAATCGACAAGATAAAACAATTTTCCCCTGGAGATTTTAGAATCTAAGATTCTACTGACCTCAAATTCCTCCTCTGACTCTACTCTGATTGGTGCTGGTTTACTCTTATATCGAACCTTAGGAGGATTTTTCTTTAACAAAGATAGGTGAAATGCTGGATGTACTTTTAAGCTACGGGGAAGTTGCAATTTGACAACTACTGGGTTTATTTTCTTCTGAATTTTAAAAGGGCCAATAAACCTAGGCTGAAACTTCCTGTTGCCTTTTAATCTAAGATGTTTAGTGGATAACCAAACCTGATCACCTACCTCAAAACTTTCTCCTGCCCTCCTCTTTTTATCTGCCTGTTGCTTATAGGAAATTTTTGCTTTCGTGAGGTTTGACTGAGCCTGTTGATACGATTTTTTCAAGTTTGCTATCCATTCTACCACAGTTGGATTTTCATCTACAAGTTTCCCCAATGTTATCTTAGGGTGACGACCATAGTTTAAATAGAATGGGGTAAAGCCGGTAGAGGCATGAACTGCATTGTTGTAAGCAAACTCTGCAGACCACGGCAGGTCCGACCAGTTCCCTTCTTGCTCCATTAAATATAATCTCAGGTATTGCTCCAATTCTTGGTTTACTCTCTCAGTCTGCCCGTCAGTCTCTGGATGGAAACTAGTTGAGAAACGAGTGTCTATGCCCAAGCTGTGCATATAGTTCTTCCAGAATCGAGACACAAACTGAGCACCTCTGTCCGAAATTAGAATCTGAGGAATACCATGAGATCGCACCACATGTTGGTTAAATAATTTCACCAACTGTGGAGCAGATGGAATTTTTTCCAAAGGAACAAAATGACTCATTTTAGAAAAGGTGTCTACTAACACTAAAATAGCAGTGAACCCTTGACTAAGTGGCAAATCTACAATTAGGTCTAAGGATACTGTATGCCAAGGACATGGAGCATTAGGTAGAGGTTGTAATAACCCCTGTGGACTCTGTCTAGAGGGCTTTCCTTTTATGCACAATTCACAGGTTGCGACATACTGTCCCACTTGAGCTGCCATGCCTGGCCACCAAAAATGCCTTTGTAACAACTGCAACGTCTTTTTACTGCCCTTGTGACCAGCCAACTGATCGTCATGACAACTGGCCAGAGCCTTTTCCTGTAATTCTCTGGTGGGCAAGTACAAAGCTTCTTCGTAGTATGGTAACGAATGCCTTATCCATTTTTTCTTATCATCTGCTGCCCACTTTTCCAATTCCTGCCGGGAACATCTCTTCAATATTTCCTTGCTGAAGTCTTCTAACTGAATTACTCCCACAATTCTCTCTCTTGGAATGATTGGTTCGTCTCCGGGAACTCTTTTGTCTTCTGAACAATTCATCCGTGATAACGCGTCAGCTTTGCCATTTTTCACTCCTGGTTTGAAAGTTATGACAAAGTCAAATTCAGAAAAATATAACGACCATCTTAATTGACGAGGGGTCAATGTCTTGGCAGATTTTAAAAATTGCAAATTTCGATGGTCCGTGTACACAGTTACCTTGTGTCTGGCCCCAAGCAGATAGTGACGCCAATCCTGAAATGCTTCTTTGACTGCCAGCAATTGCTTGTCTGCTATTGTGTAGTTAAATTCAGCTTCAGTCAGTTTTCTCGACCGATAGGCCACAGGATGGAGTTGTCCAGTAAGCTTATTTCTTTGTGATAAAATTCCACCTGTTGCGAAATCTGACGCATCCGTTTCCACAAAAAATTCCTGTGTGGGGTCTGGATGCATCAAGATTGGTGCCGTGACAAATGACCTCTTAAGGAACTGAAAAGCCTCTTCTGCTTCAAGAGACCAAATGAACTCTTTCCCCTTCTTAAGAAGTTGAGTAATCGGTTGGACTTTGGCTGAAAAGTTTGGAATAAACCTTCTGTAGAAATTGGAAAAACCTAAGAAGCTCTGAACTTCTTTGACGCTCTTCGGAGAAGACCAATCCTGAATGACTTGGACTTTGGAAGGATCCATGGCCACCCCATCAGCCGACAAGATAAATCCTAGGAACTCCACTTTCTCCACGTGAAAAGAGCACTTCTCCAGTTTGACATACAATTGGTTCTCCAACAATTTCTTTAAAATTGCTCGCACCTGAAGGACATGATTCTCAATGTTGTCCGAAAAAATAAGGATATCGTCAATGTAAACGACGGCTACTCGGTCCAAAAATTCTCTCAAAACATCGTTTACAAAGTGTTGAAACGCTGCCGGAGCGTTACTCAATCCAAAAGGCATTACCTGGTATTCATAAAGACCGTACTTCGTGCGAAACGCTGTTTTCCATTCCTCACCCTCAGCGACTCTAACCAGATGGTATGCCCCTCGTAAATCCAATTTAGTATATATTTTTGCTCCCTTCACTTGGTCAAGTAACTGCGAAATGAGTGGCAATGGATAACGATTTTTTACTGTCGCTAAGTTCAAGGCTCTGTAATCAATACAGGTGCGCAAAGTACCATCCTTCTTCGGCCGGAAAAACAGAGGCGAGGAGACTGGTGATTGAGAGGGTCTTATGAATCCAATCTTTAAGTAATCATCCAAGTACTTCTTTAGAAACTCATTCTCTGCTTCTGTTAGGGCATAGATTCGACTGCATGGCAACCTGGCTCCGGGTTCTAGCTCTATTTTACAATCGTACTCACGATGGGGTGGGAGTTTCTCGGCATTTCCTTTTTCAAACACACTGGCCAGGTCTTGATACTCTGGAGGAATTTCTATGGTTTCCAGTGCACACACTTGATGTGTAAGTTGAGCCAAATTCCAAGCTGGCGAACCTTCAGGTTTCTGATGAGAAGCGGAAAAACAATACCGACGACAATGTGTTGAGGTCATTTCCACTGCTCGCTGTTCCCAATCGATTTTCGGATTATGCTCAGTGAGCCAAGGTAATCCTAATATTAATTTGAACTGTGGAGCATCTATCAAATTGAAACGAAGAAATTCCCGATGGCCTTGTAAACCCAACAACTCTAAAGTTTCCGTTTCTTGGGTGATGGGTCCCGAGGTGAGATTGGTGCCATCCACTGCTTTAACTATCTCTGGGTGTTTCTTTGTCACAGCCTGAATGCCCATTGCTTTGGCATAGGACAAGTCACAAAAATTGCCAGTGGCACCTGAGTCAATCATAACTGATACCCCAGAAACTTCTTTTGTACCAAATTTCACAACAAATGAGACTGTTAAATGTGGAGCTGCCGACTGTAAGGTGTTTGTTAACTGCTGCTCCTCTGGAGTTGAATTTTGTTCTTTTCCCACCAGAGCAACTCCTTCTACTGGTGGGATTTGGCTTTTAAACTTCCATTGACTTTTGGTTTTTTCAAGCAGTCTCTTACGAAATGACCTGACACACCACAATACAGACACAAGTTGTTGGCTCGCCTTTTTTCTTTTTCTTCTTTAGACAATGGACCCCTGATGGAGCCAATCTGCATCGGTTCTTCCCCCGTACTGTTTTCTGATCGACTCGATTCCCTCTTTACCCGATCAAGGCGTGGGAAATAAGTCCTAAAGTCTTTTTTCTTTTCTGACTTTCTTTCTGAAAGACAATGTTCCAACTGTAAAACCAGGTCTATTAATTCAGATATCTCACGTGGTCTCTTGGGTATCTGCGCTAACGCATCTTTCAGCTCATCTCTCAGGCCTCGGTAAAAAATAGCGGAGCGCTTACTTTCTGGCCACTCTGTTTCGACAATTAGTTTGTTAAATTGAGCAATGTAGGCAAGTAACTCTCTGTTCCCTTGTTTGAGATCCAAAAGCTCATTATCCGTGGCCTGTTCTGCAGTTCTGCGATCAAAAATTCGTAAAAATTCCCTTTTAAATACATCGAAGTTGTACAGGGCTGGGTCATCTCTCGAAATTAACGGCATTGACCATGCTGCCGCATCACCACTCATGTAGGACAGCATGAACGCAACCTTCACCCTATCGTCTTTAAATACTACTGGACGACAAAGGAAATGCAACGAACACTGCGTGAGGAATATCTGGGCTTTATGTGGGTCCCCCCCAAATCTCTCTGGATTAGCCAATGGAACCACTGGGGCTACCGAATGAACCACCTGAGTAGCTGCTTCTGAAGCTGAACTCCTACTTGGTCCCGAAGACCCTCCTGCTGCTAGTTCCTCCATTTTTTACCTAATTAAATGATTCTCTTGTTGGGACCTTTTAATTTCCTCTCTTAACGCCCTATTATCTTCAACGGACTGAGTCAATTGACTTTGCAGTCCATCCAATATACCTGCCAGAGTTTTCAAATCAAAGCCCTCTGCCATCGTGGCTTAGATGGAAAGTTGGCACTTCAATCTGTCAGAAGGCTCACACGAAGTCCATCGAAGCCGACGATGCTCCCAATGCCCCCCCACCTCAGCTACGGCCAGAAGATCTCTAAGCCGTCTCTGAAACGGAAGGGAAAGGGGAAGTGGATTGAAAAAAAGAGAGACAGCCTGGTTGAGAATAATTCTTCTCTGGTCTTCTGCTTCTGCCAACGTCGAAGATAACACTGGCACCTGCAGTAAAAGACACACTTAACCTTCTCTATACTTTACAATTCACAGCAAACATTAACCTGTCAGTTGTTACCAATTTTACCTGGAAGACCTGGCTATCTGCTTCTCTCTTATATGAATGGGTGACTGACTTCTACATATTGATTTGATAGTTCTGTGTCTGCAAAACATACATGAACAGATATTATTTTCTATATCTCACTTCTATGTTCTGTAACTTTTACATATCTTAGAATACTTAATTCCGCTCCTATACTCACCAACCCATACAAGTGTAACTGCCTTAAGTTACCAGTAGATCAAAAGAAACCCCTGGCAATTGCTTCAACTGTAAATTGAATTATCCTGTACTTGGAAAGCCTCTTGGGGAAGTATGATGAATACGCCACAACTGTCCTGGTGTTATATGTCGAAGTTTCTAGTCTTCCCCCCAGTTCTCAGTAAATAAATGTTCCATAAGAAAAACATGAATAACTGAACACGAGTCTTTTGACTAAAACTGTCTTCTAGAAAGTTCCTGGAGATGGCACTATAGGCCTGTGCCTCAAAACGGAGTTCAAACTCTTACTTGACTTTGAAATACGACAATTGTCTCTGTGCTCCCACGTAGCGCATGCGAACTTGTTTGGAGAACTGTGAATATCTGTAGGTATCTTGAATAGCTGAAGTCTTGACACGAAACAGGTACAGGAAAGACGGACCTCACAGATAACACACCAGCCACTGTGCGAATTCAGTTGAAGTGCGTCATTCCAACGTTCCAATCAGAGCTTCAGCTGTGCTACCTGAGCGCGCTCTAAAGAACTAGACCGCTGCCACTGGACAGCGACCACGGAACTTAAGGCGGCCATGATGAGGGTCGCAAAGTGCCCGCAAACATAGTTTCCACATAAGCTTGGACACTATAAACCCTCTTCTTCCGCGGGGAACTGATGGCACCTTTTTGCGTCTGCTCAACTTTGTTACCGATTTTAGCATGGGGGCCTGAACAGAACCTATAATCCTGACAATGGGTTGTCTCCATTTTCTTTCTGCGCGTCTCAAATTACGCCTTTCTTGATTCAATATTCCATTAAACCATGGGTTTTTAATCTTTTCCGTAACTCTTTTCAATTTGAGTGATATGGTGGCATTGACTATTTCCGTTACTGAGGTAGTGTAATGGTTCGTTAGGTCGTTCACCTTTTTCATGTTGACAGGTGGGTTTAAGTCTCTCTTGCAGCTTTCAATTAGAAGATCCATATTTGAGTCTCTGGTATCTCGTATCCATCTTTTCATTTTGTTAGTATGAATGTTTTTTATCTTCTCCCGTGATGGTATTAGGAAGGTTATGGCGTGGTGGTCTGACCAGTCGCAAGGTTTTGTGGAGAGCATTGAGATGTCATTATTCTTTGAGATAATCCAGTCCAATGTTGCTCCTTTCGAGTGTGTTGGTTGAAGACAAGCTTGGGATAGTTTTAGTTCGCATAAGAAGTCTTTAAAGGCGTTGACCTGTTTGTCGTTGTTGTCGTTCCAGCGTAGATTGAAGTCACCTAAAAATATATTATTAATGTCGGTGTTGGCGTTGGCAGTGATGATCTCCATCAGTTGGTCAATGAAGTTCAAATTGTTTCCTGGTGGGTGATATATGGCATGTAAGTTGCAAATCTGTTTATATGCCGATCTTACATTGAGCCCTAGGTATTCGCATGATTCGAGGGGGTCGGATTGAAATTGGCCGACTTCTAAGTTCGATCTGTGGATACAGGCAATACCGCCTCCTGTCTTTTTCTGTCTGTCCAATCTCAATATGTTATAGTGTGGGGGCACCAGAAGGTCCAAGACTGGGGACGAGGATTCAGATAACCAGGTTTCGGTAAGGATTGTTATGTCTATTTCCTGATTGATGATGATGTCAGCTATGTCCGAAGCATGCTTCGCTGCGGATCGACAATTGAGCAGTAGACATTTTAAAGATTTCTCCGTTCTGGTTGTGA
Organism: Lissotriton helveticus; assembly: GCF_964261635.1. Classification (NCBI taxonomy): domain Eukaryota; kingdom Metazoa; phylum Chordata; class Amphibia; order Caudata; family Salamandridae; genus Lissotriton; species Lissotriton helveticus. The sequence goes on along the minus strand of NC_136072.1, from coordinate 956,754,866 downwards.
TCACGTTTAATGGATCAGTGGTTAGATGGATTTGTTGTAAGTTGTTGAGATTTAGTTTCCTCTCATTCCTCGTAGCTGTTCTGTTGACGTCTATCGGTACACTTTTGATTTCCTGCGCCTTCCTGGGGTGTGATGTCTCGTATTCTCGGAGTAGAGATAGTATGTCTTCTTCAGTTAAATAATTTTGATTCCTATCCGGTCTGTTTTGTCTGGTTGACACTGGCATCGATCTTTTGTTGTTGATATCGAATGCTGTGTTTACTAGCTCTCTGATGAGTTTTACTTCGTTGTGAGTATTTTCTGTGATAGCACATAGATTCTCTATCCCTTTCATAGTGTTTTTTATTTCCTGTGATAGGTTGCTAATTTGTGTATGGATCTCGAAGATTTTCCTCATGATCTTAGGTGCCGTAGAGTGAGTACTCTTCAGTATGTTTCGATCTTCACATTTTTTGTTCCCGCATTTCCGTTCTGAGCAATGTATCAAAGACTTCTTGGTACTTTCCTTTGGTCGTTTTTCTCCTTTGTTATTGCTTGCGTCGTTGATCGTTCTATCCAGGTTTGGTGAACCATGTCAGTTGTTATTATTATTTGTATTTTGCGTTCTCTCTAATTCATTCCCGTTTAATATGTTTTCTTTTCCGCATATGGCTCCTGATAGAATGAATTGTTCCTGTGGGCTTCTAGCTGGAGTGCTGTTTTGTTCGTATTTCTGTCTGTCTCTGTTTGGGGTAATATTTATAGGGTCGATATCTGATGAGACTAGGTTGTCTGTTACGCTTGTTGTCTATACGCTTCTCCAAATAGAATAGTCACAAACGTATCTTTCTTTTGGTGTGGGTTACTTAATCTTAGTACACAGTGTTATTAAATGCTTATTAGATATATTTTAATGGGAGAGATTGGTGGAGTTGTGCTGCTAGAAAGGATAGAGTTTCGATTGTGGTTTAATCTTTGGACCATAATTGGTTTAATACTAGAACATCTACATCATTCATACTATCTGCTTTATTCATGGGTCGATTAGGTAGCTCTTGGTCTCAGAAAGAATTGTATGGAGAATTAGTTGATCTTGAAATTGATATTGACATAACTATTCAACAGTGGTGGAACTTAGTTCGTCACAACCATAGACTGGATAGATATAATTTAGAATCTTACCTCCTGTTAGACAAAGGTGAATATGTTATGGTCACCTCTTTCTAGATATTGGTTTCGATCTGCCAGTAAAAAGTATATGCCGACATCTACTGCCTAGCATGTTTTACTCCTATATTTAGCTTTTCATATGCATTCCAATTAACTATGTGTTTGTATGACTTCTCGATTATTGTTCTATTATTGATAAGCTTCTACGCAGTTTCAATAGTCAGACACACCTCCTTCTCTCCCTCGTCTTTCCCCCCTCCGCTTTCTCACTTTTTATTTCACACCAGTTCTTTTTATTATTTATACATATTAACATCCTTCCATACAGATGTTCCTATTGATATTTTTCACCTGTTTTACTTTCGTTTTTCGTATATAGCAATTAACGTCTAATTTATTGTTATTTATGGTATGTCATATATTTGCCATATACTCTTTAAAAACTGTATTAATGGCCCAATACTCTTGCTCATCTGTAAGTTTATTATGTTTCCTTAATAAATAAATTAAACTTAAAAAAATGTGAGAGTATTGTCTCTCGTGACTACAGTGTTAAGCCGTTTCGAATTATTGAAACACTGAATGAAACAATATTTTGTTTTATTTTCACAACTTGCATTGTAAAAATATGATATTTTGTGGAAAGTTGGCAATTCTATTCCTCCATTGTTCTCTGGTCAACATGTTCTGCCACATGGAAAGTATATTATTTTAGTTTAGTGGATAGCACACCACAAAATGCACATTGATTCATATCATTTATTAAAAGTATAGTATCTGCACAATGGCTTACAACCATGCAAGAATCGTAGAACGTGACATTAAAGTATGTTATCTCAATTTGCCCATATGGCCTCATGGTTCGAAGATTGTAATTCAGCTGTTCACATCAGTGTTAAAACTTTCCATCCTGCAGCGAATCCATTCTGATAAAAACCCACACGCCTTTTCACCTATCATCGTAAATCGAAACTGGCCTGTCACCTAACACTTTGCACCAAATCATAAGCAACAGTGCAGAAAACTGAATTATTTTCAGCCGTTAAACTGCTTAATTTAATATTTCCAGTAAGCCCCTTCTCTCTCCTCAAGAATAAATACATATTTGTGCTGTGTCACAAAACATTAGATTTTGTCAAGGCAATTCATTTTGTAATGGTAATTTGTAAGTGTACACCGAAGCACACACTAGCTAGAGAATTTCAAGACTTCCTTCAGACATAAGTGAAATAAGAATGAAGCTTTCAAATAAGTCATGAGAATACCGGGGAAATGTGGAAATAGGGTTTGTGATTCAAATGTACTGTTCGATCATGCTCAGAATCAAATACTGCAAATATTCATTGCATAGGGACCAAAGTCAAGCATGTATGCTCCAGAAACTGAATGACAACCCTGAAAACCAAACTTTCCTCATTGACAGAAAGAAGTGTATTTGTAATTATTCCGAGTACGGAATATCTTCATAAAAAAACATGTTTGATAGTTGTTAAAAGTGTTAAAAATGAGCACGAGCTAGGCGGGAAGCAGTTATAAAACTTGTGGGGTGGCAAGGAAAACAGTTTGAATTCTTTATTGGTACAGACTTATACAGATATAAATAAGATGAATGTCCAAAGGAAGTATTTCAGGAGTGTCAGTCAGTAGGATGGCACAGAAATGTCACATGGTTTTATGTGTGCTGGTATTAAAGTTGATTCTCCATGGACCTTCTTGAAAGCTAAATCAGTGGGAAGGTAATGTCTCGGTTCTAAAAGGACTGACTCCAGCATTGTGGGCCAGGTGTGAGTAGGTCCTCTTCAGGATGCTGTTTAGGGCAGAGTTGGCAGTGATGCCCATAACTGCATCGCAAGAAGGTGGACCGACGATGCTGAAGTGGCTTTTTGGTGAATGAGTGTTAGCTAATGGATCATCCTGATGGCAAAGGCGCAGAAGTTGAAGAGCACACTCTTTTGAGCAGACAACCTGTCTCCTTGACATTACTTGGGATTTGGTGAATCATTGTAGTTTGAGTAGTATGCATGTGGCTGACTGAGTGTATGGTGTTTGTCAAGAGGCATAATCCAAACTAGGGGGCAGATTTATGAAGGCCTTGCGCCGCCGGTGCGTCACTTTTTCCCATGTTAAAAGTGTCGCACCGGCGGCGCAAGGCCTTCATAAATCTGCCCCTAGATATATATTTAACTATTACATATAATTGAGGAATCAGGATCAGTTGTTTTAGTAATCAAGATTTTAAATGATAAAAAGGAGAGATTTAACAGGATAGTACGTGTTTTCAGAGGGAGATAAAAAGGCCACAGTATGTTAAGAATAAAATAGGAATGAACTGAATTTTACATTATTAATTAGCTTCAATATTCTATCCACCGGATTGTTACATGTATTTAGTGAAAGCTGTTGACTTCAATTTAGATCAGTGTGTTCATTTTGTACCAAAACTATTTTATTTATATTTTCTCAAATGTTCTTTCAGATTTGTAGATTTCTAAAGAAAGAAAATAGCGCCCTTTCACAATATTATATTTATTCTTTAAACGTGTCTGCCACCATGGGATTATTTCAAACAAAAGAGCAATTAAGTCAGTGAAATGAGTGCCCTGACTACTAGTCTCTCAAGTAATAAGATTACGGAAATCCATTTTACATCAATTATTTTATTTATTCTAGATTCCTATGTTTATGAAAGAGAAAGACTATTTGTTGAATTAAAGTGTATGTCTGATGAGGGGAGGGAGGACGACTACTAGAACGGTGGCTGCAGAGTTAATTACCTGATGTGAAGGTGAAGAGTGTACAGATGGTTTCCCAGGTTTTATTCCTAAAATATTAGTCAGATATGTGTTCACCGACCATTTTAGAAAACTCTATGGATATTACTTAGAGCTGTCCAAGGCGTTGCTCTCTTATTTATTTTCCAAGTACCAGGTCTATGCAACAACAAATAGGAACCAGTGTAAGAAACATGCTATCAAAACAATGATCCTTGGAGGACAAGGTACACTTAATACATAGTGTAGTAAATGAATAAAAGTGACGGAGTAATGAGTTCAGAGCAATGTATTAAGTAAGAGATTACATGTAGCATGTAAACATATAAATACAGCATCGCGAAGCAGAGCTCTAGTGTTTGTGTGTTTGTGATAACATCAAAAGAAAAACACAGAGAAAATACTACACATATGTTCTAAGACAAACAATTCACCGAAGGGAAAGGAAAAACTGCCAGCAAAATCCTAATAATCAAAATCCCTTCAACATGATTTATAGCTTTTTCTTCCACTAAACATATTCGATGTTTCAGACGATGTCGCCAATAGAAATCTGTGAGTCCCCTTCATGACCTAAATATGGTGAATAGCACAACCCCTAGAAAAGTCACTAAATACAGGTGAAAACTATAACTACTAGAAAATGTCGTTCAGTACTGGCTATATAAATCCTGCAGGGTTGTATAGCCATAAGGCAGACAATTATGAGTGATTATTGAAAGTAACATCAAATCACCAATCAGGGCAGTGTGGGGCATCCCTCCAGCGAGTTCCACCTCTGATTGTGGCAGATTAATGAAACTCAATCCGGAATGCACAGCCTACATGCACAGGTTTGTCCCCGTGTATGCTGGGTCGATGACACCTATTCCAGAGCTGGTGTTTAATTTTGGTTAAGGTTTCATGGCATATTTTGGCTTTTTAGATTATCCCTTACTAACCATGGCATTAACCAAGGACTGTGGGTTTGACAGGTTTAATAAAACATGAATAATACATTAAGCTACACATAAAGTCAATCTTATAATCATCATACATGTCATCCGTACTCATACAAATTAGGAACCATTTTACATTGTTTCATGTATATTGACCATTACTGTAACAAAACAAATCAGCCTGTTAGCATTGTAACCGAAAGAAATATTTTTTTCAGCTGTGCAATGCCTTTCAGCAGACACTTCTCACAGCAGCATTTGTCTAATTTGTGTTAAAAAGATACACAGAAAAGTTGGTGCACCCCATATTATATGCTTCACTATGGCAATTAGAATCCACACTTCCTTTTACAAACCCGACCACCAAACGTGCATCCTCATGTTTATAAAACCAAAAGTGCTTTGCTTGAACATTTAATTTGTATTCAATACACGGACGACCTGAATACGACTACACAACTAATAGTAGCATCAATATTTTAATGTATTAGTTGATTAAAAGTTGAGGTAACATCAGGATATTGAGAGCTTACGAATACACCTTCTTTACAGATGCCACTTGCTTAGCAGGTACAGGAGCATATATGCACTTTTATGACGTTAAAGTAAGTTAATACTTTGCGTTTTGTTATTGAGGTTTCCATGCCGGTCATCAAATCAATTTTTCCGATGTGTATCCATTTGTGTCTTTGCACATATCAATTACAACATTTTAATAATCTATTATCTTACTCAGTATAATTTTAGATTTTACTACAATCTGTTTAACATAGAATAAGAACATCAGAAACATTGTAAATATACTATTTCAACAACTGTGGTTCTAATAATTCTATAAAATTAGCTTTTCAGATTTAAATGTATTTCCACTTTTGCTATCTAAAATATAATGTATCTTTCAACAGGTAACAACCTGTTTGCAGCTGGTCCTGTTTCTTGTAGAAATGTGCTAGTGTCTATTAACTGATCACATCTGTTTTACAAATTACTGAAACCATTCATGCTACACCATTTGCCGTTGGTGGTCATTCGGTGGTCATTCGTCTTGATGATGATTCAAACTCAGATAAAGCACTTACCGCTACATAAAAGATCCAGTGGGAATTGGAATCTAAAGAGTAGTGCATGGGACCTACAGGGCAGGGTGAAGTAGTTAACTCTGGCTGCCACTAATCAATTAAATACTACATATCTTTAAGAGATGCATACATGTAGGGTTGATCTCACAATAGTACCCACAACAACAAAGCACATTTGAGGAAACACCACATACACTTAGGGGGACTGACATAAACCGTTACATGGACATACGAGGAAGAGATACTGGGGAACAATAGCGGCTCGTGGAGGTAGTGCCTCTGGCCGGTAAGGCAGGGGAGGAGCAGGGTTGAGGGTAGTAAACTCCGACTCACGGCCAACAGGAGTAATGTAAATAAATAAAACAAATTCCATTGCGTGCGCTGAAACGCCAAATGCATTTTAGCACGTGCAATAAAATTTGTTTTATTTATTTATTTGTTTACATTACTCCGGTCGTCCGTGAGCCGGAGTTTACTACCCCTCAACCTGTTCCTACCCCACCCCGCCTCACCGCCCCGCGGCACTCCCTCTACAAGCCGCTACTGCTGGGGAATCTCCCTACTGAGGCTCAGGTGCAAAAGCCTTTACCCCACAACTACAATCAGCTGCCACCAAATTTTATTAGTATCAGGAACTGGTCTTGGTGATACAATTCAGTCATGTTAAACGGAGTATCACTTTACAATGGAGCGTAGGTGCGTGCTTTGCACCGTAGGTGGTGTGGGCAGCTTTATGCCACGGACTACTCCTCATGCGCACAAGGTGCCTTGTTGTGGGTTCGTCCTGGGACCCCCTGGGTAGTCACGGACACACATATAGATCCTGAAGGCAGATACGTGGCGGCCCGGGGCAGACTAGATGGGCAGCAAGTGGCGCTAGTCTCTTTATATTCCCCAAACACGGACCAGAGCAGCTTCCTTGCACACCTCTCTACGACAATAGCGGCTTGGCATGCAGCCCCATGGATATTGGGGGGTGATTATAACTGCGTATTAGACACGATGCTTGACCGCTCCTCCCCACCCCCAGCTAACGCACCGACACACGGCGCCACAAGGTCCCTGCTCGACTGGGCCGCACAGTGGGACCTCCACGATGCTTGGCGAGTTCACAATCCCGCAGCGCAGGTGTACTCCTATTATTCTGGCACGCACAAACTGCACGTACGTCTAGACAGATTCATAGTGTCCACTGACCTTCTCCCACTTGTCACTGACACGAGATACATGGGACGCACTGATTCGGACCACAACCCACACTTCCTGACCATCGCTTGGGAATGCCCACATTCACCCATACCCACCTGGCGACTCCAACCGGCGTTACTGCTAGATGCGGCTTTTCGCGACTCCCTTCTCACGCAGATAACCCAATACTTTGAGGAGAACACTAACATGGCCTCCTCTCCCCAGATTGAATGGGACGCCTTCAAAGTTGTGATTCGTGGCCACTGCTTGGGTACACAGAGACACATGCAGCGGCAATTAGAGGGCGACTTAACGCAATTGGAATCCGGCCTGCTCGATCGAGAGCAAGATGCGGTAGTTGGCGCAGCTGATCCGCTGACGGAGGCACGGGCGGAATATGCACGCCTCCTGGAGTGGCTACGCACACTTAACTACGCTGCCCACTCGGCGCGGATGCACCATCTGAGCGATAGACCTGGTAAACTACTGGCGTGGTTGATCTTGCGAGAAGACCGGGCGGCCCCGGTAGCAGTGATACAAGTGGACGGGACGGGCTTGCTGTACTCGCAACGCCACATTCATGAAGTATTCACGACACACTACGACGCTTTATATCACTCCCGACTCCGCGACCCCCACCCAGACGTAGCTGGGTATCTCTCCCCCCTCCAGATGCCACAATTGACTATTGCACAACAGGATGAACTCGGAGCCTCGCTCACACCTGAAGAGCTCCGTGAAGCCATCTTTAATTTATCCAACAGCAAAACTCCTGGCCCGGATGGGTTACCGGACGAGTTTTACAAGGCTGGCTCGGACATTCTCGTTCCGAAGCTCCTAAAGGTGTACACTGCAGCCGCGGAAGATTCCACTCTTCCTCCCACGTTAAATGAAGCCAACCTGATATCCATACCCAAGCCTGATAGGGATAATATACGAGTGGGCTCTTATCGCCCCCTGGCCCTCCTGAACACGGACTATAAAATACTTGCTTCCACACTAGCCAGGAGACTGGCGCCTTTAGTCCCCCTTTTGGTGCACCATGACCAGAATGGATTTGTTCCAACACGCCACACCTCTTATAATATCCGTCGCTTGTTCCGCGTTCAGGAATACGATGTTCGACACTGGCCTCGAGCAGGGTGCCTAGTGTTAGACCTCGAGAAAGCGTTCGACTCTGTTGAGTGGCCATACCTGGGGGCGGTGTTGAAGAAATACAATCTGGGAGGCGGCTATGAGACCATGGTAGATCTGCTCTACCACAGACCAACAGTCCGGGTCCGCACCGGTAAATTGATTTCTGACACCATCCGTGTGCGAAGAGGTACCAGGCAGGGCTGCCCCCTGTCACCACTGCTGTTCTCCTTGGCCATGGAACCTCTGGCCACGATCCTCCGGACACGGGGAAATGAGTGGGGAATCCCAATGGCAGATGGACTGCACGTGGTCTCGCTATATGCAGACGACCTGCTATTAGACGTCGGGGACCTGACGGCAGTCCCAGAATCTCTCGCTGACATTTTCCAAACTTTTGAAGACATGGCGGGACTGCGAGTCAATTGGTCTAAATCGGGAGCTTACTCCTTCAGCCCGGACACACCTGAAAGCGACATCCGCCTTGGCGGAGAAAGGCTGCAATGGTACCCCACTACATTCCGCTATCTGGGAATCCACATATACCGGAACCCAGCAGATGTCCTGGAGGGGAACCTGATGAAAGCTATTGCTTCCATTCATACCCAAATCGGCTTTTGGAGGACCCTACCCCTCAATGTGCCTAGTCGTGTGGCACTGGCCAAGATGATAGTCCTGCCACGACTATTGACTATTTCTCCAATATTCCGACTTACGTCCCTAATAAAGTGTTTCGGGAGCTTGAGGTCCTGCTTCGCGGCCTTGTCTGGAACGCGGGCCGGCCCTGCGTGGCGCTGACTAAATTATACATGCCCACTGCCACGGGAGGCCTGGTGGTTCCCAACATGGAGCTGTACTACCTGGCGGCACAGCTGCAATGGGTGTCGGGATGGCTTGGTGGAAAAAACCTAGGGGATACTGCCTCGGACACCACCGCCTGGACCCAAACGCAGATCTGCGCATTGTTTCATCCCCTGGCTCGTGAAGGACTGGACTTTTTAACAGTACCAGCGGTGCCAGGGAACAACACCTATAACCTTCATGGGATACCTGTTTCGGCGCACAAACTACAGAGACACGGGACACTTCCTTCGGCGTCAAAGATTCAAGGTTTATTTACTGCAGGGAACACAGAAGTCACAACAAGTACAACACGTGCAACTTGGGGAGACTGCTTCAAATTGGTTCTGTGGATCGCTCCTTTTATACAAAATTAACTCATAGGACAACATGGTACACAAAAGTTTACAACCTGGTTCCCATAATTATCCCTCAGAGGGGTCGCTTTGGTCACTTTGGTACACATAAGGTCCGGAACATAAGTGCGGAAACATTTGGCGGTTCCCAACTGTAAAAACCCATCTTCCCAACATTAGTGAATTCCAATCGGCAGTAAAACAGATTGAAATAGGGACAAAGACAGGTGCAGAGGGAGATGGAGACAGTGGGGAACTCGAAAAGGGTGTAAAAGGGGAGGTATCGGGAAACACGAGATACAGGCATCAAAGGGACGTGCCTAATGAGATGCACGGCTGAGACAATAAACCGGACGGCAAGATGAGCCTCGAGCGGGGCCATCTGCCTTACAGTATCATCCCCCTCATCGTAAAAGATATTTACAAAGTACATGTGTCTTCCACAAATATCCTGAGAGTCCCAGGGTGACGAAGCGGACAGTGTCCATTCGCTGGCTACTTGAGGGCAAGAGACAAAATGGATGCCGTATCTAAGATGGAACCCGTGGGTACAGATGAAAAACCCACATATCAAACGAACGGTTTAAGTTAGCACAGCGAAACTGCGCACACTTACTAAACTCGTCATTTGCGGTTCTTAGATACCAGACTCGACCATATTCGTGCGAGTCGAAAACATCACTTAAAATTGTCACGGAACCTCAGACGCTCCTTTTGCCCTCATGTAGGCAAGCACTAGTCGGAATATTCGATATTCATCAGACCCTCGAGATGTTGCTGTAGCATAGCTCTGTCCAATCGAGACCCTTTGGTAACAGGTGGCTGTCTCATACACGTTGTAGCACAGAGGCCACATAAGGCAGGACCGCACTGCACGCAAAGGCAACATGTGAACAGGAACACTACAACGACTCCAATGATCGTCAGAATTTTCCAACCCCAAGTCGACATCAGGCCCCAAAACCATCCAAGTAGCGTCCAATCCCCTACATCCACGTGTATGGATTCGGAGATCTTATGCAACTTCGAGATGGCTTGATAGACAGTCGGAGCGTTATCAGGAATGAAAATACAGCAGCTTGAATGGATCACCTTACATACCCCACCTCGATCTGCTAAGATCACATCTAAAACCATACGGTTTTGTAACGTCATAAGTCTATCCGCCTGAAGTTCTGTGGTGATATTACCAAGGGCACTGGCAGTAATATTAGCTGTCGATTCTACCACTCGAGTCAACTGTCTCAGGTTCCTACTATTAACCATAGGTCCCCAAAATGGGAGGAAACCCTTGAAAAAGTCTCCTGCCTCTTGACCGGCAGTATCCTCTTCGCTAATTACGCCTCTCACAACTCTAGTTTTGTGATAATCTGCATCTACAGTAAATGTCGGAGGCAACAAGTTTGCGATAAAACATGAGCCCATGAAGTCAGAGGGCAACCATGCATACGCACGATCATGACAAATAAAGTATGTACCCTTGGCAGCCAAAAACACAGGGGACGAGACCATTGGCAAAATATAATTTTCAGTGCAAGCACTCTCTCCAAGTCGGGCTTTCGATCTACGGCCGCGACCTATTAAACAAAAATTGCCAGTGTGGGGTACGACCCATATCGGAGGCGAGCTTTTAAGCTGTTTTTCACCAGTGAACACACTATATTCGCCTCTACTTAGGACCCTATAGGCTTGTACCTCTTCTTCAGGGATAAGCGAGGGATCATAGATATCGCTATCTAAATCCTCTATTGCTATAGACAAAGATTTTTGGTACGAGGTAGGACCAGAGTAGGGGGAACGTGGTTCTCGAATGGGGTGGAAACCCAGTGCGCTTCGAAACATTGTTTGAAATGCTCGAGCAGACCCTTGGGAGCTATACGGTAACACCAGATATGGAATTCCCTTATCCGTAGTATGTGGCATCAACCCACACACCCAACAATTAGTAGTGTTAACCACTAACTGATGCTGATGAAGGAGCTGAATAAAGGAATTGTTGCGGAATTCTGCACGTCTAGCCTGCTCGTGTTCAGGTAAGATGTGAAAAGAATGAGGAGAAACAGTGGAGGTGAGTTTAAAGTCAGGGGTAGGAGTAGGTATGATAGAGGGCAAGAAGTAAGACATTGTGTAATATATTCCACCCGCCAATAACGCAGAAACAGTCACAAACAGTACGAATATTTGGAACACACAACATTTGGTACGACTGAGTTGCTGCAGCTTGAATCTTTGTGCTTGAGCTCTTTCCAAGTCCATCAGCTTAGAAAATGCCATTTCCTATGACCGTCCGCAACGTTTCTTGACGCACTTCGTTCTGTGTAGCAATAGTCAATTCCTAGGAGTTCCCAGGAACCGACGGTCTTTAACCTAGCGTCAAGACCTACTAACCAGGAGGAAGTACACGCGCGGCCCTACGGCCTTTATTTCATATATATATATATATATATAAACAATGTCTCTCAGCTGTGGAAACAAAAATGTAAGGAACAAAGCTCAATGAATATGTACGAAATAATTATAATAGAATGAGTGTTCAAACTGATCATGGAAAACGGGATAATGCATTTGTCAAGGGACAGAACGGGTTTTTTTATTAGTCTTTAGTGCTGGATCTCAAAAAATATCGGGTTTTCCCAGGACGTGTCTGTTCGTTAAACAAAAGATCCGTTGAAGGGACAACGCCCTGTTGATCAGCTGAATGTTCTGGTCTTGAGTCTTCTGATGACAAGTGTTCAATAATGCCTTTTTGCTGCACTGAGGATTCTCCGACAGGTTGTGCGTCGCTGAAAGGTACAAACGCCGGCAATCCTTCGGTTTCAGTTGATGCAATGCCTTTCCTTACCCACGAGTCTGCTGGCAACGGAATGGGGACTTTCTTGGTATGGGTGGCATGCACCCAATTTTTCCGCCCCTCAAGACGAACTGCAGTTCTCGTGGCAAGGAGGACCTGATAGGGTCCAGTGAACCTGGGATCCAAATTGTTCTTGCGTGAAAAATTCCGCGTTACCACCCAATCTCCGGGCTGGAGCTGGTGGCCTGGACCCTCCGTCTGTGTCGGCAATGCTTCGTGAACCTGTTGGTGAATTAACCTCAGTTTAGCAGTCAAGTCATGAAGATAATCGATCAACATTGGATACTCAAGATCACAAAAGGCACCCGGTCTAGGGACCCCCCAAACATTGGCAGGACGACCGAACACTATTTCATAGGGACTGAGCCCTACTCGGGAGTGTACAGTTGCCCTTGTTGACAGTAATGCTAAGGGTAAAGCGTCAGGCCACGAAAGACCTGTCGTAGCCTGAATCTTTGCTAGTTTTAGTTTAAGGGTGCCATTGTACCCTTCAACCAAACCGGCTGACTGAGGATGATTGGCACTATGAAATTTCTGTACAATCCCTAACCCGCGACACACACTCTTCATCACGCTCCCAACAAACTCACTTCCGTTGTCTGACCACACAACCCGAGGCATTCCGTAGCGGGAAAAATACTCTTTGAGTAAAATTTTTGCCGTGGATAAAGCCGTATTATCCTTAAGGGGGTAGGCCTCAATCCACCTAGAAAATGCACACACCACAACCAGCACATACTTCAAATTATTACATCTCTCCATGTGGATAAAGTCCAACTGGATAACTTCGAAAGGGTACGCAGGAGGGGCAAAATGGCCAGGTGGAGTGGGAGTGCCCTTACCAGGATTGTGCATCAAACACACCATACAATTCTTAACCAAGCGTTCAGCACATTTCGTAATACCATCATTCTTCCACACAGGAAACAGCAATTTACAGATACCTTTCGCGCTAATATGTGCTAACCCATGTGTCATAGTCACAACAGCCAGCACATATGCATCAGGCAACATCCATCTTTTCTGTTCCGATAAGTCAGTCCAACAACCATTCGCATCCAACTTTCCCGTACTTTCTTTCCACTTCGCCTTTTCAGTCTCGGTGGCCTCATTCTGAATTGCTTTCACACTCTCGATAGTGTTCTCACACATACTTGATTCTGCAGGCCACCTAACCGAACTCGTCACATACATTCGAGTGCTAAGGTTCCGGGCAGTCTCCTTAGCAGTCTCATCCGCAAACGCATTACCACGACCAACATCATCCGTCACCTTACGATGCGCACTACATTTAACAATTGCCACTTGCTTAGGCAACGTAAGTGCATTCAAAAGATCATTTACAAGCTGTCCATGTTGAATCTTCGTACCATGTGACGTAAGGAATCCTCTCTCTCTCCACAGTCGTCCAAAACTATGTGCCACACCAAACGCATACTGGCTATCTGTAAACACATTCACCCGTTTATCCTTAGACAACACACACGCTCTCGTCAAAGCAATTAACTCAGCAGCCTGAGCCGAATTCTGACTTAATCTTGCACTTTCCACATTTGTTCTCAATGTAACTACAGCATACGCAGTCGTCACATCACCGTTCGGTAACTTGAAACAAGAACCATCCACATACAAAGTACCATCGGGATCTGTCAATGGAGTATCTTTTAGGTCAATGCGACCCTTAGTTTCCTCTTCAGTTTTGAGATAGCAGTCATGTACTGCTTCACCACTTGATTCTGCGTCGATCGGCAGCAATGTTGCTGGATTATACACATTACATCGTTTTATCCGTATATGACTGGCCAGCAACGTCAACTCATATCCAGACAATCTTGCGCTCGTCAGATGTTGAGTTTTCGTTCGGTTCAATAGAGTGTCGACTGCATGCGGAACCATTACCGTGAGCATATTATCCATGACTAGACCTGCGGACTGTCGAATGGACGCCGCAGCTGCCGCTGTTGCCCTTAAGCAACTTGGCAAAGCTCTTGCTACTGGGTCTAAAGTCGAAGAAAAATAGGCACATGGGCGTTGCTTACCACCAAAAGACTGTGTCAAAACACTCAACGCGCAACCATCCCTCTCGTGAACGTATAGTGTAAACGGCTTACTGTAGTCAGGGGTACCCAACACAGGAGCCGAACACAACGCATCACGCAATTCCGAAAAACTTTTCTGACATTCTTCAGACCAGGGTACTGGGGATGAAACATCTTTGCATGTAAGGGCTATCAATGGTTTCGCTAACAATGAAAAATTTGGAATCCATTGTCTGCAGTAGGACGTAATACCTAAAAAGGCACGAACATCTCTTTGGGTTTTTGGCACAGTCATTCGGGAAATCGCTGCAATTCTCTCTGGGGTCAACCTTCTCCCTTCTTTTGACAATAAGTGACCTAGATAGGTAACTTCTTGACAACAATACTGTAGCTTTGAAGGCGATACCTTGTGGTGCAAGTCATGTAGATAGTGCAATAATGATACTGTAGCCGTTTTGCAAATGGCCTCCGTATCAGCTGCCACTAAAAGATCGTCAACGTATTGAATCAAAGCTGCACCTTTAGGCAATACAAAGGCATCAAGCTGACCTTTAAGTGCTTGGCTGTAGATTGACGGACTCTCACAGTAGCCCTGTGGAGCGCGTTTTAGCCTAAAACTGCGACCTCCTAATGAGAATCCGAACAGGTCTCTGCTTTCCTCTGCAATCGGAATGCTAAAGAAAGCATTCTTTAGATCGATCACTGTGAACCAGGAGGCAGATGCCGGAATCATTGTTAATAAGGCTGTAATGTCAGGGACCACAGGAAATTGCGGAACCACTATTTTGTTTACCTCTCTCAAATCTATTACAAAATGATACACAGGAGGTTTAGTTGGGTCAGTTCGTTTCAGAATTGGTAATACAGGGCTATTGCACACGTTTCCACGCGTTTCTTCAACAACACCTTTTCCAATGAGATCATGAACGATTGCTAACAGCGCTCGTTCGCCCTCAAGAGAAATACGATATTGAGGTAAACGCGGTAATCGCGCATTTTGTTTCAATTGAATCACATAGGGTGGAATGTCTAACAGGCCCACGTCATTGGGACCTGTGGCCCATAGAGACGCAGGGAGGGAACTCAATTCCGATGGGAATTTATCAACCGATAAATACATAGGAGAGATCACTCTCCGTCCCAATGTAAGTTCCACTCCTTCGGGGGAACAATACAATGTTGCATATAATCGTTTCAACAAATCCAGACCCAAAAGATTTTCACCACAACCTGTAGATAGAATCAGTGGAGCGGTTAGCTCACAAGGTCCAATCATAAGAGGCAAAGGATTAGAGACTGGGTTACTAACAGGGGCGCCAGAGAATCCAACGGAAACATTCGTTAAGCCAGACAAAGGTGCGCCAGGGAGTTTTGAATGCATGATGGAACTTTTCGTCGCACCAGTGTCTAACAGAAAAGGCTCAACTACACCCGATGTAGCCACTGCAACGTAAGGCCCACTCTGATCGACCGGAACTGACACTACTCCCTCTCTTTGTCGTTGGCTGTCCTAGTAATGGTCATTTACAACAGTCTCGTGCTCTACGTAATAATCATCCACATTATACTGTGCAGATCGAACTGACCCCGCATTTCGCTGGTCAAAGTAATTATTTGCATCTGATTGATTTTGATAACGATCACTCTGATTGTGGGATGAACCACGACCTCTACCACGTGGTGCCTGTTGAGGACCACCACCACGGTTTCCACGTGTCGACACACCATTCAGGCGGTCCCGTAAGGCAAGACAATCATATTTTAGGTGTCCCTCTTTCCTACAATATGCGCACTGATTATACCCAAGTGAAGATCTGGAATCAAAGTTGTCAGAGCGCGGCTGTGTCCTATCGGGCTGTGCTCGCGGTCGATACTGCTGTTGTGCATCATTTTGGTTTGATCGTGGAGGGTATGCTTGTTGCAACAAAACCTTTGTTTTGAGTTCTTTCGTTTTCTTTTCTACACGATCACTTTCTTCCTTTTCCCTATTCTCATAATACTGAGCCGTTGCTAGTATTTGCGCAGGGGTTGAAACTGCCCACGCACTTTCTGAATTCTTTAATTTGTTGCATAGCTCAGGCAGCAAATTTGACACAAATTTGTCAACGAATAACCGCTGACCTCCCTCAGCGCCCATGTCCTGGCCGCTGTGGTCGACAAATGCTTCCTCAAACCTTGTAAAGAAATCCGAGACACTCTCGTCTTTCTTTTGTTTACAAGCTGATAACTTATCCCAGTTCACCTTCATCGCTGGCATGAGAGTTTTCATGAGCGTAATGATTTTCTGAGGTAAATCCAAGATCAACTGTTCAGGTTTAGCCCCACCGACTTGTAATGCATCAGCTGCTAGTAGTGCAGCCCAATCACCCCCTAATTCAGCTGCGTGATTGGCTTGACGAATTTTAGCCCAAACTGGTTGCGGTACAACATTGCCAAACAACATGTCGATGTCGGCAATATTCATAATAGAAGCTTCTATTAGTTGTGATAACTCCTTATAATAACCAGCCGGATTTTTACGCGGATCGGGTAAGGATTGTTTCACTTGCAAAACTTCCGATCGTTTCCATGGAAGATGTATCCACACCCTTCGAAAATGCGGTAGCACCACAGGGTTCGCATTAGGATCACCAGGCACCCACAGTGGCGGAACTTCTCTCATGGGATACTGACCAGGAACCGCTTTCCAGTTCTCAGTGGTATCATCTAATGATATCCGAGAATGTGTTGTGGGTCTGAATGCTAATAAGCGTTCCACTGCACGTCGTACATCGTCTCCTATAATCATACCGTTCGAAAAGTGACTCTGAAGTTCAATTATGTCGGACGGTACATCATCTACATCATTATTGTACCATTCTTCCCTCAAAAAGTTACACATTTCCTCAAATACGAATCTCTGTGTAGGCTCATTAAACTGAGAAAACGTATCAAAGACTACACGTGGAGTGTAATTAGCAGGATGTCTTATCCACTTATGTGCCATTGTTACTAACGTCTCTTTCTCCCTACCACTAGGGATCTGACTCCGTCTCTGAGGAGTGTCAGATGAATCAGACGAAAATAACGGACCAGAAAGAGGTGAATAAAGGGTAGCAACAGAGTTAGGAACACGCTTACGAACAGAAGGAGAAAGAAAAACAGGGGCAACAACACTAGAGGTGAAGGAAGGCATAGTAGGAACGGACAAGGTAGTTGGAGTAGCAGAAACAACAGTCTGCAAAGGTACAGGTACGGGAGCAGTAGGAACGAGGACAGGTGGTGGAACAAACGTAGGGTTAACAGCGGGCTGGCCCGCAGCCGCTGGAGCAATAAGAGGAACAACAGGAGCTACAGGAGCAGTAGCACCCTGTACATAAGGAGGTGGTGATTTCATCAAGTATGATAACAAGGAATCCTCCTTCAAATCTTCTTCTTTCTTTTCTAGATTATTCGGTAAAACTGGGTAACATTTATCTATTTTCATGTGATGCAATCTAGTAGCAATTTCCATATCTTTTTCTTCTTTGTCTTGTCTACATTCTTTTATAGCTTGCATTATCGGAACAAACTCTTGCTTTTTATCTTTTTTAAGTTGTTTGATTTCTTTCTGTTTGGCCTCTTTACGCCATATCCGAAAGGAATCAAACATAGCTGGCCTAGCTTTCTTTAAAAATAATTTAGCCTCAAGATTATCTAAAATCGAAAGTTCAAAAGTTCCGTGTGGTGGCCATCTAAGGTCACCGTCTTTCTTTGTATAGCGGATCCAGTAATCATTATATATTATAGGACCCACCCCATGTCGACTATAAAGATCATGTATCGGAGTTCCAACTGGAGGTATCGGACATGAGTCCTCCAACCGGGAATCCATTGCGCAACATTTGAAAATATGAAACAAATCACTATGGCTAGGCATCGTGCACACTAACCTAGTATCAAACTTCAAGGATTACCGAAGCAATAAAACCTCGTGTAAGTCAAAACCCTCGGTTTTTGGCAATTGCAACTGTCAAATAATACTAAGGACCAATACTAAGAACCACAAATGCAATGGAACCATGCAACACAACAAAGCCTTAAGGCTATCACGAAGCTCGGAGAGCTAACCACAAAGCCCGAGGAGGCTATTACAAAGCTCAGTGAGCTATTACCACAAAGCCTTAAAGGCTAACCACAAAGCTTTCAAAAAAAACTAGAACAACCACTAAGGACTGGGAGCGACCCACAAATACTTAACTCAGAACTTCAATGGCGTCACCAGGAAGGCCCGTCTATCGTCTCGCTTGTACATAAGGTCTACGCCGGGCGTCGAAGACAGGTCGACAGTCAGGGCATCGGTCCGTTGCCGCCGTCAGGAGGCGGGAATCTTCGCAGGGAAAAACTTCGGGCCACTTATTTCGACAACAGGATCGATGAAGCGGGGTGCACCTTCCCTCGGAGATTTCACATGAAGTTCCTCACGATCATCAGGCTTTGGACCGGACCGGTACCGCTGAAGTCGCCCCACGTTGGGCGCCAACTGAAGGACTGGACTTTTTAACAGTACCAGCGGTGCCAGGGAACAACACCTATAACCTTCATGGGATACCTGTTTCGGCGCACAAACTACAGAGACACGGGACACTTCCTTCGGCGTCAAAGATTCAAGGTTTATTTACTGCAGGGAACACAGAAGTCACAACAAGTACAACACGTGCAACTTGGGGAGACTGCTTCAAATTGGTTCTGTGGATCGCTCCTTTTATACAAAATTAACTCATAGGACAACATGGTACACAAAAGTTTACAACCTGGTTCCCATAATTATCCCTCAGAGGGGTCGCTTTGGTCACTTTGGTACACATAAGGTCCGGAACATAAGTGCGGAAACATTTGGCGGTTCCCAACTGTAAAAACCCATCTTCCCAACATTAGTGAATTCCAATCGGCAGTAAAACAGATTGAAATAGGGACAAAGACAGGTGCAGAGGGAGATGGAGACAGTGGGGAACTCGAAAAGGGTGTAAAAGGGGAGGTATCGGGAAACACGAGATACAGGCATCAAAGGGACGTGCCTAATGAGATGCACGGCTGAGACAATAAACCGGACGGCAAGATGAGCCTCGAGCGGGGCCATCTGCCTTACAGTATCATCCCCCTCATCGTAAAAGATATTTACAAAGTACATGTGTCTTCCACAAATATCCTGAGAGTCCCAGGGTGACGAAGCGGACAGTGTCCGTTCGCTGGCTACTTGAGGGCAAGAGACAAAATGGATGCCGTATCTAAGATGGAACCCGTGGGTACAGATGAAAAACCCACATATCAAACGAACGGTTTAAGTTAGCACAGCGAAACTGCGCACACTTACTAAACTCGTCATTTGCGGTTCTTAGATACCAGACTCAACCATATTCGTGCGAGTCGAAAACATCACTTAAAATTGTCACGGAACCTCACTCGGCCCCCTTGTCCTTCTCAGCAGCACCTGGCGGTGGCACGCAAATGCTTCCTTCGCTGCTTACGGCTCACACGAACCACAATACCATATGCCTCGATACTCCCTCTCCAGGGCACCCCTGGGGCAGCGGGACCATTGACGGAAGCCCAATTGACCAGCTGGACGCAGGCGGGAGTGGAAACGCTGGGTGATCTCTACGCCAACGGTGCGCTACTTTCTTTCGCGGACGTCGCCGCCGGCACAGACCTCCCTGCCGGGCAGTTCCTACTGCATGCGTCCATTGTACGCACACTGACCACCTCCTGGGGCGATATCTGAGAGGAACCGCCGATGCACCAACTCATGCAATATTGCATGTCATGGGTAACGGCTCTCATGTAGTACACTGGCTGGCGCAAGCCCTGCTGGCCCACACGCAACCTTCCATCTTTCCATTAAGGGAGAAGTGGGCAGCCGACAGAGGTGGGGACTGGACGGATAGGGAGTGGGAGAGAATGCTGATGGGGCCAACCAATATCCCACGCAACCCCCGCTTTAAGCTCATCCAATTTTACATCCTACATCGAGCCTATCTCACACCCGAAAAAATTAACAGATACTTCTCCCTTACTGTCACCGCGTGCCAGCGCTGCTCCCTGGTGGGGGCGGATCTCCTACATATGCTCTGGCACTGCCCCAACATTCAGTCGTACTGGGACGAAGTCACAACAATACTCACACACTGTACCGACGAACATGTACCGCGAATGTGGGAAGCCTGCATCCTGGGGCTTTACAAACGCACGAAATTGAACAAGGTGCTGGCACGGTTCTGGGATATGGGTCTCATCACAGCCAAACGCTTACTTACCAAACATTGGAAAGCCGCCAATCCCCCACACGCCCGACACTGGCACACATCCTTCATTAACTGGGCACGGGCGGAGAGTGCAGTGCTTCACCAGGAAGAAACCACGAAACTAAAACACACGATGGCGGAGTAATCAGGAGGAGACGGACGTTCTTTGACAAAACAAATTGCGGGAAATAATCCAAATTTACTGAACAACGTCAACTGGTGTGTTAACACCGAGGGTGCAAAGAGAATTTGACCTATAGCTGGACAGGATACCGATACTTACCACTGACTAGAACCTCCACCACTTTAACTCCACTAAGAACCAGCGACAGATTAATTGTGTTTGGTCCTGAAGAGAATCCTTTACACTTATTTAGGATTCGAAACGCGTCGATATATGTTCACTGTCTTGTGTACACGTGTCTTATGTCTATCTGTGTTGTTAGTACTGTGACAAACCACTTTTGTATGTATTTCCTCTTGCCCCCCAAAGAACTCTATTCCTCGTCTATTACTAATTACGATGATAGTTTGATGTTGTAAATAGATGTACAGACATTTACATGTATAAATTTCTTCTTTGAAATACAAAAAACAAACTAAACCACAAGCAAAAGTAAAATAAAAAATAATAATTTCTAACTTTACATGAGTAATTTTGACTGAAAAAGTGGTCTTTTTTTTGAGGCAGCGACTAGGAGTGTCTTCTTCAACTGATTGAAAACTAGTGCACAGTATTGGCATTTTTCTTGTTTACTACTCACCAGGAAGAAACAGCAGGCCTCCCGAAGTTCCCCATTGCACAGCTCTGGGATGGTCTCCTTAACTCCTTTCAGCAAGCTTGTCGGGAACGAGAGACGACTTTAGATGGACTGACCCACTACTATTGCGCTGACGAGAAACACTACGGGGCACCACAGCGCTCGCTCCTTTACCCCCCTCCCCGGATGTCAACGCACCCACGCCATTGCTAGCGTTTCCGCCTTTCGTTCACCCGCTATGGACGCGTTCAGACTGCACAGCACCCACACCCATGTGCTCGTCCCTGATTGCCTACACCACATGCCCTGCCACCAATGACAGATGGACTTCCCCCTTACACCCCGCTGCACTTCCCGCGTGCTGGGCCCTAACCGTGCCCCTCGGCGCATGATCACTGCCCTGATTGTACACCGAACACATCGTTCAAAGGTTCCTATTCGGACACCCCCACACACTTATGGGCCGGACCCGCCGCGCCCCACCCCGGGACCACAGACCCCTTTGATGCAACTGCAAAGACCTCTCATCACATACCACACTGACAGCGCCACCGCTCTCCTACTTCCCACCCCTTTATTATTCCACCGTTGTGTTAATATACGTATTTGCTTAGACACCGGTCATGTTCCCCGACCGAGCCTTATATTGCTGTAGACAGCGACATGCTACACGCAGTGACAATGCTACGGGACAACACGTAACCGGCGAAATAATATACTCCCGATACAATGACACGTCATGATCTTCAGTACATGTGGACTGTGAAACATAACGGAGACGGATGCCCCTTCTCTGACACCGGAAGATCAAACATGAGTGCAACCCCTCGCCTTTGATGTACACACTTACATAGCTGCCACTGGGGAACACCACGCACATTATGCCTTCAAACATTTCAGTCTTGACTGCAATAGTCACAATCTGGCGTCACCGACTATACGAGCTTACTTCCCTGCATTAGTGAGCTATACCACTATACACCTGCTCACCTCATGGCGACACCACATACTCAGAATTTTCAATCCCTCTGTTGCCTGTCCACACAATACCTAATAAACACCTCAGTCACTAGATACTCCTTGTGGATATAGGCTGTTGCCCCTGTGGTACAGATGTCAGAGACGCACAGATGTGCCTACACAACTGAACGCAGAAAATGGAAAATCTACAGACCTGTTTGTTTACCGTGCTATGCGTTATAATATGTCTACATGTTCTATTTATACTACGCCGCCGGACCCCAGGGTTGTCGGCTGAATGGCTGTGTCATCTCGCCCAACATTTCTTGTTTACCAACTTTTGCTGCCGGCCCCTGTGGGTTGTAGGCTATGCGCTGTGTACATGAAAAAAAAAATGAGGAAAAACCCTGACACACTGATTTCCGACACTGCCTTCTGCGCAGTCAATGGCATAATCCCAAAAGACATGATATTCTTCACCAGAAAAACGGTGAGATGGCGCAATGCCATTTCCAAGATGCTTAACATAAAATCTATAGCTAATATCCCACATGGTACGAAATTCATGACAATAGCATCACTAAGAATCAGAGCGGACCTCTGCATAACAATTTTCAAGAACGGAATAGTGATGATTCATGCCTCTAACAACGAATTGGAAAAATTCGATACCATGTTCCTAACATTGAAAAGACTTGTTCAAAACTCAAATCCACTACACCATCAAAGACCTCCAGTAGAAAACACAATCTCAGCGGACATCATCAACACAACTAGCACACCCATGAGACACCGCCAGCAACAGGAACTAAATAGGAAAAGAATTGTTGAATACTCAAATCCACTATACCATCAAAGACCTTTAGTAGACAACGCAATCACAGTGGACATCATCAACACAACTAGCACACCTACAAGAGACCACCTGGAATAGGAACTAAATAGGCAACTAAGAAACACAAGCCACATACAACATTAGAGACTCCCAGAAGACAACCCTGACCCACATGACCCTACCCCCACAATTAACACACCAACCAGAGACCTCCTGGAACCTGAACAATCTATGCAACTATGAGTCACAAGCAGAACAGAAGTCTCGGCTTGTGGGAGGGACTCAGAAGGAACAGTAAAAACAAACATCAACATAGAGTCTCCTCTGAGGGAAAAATCGATCGCAGACAACATACTAACTAGACTCCGTAAGGAACCAAAACAGTCACAGCAACAAGGAGACGCAAGCGAAACAGGAGGCCCGTCGTCTGAGATTATTACTGAGAAAAATGAGATGTCCACACGCCACGCTTACAACACATCAGATACCCTCCAGTGGGAAGAACTGATACCTTCCCCCAATGTCAAAACAGCTCCAACCAACAAATTACAAAATGAAAATCTATGAAAAGCTATCTTGGAAAGAGCCGCCCTTCCCATACCCCTAAATATGTCTACACAAGGCTCACCTAGAACGATATACTCTACAAACAAGAACCTAGAAACACAAAACAAAGACAGCATTTCAAACACAGCAAACAAAGGCAGAAGAGATGACCGAACTAAGGTCAAACAGAAGAAGATACATATGAAAAACTCAGAACGAAAACCCAGGATCAAAAATAGTGAAATTCAAAATAAACGGATGAGCAATCCCAGTACATCACCTAGGATCATGAGAAGAATCAGAGAGCTCCAAACACAAATGAGCAACCTGTCACAGGATTTAATAAGCACCCTTAATGGAATAGAAAAACTAAGGGATATTACAGAACACAGAAGTCGAGCGCATTTGAGATCTGCTTAATACATCCCAATGCAAGAGCAATAAGAAGGCGATGCCTCTGTCAAACAGACAAAATAAAACAGACAGGAACCAGAAATACCTAACTGAAGAGGAATTCCGATCCATACTCCGGGAGTATGAACTCGCTGACCACAATAGAGGGGAGGAAATCAAAATAATACTGATAGACGCCAACAGAATACCTAAGCTGAATGAGAGAAAACCCAATCTCAATAACCTTCGACAAGTACATCTAATCCCCCAAACGCGAAATATGAAACCACGTAGAACAGAAAAGTCTCTAAAATGCCTACTTCTCAACTGTCGATCA
This sequence comes from Lissotriton helveticus, assembly GCF_964261635.1. NCBI lineage: Eukaryota > Metazoa > Chordata > Amphibia > Caudata > Salamandridae > Lissotriton > Lissotriton helveticus. The sequence continues at coordinate 956,730,429 of NC_136072.1, read as the reverse complement.
GCTGCTCAACATACAATGCAATACAATACATTTGTAAAGCGTGCTACATACCCGTGAGGGTCTCAAGGCGCTGGGGTGGGGGGGCTGCTACTGATCGAAAAGCCAGGTCTTGAGAAGTCTTCTAAAGGTCGGCAGGTCCTGGGTCTGTCGTAGGTACATGAGGAGAGAGTTCCAGGTCTTGGCGGCGAGGTAGGAGAAGGATCTGCAGCCGGCAGTGGTTTTCCAGATGCGAGGGGCTATGGCGAGGGTGTGGTTGGCCGAGCGGAGGTTGTGGGTGGGTGTGTAGAAGTTGAGTCGGTCGCTGAGGTAAGTAGGTCCGGTGTTGTGGAGGGCCTTGTGTGCGTGGATGAGGAGCTTGAAGGTGATCCTCTTGTTGACGGGGAGCCAGTGCAGGTCTCTCAGGTGGGGTGTGAGGTGGCTGCGACGTGGGACATTGAGGATCAGTCGGGCCACGGCATTCTGGATGCGTTGGAGCCATCTCAGGAGCTTGGTTGTTGTTCCTGCGTAGAGGGCGTTCCCGTAGTCCAGTCTGCTGGTGACGAGGGCGTGGGTGACGGTCTTTCTCATGTCGGAGGGGATCCATTTGAAGATTCTGCGGAGCATCCAGAGGGTGTTGAAGCAGGACGTGGAGACGGCGTTGACTTGCTTGGTCGTGGAGAGGGAGGAGTCGAGGATGATCCTCAGCTTGCATGCGTGTTCGGTGGGTTCTGGCGGTGTTCCTAGCGAAGTGGGCCACCAAGAGTCATCCCAGGCTGAGGGGGTGGAGCCAAGGATGAGGATCTCCGTTTTGTCTGAGTTCAGTTTCAGTTTGCTCTTGCGACGGCCTTCATTCCTCTGTGGAGTTGTCTTTGGCAGTGTGGGGGTCTTCGGTGAGGGATATGGTCAGCTGGGTGTTGTCGGCGTAGTAGATGATGTTGAGGTTATGTCGTGGGACCTGGGCAAGCGGTGCCATGTAGATATTGAACAGCGTTGGACTGAGGGAGGATCCCTGTGGGACGCCGCAGATGATCTTGGTGGTCTTTGAGCGGAAGGGTGGGAGGCGGACACTCTGGGTTCTGCCAGAGAGGAAGGATGTGGTCCATGCCAGGGCCTTCTCTTGGATTCCGGCGTCGTGGAGGCATGCTGTTAGGATGCGGTGGCAGACCGTGTCGAAGGCTGCTGATAGGTCCAGAAGAATGAGGGCGGGTGTTTCTCCTTTGTCCATCAGGATCCTGATGTCGTCGATGACGGCGTTGAGGGCGGTCTCGGTGCTGTGGTTGCTGCAGAAGCCGGACTGGCATGGGTCTAGGATGTTTATGTCTTCGAGGTTGCTGGTCAGCTTTCTGTTGACAATCTTCTCTGTGACTTTCGCCAGGAAGGCGAGCAGGGAGATGGGCCGGAAGTTCTTGAGGTCCTTGGGGTCTGCCTTGGGTTTCTTCAGCAGGGCGTTGATCTCGGCATGTTTCCAACTCTCCGGGAAGGTAGCTGTCTCGAAGGATGTGTTGATGATTTTCCGGAGATGGGGTGCGATGACTGTGCCGGCTTTGTTGAAGACGTGATGGGGGCATGGGTCCAATGGGGATCCAGAGTGGCTGGAGTTCATGGTCTTGATGGTGTCTTCCTCGCTGATGTTGGACCAGGTGGTCAGGCGACTGGTGCGTGTGGAGGTCGCAGGGGCGGTGTCGGCAGTGGAGGTGGGGGTGTCGGAGTTGAAGCTGTGGTGGTTGTCGGCGATCCTGCGGTGAAAAAGGTGCCCAGTGCATCGCACAGGTCTTGTAAGGATGGGGTGTCGTCGGTGTTGGAGCTGGGGTTGGCATAGCCAACATCATTATTAACCAGGAGATAGACATAACAATCCTCATGGAAACATGGCTAACTGAAGCCTCGTCCCCAGTCTTGGACCTTCTGGTGCCCCCTTACTACAACATTGTAAGACTTGATAGGCAAGGAAAGACTGGAGGTGGTATAGCCTGCATACACAAATCAGACTTGGAAATTGGCCAAATACAATCCGACCCTCTTGAGTCATGCGAATATCTAGGTCTCAATATAAGATCGGCTAACATACAAAGTTGCAACCTACATGCCTTATATCACCCACCGGGAAATAGTATGAACTTCATTGACCAGCTAATGGAGATCATCACAGCTAACGCTAACACTGACGCTATTAACATATTTCTGGGCGATTTTAATCTACACTGGAATGACAACAACGACAAACAAACCAATACACTGAAAGACTTTTTAACCAAACTAAACTTATCTCAAGCATGTTTACAACCAACACACTCGAAAGGAGCTAAATTGGACTGGATAATCTCTAAAAATGATAATATCTCAATCCTCGCAATAGAACCATGCGACTGGTCAGATCATCATGCCATAACCTTCCGGATACCCACATGTATGAAGAGACAAACCACACAGCCAATTGAAATCAAAAGATGGATGCGGGATACGAGAGACTCTGCAATGGAACTACTAATTGAAAGCGTCAAGAAAGACCTAATTCTACCTCACAACGTGCAGAATGTGTCTGATTTAACGAACCATTACACTACCTCAGTAACAAATATAGTCAACGCCACTATACCGCTAACATTGAAAAGAGTCACAGAGAAGGATAAAAACCCTTGGTTCAATGGGACATTAAAAGAAGACAGGCGAAAATGAAGACAGGCGGAAAGAAAATGGAGACAACACCCATCATCCCCGGGGCTGAAATCCCTCAGAAAAATCAGAAATGAATATAACAAAAAGATCCGCAAATCTAAAAAGGAATTTATTAGAACAGAGCTAGATAACGCCAAAAACAGACCACGGAAACTATTTGAGATCATTAAGCAACAATCGAACAAGCAGGCCAAATCCGCCCAGGAAGTCACCAAAACGCCATTAAGCTGCGAAGAGTTCTCAAGCTTTTTCACCGACAAAGCCAACAAGCTGGATAGAGAACTCAAGATTGCTGCAGACAACCCAGACTACTGCACACCATCATGGGTCAACACCACATCAAAAGAAGGGGATAAGCTGATAAAAAACGAAGCACACTGGGACACCTTCAAATCATTGAACCAGTATGACATTGCTAAAACGCTATCTGACATGAAATCTAACAACCACTATAATGACCCACTACCATCAATATGCCTGAAAGAAGTCAGGCATATGTTGATTCCTATGTGGACAGAAATAGTAAATGCCTCTCTCGCCCGGGGGATCCTTGCAGAATGCCTAAAAACAGGTCAAGTAATACCGATCATCAAAAAACCTACAGTGGACCCAGCTGACCCAAATAACTATCGCCAAGTGACCAACATCCCACTCCTTGCTAAATTAATAGAGAAATGTGTTCAGAAACAGCTAAGCCAACACATCGACAATTTCTCACTATTAGATGACTGCCAATCGGGATTTAGAACAGGTCACAGCACGGAAACGGCAATTCTACACATTGTCGATGATGCACTACAAGCACTAGATCAAAACCGATCTTGCCTACTCATCCTCCTAGACCTATCATCTGCATTTGATACAGTTAACCATGAAAAATTACTGATCAGACTCCAGGACAGGATGGGAATATGCGGTACAGTGCTGAAATGGTTTGAAACCTTCCTACAGAATAGAAGTCAGAGATTCCTGGTCAACCAATCACTTTCACTGGCTTGTCCAAATGCAGTAGGAGTACCTCAAGGATCGACATTATGTCCATCACTGTTTAACTTGTACATCGAACCCCTTACAGAAATTCTGCGAAATTCCAAAATATCCTACCACATGTATGCGGATGACAGGCAGATATACATCAAGATCGCGTCCCTGGAACACATCATCTTAATGAATGAAGCCCTCGAAATGACACTAAAATGGCTATCTATCATCTGAAGCTAAACGCGCTTAAAACTGAATTCTTACTTATATCGCCTAAAAAGAACCAAGCAGAAGTGAAGGAATGGTCAAAAATGATCACAGTGTTAAACTGCACCCCCGCTCTAGTAGACTCGGCAAAATCACTTGGAATCACACTGGATGAGAACCTAGACATGAAAGCCAACATCAAAGCAATGGCAAAAAACGCCCGTTTTCATCTGAACTACTTAAAAAAAATGAAATCATTTTTAACTGAATCGGATCTAAAAATAGCAGTGCAATCTCTGGTTATATCGAGGATAGAATACGGGTGTACAACGCTAACAGGTCTGCCAACAATTTCTACAGCACCATTGAAAGCATGCCTTAATGCAGCAGTAAGACTTATTACTGGAACGAGGAAATTTGACCATATCTCCCCGCACTTGAAGGCGTTAAATTTGCTACCTTACGAAGCTAGAATACAACAAAAAATAGCATGTATTACCCACAAAGCTATTCATCACAACTCACCTAGATACTTTGCCCAGAAAATTGAAATATCGGGAGGAAACAATCCTGCCAGGAGTGCCAAGGATCTGTTGCTGAGACCAACAATCTTCAAGAAGAAAAAAACCTACGATAGAGCTTTTTTCTGGACCCGCCGCCAGAATCTGGAACTCTCTCCCTCCAAGCATTAGAAAAATTACAAACACTGCAACATTCAAGAGGGAAACTAAGATCTTTCTCATGAGTAAGTTCCTTCCATAGACAAGACAATCCATCACCTAAACCCTCACTTAAAGGGTACTAAATTTATAACTATATGGGAAGTTTATAGGAAATCACCAACTCTATGCTGATTCCAGAGGCTGACACAATACTGACCCTGGATATGAATAGTTTAGAGGACAAAGGAAAAGACACTGAAAACAATCGCATAACCCCTAAACTACCTCAGATCATTGTATTCTATTGTATCGTACATTATAGAAAGACGTGTCTGTAATCTTATTTCTTGTTGTGTTAACCGCTCTGATATCTATGGGTCTTGTTCACGCTGTAGAAAACTTTAATAAATAAAACTGCACAGGTTGCGATTTTTGTTTCACTCCGGCAGTTATAAGTGCCGACCGTGCTGCTGACATAGGGAATGCGGGGATAAGTACAAATCAGGAACAAGCGGTAGGTTCCAGTCACTGTGTTTTCCCTCATCGGACTCCAGCGTCTGCAATGGTCGGATAGGCACCACTGCCACGCTGGGGCACAAACAGACCTTGACATGTTTGCTATTAAACACACAATCACAGGTCAAACACAAGTTTCAACTAGAATGTCTCTTACAGTTGGACAAGCCTGGCATTGTCTTTTTGACCGGGACATGGACGAACAAAACGTCTGATTCTGATTGGAACATGGACATCCCCACAGGCTATCTAGTGACCAAACAGGACAGGAGGGGAAAAAGAGGTGGTGGTATTGCCATAATTCACCGAGAACACTTAAAGTTGTGAGCTGAAGCAATTGCATTGCTTCCTACAGAGTTGATGCGTTTCTCCTTTGAGCAAAGTAACAGCTCCACGTTTCAATGCCTACTGGTCTACCGGCCACCGGGCCCAGAGCGGCTTTTTCCAAAGCTCTTCTGACTTATCCAGAGTCCTGACTGAACTCTCCCACACTCATCATTCTGGGTGACTTCAACTATCACCTAGAGTTAAATACTAACCCAGACACTGCTAGACTCTTGGATAATCTTGCAGCATACAGTCTTACACAAGTAGTGTCTGCACACATTAGATGGGATATTTACCAATGACCCTGACATTACTATGATCAGGGCCCTACCACTACCCGGGACAGACCATAGGCGGTATTTTTTGATATAAAGAGAACTAAACTTAGTTGCCTGAATCCAAGCAGACCCTTAAGGGTGGGGATTCGGTGGTAGAATAAGATACAAGGGAGGGACCTGGAAATTGCCCTTAACTCTCGCCCACCTATTTTGGCTGTGGATAATGATAAAGCAGCTAACCAGTTTGACAACTGGATGTGGACAGCTGCAAATCATGTTGCCCCTTAAACAACAATCTTACTTAAAAGAGATTCTGCAACCGCACAATGGTATGGACCTGACATCAAACGTGCAAAGATTAACTGCATGAGAAGTGAACGGATTTGGAGATCCAGTTACAGCAAGGAGCACAAAGCGGCCTACAATTTAAACCTAGAACAATACAAGGAGGTAATCATTTAAGCAAAGCATGTCTACTTTACTACTAAAAATGAGGATGCCAGAAACTCCTCTAAGGAGCTCTTTAAATCTGTTTAATTGTTAGCCAAACCACAGCAGGCTAATCAGTTTAGACCAGATCAAGCCTTTTGGAATAAAGTGGCTACCTTATTTCAAAGTAAAGTGCAACTTATTTATAATGACCACCTAAACAGATCCGGTGCTATGGAGGGCTGTAACACCCAACCCATGGTAGCTGTAACACCCAACCCAACTGCCAGCTAACCTTTTTTGAAGCAGTTATCTCACGAGGAGACCAACGACAGCCTCCTATCCATAAAGTCAGGCTTACCAAATGACCCTTGTCCCCCAGCTACACTGCACCTACTTTCTAGGAATATATGTGTATACTTAACCCCCCTACTAAACCAAGTCATAAAAAATGGCACATACCCTTCTGCTTGGAAAAAACATGTATCAGGCCAATCCTCAAAAAGCCAGCCCTGGACCATACGGAGACTAAAATCTATGGTCCAATCTCAGGGTTACCAGTGGCAACTACAATTCTTGAAAAAGCCCTAAACAAGGAGTTAACACAATACCTCGAATCCAATAACCTGCTTGATCTGACACAGTATGGCTTCAGGCCTGTCACTCCACAGAGACAACCCTGATAATGGCTACTGAGGAGATACGGAATCGATGGATGGAGGCAGAGCGGTTCTCATTCTCCTGGACCTATCGGCAGCATTTGACACCGTAAACCATACGGTGTTAGTGCAGCAGCTGAGGCATGAGGGAATTCAGGATACCGCTCAGGCCCTTCTCTCCTCCTTCCTAGTAGAAAGGGTGCAGAACATCTACTGGGAGGGCCTTTAGTCCGACACCTTCTATCTCCTGTGTGGAGTACCACATGGCTCCACTTTGTCGCCAACGCTTTTTTATATTTATGTCACCCCTCTGCCCAGTCTTATCAGGAAACACAGGTTTACCCTGATCTTGTATGCGGACAATTCCCAGCTCATAATATCATTATCCAAACAACCAGAGACTGTGGCTTGCAGCTTTCATGCTTGTCTGGCATAAATTCTGAGCTGGATGACCGGAAATTTCCATAAAATAAGCACCGATAAGACAGAAGTCTTGGAGTTCGGCAAGGGCCCCTCACTCTAGAACAATACCTGGTGACTGACTGAGGCAGGTGAAAGTCCCGCCCTTCCACAAAAGTCAGGAACCTTGGAGTGATCTTCGATGATCAGTACAACTACTCAGCCCTGGTCAATAGTCTGACCTCCTCTTTCTTCTTTCTCCGAAAAGTCTGCAGAAGATTTTTCCCTTCATCCTGCAAGAACTTAAAAAAACTGTTGTAGTAGCGCTCTTTCTTTCAAAGCGAGACTATTGTAACTCGCTCTTTATGGGCATTGATAAGTCTCATAGAAGGAAATTACAATCTTTACAAAATGCTGCTGCCCGACTGCTGTTAAACATTCTGAAAGGCCATTCCACCTTGGCTGACATAAGGACGTTACACCGGCTCCCCATCCAGCAAATAGTGGGATTTAAGACCCTCTGTCTGGTGCACAAAGCTCTATATGGATGGGTCTCGGAGGAGATCCAGAAGGTTTTCTTGTAGTACTCCCCCACAAGAACCCTCAGATCTCCAAGCACGGGCCTTATTCACACGCCAAAAATCTGAGCAAAGTGGGGGGTCGGACTCTCTCTCATTGTGCAGCCAAGTTATGGAATCAATTATCATCTACTATGTGAATCCTAGCCAATTGCTCGATTTTCAGGAAATCACTGAAGACTTGGCTGTTCCCCTCAATCTAAATCTCCTGAGCTATGTGGCCCAGTCTCCCCACATACCCACCCAGTGCCAAGACGCCACGGCATTCGAGCGCTCTATAAATAAATATCTTACCTTAAGGAAAGGACGCTGAAGCATTTATATTTTGAAAAAAGTTTTGTTCTTACCTGTGTTGTAGTATAAATTGATATAGTAGTTTGTGTAGATGTTCTTTCTTTTCTGGTCTCTATTTTGCAAAGTAACGCTCTCCCTCAGTGTTTGGCCGATAAACGGTAACAATTTGTTAATTAATTGTTTGTTTTTATATTGTTCAGTTAATTATTTAACGTTTTTTATTGGTTTGGGTGTTTTTGTTTAAATTGATTAGTTGAGATATGTTATTCGAAATTTTTAGAAGTTACTCTTTAAGTAGGAACATATTTGTAATGTTTATATTTATGTAATTTGTTGTTGATGTTTAAATATATTTGTTATAAATGTAATTTAAAAAATGTGTTGTTGCTATATATTTTATATATGCAATTTTAGTATTATTGGAAAGAAATGTAATGTTATATTTTTAATGGATTTTTTAATTTGGGTTAGTGTAATAATATTATAATGTTTAAATTAATTTATTAATTTTTATATATGTTGTTATGATTTATTATAATTGTTTGGTTTATGTTAAATAATGTTATACAGTCTTTATTTAATGTTTAATGGTAGTATTGATATTAATATATATATATTAGTGATATTTGTGTTGTCTATATTAGTGTTTTCAATATTCTTGTTGTGTATCATTATGATTTCATTTTATTCATATATGTTATCTATATTTTTGTTGGTGATATTTTTGTATTTGATATTTATTTAGGTGATATGTTTTATCGATATTTGTGTACTTTCTTGTTCAAATATAGGTGTCGATATTTGTGTGTACGATATATTAACCACAATATTTTTGTAGTTCAGTGTTTTTGTGGTTGATATTTCATCAGTAATTTAATATTGTTTCATCTGTTATTGATATTGTACAGAATGATGTATCTGTGTTGTATCATGGTCAAAATCAATTAGGATCAGGTATGCAGTTTGCATGGACATTACAGACTCTCAAAATGGGAAAAGTCCTGTGGGATTACTTGAATGCTTCTGCTTTGATTTTACCCTTTAATTTGACTGACAAGCTGAGATTTCGGTCCATGGAAGATGCTACATACACGCTAGTACATATTAAACAATTAAAGTCCTTGCCATTCTCTGTGGCAGATACAGATTCAGCTGTTTGGTTAATACACAGGGTTATATCTCTCCCATTCTCGTTGTTTCAATTTAAATCGTGTATGCAACATTTTCCGATAGGTAGTTTTGAGCCCCTGGGTAGTGGATTTCTCCATGAATTTGTTTTTCCTAACATGGGAGAATTGGGATGCCACAGTAGGGCATTCCTTAGTTTGTAAACACGTTAAGTTGCACAGCGCTTATAATGTATCTGTGCCTAATCTTGCTTCCTTTTTTTTAAAGGAGCTCCCATCCCATCTATAATTTCCACTTTTACTTTTCTTACAAACTGCAGTTATCTTATTCTGAACAACCATGACTGCTGTGGTTTACGGGCAGGAATCCCTTATTTAGTAACAGTTTCATAGTGTGTCACTTGTTGTAGCAATGTGCTTTTTCTGCCCCACATGGGAAAGTAGATAGTTCCCTTTTGCCTTCCATTCCTACTTTGAAAACAGATTTCAACAAATTGAGCAGGCTTAAAGCACTATTGTTACAACAAGAAGTGGCCGTCACTTCAGCTAGGGAGACCTTCGAGTTGCAGGGGGCTAGAACATCTAGCGAGAGTCAGTTGTTACTGAACACACCTCCCACTTCACTTTGAGGAGTATATACATCAAATATTTAATGAGTCTGACACCAAAGGCCTTGCTCACATTTTTAAGCATGTTGGATCTGGCAGTGCGACTTCAATTTAGATGATGTTTGGAGTAATACTAGCTTTTATTCATTCTATCTTTTCTAGCGTCTTCGGAGGGTTCCCTTTGCTACTGGCACTTGCAGGTGGAATACTTATCCTTCTGCTTCTACTCCGCAATGGCTGCTCATCTTGTAGTAATTCACAGACCAGGTCAATTGCTACTGTAGCATGACCGAATGCAACAACTTTTTGCATGCTTGCCATTGGCTTAGCGTGAGGTATGGATTAACTTTTCGCTTTCCTACTTCACTTGCATGCAACCTGTGTTCTACTATCTGCGGTACCCTTTCTATTGGGCTTTGGATTTATGCCTCCTCAATACGTCATGTACAGTCCCAGATTTTAGCCAGTTGATGGGTCCCTTAGAGGCCTATGAACAGGCCTGTTCTGTGAATGGCCACATGGCGCGTGCTGCTGCAATTAGGATCTTGGCTGAATGTGATAGATGCATGGCGGCGCAGAACCTCCTACAACAAAGTTTCATCGAATATCATGCAATTTGTCCCGATATGCTCTTGAAAGCATCACAATACGAAGAGCATGTCTGTTCCTTCAACATACTTAATTGGATGGCATCCCTTTTTTCTAGTATTGATAGGGATGACCTTTTGGAATGAATTGCATTCTTAAGTTCACGTACTTTTATGGATTTTCCACCTCCGTCTTATTCTCGTTTTCCCTGAAATTACAAAATTTAACACAACATAATTATTATTATTTTTATAATTATTTTTTCCCCACAATCTGGTTATTTTCAAGCACTTCTGAACTCTGCTTAACTTTGAACTCTGTTTTAGTGTTTTGTCTCTAACTACCGACTTACCACGGGGAGGGTGCTATATGGCGTTAGGGTAATTCTTGACATTGCTAAGTTAGCATGAGCTTGTTGTATGGCGTTTCAGATTCTGGATGGATTTTCCTGATTCATGCGCTTATATAGGTACAATCCATGTTGCCCTTATATAGGAATAGAAAGCAAGTCCTTATTTAGGCATAGCCTATGCTACCCAAATACAGGCATGGCTACTTTCATCTGTTCACCAAACGTCACAACGATTTCTTGAAAAACCAGCTTAAGCCGTTAGGGACTTCCTCTTGCTTGAAAATTGATTTCTCCAAGAACTCAGTTAGTTTTACAATGAACATCTATTCCTATGGGTTTCATTCATGACGTTAAACATGCCCAACTTTACATCAAACATGCATTCCTAAATACCTTCAAAGTATACATATACCTTCACTTGCTATGGCAAAGCACGGTGGTCTGGAGCAGTTTGACGACCAACTTGCCCGGCGCAGCTCGCTACAGCAAGTGCCGAAGGAAGCCGACTCTCCAGATGACGCACTGATCAGGAAGCTGCCCTCCTCTGCTGAGAAATCCAGCTCCAGTGTTTCTGACTCCCCTTGCGGGGTGTTGGGACATACCAGACCTGCTTCATTCTAAGGTATGGAGCTGATTAGAACCTAGAGAAACCTTTGGTAGATTCTTGGCAAAAACGAATCCTATGCTAAAGACCATACTTACTTCTTCCCACATACTAGACCTAGGTTAGGTACATTGGGGTAGGCGTATTTTAGAAGCACCAGTTGAGTATTTTTGCCTTTGTTATTTATGTATGTATTTTTATATGGCTTAGAAACCATACAATCCTATTACAGTAATATTTATAATACTATTCTCGCTGTACGCATTATACTTTGCATTCTGTCTAACGATTATAGCGTGAGAAAGAAGACTGTTCAATAAACCTTTTATTGAACACGCCCGTATCACTATTTCTCTGCACCTCTGTAGAAATGAAGCATGATTCCGGGTTAAACTTAAAACTCATCTGTTTCCAGTCATCTAATTCACTCGCTTTCCTCTGACCCTGGCTTTGTTCTCTCCAACTTCTGCCTCTTGAGATATAGTAGCATTCTAGCGCGGGGACACACTATTTTTAGTGTAGCCAGGCGCTCTAAAAATGGCTTTATTATTATTATTATTATTATGCATGATTGATTGAGAGAAATACTTTTCTATTGTTTCTACGACTCTGAAGATGGTTATTCCAGTCCTAGGGAAACATAGTTGTCAAGTTTATGCAGTAGTCAGAAACTAATCCCTTCTTGTGAATTCGAGAAAGTTTCTAGTGACGTCTGAGCTAGCTGGCACTCACACTTAAGTTTAGTATATTCGATAGACACCTACTGACCAAAGTCTTACGTCAAATCTATAGGATATATTATTCTAATGTGCAGAGCCTTTTGGGAATATAGGAACAACACTGCATGGTGCCCAACGTTTGGTAAGGCACTAATTTAACACTAGATACTAAAGACAATTTTGGACAGCGCAATTTCACGATAGTTTGCGAAAGTCAATTTCGCAAATTCCACCCACCCCATATAAACTGCTTAAGCAATGGTTCATGCAAGTCTAGTGGGACTGGTTTTGGGACACTCCCATATATGTGAATACATTATTTTTCTTGACGGCATCCCCTTTGGCAAAGTGGATCTGTTTGCCATCCCATCCATTTTCACCAGCACGGTACATGAGATATAGGCACCGTGGAGCACTTGAGTTGTATGAGGCAGAATTAAGACCTATTGGCTACTTCTGTAGAGCAAGGGTGTTAGACCTGTCAGCCCTCTGGGTGGTCCCTCCTTCCTATTTATTTATTTTTGTCCCCTTTTTGCCCTCAATCTTTTTTTTTTTTTTTTATGTCCACTGGACTTTTTAGGTGTTGACCTAGGGGTTAGGTGCGTCCTTGACCCTCCAAATTCCTCATAAGCCTAGAAGTCCCTCCTTTTCTAGGGCAAGTTTAGGTATACAAAATGGTGGCTAGTAACTGCCACAACTGATTACCTCAGGAACTGGCCCATAGACTTACATGGGGAATCTAGAACCTTCTGGCCTGTCCTGGACACTTTGGGCTAGGGGTATAAAAGGCCAACTGTAGGGCGGCCATTTTGTCATACGGGGAGAATCAGCTGGAGTACAGGCTGTGGCGCTAGGTAGGGTAGGATATTCTGAGGGTGGACTTCTTTCTAAGGGTTGCCTCCCTACTGCTAATACCGCCCCTCCCTCCCTGCAGACCTGACCCTGCTAGATTGCATTCCTGCTGACCCTGGACGGAGGGTTCTCTCGTGGCAAGAAAGTCTGTCCTCTAGCTGGTAGTGTACCTGAGTAACCCTGGGCGTAGTGGGCGTAGTGGGGCTTCGCGGAGCTACGTGAAGTGGGCGAGAAACTACGCCCACCTCCGCACTCCGCGTAGCCCCACTACGCACCACAGGCCTCCCTCCCGCCCTCCCTAAATACTTTAAATTAAAAGTGGAAAAGAATTAAAAGGCACTTACCTTGCCCGCCGCTGCCTGCCGCGTCCCCGGGGCTCGCTATCTTCATTGCTTCCGTCTTGTGTACTAATGCGCATGCGCGGGCGACCGCGCATGCGCATTTCTCGTGAGAAATGCGCATGCGTGGCCGCTCGCGCATGCGCATTAGATACACAAGACGGAAGCAATGAAGATAGCGAGCCCCGGGGACGCGGCAGGCAGCGGCGGGCAAGGTAAGTGCCTTTTAATTCTTTTACACTATTAATTTAAAGTATTTAGGGAGGGCGGGAGGGAGGCGGGTGGCGGCCAGCTACGCTCCGTCTGCGGAGCGTGCGTAGTGCCGGATTCTACGCCTGCTACGCAAAATGCGTAGAAGCCGGCACTACGCACACTCCGTGCACGGAGCGTAGCCGCCCGCCCAGGGTTATACCTGAGAGACCCTAGGGGAGTTGAGTGGAATGGAAATCAGCCCCGCTGTCCAGTAACTGAGAACTGTCTAGAATTTTCAGGAGCTCCACAAGAGTAAAAAAAGGGGCTGAGGAGTACCTTCATCCCCCCCTCTCACATCCACAAATTGCCTGCACTTGCCCCGACTGTCCATCCCTTACCTGGGCGTAGGAGCGCCGCCGGGTGGTCAACTTCCCCATCTGAAGGACGTGGTGGAGGGTAGTGTGGCCATCGGGGTGTTTGTTGCCTGACTCGCAGCTCCAGCTTCGCTGAGGAGTGAACTTGAGGGGGCACGGCTCTGAGTAGGTCCGGAGGAGGGCTGCTGACTGACTGGGAAGAAGGGAGGGAGGGCGGCTTAAGCTGTGAGCCGCTAATCACTCGCGCCTGCCCAGTAGTGTGGTTCGCCGAGGAGTGAACCTTAGGGGGCGCGGCTCTGCGCAGGTCCGGAGGCGGGCTGCCGGTGGACTGGAGAGAAGGAGGGCGGCTTAAGCTGAGAGCCGCTAATCACTCGCGCCTGACTAGAAACGCGACTTGCCGTGGAATCAACGGAAGCGCCTGACAATGAAACAGGCTGAAGTGAGTTCCAAGGATCCATAAGCTCGGTGTGACCTTCCCTCGATGCCGATTCTGTGATAAGTTGACCTGGTCTGTGAGAGAAGTTTCGCCGAAGAGGAGGGAGACTGGCGCAGTGCTCCGGTCTACCGCAATGGAAAGAAAGGAGACAGATGAAACAAGACTAAAACTTAAGTCGGTCACAAATAAGGAGGGATCTGGGGGCTGTCGAGGGTCCTAGGGATCAGAGGTGGAAGGTCCTAGCAGTGAGATCCCCCCCCCCTATTTGAATACTGTTTAACCTTGTCGTGCTGGCTGGAGAAACCGGGTCGGCGAGGCACTCAAACTGTAACTGTGAAACCACCTGATCTCGACCTGATTATGAAGAGTGAAGTGAAGTAGGGTTCTAGTGTACAACATGTTTACTAAACCAGTTTAAGTCCGACACTGATCTAGATTGATGACTATTCTTTACCTTACAGAGGGGGAAGGGAGAAATTAACCTTGGCATTTCCTTGACAATTGCCTAGTATAATTTAATTAAACTGAATGTAATAAGTGAGTTTCTAACTAAATGCTTGGGGATACCTCCCTGTTTCTTTGGAGGTGTAAGACTCTTTCTTACTTAGGTGCAAAGACTGAACAACCTAGAAACTATCTAAAATGTGAAGTTCCTTTGACACTTGTTAACCCCCATGTGTTAAGAAGCAGTGTATTGTTGAATTGACGGGAGGGGAAGAAATATTTGATGTGAGTAACAACCAAAAGAATATGATGGGATAAGAGAGCACAAAAGAATTTTTTTATAAAAGCGAACCGTATTTTTCTAAAATTGGTGTAGTGTCATTTTTGAATGGATGGACGCTGAGATACTGTAAGGGTGTGACGCAAGTTTAAAATTTTTGCCTCTAGGAATTGACTGTCTTACACTGGGCCAGGCTACCCAATGTGATCTGGAGACCCCAGGTCCAACATAATTGGTGTCCAGCGGTGGGATAAGAACTGTGCTTGCGTCCACTCTATAGTAACCTAGTGTACTCCATAGGCCTACACCTGGAGTTTTCTCCTTGTGGCCTCCCTAATTATATTTTTGTTTTCCAAATTTACTCCTGGTGGTGGGTGGAGGTAGCTTCTAAAGTGTCCTCTAAATTAATTCCTTCTGAATGGCTGTCCCGAAACTCTCTTGGCAAAAATGGAATTCGCACTGGAGGAGTTAGAAACCTATAATGTGGCTCAACTCCGTGAATTTTGGCAAAATATGGGAGTATTCTTTAAGCGTGGTGCTAAGAAGGGGTAACTTCAGACCAGCTTAAGGGCGTGGGTGGCAGCGCACCCAGAGGGGAAAGAAGAGGAAGAGGAAACAGACAGGGACACTGTCATCGGGGTCGATGGATTGTTCCAACCTGAAATGGGGAACCTACTACCGGGTCCTAGGACATCTTCAAGGGAGGGCAGCAGTGTCTCCGCGAGAAGCTTGACTGAAGCCGAACTAGCTGATAGGAGGGAAAAAAGACAGCTAAAGTGGGAGTTAGCCAAGTTGGAAAAGGAGAAAGAGGAGCAGAGGATGGCTCACGAATTAAAACTCAGAGAGTTAGATCTCAAGGCCCTACAGGCAGGGACTTCCAGTTCTCCAAATGGTGGCAGCGAATCAAAGGAATTGACCATGAAACCCAGACCTTATCTACCTAAGGATGTAGTCGCCAGCTACGGTACAGGGGATGACATCGCCAAGTGGCTGGCTGCCTATGAGGTCTCCTTAAGAGCCCATGGGATCCTGGAAAAACACTGGGGGGGGAGTTTGTACAAATACATGCCTCCTGCAGGAAGGGATACACTCTTTGCCCTAGAGCAGGGAGAGCAGACCCACTACCCCACCATGAAAGTGGCGCTAATAAGAAAGTTTAGACTGACACCAGAGAAGTATCGGCAGAAGTTCAGGGGTAGTCACAAATTAGGCACACAGAATTGGGTGGATTTCTTGGACTACGCAAAGAAGGCATTAGAGGGCTGGGTGCAGGGCAGCGAGGTGGAAGACTATGAGGGGTTGTATGACCTTATACTCAAGGAGCACCTACTCGAGAAATGTTTTCCCGAGCTGCGTCAACACCTGGTGGACAGCAAGCTGACCAACCCCCGGAACCTTGCAGAGGAGGCGGACATCTGGGCAAGTACCCGGGTGTCCTCAAAGGGGAGTGGAGGGGATTCCCAAAGAGCCGGAAAGGGCGCCCCCCAGAAGAAGGAGGGGGAGATAAAAAGCGGGAGTTCTCAAAAGGCCCCCAAAACAGTTTCCAGGGAAAGGGAACAGGATTCACCCCTAAGGCTAACCCGCCCCGAAACCCTCATCCTGGCCAAAGCCAGCAGCCAAGGGTTGTCCACGGCTTTGAGTGTGGTGGTGTTGGACATTATAAGGGAGATGTCAAGTGCCCAAAAAGACCACCCCCTCCCACCGGAGGAAAAGCCCCGGGAGTCGCTAGTGTAGTGCTCGGGGAGGAGTTGCCCTTAGATAAGGGGGGTGAGTGGGCGGGTGTCACCTTAGTGTCCCTGGGAGATGGGGAGATGGTTCTTAGGATCCAGGTGCCCTCAAATACTGTAAAGTATGGGCAATGGGTCACCATCAACGGCCAAAGAGGGGAGGCTCTGAGAGACACAGGAGCCAGTATGACTATGGTAAGGAGTCAACTGGTGTCTCCAGAGCATGTGATTCCACATGTACTCCACCCCGCGGCGATGGCTGACGGCAGATTGGGCCACTACCCTGTGGCCGAGGTTCCATTTGAGTGGGAAGGGGTTGCAGGTTCACTTCGAGATGCCGTAAGCCCTGCCGTGCCAGTCGATTGTCTGTTGGGAAATGACATGGAGCACAATGCTTGGAAGGAGGTGGAATACCGGACTCATTCGGGGATGATGGGTATATCGCTGACTGGGCCTGTGCAAGCACAAGGTCTGCGACTACACGGAGAGGGAGATCGCCTGGGCTGGAGCCTGGAACAATGGCCCAGCCCGCTGCCAAAAAGGGAGAGACACGAAGACAGGAGAAGCCTGCTTCGGCTTCCACGCCCCATGAGACAGATCGGCCACCTGCGGTGGTGGGCCAGGAGTCCGTGGAGGGGGAAGAAATCTCCCTGGAGGACTTACCTATCCCTGCTGAGTGGCATGTGGAAGGAGGGCCTACCAGGGAGGAGTTGTGTAAGGGCCAGATGGACTGCCCTACCCTTGAGGGACTGAGGCGACAGGCCGAAGCCCAGGCAGCAGGGAACGTTGCAGGGCACTACCATATTTACTGGGAGGACGGACTCCTCTACAGTGATCCCAAAGTACCTTTGCCCGGTTCATCACGGGCCTTGGTAGTCCCTCAACGGTACCAAGCCTTTCTTCTGGAACTGGCTCATGAAATTCCCTTGGCAGGACACTTAGGACAGGACAAGAACTTTGCCCGGCTTGTCCCCCACTTTTACTGGCCTCAGATGAAAGTGGCATCCGACACATACTGTCGGACGTGTGTATCCTGCCAAGCCAGTGGGAAGACAGGGGTGAAGCTGAAAGCTCCCCTGGAACCACTTCCTGTCATTAGCACCCCCTTTGAAAGGGTGGGCATCGACATTGTGGGGCCATTGGATCCACCGACTACAGCTGGTCACAGGTTTATCCTGGTTCTGGTGGATCACGCCACACGGTACCCAGAGGCAATTCCTCTGAGGACTGTCACTGCACCTGTAGTGGCTAGGGCCCTGCTGGAGATCTTTACCCGAGTGGGTTTCCCCAAGGAGGTTGTGTCCGACAGGGGAACCAACTTCATGTCAGCGTACATGCGGGCTATGTGGAAGGAGTATGGAATTACCTACCGGTTTACCACTCCTTATCACCCCCAGGCCAATGGCCTGGTGGAAAGGTTCAACAAGACCTTGAAAGGCATGATAAGAAGTCTGCCTGAGAGCCTGCGGAGGAAATGGGACGTCCTCCTACCCTGTTTGCTGTTTCCCTACAGGGAAGTGCCACAGAAAGGAGTGTGCTTCAGCCCCTTCGAACTTCTGTATGGGCATCCTGTGCGTGGACCTCTCAGCCTGGTGAAGGACGGATGGGAAAAGTCTCCCAGAAAGCCTCCCCGGGATATGGTGAGTTATATGCTGGCCTTCCGGAGCCAAATGGCAAAGTTGTGGAAGCAAGCTTCTGACAACTTGGAAGCCAGCCAAGCAGTGATGAAAGAGTGGTATGACCACAACGCTCACCCTGTGGAGTTGGAGCCTGGCCAGAAAGTGTGGGTGATGGAACCTGGAGAGCTAAGTGCCCTCCAGGATCGCTGGACAGGCCCCTTTGAGGTGAAGGAGAAGAAGGGGAAGGCTACCTACCTGGTGGACCTTAAGACCCCTCGACAGCCCCTACGGGTGCTGCATGCCAATCGCCTCAAACCCCACCATGAGAGGCCCGAAGTCATCTTGATGATGGTGACTGATGGAGCAGAGGAAGCAGAAAGCGAGCCTCTCCCTGATCACTTTTCGTCTCAGGAAAAGGATGGGTCGGTGGAGGGAGTGATTCTTTCCCTATCCCTAACTCCTGAGCAGCGAGAGGACTGCCGCCAGGTCTTGGAGCAGTACTCCTCGCTGTTCTCCCTTGTTCCGGGAAGGACCCACCTGTGTACCCATGATGTGGACACAGGAGATAGCCCACCAGTGAAGTCTAAGACCAACCGGCTGTCAGACAAGGTGAAGGCTAGCATCCACGGTGAGGTTACCAAGATGCTGGAGCTAGGAGTCATTGAACCTTCAAGTAGCCCCTGGTCCAGTCTGGTGGTGCTAGTACCAAAAGCTGCCCCACCGGGCACCACTCCAGAACTGAGGTTATGTGTGGATTACTGGGGACTGAACTCAGTGACCAAGACTGATGCACATCCTGTGGTTCTGAAAATCTGGACCCTGTTGTTATCCCGATATCGAGGTCCTTTTCCGTGTCACAAAACATCCACCTACCATGACGAATTTGGTATCGACGAACCGATAATGACTAGGACATCATTCCTGTGCATTTGCATCATAATCGAAGTTTGCCAACACCCCTAAATCGTAGTTTCCGTTCCGACCCCTTAGACTCCATTTTGTAAACGGCATCCATCTTACGTCTTGCCCTCATGATAAGTCAATTAAAGGTCGAGCTTGATCCAAATAGACACGTCCACCTTCCTTGACTTCCCCCTGACCTGTCCCAACTGACTCCACTGTCTTCGGCCAGACCTGTTTGGGCGGCTTCTCGCCCAGTGGCCGAATACGATAACATCAGTGCATAACATTCCACAAACCATTCACTACATACAGACCATGCTTTCTGCAAACACGCACCTGTCCACATTCATTGTTTATGGCCAGTTTTATGACTAGGAGGTACCCTTCTTTATTGAGGTTTCATCGATATCTGATGGGAGTTCCAGGCCTAACCGGGTAATCTATCAACGAACTGGACATCTAAAACATGGGCTTGCTTACATGACTTCGCTCTTTGTATTATTGTAGAAATATGTGTATAGCCATATCATAAACTCAAGAATTCTTGCTTGGAGCTATATATTTTGTATATAAGGAGACGGCTGGTTCTGTAAAAACGAACAGTCTCCCGAGAACCTACTCCCCGTGTGGTGTACTTCTGGGACACGTGTTACTTGGTAGCTACCAATAAAACTTGATCTTTGACTGCGACTAGAAGACTCCGTGTTTCTGTGGTCCGTAACAAGGGAGAACTCAGAGGTCTTCGGGTGTTATCCCCTGGCACCCCGGGTTCCTAAAAACCCGGTACCTCAGTGTGCGCCCAACTCGGGGCGATATCAAGCGGCGACGGTCCAAGCCAGATGTTCGTGAGGAGCTTCGTGTGAAAATTCCGGAGGACGGCCAGCCACTTCAGCGACCCCTGTATGTCGACGTGGTTCCGAAGGTCTTTGCTGCGAGGTTCCCCGCGTCCCGACGGCTACGAAGGACTGCTGCCCTGACTATCGCCTTGTTTTGGACCCAGTGATCCTTGGTAGAGCGAAACGATAGACGAGTCTTCTAGCGACGTCACAGATCTTCAAATACTTCAGTTAAGTATAAGTGGAGCGTCTCCCAGTCCTTAGTTTGTCCTTAGTTTTTGGTATCCTTGAGATACGCTTTGATTTGGTACTTGCAAGCCCCAAAGCCGAAGGACTCGTGTATTCACGAGAAATATCGTAATAGATAATCCTTTGAAGTTTGAAGCTAGACTAGTGAGCGAAGATGCCTGGTTTTAGCAGACTTGGAAACTTGTTTTGTCTTGGTTGTAGTAAGGACTCCCGATTAGAGGATTCTTGTCCGGTTGCTCCGATTGGAACTCCTATGTATGAGCTCTACGTAAAACACGGCGTAGGTCCTATCGCATATAACGAAGTATGGATAAAATACACCCACAAGGATGGGGTTTTAAAATGGCCCCAATATGTTAGTTTCGACTCAGAAATATTAGATAACTTGGAGGTCAAATTGTTCAAGAAAAAAGCCCGGCCGGCGATGTTTGACTCTTTCCGCCTATGGCGCAAAGAAGCCAAACAGAAAGAAATAAAATTAGCAAAAAGAAATAAAAGAGGTATGTCGATGGTGCAAGCTGCCGTTGCATACAGAGATAACGAGGAAGAGCAGGAAAGAGAACAAATGCTTAGAAGCAAGAAACTAGCAGTAGATAAATGTTACCCGATGTTACCAAATAAGGGACAGGGTCAAGAGAAAGGATCCGATAAAGATCCATTAATGTCCCATTTATTGAATTCGCCACCACCCTATGCACAAAATGCCACAACACCTCCGCAACCTTTAGTTGCACCTTTGGTAGCTGTTATACAGGCTCCTTTACAGCACTCACCAGCTGCTCTTCAGCTGGCTCCTGTTTCTCTAGTGCAGCCTCATCAAGGCTCACCGATCACATCTACTTCTCCTACTGTTCCTTCTAAAGTTTCGCCTAGCGCACCTTCTAGTCTCTCTGATATTCGTTCTACGAATGTTTCTGTTTCTGCTCTGCGTGACTCTGTTCTACCACCAGTTATTCCTCCACTTTCACCTTCCGTCTGGCATAAAATGGCCAGCATTGTTACTAACTTTCCTTCACCACTTTTTCGGTCGCCTAAAACGACCCCTAATACGGAACGAAGACAATTACGAAGCCAAATGCCTGATTATCAGGAAAGGGAATCATTGAATAAGCTAGCACGGAATTGGGCTATTGACACAGCAAGATATGATGTAGAGGCTGTTATGAACGTTTTTCGTCAATGGGATGAACCAACGCAAAGATACGTGTTTGAACAGATGTGTGTTTTTCTGTGTGAGGATTTGGAAGATAATGGTCAGAAGAGCAACCAGCAAGAGTTGTGTAGTGTACGATTTAGATTTGGGGAGGGTATGATTGTGGGTCCCGACGTTGAAAAAGCAGTTGAGATATTATTATCACATCGAAGTACGGGCGGTAATTCTGGGTCATCCTCTGAAAGTGGTACATCTAGTAGGAAAAGAGCGAGACAGTACCCCATGAGAGAGGTTCCTCCGGTTTGGAGGGAAGGTGACGCAACTGCAGTTCCACCGGTTCTGCCTCATTTCCAGCGCGTATGGGTACATGTCCCCTGGAAGAGATCCGAAGTTTTAGCACTCAAGCAGACACTACCCGATCCCCGTAAAAACCCGACTGGGTATTATAAGGAGTTGTCCCAAACTGCAAGCTCATGTATAATGAATTTAGCGGATATAGACATGTTGTTTGGGAACGTTGTTCCACATCCTTTATGGAGTAAAATTCGTCATACGGATCATGACCAAGAATTAGGTGACTCGTGGGCGAACATTGCGACTACAGATGCTAGACAAGTTGGTGGTTTCAAGCCTGAGCCGTTAATAGCTGAACTTCCCGGTAGAATTATAGCGTACATGAAGACAATTATGCCTGAAGTACGCGTAAACTGGGACAAGCTATCTGCGTGCAAGCAAAAGAAAGATGAGAATGTGTCTGACTTTTTCACGAGATTCGAGGAAACTTTCACCGATCATAGTGGTCAGGATATGGCTACCGAGGGTGGCCAAAGATTGTTCGTAGACAAATTTGTACATAATTTACTTCCTGAACTGTGTACTAAACTAAAAGACTCTGAGAGTGCTTGGGCTGTCTCTACGTCAGCGCAGATTTTAGCAACAGCTCAGTACTACGAAAACAGGCGCAAATACGAGCTCGATAAGGCCGACAAAAAGACGAAAGATTTAAAAACTAAAGTTCTTCTCCAGCAGGCCTATCCGCCTCGTATGGCTAGTCAGCCCAATTATCAGCAACAACCGCAGTATTCAAGAAACGCGCAAGGAAACGAGTTTTCCCACCAGCGTGTTCCGTATGGCCCGAATCAATGTGCGTATTGCAAGGAAGAGGGTCACTTCAAAAGTAATTGTCCGGCCCTTGCGCGACGTTTGAACGGTGCTCAAGGTGTAAGGGGAAGAGGTGTTCAGCATGCCCCTAGAGGTAGAGGCCGTGGAAATTTCACTCAGAATACAGCTTCTTTCCCGCCTCAGAATTCCATGAATAGCTTTGACCAACAAAATAATGCATCGTCCAGGTCAGCTCAGTACTATGCTGACAACTATTACACCGAACACGACAATAAGGGCAACGATTGCTAGGACAGCCATGGACAAAGAGAGGGAGTCGTTTCAGTTCCAGTAGATCAGGATGGACCTTATGTCGAGGTAATTGCCTCAGGAGTGTCAGAGCCATTTCTGCTGGATACTGGTGCTACAAAAAGTTCTATTATGCACTCGAAACTTCCTGGCGCACCTTTGTCTGGCGAAATGAACGTCTCAGTAGGCTTCTCTGGCGCCCCTGTTAAGAACCCGATCTCTAGTCCTATATCCCTTTCTGTTGGCCCCTGTGAATTAGAAGCACCGCTCATTCTTACAACGGGTTGCGGTGAAAATCTGTTAGGATTGGATTTACTAAAGAGGTTGTATGCGACTTTGTACTGTTCTCCCTCGGGAGTACAACTTACTTTAGGGAAAAAAGTCATTTCTCCAATGTATTTGTCAAAAGAAGATATTCCAACTGAATTGTCATCACTTCCTGATATACTGTGGGCTAATGGTTCTAATGATGTAGGTCGTTTGGAGATAGCACCGTACGTTATAACTTTGAAAGCCAACGTTAGGTTGCCACGTATTCCCCAATACAAAATATCCAGCGAATGCGAAAGAGCGTTGTTGACGATTGTTTATGATCTGATTGACAAAGATGTCATCGAAGAAACAACAGGAAATGTTTGTAATAGTCCGGTTTTACCAGTCTTAAAGCGTACTGATCCTTCACAGCCCCCTGTGTACAGGTTTGTGATCGACCTTAGAGAAGTGAACAAGGTAGTTATACCACAGTTTCCAGTTGTCCCCGACATTACTGCTTTATTGACAATGGTTCCAGCTTCAGCAGCTTGGTTCTCGGTGATTGATCTGAAAAACGCTTTCTTCAGCATCCCAATTGCTGAAGAGAGTAGAGATATTTTCGGCTTCAATTTAGGAGGACGAAGTTTCCGCTTCAAATGCGCTCCTCAAGGCTACTGCGAAAGCCCATCAATATTCAGTCAGGCTCTGAAAACACAACTAGACACAATTGTGCTGCCAGATGGGTCAACTTTGATTCAGTACGTAGACGATCTGCTGATCGCTGCGGACACTGAAGAGATTTGCAAAGAAGCCACGTTGTCACTATTGCATCACTTATGTGACATGAAGCACAAAGTCTCCCTTTCCAAACTACAATTTTGTCGACAAGAAGTAACCTACTTAGGTCACATCTTGTCGAAGGAGGGAAGGAGACTGACACCAGAAAGAATACAGGCAATTGCAGAACTAAGTGCCCCAAGGACACAGAGAGAGGTTCGAGCCTTCTTGGGCATTACATCGTACTGTAGACAGTGGATACCGAATTTTTCACTACTAGCCAAACCTTTACTGGCGCTACTCCGTAAAGACACGCCTAATCCTATGCCTTGGTCTGAAGATTGTCAGACGAGTTTCCACGAGTTGCGTGATGCATTATGTTCGGCACCTGTGTTGGGAAACCCCAACTACAGTAAGCCTTTTACATTATATGTCCACGAAAAAGAAGGTTGTGCATTATCAGTCTTAACGCAATACTTTGGGGACAAACAGCGCCCATGCGCGTATTTTTCGGCAACTCTAGATCCTGTGGCTAAAGCCCTACCAAGTTGTCTGAGAGCAACCGCCGCAGCAGCTGTCTGCATTCGACAATCTGCTGGATTAGTCATGAAAAACACTCTGATCGTTATGGTTCCGCATGCAGTAGACATTTTGTTAAATAGGACAAAGACACAGCATCTTACTAGCGCTCGACTATCCAGTTACGAACTTACACTGCTAGCAAGTCACATCCACATAAAGAGGTGTGATACACTCAACCCCGCTACGCTACTTCCCATCCCAACAGAAACAGACACAGACAAGATTGATAACCATGACTGCTGTTTTAGGTCAGAAGAAGAGACAAAAGGGAGAGTAGACCTACAGGACACTCCCCTTCCCGAATGCAATGACACTTTATGGGTTGATGGTTCATGTTTCAAGTTGCTGAATGTTGATACGACCACAGCATATGCCGTAACGACATTTCACACCATTATAGAGACTGCGCGTATTTCCCACGGTTCTGCACAAGCCGCAGAACTTATAGCGCTTACCAGAGCATGTGTGTTGGCGAAAGGAAAGCGAGTGAACGTGTACACTGACAGCCAATATGCCTTTGGTGTGGCTCACAGTTTTGGGAGATTGTGGCGTGAACGTGGGTTCCTTACGTCCCATGGTGCAAAGATACAACATGGTCAGTTAGTTAATGAGCTCCTTGAGTCACTTACCTTGCCACTACAAGTCGCCATCATAAAATGCAGTGCACACAAAAAGATTCAGGATGATGTTGGCCGTGGAAATGCATTCGCAGACGAGGTTGCGAAAGAAACTGCAAGGAACACAACGAGTCGGATGTATGTTATGGGTCCCGCTAGATGGATTGCTAATGTGGGAATGTGTGAGGACACCATTGAAAGCGTGAAATTGATACAAGCCGAGGCCACTGAGAACGAGGTGAATGAATGGAGAGAAAGCACAGGTAGATTAGTTGCGAATGGTTGTTGGGTCGAACTATCAGAACACCAGCGATGGCTATTACCTAATGCATACGTACTTGCAGTAGTAACAATGGCTCACGGAATTGCGCACATCAGTTCGAAAGGAATATGTAAACTATTGGCCCCAGTATGGCAGAATAGCAATATCCCAAAATATGCAGAGAATGTGGTCAAAAACTGTATGGTGTGTTTGAAGTACAACCCCGGTAGGGGAACCCCAACTCCAGCTGGTCATTTTGCACCTCCAACGTACCCGTTCGAGGTCTTGCAGCTCAATTTCATCCACATGGAGAGGTGCAACAACCTAAAGTATGTGCTCGTTGTTGTTTGCGCCTTTTCAAGGTGGGTGGAAGCGTACCCCCTTAAGGACAACACCGCCTTATCGACTGCCAAAGCCCTTGTCAAAGAGTTCTTCCCGAGGTTCGGTATGCCTAGAATTGTCTGGAGTGATAACGGAAGTGAATTCGTAGGATGCGTGATGAAGAAAGTGTGTGAGTGTCTGGGCATCCACCAAAAATTCCACGCTGCAAATCACCCCCAATCAGCTGGATTAGTAGAGTGCTACAATGGCACTCTAAAACTCAAACTAGCCAAGATCCAAGCCAGTACGGGTCTTAAATGGCCCGACGCCTTGCCCCTAGCACTCTTGTCAACCAGAGTGACTGCCCATTCCAGATTAGGACTTAGCCCCCACGAGATAGTGTTTGGCCGCCCAGCCAACGTCTGGGGCGTGCCAAGACCAAGGAAACTCAGTGAGATAGAACACCCCGTGCTGCTTGACTATTTGTGCGAATTGACAACTAAATTGCGTGTTTTACACCAACAGGTTCACAGTTCCTCTCCGCCAGCCTCTGACGATCCAGGTCACCTCATCGAACCCGGCTCGTGGGTTTTGGTGCGGAATTTCAAGCGCACCAGCAACGAACAGCCGAGGTGGACCGGACCGCACCTGGTGCTGCTTTCAACGAGATCAGCAGTTCGGGTGGAAGGCAAGAAGAACTGGGTACATGGGACCCACTGTAAACGGGTCCCTCTACCCCTTCCATATGACCGATGGGTCAATAAAGGACTTGCCGACTCCGAGACCGAATCCGTACCTCGCTTCATCCCTTTCAGTGATGCACGTTTGAAAGAGACTGGTACCGAGAAGGAGAGTGATCATATTCCTCAAGGACTTGTGTCACCATCTATGCAATTGGACACTACCGAACCTGAGACATTGTTTGAAGACCACACCGTACCTGGGAAACGACGGTACAACCTACGGTCTAGACAAAGAGACTAATAAAGCTTGATCTAATGTGATTTCCCTTTTCCCCCAAGAACTATTTTTGATTTTTCAGCTCTCTCGTCCCAGGGAACTTACTCATTTTTGATTTTCGAACCGCCATCCGGTTCTGCTGCTAGGGTCGCGGTTGAAGTCTGGGGAGTGCAACTGGGAAGTTTTAGGTCCACGGTTCTGGTTGGTCCACGGGAGTTACCCCGGACTGAACAGAGTGCACCCCCTGGGAGAATCAATCAACCACCGCGGGCAGCAACTAGAGGATGGAGTTTCCTAGGGTAGAGAGACCTATCAGACTTACGAACTTTGAAAAAGAATTATGCACGATACTGTCCAAAAGAAGATTCCTGATAATATGTGTTTTAATGTTATGTAGCATAGTCGTGTTTTTTACTGGTTATACACTATTCGTATTTAAAGTTACCTTCTCTAATAACACCCAGCCACCACCTCCTCCCACTATTTCTCCACACTACTTTCACCCTCTACCTGAACACGAGTCTGCCCGAAGACTCGAATTTGTAAATAACTCTTTCATTCAGCTTCTACACCAACACCAGTCCATAATGAACACATCAAACTGTTGGATATGCGGACTCATGCCACACACAACCGATAAGGGAGTACCATACTTCATTTTGCCATTCAGTTACTATGGTTCTCTGTGGGCTTTCCAGACCATGTTCCTCTTCGCCCTAGAACCATACCCGACCCGCTCCACTGAGAGCGATTCCAGTAACAAGGCACTAATTGCAGGGATAAGAAATATGAGTAGGGATATCGACACATACCTGACAATGCCCAAGGATGAACTCAGTCCTTACACCCGTTGGAACGTGACTAAACATGGGGTTTACCTGGTCAAGAGCCAGGCGGCAAAGAAATCCCGCCCAGTTTGGATAGTGCCCCACCGAGGTCACTTATGTTTACAGGGTATTGGTAGGGACCCCACAGCACAGTTAGGAAAGAGCATTTGCACAGAAACATATGTATTCGCTTCCCGAACTTCCCCTATACTCTTAGCAGCCAAAGGCACGTATTTCGTCTGCCACAACCAAGCCTACACCTGGTTGCCCCCTAACTTCGCAGGTACATGTTTCATCTCATTTCTGCTACCTCCCACCTACACGACCAGAGCAGATTACCATCGGACAAGGACAGCTAGAGGTGTCGTGAGTAAAGACGACACCGCGGGTCAGGAATTCGCTGACTTCGCAAAGGGTTTTCTGCCGTTTTGGGGGCCTATCGTGAACAGCAGGAATATTCGTCAGTTAGCAAGGATAGTTGAATCCGCCGTGATTATGACGGCCGGAGCCCTTGGCAATTTGACAACCGAGCTTCAGTCGGATAGACTCATGACCCTTCAGAACCGAATTGCCCTAGATATCATACTCGCCGATCGTGGTGGTATGTGTAGAGTCATCCAATCTAGTTGTTGCATTTTCATCCCTGATAATGCGCCGACGGTATACCAGGCCATCTCTAAGCTACATGAAATATCTGGTTCCCTTCACGTTGAGAAAGGGGATTGGTCCTTGCTGGGGTGGTTCTGGGAGCTGATCACTGCCTGGGGATGGAAGACCTTGATCTTCATTGGGATGATCTTGGCACTCCTGTTCATGTTTTGCCTATGTATACAGTGCGCTCCTGCACTATGTGGCCTCTGTGCTACTTCGTGTGTACGGAAGCCTGTGTCAAGGGACGAACTGAGTGACAGAATGATGCTACAGCAACATCTCCGCGAATTTCTCCATACCGATTTGGACTCAGATTAACATGAGTTATTGCCTTACATAAGGGCAAAAGGAGGGTCTGTGGTTCTGAAAATCTGGACCCTGCTGTTATCCCGATATCGAGGTCCTTTTCCGTGTCACAAAACATCCACCTACCATGACGAATTTGGTATCGACGAACCGATAATGACTAGGACATCATTCCTGTGCATTTGCATCATAATCAAAGTTTGCCAACACCCCTAAATCGTAGTTTCCGTTCCGACCCCTTAGACTCCATTTTGTAAACGGCATCCATCTTACGTCTTGCCCTCATGATAAGTCAATTAAAGGTCGAGCTTGATCCAAATAGACACGTCCACCTTCCTTGACTTCCCCCTGACCTGTCCCAACTGACTCCACTGTCTTCGGCCAGACCTGTTTGGGCGGCTCCTCGCCCAGTGGCCGAATACGATAACATCAGTGCATAACATTCCACAAACCATTCACTACATACAGACCATGCTTTCTGCAAACACGCACCTGTCCACATTCATTGTTTATGGCCAGTTTTATGACTAGGAGGTACCCTTCTTTATTGAGGTTTCATCGATATCTGATGGGAGTTCCAGGCCTAACCGGGTAATCTATCAACGAACTGGACATCTAAAACATGGGCTTGCTTACATGCCTTCGCTCTTTGTATTATTGTAGAAATATGTGTATAGCCATATCATAAACTCAAGAATTCTTGCTTGGAGCTATATATTTTGTATATAAGGAGACGGCTGGTTCTGTAAAAACGAACAGTCTCCCGAGAACCTACTCTCCGTGTGGTGTACTTCTGGGACACGTGTTACTTGGTAGCTACCAATAAAACTTGATCTTTGACTGCGACTAGAAGACTCCGTGTTTCTGTGGTCCGGAACAAGGGAGAACTCAGAGGTCTTCGGGTGTTATCCCCTGGCACCCCGGGTTCCTAAAAACCCGGTACCTCAATCCGATCCCTAGGGGGTATGAACTTATTGACCGGCTGGGAGCTGCCCAATATCTGAGTACCTTTGACCTTACTTCAGGGTACTGGCAGATCTCCCTTACTGATGGAGCAAAGGAAAGGCTAGCCTTCTCCACGCCTGAGGGCCACTACCAGTTCTGTGTGATGCCCTTTGGGCTCAAGAACGCCCCTGCCACTTTTCAGCGGCTGGTGAACCAGGTCCTCTCTGGAATGGAGGCTTGCTCCGCTGCTTACCTGGATGACATTGCCGTCTTCAGCAGCAGCTGGGAGGACCATCTGTGTCACTTACAAGCTGTTCTCCAGGCCCTGAAACAGGCTGGCTTGACAATCAAGGCCAGTAAATTTCAGATCGGGCAGGGGTCGGTTGTGTACCTAGGCCACTTGGTGGGCAGGGGAGCAGTGCAGCCCCTCCAGGCAAAGATTGAGGCAATCATGGCCTGGGAGCCCGCCAAGACCCAAACTGAGGTCCGAGCTTTCCTGGGCCTCACAGGTTACTACCGTCGCTTTGTGAAGGGGTATGGCACTATTGTAGCGCCCCTCACAGAGCTCACATCCAAGAAACAACCTCAACGGGTAGTATGGACTTAGGCTTGTCAGCAAGCCTTTGGAAAGCTGAAACAAGCAATGTGTGCAGCACCGGTCCTGAGGGCCCCAGATTTCTCCAAGGAGTTCATTGTTCAGACAGACGCATCAGAGCATGGCATTGGGGCAGTGTTATCGCAACTCAATGAAGAGGGTCTGGACCAGCCTGTTGTCTTCCTGTCTAGGAGACTGCTTCCCCGGAAGAGCATTTACATCCAAATATAGCTGGTTACACCTACTACTCCGCCGCACATAAACTATGCTCGTGCATAGATATGACCTGGGTCTCGGACAAAATTCTTGAATCAAGCGCTATGGTAATCTGCCCGAGAGTCACCTCGGACCATAATTCTATTCTTCTCTCCTTTGACATAGCAACAGAGAGACAAGGTCCCCGATCTTTCTCATTCCCCAGATACCTATTTTTAACCCCAGACTTCTTAAGACAATTAAAAGATCACTTAAAAGAATTTGTTAGCACAAATATGAACTCAACCTCACCACTGATAGTCTGGGATGCATGCAAGCTAGCGTACGTGGGTTTGCACAACAATATATCTGGAGTCAAAACAAAGAACGCAAACGTCAAGACGAGAAAACCATTGCAGACATACTTTCAATAGAGAATCAATTAGCTGAAGCTTTACTTACTGGTTCGGTTAATACAGAAGAACTGGGTTTCAAACTAATAGGACTCAAATCTGCACTTAAAAAAACTTTTAGGGAAAAGAGTATTGCTAAATTAAAAAAATTCCAACTAACTCAGTACGAAGGTGGTGAAAGGATAGGAAAAATTCTAGCATATAAGGTTGCTGAAGACAGGGCCAAATGGCTATTAAGGAAATCAAAGGGGCTAATAACCATAGTTATAATCATCCTAAATTGATTTTGCAACAATTCGCTATTTATTATCAAGATCTTTATACACCTGAAACCGAGGTTGCTAAAGAAGAGATATTAAGATATATCTCTTTAAATAAAATAAAAAATATGGATGATGAACAATCTGCCCTACTTATGGCCGATATTACAACAGCAGAAATTAGAATGGCTATCAATAAAAAAAAAAAAGAAAAAAAAAAAAAAGGAGACTGCTTCCCGGGGAACAGAAGTGGAGTGCAATTGAGCGGGAAGCTTTTGCAGTGGTATGGGCTCTGAAGAAGTTGCGGCTATACCTGTTTGGCTCGCACTTCCTGGTTCAGACTGACCCTCAACCTCTTCGTTGGCTGATGCAAATGAAGGGGGAGAATCCCAAGCTGTTGAGATGGTCCATCTCCCTACAGGGAATGGACTTCCGGGTGGAACATTGGCCTGGAGTGGACCACGCCAATGCAGACGGTCTCGCTAGGTATTTCCGCCTTAGTGATGAGGACTCCCAAGCGGTTGAGTAGCTCTTCCCACCTGTCAGCACTCTGGGTGGTCCCTCCTTCCTATTTATTTATTTTTGTCCCCTTTTTGCCCTCAATCTTTTTAATTTTTTTTATGTCCACTGGACTTTTTAGGTGTTGACCTAGGGGTTAGGTGCATCCTTGACCCTCCAAATTCCTCATAAGCCTAGAAGCCCCTCCTTTTCTAGGGCAAGTTTAGTTATACAAAATGGTGGCTAGTAACTGCCACAACTGATTACCTCAGGAACTGGCCCATAGACTTACATGGGGAATCTAGAACCTTCTGGCCTGTCCTGGACACTTTGGGCTAGGGGTATAAAAGGCCAACTGTAGGGCGGCCATTTTGTCATACGGGGAGAATCAGCTGGAGTACAGGCTGTCAGTACATATGAGGATGGTCTGAGTATGGCAAATATAATATACATATATATACAATTTTAGATAGAACCACGTTCACCTTTAGAGTTGATAACAATCAAAAGAATATCTCATTTTTTGTTTTCCATTCCTTATGGCATTTTATTCATTCATAGCCAAGATTGTGTAGAACAATTTATGGTAAAGACATGTAATTATTGCATCATTACATTCCGTATTCGAAATCGGTGCTCTCTGTGAAAAGGGAAGGGTAAGTGAATAAGTGAAGGGGACAGAGTAAAGGTGTTGTGACATAATAGTTGCATCCAAGTTAAAAATGAAAAACCTCTACAACCAGATTAATGGGCAAAGGTTCCCAATTTTACATCACACATAGATTATGAGAATACATCTCTTATTTAGCTCCTATGGTGTGTCAAGGAAAAACGGCGTATTTCTACGTTTCGACCCCTGATACGCAAGAAGGGTGATTCACAGCCTCATTTTGGGGTCTTCATCAGGAAGAGGAAAGAGAGCCTATAGGGTAATATAAATACATAAATCAGAATTTTTCAAAGGGTGAGCAGACGTGGTGATAATAATCAAGTTAGTGATGTGGGTGGTTACCTACATCAGCAAACGGTCATTGAATGTGCCGTCCGCAGGGGGGGCTTCTGGATGCTCCAATGGAACTGAAATACAATGAAATAGGTGCCATCAGGGCCCTATACTTAATTGAATCAAGGATTCTATCGGGGGCAGGTAAAGGAGGGGACTTACTTGGTGTGCCGGCGAAAACTGGGCACAGGTAGATCTGTCCTCGATGGGTATGTTGGTCTAAAAACAGAAGGGGAGGCTATTTTTAGCACAGGGTGCCGTCGTGGTAAATCAGGTACAGCACTAAAGTCAATTGAAAATTACAAAAAATAGGGATCAATGGTGTCACATCAGTTACCTTACAGGGTTAGTGGTCAATGCCGCCCTGTTACTTCAAACGCGTGTTCAATCGCGGTGGAAATCTCGGTGCCGGTTTGTTTCACTAAAAAGACAAAGCGGAACTCTGTTAAGTTTCCTTGGTCCGCTAATACAGACGCGCTTGAGTGAGGGAGGCCGAATATGTTAGCGAGGCGCCCGATCGGCCGGTTAAATCTGTACATACCTTCTTAGATGGGAACGCGCATCAGCGCTGTCACTTCCCCGGCGGCCTGCATCCGAAGAAACTCGCGGTGCAGGCGCTCAATGCCAGTGAAGGCTAGATGTAAAAGGGGCTCGACCCGGCGGTCCAATGGGATCGGGGCCTGGTTCGCGCGCTCCAAAAGATGTTCTTAAAGGGATAGTATCCCCGTCTGGAGAGCAATACTGGCTATACGTAGTCGTTTCAGAGGAAGGATCTCAAGTGCTGGCAAGTGAAGTACCAGGCAGGGGCTCCGTAAATGGGAGTATATGGAAGTGCACGGTCTCTTGTCCGACTTCCACCGGGGCATTGGAACACAAAATGGTAGTACTATATGTTACACCTCTCTACATTTGTCACAGCCGTGTTGACCAGTCTAAGAACAGACAGACTACATATAAATACATTGTCTACTGTCGAGCAATGGACCCCCAGGTGGTGATACAGTATGTTTAACCTTCAAGCATTAATGACAGCAAAATTAACATGTCTAAGACCGGACAGCTTGCACATAGACGTTAATACTTGAAAACAGCGATAAATACATTGGAACCCCAGGTGGTCCTACAGTGTGTTACACCTCTACGCATTTAAAGCAGCAAATGGACAAAAAGACATCTAGACGTTGATGCTTGAAATCAGCCACATATGGTACACATTCCTCATGACTGTTCAGAGCGTGTTGTGTGTGGTGTCACGTTGTTTAAACTGATAGTTTTACACATGTGTAAATGCAGGTAGAGAAACAGATCCCAGGGTCTATTCGGGATTGAGTCCCGCCATCTGTGAGAAACTGGCCTCCAGTTCATTAAGTCCCTTGTTTATAGTCTGGAACTTCTGCATCCATTTGCATTCCCTTGTATCAAGAGCGGCAGCTAGACTCCCACCACGGGGGCCAAGGGTGATTTTTTCAATAATCAACCAGCGAATGGACTCTGGTGGATGGTTTTTCTCAGTAAAGTGCTCAACCAAAGGGGCCCCTGGGGTTGTACAGCGAATCCTGCTACAGTGTTGAAAGATGCGGTTCTTAACTTTTTGCTGCGTTTGTCCAATGTACATAAGGTCGCATGGGCAAAGAATCGCATAAATCACTCCGCTTGTGTTACAATTGGTCAGTGATTTGAGGTCTACTGTCTGGTTGTTGTACCGTATTTGCTTGGTTTCCAAGCACAGCGGGCAGGCCTTACATTTGGTACATTTGAAATGGCCCAGCAGTTCAGGTAGATTCCATAGGTTCCGAATTGACGGTGCCGGTGGAGTTTCCAGTAGAGAACGCACCACCGAATCCCTTACGTTCCTTGATCTTTTGAAAACGTGAATAGGAGGGTCAGGAACTTGCAAAACTTCTCCTACCAGATTCCAGTGTTGGTTCACAATTTTGCGGATGGCATTGCTCTCGGTGCAGAAGGTGGTTACGCATATCATTCGCTCTTGTGATGTCTTTCTGATCTTTGGTTCGAGTAAAGTTGCCCTGTCTTGGAACCACGCCCTTTTCCTGGATCTCTTCACTAGGCGTTTGGGATAGCCTCTGTCAATTAGACGGGTAATCAGGTCATCAGATTCCCTGAAGAAATCTTCTTTAAAGGAACAGTTTCTCCGGAGGCGGAGGAACTGCCCGAAGGGCAGGTTGTCTCTTAAGCCCCTGGTATGATGACTGGTGTATCTTAACAGGGAATTCCTTTCAGATGGCTTACGGTAAAGAGTAGTGTAGAGGTGACCTTCCTTTTCCTTGATACTGATATCCAGGAAGTCAATCGATTCTCTGTTGGATTGCATGGTGAATTTGATATCCGGCGATTGGTTATTCAGCCAGGTCAGGAAAGCCTGGAGAGGTTCAAGTTGGCCAGTCCATATCATGAGGACATCATCGATGTATCGATGCCATGATGTGATCATCGCTCTGTATGGATTATTGTGTGAGAGGATGGTGTCCTTTTCCAATTCGGACATAAAAAGAATAGCCAAGTCTGGAGCAAAGGCCGCGCCCATCGCTACTCCTTTGCTTTGTTCGTAGAAGTTATTTTGAAAAATGAAGAAGTTCCTAGTCATTGCAATATCCAGTAGAGCCACTATGAATTCTGTTGGCACTGGGGTAGGTTGCACACGTCCATCCAGCATTCTCCTCATACAGTCCAGTGCTGGTCTCTGGGGAATGCTGGTATATAGGGAGATGATGTCCATTGTTACCAAGATCTGTTCCTCTTTTTTAAAAGGCATTTGATCAATGTAGTTGATGACTTGCATTGTATCTCTGAGATAGGTAGGGGTGGCCTCTGCTATTGGTTTTAGGAACACATCAATATACTTACAAAGAGGCTCCAGCAGAGAGCCACACCCGGAGATGATGGGTCTTCCCGGTGGTTTTGCTGGATCCTTGTGGACTTTAGGAAGAACGTAGATGGTGGGTGTTCTGGGTTGGTCTACATTTAGATATTCGAACTCCTTCTTGGAGAGAAAGCCCATCTCTAACGCCTTAGTTGTTATGGCAGTGATGTCCGTGCGTATTTCTTTGGTTGGGTCACGCCTTAAAGGTCTGTAGCTTATACCATCTGATAATTGGGATAGAATCTCCGCCTTGTAGTCCTCCACATCTAGTACCACTATGGATCCGCCCTTATCTGCTGGCTTGATCACTATCGCCTTGTTGTTCTTCAGTGATTCCAAAGCAGACCTCTCGCCACTGGTGATGTTGTGTCTCACATAGTGTTTTTGGTCAATGGTTCTGAGGACATCTCTCATGACGACACTTTCATAAGTCAAGATTTCATGAGTCACTGAGGATGCTGTGGGCATGAAAGTGGATGGTGGTCTAAGATTAGTAAAGGCTGTCATGGCTGACGTTGGTTTGTTCCTAAAGAAATACTTCAGCCTGAGTTTTCTGAAGAACCGTGTCAGTTCAGTCTGGACGTTGAATTTGTTCGGGTACGCGGTAGGCACATAGGATAAACCTTTGCAGAGAATGTTGCTTTCATTCACGGTGAGTGTATACTTAGATAGGTTCATGATCGGATTGGTCCTGATCGGCATGTTATTCACCATCTGTAGGTCTTCCTCCTGGTGCTCCTCTCCCCGTGATCTTCTTGTTGGAAACGCACTTGCTTGGGGGTGTTGCCTTGCGGTCTCCCATTGTCCCAGTTCTGTTGGTTGTGTCCTCGGTTCGAGCGGTTGTTCCATGATCCTCCCCGGCCGCGTCCTCGCGGGGGTCTCCACTGGCTGTCCCCTAAAAAAGGCGGTTGTTGTTCGTGTGGTTGGTACCACTGATCTTGCTGTTGGTAACTAGTACTAGGAGTGGAGTGATCGTTCTCGCTGTCCCCACTGTATGATGAATCAGAGAAATTCGTATATCTTCTGTAGCCTCTGTATCCTCCCCTGCCTCGGTTGGAAAAACGGCCCTGGTTATCTTGTCTGTAATATTCAGGCTGTAGGTAAGGATAAGTCTTTTTCCGGTCGTAATATTGAATATCTTTGGCGAGTTTCTCCAATTTTTTGTTCTGGGTTTCCACGTCAAAGTCTTTCAAGCTCTTCTTCAATCTGTCAAGGGTATCTTTTGCATCGGAAAAAGCTGAGTGGTTGGCTATCTCAGCCTTGAGGTCATCAATTTCCTTGGTTAGTTGCTCCACTTGGTCTCTGGCGGTCTCGACTCCCAGCACCATCCAGTGCCTGGAGCAGTTATTGGCCACAAAACTGAACCCTTCTTTGAACTTGGGATTGTCAACAAAAATGGCGGGTTCGTTTCGGACTTGCAGTCCCGTCGGGATGATATTGGCCTTGAGATAACCAGTTAGTAAATGGCCATGGAGTTTGGTACGGACCAATTTCTTCTCTAACCGCTCAAGTTTGTTGATCTTTTCGTTGAGGGAATGATCTACACTGGCATTGGTTGTGCTTAGGAAAGCAGTCCCTGTTTCGCCCCCAATAAGGTTCTTAATGTAATCCTCTGTATAGGATAGGGTCTCAAGTTCCATGTTGATGTCTCCCTATCTATACACAAAAGGTGATTGAATCAAAATTAATTTAGTGTAAAAGAGAACCCTCGCAAGGATCACCTTGCTCTGAGAGTGTGAGTATGAAAGGGGTAAGCCCTTAAACTCAGGACCTGGGTCCGTTTGTCAGTACATATGAGGATGGTCTGAGTATGGCAAATATAATATACATATATATACAATTTTAGATAGAACCACGTTCACCTTTAGAGTTGATAACAATCAAAAGAATATCTCATTTTTTGTTTTCCATTCCTTATGGCATTTTATTCATTCATAGCCAAGATTGTGTAGAACAATTTATGGTAAAGACATGTAATTATTGCATCATTACATTCCGTATTCGAAATCGGTGCTCTCTGTGAAAAGGGAAGGGTAAGTGAATAAGTGAAGGGGACAGAGTAAAGGTGTTGTGACATAATAGTTGCATCCAAGTTAAAAATGAAAAACCTCTACAACCAGATTAATGGGCAAAGGTTCCCAATTTTACATCACACATAGATTATGAGAATACATCTCTTATTTAGCTCCTATGGTGTGTCAAGGAAAAACGGCGTATTTCTACGTTTCGACCCCTGATACGCAAGAAGGGTGATTCACAGCCTCATTTTGGGGTCTTCATCAGGAAGAGGAAAGAGAGCCTATAGGGTAATATAAATACATAAATCAGAATTTTTCAAAGGGTGAGCAGACGTGGTGATAATAATCAAGTTAGTGATGTGGGTGGTTACCTACATCAGCAAACGGTCATTGAATCCCAAACGCCTAGTGAAGAGATCCAGGAAAAGGGCGTGGTTCCAAGACAGGGCAACTTTACTCGAACCAAAGATCAGAAAGACATCACAAGAGCGAATGATATGCGTAACCACCTTCTGCACCGAGAGCAATGCCATCCGCAAAATTGTGAACCAACACTGGAATCTGGTAGGAGAAGTTTTGCAAGTTCCTGACCCTCCTATGCACGTTTTCAAAAGATCAAGGAACGTAAGGGATTCGGTGGTGCGTTCTCTACTGGAAACTCCACCGGCACCGTCAATTCGGAACCTATGGAATCTACCTGAACTGCTGGGCCATTTCAAATGTACCAAATGTAAGGCCTGCCCGCTGTGCTTGGAAACCAAGCAAATACGGTACAACAACCAGACAGTAGACCTCAAATCACTGACCAATTGTAACACAAGCGGAGTGATTTATGCGATTCTTTGCCCATGCGACCTTATGTACATTGGACAAACGCAGCAAAAAGTTAAGAACCGCATCTTTCAACACTGTAGCAGGATTCGCTGTACAACCCCAGGGGCCCCTTTGGTTGAGCACTTTACTGAGAAAAACCATCCACCAGAGTCCATTCGCTGGTTGATTATTGAAAAAATCACCCTTGGCCCCCGTGGTGGGAGTCTAGCTGCCGCTCTTGATACAAGGGAATGCAAATGGATGCAGAAGTTCCAGACTATAAACAAGGGACTTAATGAACTGGAGGCCAGTTTCTCACAGATGGCGGGACTCAATCCCGAATAGACCCTGGGATCTGTTTCTCTACCTGCATTTACACATGTGTAAAACTATCAGTTTAAACAACGTGACACCACACACAACACGCTCTGAACAGTCATGAGGAATGTGTACCATATGTGGCTGATTTCAAGCATCAACGTCTAGATGTCTTTTTGTCCATTTGCTGC
This sequence comes from Lissotriton helveticus, assembly GCF_964261635.1. Taxonomy (NCBI): domain Eukaryota; kingdom Metazoa; phylum Chordata; class Amphibia; order Caudata; family Salamandridae; genus Lissotriton; species Lissotriton helveticus. The sequence continues at coordinate 956,691,948 of NC_136072.1, read as the reverse complement.
TTTAAATGCGTAGAGGTGTAACACACTGTAGGACCACCTGGGGTTCCAATGTATTTATCGCTGTTTTCAAGTATTAACGTCTATGTGCAAGCTGTCCGGTCTTAGACATGTTAATTTTGCTGTCATTAATGCTTGAAGGTTAAACATACTGTATCACCACCTGGGGGTCCATTGCTCGACAGTAGACAATGTATTTATATGTAGTCTGTCTGTTCTTAGACTGGTCAACACGGCTGTGACAAATGTAGAGAGGTGTAACATATAGTACTACCATTTTGTGTTCCAATGCCCCGGTGGAAGTCGGACAAGAGACCGTGCACTTCCATATACTCCCATTTACGGAGCCCCTGCCTGGTACTTCACTTGCCAGCACTTGAGATCCTTCCTCTGAAACGACTACGTATAGCCAGTATTGCTCTCCAGACGGGGATACTATCCCTTTAAGAACATCTTTTGGAGCGCGCGAACCAGGCCCCGATCCCATTGGACCGCCGGGTCGAGCCCCTTTTACATCTAGCCTTCACTGGCATTGAGCGCCTGCACCGCGAGTTTCTTCGGATGCAGGCCGCCGGGGAAGTGACAGCGCTGATGCGCGTTCCCATCTAAGAAGGTATGTACAGATTTAACCGGCCGATCGGGCGCCTCGCTAACATATTCGGCCTCCCTCACTCAAGCGCGTCTGTATTAGCGGACCAAGGAAACTTAACAGAGTTCCGCTTTGTCTTTTTAGTGAAACAAACCGGCACCGAGATTTCCACCGCGATTGAACACGCGTTTGAAGTAACAGGGCGGCATTGACCACTAACCCTGTAAGGTAACTGATGTGACACCATTGATCCCTATTTTTTGTAATTTTCAATTGACTTTAGTGCTGTACCTGATTTACCACGACGGCACCCTGTGCTAAAAATAGCCTCCCCTTCTGTTTTTAGACCAACATACCCATCGAGGACAGATCTACCTGTGCCCAGTTTTCGCCGGCACACCAAGTAAGTCCCCTCCTTTACCTGCCCCCGATAGAATCCTTGATTCAATTAAGTATAGGGCCCTGATGGCACCTATTTCATTGTATTTCAGTTCTATTGGAGCATCCAGAAGCCCCCCCTGCGGACGGCACATTCAATGACCGTTTGCTGATGTAGGTAACCACCCACATCACTAACTTGATTATTATCACCACGTCTGCTCACCCTTTGAAAAATTCTGATTTATGTATTTATATTACCCTATAGGCTCTCTTTCCTCTTCCTGATGAAGACCCCAAAATGAGGCTGTGAATCACCCTTCTTGCGTATCAGGGGTCGAAACGTAGAAATACGCCGTTTTTCCTTGACACACCATAGGAGCTAAATAAGAGATGTATTCTCATAATCTATGTGTGATGTAAAATTGGGAACCTTTGCCCATTAATCTGGTTGTAGAGGTTTTTCATTTTTAACTTGGATGCAACTATTATGTCACAACACCTTTACTCTGTCCCCTTCACTTATTCACTTACCCTTCCCTTTTCACAGAGAGCACCGATTTCGAATACGGAATGTAATGATGCAATAATTACATGTCTTTACCATAAATTGTTCTACACAATCTTGGCTATGAATGAATAAAATGCCATAAGGAATGGAAAACAAAAAATGAGATATTCTTTTGATTGTTATCAACTCTAAAGGTGAACGTGGTTCTATCTAAAATTGTATATATATGTATATTATATTTGCCATACTCAGACCATCCTCATATGTACTGACAAACGGACCCAGGTCCTGAGTTTAAGGGCTTACCCCTTTCATACTCACACTCTCAGAGCAAGGTGATCCTTGCGAGGGTTCTCTTTTACACTAAATTAATTTTGATTCAATCACCTTTTGTGTATAGATAGGGAGACATCAACATGGAACTTGAGACCCTATCCTATACAGAGGATTACATTAAGAACCTTATTGGGGGCGAAACAGGGACTGCTTTCCTAAGCACAACCAATGCCAGTGTAGATCATTCCCTCAACGAAAAGATCAACAAACTTGAGCGGTTAGAGAAGAAATTGGTCCGTACCAAACTCCATGGCCATTTACTAACTGGTTATCTCAAGGCCAATATCATCCCGACGGGACTGCAAGTCCGAAACGAACCCGCCATTTTTGTTGACAATCCCAAGTTCAAAGAAGGGTTCAGTTTTGTGGCCAATAACTGCTCCAGGCACTGGATGGTGCTGGGAGTCGAGACCGCCAGAGACCAAGTGGAGCAACTAACCAAGGAAATTGATGACCTCAAGGCTGAGATAGCCAACCACTCAGCTTTTTCCGATGCAAAAGATACCCTTGACAGATTGAAGAAGAGCTTGAAAGACTTTGACGTGGAAACCCAGAACAAAAAATTGGAGAAACTCGCCAAAGATATTCAATATTACGACCGGAAAAAGACTTATCCTTACCTACAGCCTGAATATTACAGACAAGATAACCAGGGCCGTTTTTCCAACCGAGGCAGGGGAGGATACAGAGGCTACAGAAGATATACGAATTTCTCTGATTCATCATACAGTGGGGACAGCGAGAACGATCACTCCACTCCTAGTACTAGTTACCAACAGCAAGATCAGTGGTACCAACCACACGAACAACAACCGCCTTTTTTAGGGGACAGCCAGTGGAGACCCCCGCGAGGACGCGGCCGGGGAGGATCATGGAACAACCGCTCGAACCGAGGACACAACCAACAGAACTGGGACAATGGGAGACCGCAAGGCAACACCCCCAAGCAAGTGCGTTTCCAACAAGAAGATCACGGGGAGAGGAGCACCAGGAGGAAGACCTACAGATGGTGAATAACATGCCGATCAGGACCAATCCGATCATGAACCTATCTAAGTATACACTCACCGTGAATGAAAGCAACATTCTCTGCAAAGGTTTATCCTATGTGCCTACCGCGTACCCGAACAAATTCAACGTCCAGACTGAACTGACACGGTTCTTCAGAAAACTCAGGCTGAAGTATTTCTTTAGGAACAAACCAACGTCAGCCATGACAGCCTTTACTAATCTTAGACCACCATCCACTTTCATGCCCACAGCATCCTCAGTGACTCATGAAATCTTGACTTATGAAAGTGTCGTCATGAGAGATGTCCTCAGAACCATTGACCAAAAACACTATGTGAGACACAACATCACCAGTGGCGAGAGGTCTGCTTTGGAATCACTGAAGAACAACAAGGCGATAGTGATCAAGCCAGCAGATAAGGGCGGATCCATAGTGGTACTAGATGTGGAGGACTACAAGGCGGAGATTCTATCCCAATTATCAGATGGTATAAGCTACAGACCTTTAAGGCGTGACCCAACCAAAGAAATACGCACGGACATCACTGCCATAACAACTAAGGCGTTAGAGATGGGCTTTCTCTCCAAGAAGGAGTTCGAATATCTAAATGTAGACCAACCCAGAACACCCACCATCTACGTTCTTCCTAAAGTCCACAAGGATCCAGCAAAACCACCGGGAAGACCCATCATCTCCGGGTGTGGCTCTCTGCTGGAGCCTCTTTGTAAGTATATTGATGTGTTCCTAAAACCAATAGCAGAGGCCACCCCTACCTATCTCAGAGATACAATGCAAGTCATCAACTACATTGATCAAATGCCTTTTAAAAAAGAGGAACAGATCTTGGTAACAATGGACATCATCTCCCTATATACCAGCATTCCCCAGAGACCAGCACTGGACTGTATGAGGAGAATGCTGGATGGACGTGTGCAACCTACCCCAGTGCCAACAGAATTCATAGTGGCTCTACTGGATATTGCAATGACTAGGAACTTCTTCATTTTTCAAAATAACTTCTACGAACAAAGCAAAGGAGTAGCGATGGGCGCGGCCTTTGCTCCAGACTTGGCTATTCTTTTTATGTCCGAATTGGAAAAGGACACCATCCTCTCACACAATAATCCATACAGAGCGATGATCACATCATGGCATCGATACATCGATGATGTCCTCATGATATGGACTGGCCAACTTGAACCTCTCCAGGCTTTCCTGACCTGGCTGAATAACCAATCGCCGGATATCAAATTCACCATGCAATCCAACAGAGAATCGATTGACTTCCTGGATATCAGTATCAAGGAAAAGGAAGGTCACCTCTACACTACTCTTTACCGTAAGCCATCTGAAAGGAATTCCCTGTTAAGATACACCAGTCATCATACCAGGGGCTTAAGAGACAACCTGCCCTTCGGGCAGTTCCTCCGCCTCCGGAGAAACTGTTCCTTTAAAGAAGATTTCTTCAGGGAATCTGATGACCTGATTACCCGTCTAATTGACAGAGGCTATCCCAAACGCCTAGTGAAGAGATCCAGGAAAAGGGCGTGGTTCCAAGACAGGGCAACTTTACTCGAACCAAAGATCAGAAAGACATCACAAGAGCGAATGATATGCGTAACCACCTTCTGCACCGAGAGCAATGCCATCCGCAAAATTGTGAACCAACACTGGAATCTGGTAGGAGAAGTTTTGCAAGTTCCTGACCCTCCTATGCACGCTTTCAAAAGATCAAGGAACGTAAGGGATTCGGTGGTGCGTTCTCTACTGGAAACTCCACCGGCACCGACAATTCGGAACCTATGGAATCTACCTGAACTGCTGGGCCATTTCAAATGTACCAAATGTAAGGCCTGCCCGCTGTGCTTGGAAACCAAGCAAATACGGTACAACAACCAGACAGTAGACCTCAAATCACTGACCAATTGTAACACAAGCGGAGTGATTTATGCGATTCTTTGCCCATGCGACCTTATGTACATTGGACAAACGCAGCAAAAAGTTAAGAACCGCATCTTTCAACACTGTAGCAGGATTCGCTGTACAACCCCAGGGGCCCCTTTGGTTGAGCACTTTACTGAGAAAAACCATCCACCAGAGTCCATTCGCTGGTTGATTATTGAAAAAATCACCCTTGGCCCCCGTGGTGGGAGTCTAGCTGCCGCTCTTGATACAAGGGAATGCAAATGGATGCAGAAGTTCCAGACTATAAACAAGGGACTTAATGAACTGGAGGCCAGTTTCTCACAGATGGCGGGACTCAATCCCGAATAGACCCTGGGATCTGTTTCTCTACCTGCATTTACACATGTGTAAAACTATCAGTTTAAACAACGTGACACCACACACAACACGCTCTGAACAGTCATGAGGAATGTGTACCATATGTGGCTGATTTCAAGCATCAACGTCTAGATGTCTTTTTGTCCATTTGCTGCTTTAAATGCGTAGAGGTGTAACACACTGTAGGACCACCTGGGGTTCCAATGTATTTATCGCTGTTTTCAAGTATTAACGTCTATGTGCAAGCTGTCCGGTCTTAGACATGTTAATTTTGCTGTCATTAATGCTTGAAGGTTAAACATACTGTATCACCACCTGGGGGTCCATTGCTCGACAGTAGACAATGTATTTATATGTAGTCTGTCTGTTCTTAGACTGGTCAACACGGCTGTGACAAATGTAGAGAGGTGTAACATATAGTACTACCATTTTGTGTTCCAATGCCCCGGTGGAAGTCGGACAAGAGACCGTGCACTTCCATATACTCCCATTTACGGAGCCCCTGCCTGGTACTTCACTTGCCAGCACTTGAGATCCTTCCTCTGAAACGACTACGTATAGCCAGTATTGCTCTCCAGACGGGGATACTATCCCTTTAAGAACATCTTTTGGAGCGCGCGAACCAGGCCCCGATCCCATTGGACCGCCGGGTCGAGCCCCTTTTACATCTAGCCTTCACTGGCATTGAGCGCCTGCACCGCGAGTTTCTTCGGATGCAGGCCGCCGGGGAAGTGACAGCGCTGATGCGCGTTCCCATCTAAGAAGGTATGTACAGATTTAACCGGCCGATCGGGCGCCTCGCTAACATATTCGGCCTCCCTCACTCAAGCGCGTCTGTATTAGCGGACCAAGGAAACTTAACAGAGTTCCGCTTTGTCTTTTTAGTGAAACAAACCGGCACCGAGATTTCCACCGCGATTGAACACGCGTTTGAAGTAACAGGGCGGCATTGACCACTAACCCTGTAAGGTAACTGATGTGACACCATTGATCCCTATTTTTTGTAATTTTCAATTGACTTTAGTGCTGTACCTGATTTACCACGACGGCACCCTGTGCTAAAAATAGCCTCCCCTTCTGTTTTTAGACCAACATACCCATCGAGGACAGATCTACCTGTGCCCAGTTTTCGCCGGCACACCAAGTAAGTCCCCTCCTTTACCTGCCCCCGATAGAATCCTTGATTCAATTAAGTATAGGGCCCTGATGGCACCTATTTCATTGTATTTCAGTTCCATTGGAGCATCCAGAAGCCCCCCCTGCGGACGGCACATTCAATGACCGTTTGCTGATGTAGGTAACCACCCACATCACTAACTTGATTATTATCACCACGTCTGCTCACCCTTTGAAAAATTCTGATTTATGTATTTATATTACCCTATAGGCTCTCTTTCCTCTTCCTGATGAAGACCCCAAAATGAGGCTGTGAATCACCCTTCTTGCGTATCAGGGGTCGAAACGTAGAAATACGCCGTTTTTCCTTGACACACCATAGGAGCTAAATAAGAGATGTATTCTCATAATCTATGTGTGATGTAAAATTGGGAACCTTTGCCCATTAATCTGGTTGTAGAGGTTTTTCATTTTTAACTTGGATGCAACTATTATGTCACAACACCTTTACTCTGTCCCCTTCACTTATTCACTTACCCTTCCCTTTTCACAGAGAGCACCGATTTCGAATACGGAATGTAATGATGCAATAATTACATGTCTTTACCATAAATTGTTCTACACAATCTTGGCTATGAATGAATAAAATGCCATAAGGAATGGAAAACAAAAAATGAGATATTCTTTTGATTGTTATCAACTCTAAAGGTGAACGTGGTTCTATCTAAAATTGTATATATATGTATATTATATTTGCCATACTCAGACCATCCTCATATGTACTGACAAACAGACCCAGGTCCTGAGTTTAAGGGCTTACCCCTTTCATACTCACACTCTCAGAGCAAGGTGATCCTTGCGAGGGTTCTCTTTTACACTAAATTAATTTTGATTCAATCACCTTTTGTGTATAGATAGGGAGACATCAACATGGAACTTGAGACCCTATCCTATACAGAGGATTACATTAAGAACCTTATTGGGGGCGAAACAGGGACTGCTTTCCTAAGCACAACCAATGCCAGTGTAGATCATTCCCTCAACGAAAAGATCAACAAACTTGAGCGGTTAGAGAAGAAATTGGTCCGTACCAAACTCCATGGCCATTTACTAACTGGTTATCTCAAGGCCAATATCATCCCGACGGGACTGCAAGTCCGAAACGAACCCGCCATTTTTGTTGACAATCCCAAGTTCAAAGAAGGGTTCAGTTTTGTGGCCAATAACTGCTCCAGGCACTGGATGGTGCTGGGAGTCGAGACCGCCAGAGACCAAGTGGAGCAACTAACCAAGGAAATTGATGACCTCAAGGCTGAGATAGCCAACCACTCAGCTTTTTCCGATGCAAAAGATACCCTTGACAGATTGAAGAAGAGCTTGAAAGACTTTGACGTGGAAACCCAGAACAAAAAATTGGAGAAACTCGCCAAAGATATTCAATATTACGACCGGAAAAAGACTTATCCTTACCTACAGCCTGAATATTACAGACAAGATAACCAGGGCCGTTTTTCCAACCGAGGCAGGGGAGGATACAGAGGCTACAGAAGATATACGAATTTCTCTGATTCATCATACAGTGGGGACAGCGAGAACGATCACTCCACTCCTAGTACTAGTTACCAACAGCAAGATCAGTGGTACCAACCACACGAACAACAACCGCCTTTTTTAGGGGACAGCCAGTGGAGACCCCCGCGAGGACGCGGCCGGGGAGGATCATGGAACAACCGCTCGAACCGAGGACACAACCAACAGAACTGGGACAATGGGAGACCGCAAGGCAACACCCCCAAGCAAGTGCGTTTCCAACAAGAAGATCACGGGGAGAGGAGCACCAGGAGGAAGACCTACAGATGGTGAATAACATGCCGATCAGGACCAATCCGATCATGAACCTATCTAAGTATACACTCACCGTGAATGAAAGCAACATTCTCTGCAAAGGTTTATCCTATGTGCCTACCGCGTACCCGAACAAATTCAACGTCCAGACTGAACTGACACGGTTCTTCAGAAAACTCAGGCTGAAGTATTTCTTTAGGAACAAACCAACGTCAGCCATGACAGCCTTTACTAATCTTAGACCACCATCCACTTTCATGCCCACAGCATCCTCAGTGACTCATGAAATCTTGACTTATGAAAGTGTCGTCATGAGAGATGTCCTCAGAACCATTGACCAAAAACACTATGTGAGACACAACATCACCAGTGGCGAGAGGTCTGCTTTGGAATCACTGAAGAACAACAAGGCGATAGTGATCAAGCCAGCAGATAAGGGCGGATCCATAGTGGTACTAGATGTGGAGGACTACAAGGCGGAGATTCTATCCCAATTATCAGATGGTATAAGCTACAGACCTTTAAGGCGTGACCCAACCAAAGAAATACGCACGGACATCACTGCCATAACAACTAAGGCGTTAGAGATGGGCTTTCTCTCCAAGAAGGAGTTCGAATATCTAAATGTAGACCAACCCAGAACACCCACCATCTACGTTCTTCCTAAAGTCCACAAGGATCCAGCAAAACCACCGGGAAGACCCATCATCTCCGGGTGTGGCTCTCTGCTGGAGCCTCTTTGTAAGTATATTGATGTGTTCCTAAAACCAATAGCAGAGGCCACCCCTACCTATCTCAGAGATACAATGCAAGTCATCAACTACATTGATCAAATGCCTTTTAAAAAAGAGGAACAGATCTTGGTAACAATGGACATCATCTCCCTATATACCAGCATTCCCCAGAGACCAGCACTGGACTGTATGAGGAGAATGCTGGATGGACGTGTGCAACCTACCCCAGTGCCAACAGAATTCATAGTGGCTCTACTGGATATTGCAATGACTAGGAACTTCTTCATTTTTCAAAATAACTTCTACGAACAAAGCAAAGGAGTAGCGATGGGCGCGGCCTTTGCTCCAGACTTGGCTATTCTTTTTATGTCCGAATTGGAAAAGGACACCATCCTCTCACACAATAATCCATACAGAGCGATGATCACATCATGGCATCGATACATCGATGATGTCCTCATGATATGGACTGGCCAACTTGAACCTCTCCAGGCTTTCCTGACCTGGCTGAATAACCAATCGCCGGATATCAAATTCACCATGCAATCCAACAGAGAATCGATTGACTTCCTGGATATCAGTATCAAGGAAAAGGAAGGTCACCTCTACACTACTCTTTACCGTAAGCCATCTGAAAGGAATTCCCTGTTAAGATACACCAGTCATCATACCAGGGGCTTAAGAGACAACCTGCCCTTCGGGCAGTTCCTCCGCCTCCGGAGAAACTGTTCCTTTAAAGAAGATTTCTTCAGGGAATCTGATGACCTGATTACCCGTCTAATTGACAGAGGCTATCCCAAACGCCTAGTGAAGAGATCCAGGAAAAGGGCGTGGTTCCAAGACAGGGCAACTTTACTCGAACCAAAGATCAGAAAGACATCACAAGAGCGAATGATATGCGTAACCACCTTCTGCACCGAGAGCAATGCCATCCGCAAAATTGTGAACCAACACTGGAATCTGGTAGGAGAAGTTTTGCAAGTTCCTGACCCTCCTATGCACGCTTTCAAAAGATCAAGGAACGTAAGGGATTCGGTGGTGCGTTCTCTACTGGAAACTCCACCGGCACCGACAATTCGGAACCTATGGAATCTACCTGAACTGCTGGGCCATTTCAAATGTACCAAATGTAAGGCCTGCCCGCTGTGCTTGGAAACCAAGCAAATACGGTACAACAACCAGACAGTAGACCTCAAATCACTGACCAATTGTAACACAAGCGGAGTGATTTATGCGATTCTTTGCCCATGCGACCTTATGTACATTGGACAAACGCAGCAAAAAGTTAAGAACCGCATCTTTCAACACTGTAGCAGGATTCGCTGTACAACCCCAGGGGCCCCTTTGGTTGAGCACTTTACTGAGAAAAACCATCCACCAGAGTCCATTCGCTGGTTGATTATTGAAAAAATCACCCTTGGCCCCCGTGGTGGGAGTCTAGCTGCCGCTCTTGATACAAGGGAATGCAAATGGATGCAGAAGTTCCAGACTATAAACAAGGGACTTAATGAACTGGAGGCCAGTTTCTCACAGATGGCGGGACTCAATCCCGAATAGACCCTGGGATCTGTTTCTCTACCTGCATTTACACATGTGTAAAACTATCAGTTTAAACAACGTGACACCACACACAACACGCTCTGATCAGTCATGAGGAATGTGTACCATATGTGGCTGATTTCAAGCATCAACGTCTAGATGTCTTTTTGTCCATTTGCTGCTTTAAATGCGTAGAGGTGTAACACACTGTAGGACCACCTGGGGTTCCAATGTATTTATCGCTGTTTTCAAGTATTAACGTCTATGTGCAAGCTGTCCGGTCTTAGACATGTTAATTTTGCTGTCATTAATGCTTGAAGGTTAAACATACTGTATCACCACCTGGGGGTCCATTGCTCGACAGTAGACAATGTATTTATATGTAGTCTGTCTGTTCTTAGACTGGTCAACACGGCTGTGACAAATGTAGAGAGGTGTAACATATAGTACTACCATTTTGTGTTCCAATGCCCCGGTGGAAGTCGGACAAGAGACCGTGCACTTCCATATACTCCCATTTACGGAGCCCCTGCCTGGTACTTCACTTGCCAGCACTTGAGATCCTTCCTCTGAAACGACTACGTATAGCCAGTATTGCTCTCCAGACGGGGATACTATCCCTTTAAGAACATCTTTTGGAGCGCGCGAACCAGGCCCCGATCCCATTGGACCGCCGGGTCGAGCCCCTTTTACATCTAGCCTTCACTGGCATTGAGCGCCTGCACCGCGAGTTTCTTCGGATGCAGGCCGCCGGGGAAGTGACAGCGCTGATGCGCGTTCCCATCTAAGAAGGTATGTACAGATTTAACCGGCCGATTGGGCGCCTCGCTAACATATTCGGCCTCCCTCACTCAAGCGCGTCTGTATTAGCGGACCAAGGAAACTTAACAGAGTTCCGCTTTGTCTTTTTAGTGAAACAAACCGGCACCGAGATTTCCACCGCGATTGAACACGCGTTTGAAGTAACAGGGCGGCATTGACCACTAACCCTGTAAGGTAACTGATGTGACACCATTGATCCCTATTTTTTGTAATTTTCAATTGACTTTAGTGCTGTACCTGATTTACCACGACGGCACCCTGTGCTAAAAATAGCCTCCCCTTCTGTTTTTAGACCAACATACCCATCGAGGACAGATCTACCTGTGCCCAGTTTTCGCCGGCACACCAAGTAAGTCCCCTCCTTTACCTGCCCCCGATAGAATCCTTGATTCAATTAAGTATAGGGCCCTGATGGCACCTATTTCATTGTATTTCAGTTCCATTGGAGCATCCAGAAGCCCCCCCTGCGGACGGCACATTCAATGACCGTTTGCTGATGTAGGTAACCACCCACATCACTAACTTGATTATTATCACCACGTCTGCTCACCCTTTGAAAAATTCTGATTTATGTATTTATATTACCCTATAGGCTCTCTTTCCTCTTCCTGATGAAGACCCCAAAATGAGGCTGTGAATCACCCTTCTTGCGTATCAGGGGTCGAAACGTAGAAATACGCCGTTTTTCCTTGACACACCATAGGAGCTAAATAAGAGATGTATTCTCATAATCTATGTGTGATGTAAAATTGGGAACCTTTGCCCATTAATCTGGTTGTAGAGGTTTTTCATTTTTAACTTGGATGCAACTATTATGTCACAACACCTTTACTCTGTCCCCTTCACTTATTCACTTACCCTTCCCTTTTCACAGAGAGCACCGATTTCGAATACGGAATGTAATGATGCAATAATTACATGTCTTTACCATAAATTGTTCTACACAATCTTGGCTATGAATGAATAAAATGCCATAAGGAATGGAAAACAAAAAATGAGATATTCTTTTGATTGTTATCAACTCTAAAGGTGAACGTGGTTCTATCTAAAATTGTATATATATGTATATTATATTTGCCATACTCAGACCATCCTCATATGTACTGACAAACGGACCCAGGTCCTGAGTTTAAGGGCTTACCCCTTTCATACTCACACGGAGTACAGGCTGTGGCGCTAGGTGGGGTAGGATATTCTGAGGGTGGACTTCTTTCTAAGGGTTGCCTCCCTACTGCTAATACAGCCCTTCCCTCCCTGCAGACCTGACCCTGCTAGATTGCATTCCTGCTGACCCTGGACGGAGGGTTCTCTCGTGGCAAGGAAGTCTGTCCTCTAGCTGGTAGTGTACCTGAGAGACCCTAGGGTAGTTGAGTGGACTGGAAATCAGCCCCGCTGTCCAGTAACTGAGAACTGTCTAGAATTTTCAGGAGCTCCACAAGAGTAAAGAAAGGGGCTGAGGAGTACCTTCATCCTCCCCCTCTCACATCCACAAATTGCCTGCACTTGCCCCGACTGTCCACCCCTTACCTGGGCGTAGGAGCGCCGCCGGGTGGTCAACTTCCCCATCTGAAGGACGTGGTGGAGGGTAGGGATGGGCGGATTTTGCGGATCGACGATCCGCGGATTTGCGGATTTGCGGATTTGCGGATTTTGCGGATTTGCGGATCCGCGTATTTGGGCATTTGGTCCCTTGGGTGAGCTGAGCTGTCCATCATAGTGGGTCAATGGCGGGAACACGGTGCACACCGTGAGTGTGTGGGCGGGGCTTCCATGCGAGTGCAAATGCCTCTTGTGTGTGTAAAAGGTCCAATTTTGATCGTTTTTGTAGCATCTTTGTGTGGTTGTGGTGGTCTGACCTCGACTGTTGTTCAACTTACTGATTGCGAACTAGATAGTTTGGGTCAGGGTCCATCTCTCCTTCTTCCTGAGAATCTTATGGTCTTCTTATATGCAATCGCCCCGAAGGGCGCAGGGGTGCCTTGGGTGAGCTGTCCATCATAGTGGGTCAAAGGCGGGAAGACGGTGGACACCGCGAGTGTGTGGGCGGGGCTTCCATGCGAGTGCACATGCCTCTTGTGTGTGTAAAAGGTCTGTCTGAGACCGATCAGAGCAGTAGATGAAGAGACAGAAGCTCCTGGTCACAGGAACAGCACGAGGATTGCGCTCGTGAAAGTCAAGGATGCAAAGGCCTCTATCCAGCATCACAGCTGATTTTCGACGGTAGATTTGGGAAGAAGGCACACCTGCCCAGCCTCGATGACGCGCACTATTGTTTTTGGGCTGATGACTGAGTCACTGAATTGGAGCTTCAACTAGTTCCAGCGACCATGTGTGTGTGTGTTACTATGCAATCGCCCCGAAGGGCGCAGGGGTGCCTTGGGTGAGCTGTCCATCATAGTGGGTCAAAGGCGGGAAGACGGTGGACACCGCGAGTGTGTGGGCGGGGCTTCCATGCGAGTGCACATGCCTCTTGTGTGTGTAAAAGGTCTGTCTGAGACCGATCAGAGCAGTAGATGAAGAGACAGAAGCTCCTGGTCACAGGAACAGCACGAGGATTGCGCTCGTGAAAGTCAAGGATGCAAAGGGCTCTATCCAGCATCACAGCTGATTTTCGACGGTAGATTTGGGAAGAAGGCACACCTGACAGAAGCTTCGGGTCACAGGAAGGGTATGTTGTAACTATTTTACGATGGCGCCGGCAAGCTGCCAGCGCCATCCTAAAATAGTTACTAAATTAGCTTCAACAGGAAGCTCTAATAGATAAAATAAAGCAGGTGCTCGAGCACCTGCTTTATTTTATCTATTAGAGCTTCCTGTTGAAGCTAACTTAGTAACTATTTTAGGATTGCGCCGGCAGCTTGCCGGCGCCATCGTAAAATAGTTACAATAGGCCTGCCAGGTTTCAACTTTTGCCCCCGGAATCCGCCGCTCGCGGATTTACAAATTCGCGGTAAATTCGCTGGAGTTCGCAGATTGCGAATTTACCGAAAATTCGCAAAATCCGCGAGCGGAACGGATTTTGCGCCCACCCTTAGTGGAGGTTAGTGTGGCCATCGGGGTGTTTGTTGCCTGACTCGCAGCTCCAGCTCCGCTGAGGAGTGAACCTGAGGGGGCGCGGCTCTGAGCAGGTCCGGAGGAGGGCCGCTGACTGACTGGGAAGAAGGGAGGGCGGCTTAAGCTGTGAGCCGCTAATCACTCGCGCCTGCCCAGTAGTGCGATTCGCCGAGGAGTGAACCTGAGGGGGCACGGCTCTGCGCAGGTCCGGAGGCGGGCTGCCGGCAGACTGGAGAGAAGGAGGGCGGCTTAAGCTGAGAGCCGCTAATCACTCGCGCCTGACTAGAAATGCGACTTGCCGTGGAATCAACGGAAGCGCCCGACAATGAAACAGGCTGAAGTGAGTTCCAAGGTTCCATCAGCTCGGTGTGACCTTCCCTCAATGCCGGTTCTGTGATAAGTTGACCTGGTCTGTGAGAGAAGTGTCGCCGAAGAGGAGGGAGACTGGCGAAGTGCTCCGGTCTACCGCAACGGAAAGAAAGGAGACAGCTGAAACGAGACTAAAACTTAAGTCGGTCACAAGTAAGGAGGGATCTGAGGGCTGTCGAGGGTCCTAGGGATCAGAGGTGGAAGGTCCTAGCAGTGAGACCCCCCTTCCCCCCATTTGAATACTGTTTAACCTTGTCGTGCTGGCTGGAGAAACCGGGTCGGCGAGGCACTCAAACTGTAACTGTGAAACCACCTGATCTCGACCTGATTATGAAGAGTGAAGTGAAGTAGGGTTCTAGTGTACAACAAGTTTACTAAACCAGTTTAAGTCCGACACTGATCTAGATTGATGACTATTCTTTACCTTACAGAGGCGGAAGGGAGAAATTAACCTTGGCATTTCCTTGACAATTGCCTAGTATAATTTAACTAAACTGAATGTAATAAGTGAGTTTCTAACTAAATGCTTGGGGATACCTCCCTGTTTCTTTGGAGGTGTAAGACTCTTTCTTCCTTAGGTGCCAAGACTGAACAACCTAGAAACTATCTATAATGTGAAGTTCCTTTGACACTTGTTAACCCCATGTGTTAAGAAGCAGTGTATTGTTGAATTGACGGGAGGGGAAGAAATATTTGATGTGAGTAACAACCAAAAGAATATGATGGGATAAGAGAGCACAAAATAATTTTTTTTATAAAAGCGAACCATATTTATCTAAAATTGGTGTAGTGTCATTTTTGAATGGATGGACGCTGAGATACTGTAAGGGTGTGACGCAATTTTAATATTTTTGCCTCTAGGAATTGCCTGTCTTACACTGGGCCAGGCTACCCAATGTGATCTGGAGACCCCAGGTCCAACAAAGGGCTATTTTTGAATTCTACATACACACTACACATGCAATCCACACCATACCAAGACTCTCGCAGCAACCCTTGCCTCTATATACATAATTACCCTCCCTTAGCTGGTGCAAACAATTCAGAAGGACTGGAGAGGTGACACCATGACTATAGCAGATACAAATCAATCAAAGTGACTTTTTAAAACAATATTCACGGTTCTTCGCACGGCATGCAAGAACCCTCTTACGAAGCATTGCACCAAATTATAGGAGCATTTTCAGACAAAAGCCTGAAAGGGAAACCACCACATAGGCTACAAGCAGAACTTCGCTTCTCTATCACGCTATCAGACAGTCCCACCTGGCTGGTCCTGTTGCCTTTATGCTTCCAAAGAAGCAACAACTTAACAGGGCTTCGTGCTAGTTGCTCCGGCACAGTTGCATGAAACACATTGGTGTCACCTGCTACCGACATCATGTCTCCCATAAAGAAAGGCCTGCTTGTTTCCTTTCAAGACTTTAAGAAAGAGCCCCAAGAGTCACTTAAGGTAGACTTGATCTCCTCCAGCGAGGCACTATGAACCGACCTGCATCAGATCACCGCTCAAGACAGATGGAGGATACAATCCAAATGCTCCAAAAAGAGCTACAGACAGCCCTCCTAAAATGTGAAGGTCTTGAAAATGGATTGTGCGGTGATAAAATATAGATCATAGATCTGGAGGAGGAGATAGAGGGTCCCGACCTAGAGGCCCTTGTACCTGGTTTCTTCTCAGAGCTCCTGGGTGGATCGACACCCAAGGTTGGCAGGGTTAATTGGGTTGGCCCAAAGACACCGGAAGAGAGGAAATGCCCAAAGGATGTCCTAGTGAAGTTACATTCATAAAAGACTAAAGAATCCCTTCTTCAGGTGGCTCAGAAGGTGGAGGCAATCACAGTCCAGCTGGCTTATTGCTCTCTTTCTAAGGATATTGCACCTAAGACGTTACTAAGGCACAAACAATTCCGTGCATTAACTGAAAAATTGAGGACAGAACACATCAAGTACCAATGAACATATACTTTTGGTCTGGCCTTTGATCTCCACAACAAACCATGCCATGTCACAGTTCTTGCTGAGGCCTTGTCACTTTTGGACATCCCAAATCCTATTACTCAATCATCTGGGGAGATTCGACGCACCTCCAGTGGCCACAGTTACAGCTCCCAAAACACAATCCAGTGGCTCTCTCAATATCAACTATGTCAATCTAGGAAAAACTGTGCAACCAGTGCTGAACATTGCTCCAATAGGAATATCAATCCTGCACTAACATGAAAGAATCCAAATTGCCCACCCAGACATTATGAAGGCTAAGCGTTACCTAGCCGGCTCCCGAGGACACTACCTACTCTTTGCTGGTGTGCAGCTAAGGCCTGAGGTGATCCTTTGCGAACAGTTTATACAATGGCTTCCTTATTCCATGTCCACTTATTCAGTTTATGCTAATTGTCTTAACTACATATGGTACCATACGGAACTGAATGTGGTTTTAGACCGAAGCACTTGTCATTCCACTTCAATTCAAACCAGAGGCTATGAAACGGAGAAAGAAGGGAGGATTGTTATGGTGAAAGGCCAACTTAGAGGAAGACTGTGTACTTTTGCATTCATGTATGCTCCCAATTCTAATCAGGTCCCATTTATTCACTCACTCTTGACCTTGACGGTCCAGTAAAAAAAGATTATAAAATAAGCCTAGCATACTACAAACAGTTGCTTCAAAGTAAAAAACAAGAGAACTTTACCAACAGAATTATATCTGCCAAAAACTCTCCTAAAGAACTTTTCAAAATAGTAAATACTCTGACCCCCCATTTCCCCAACTATTCCAGCCAGTCAAGAACCGTGCAATAAAATTGCTAAATTCTTTTTTGAAAAGGTTAACGGTATCTACCAAACCTTTTCAGATTCCTCACCCAATGCTAGTAGTGACTTGGCATCTGATCAAAGGAAAGCAAAAGATGACGCCCAATGATTAGGCAGATTTGCCTCTCTAACAAAATCAGACACCCTCAATCTTCTATCTAAGGTAAAGTCAGGCTCCCCATATAAACCCTGCCCTAGGTATGTACTAAAACTAGCAGCAGATCCAGTCACACGAAAACTGAGCTCCATTTTTAACACAATGTATTCAGAAGGATACTTTCCCAGAGTCTGCAAACATGCATCAATCCTGCCCCTGCTGAAGAAACCTGGCCTGGATGCCAATGATCCAAACAATTTTAGACCAATATCCAGTCTACCAATGCCTGCAAAAATCATTGAAAGAAATATGAATGCGCAACTTAACACATTTCTGCTCGACTCTCAAGTACTGCACCCACCTCAGTATGGTTTTAGAGAGGGCCAAATTACAGAAAGTGGGCTGCTCAAATCCACAGAAGAGATTAGAACCGTCCTGGACCAGGGAGGAAAGGCAGCATTGATCATTTTAGACCTCTCTGCAGCATTCAACATGGTTAATCATGCTCTATTGATGGACCGATTGGAGTCAGAGGTACAGCTTGGAAACTTCTCCAATCCTTCCTTTCTGATAGAATGCAAACAGAACAATTTCTAATATATATATGTCCTCATTGGCACCCCAATCGAATCCTTTGGCTTTGCCTTGACTTCCTATGCGGATGACACCCAAATTTTGGTATCCATTCAACCTGAACCGTTCCAGGAAACGGCATCCAGACTTCAGGACTGTATGAACACGGTGGGTAGTTGGATGGCACTAAACTGCTTGAAACTCAACTATAGCAAAACGGATGTCGTGCTATTTGGCAACAACCCCTGATTGCTGGCCCAAGGCGTCCGGTTCACTCCCCACTCCTACAGGGAAAGTGAAGAATTTGGGAGTTTGGATAGACGACAAATTGAGTTTCAGAGACCAGGTCAATACAGTGGCCTCATCAGCCAGTACATCCTCAGAAAAAAATGATGCCACTACTACCCAAAGATGCACAACAAACAGTCGTCACGGCAGTAATAATGTCCAGATTGTACTACTGCAATAGTCTATATCTTAAGAACGCAGCAGTCAGACTCCTCACAGGCACGCCAAAGTTTGACTCAATCTCAGCCAAAATGAAAAAACTTCACTGGTTGCCAGTTAGGAAGCACACTCAATTTAAGTCCCTCTGTCTGGTGTTTAAAGTCCTTCAGGGACCTGGACCAGAATATTTTAAACAACAATTTCGCTGGTATACGCCTCATAGAACACTACGATCTTCAGAGGCAAGATTCATAACTGTCCAGAGGGTAAAAAAAGCCACTTGGGGAGGAAGAAGCTTCACTGGGAATGCAGCCAGAGCATGGAATGCTCTGCCATTATATCTCCGAATCATGACCAATCTTCTGGCCTTCAGGAAGGCACTGAAAATATGGTTGTTTACTAACTAATCTTACCATCCTCTCCCACGCCTTTCAATCCTCTATAGGCATTCACACAGCGCCAGGACACCTTCGGGTAGCAGTTGCAAAATAGAAATGCCAATAACATTAACACTAACATTAACGATTTGCTGTGAAAGACATCGTCATGATAGGTGACTGTAACCTTACTTGGCACTCAGGTTAGGACGACACTCACCCCCAAAAATCGTCCAAAGGCAATTTACCCAAAACTCTTAAACAGTCATTTCAAGCATTCGGTCCTGGAGAACACTAGAGAACACATTATTCTCCGCACACATCAAACATATGCTAGATAAAACTATGTTTTTCCTAGCCAAGCTCTTGGGCAAGATTTGCTAGATGCTTCAATTCTTCCCATCACTATTTCAGACCACGCACCAGTCTCAGTAACATTAGATTGGGGTACTTCACCACCAGGTTATCTCTGCAATTTTTCTCAAAACCTCTGGCTAGAGATCCCCTTCTTCATAATGATCTTAGAAAGACTAGTAGAGAGTTTTTCCAACCCTTGAGGATGCCACACCTCTTGTTAATAGCATGTATAATGGGAAAATGTACTAACTGCCCTTAATAAACAAAGAGCATCTGAATGAGTGGCACTTAAAACAGAACTATGGCAACTTGAACAGACTCACAAAACTACACCAACACTTGCAAGCTCTTCAGCAGAAAGTCACAGCAGTGAGGGGAAAACTTGACACTATTTATAATAATAGAGCAGGATTTACATTTTTACAGCTTAAGCACACATCCTACACACAGGGTAATAAAGTGGACACCCATCTAGCATGCCAACTTCGTACTAAGTGAGAAAAGGAATATATAGATGACATTCTCCAAGAATCGAGACTCCTGTTGACTTATGACTCAGAAAAAGGCTGCATATTTGGGGATTTTTTTAACAAGCTTTATATGGCAGAACAGGTCAACACTCAGTCTCGACTGGATTACCTGGCAGGAGTGGAACTTCCTCAGTTGATGGAATCTCTACAAAGCTATCCATTCCCTAAAACTCCACAAATCACCTGGGGCAGAGGGCCTCACTGCTCAATTCTATAAGATTTTTAGCTCTTACCTCCTCCTACACCTGACCTCTCTTTTGAAATATATTGCTCAGGGCAATTACACCTTCTGTGAGTGAGGCCCTGGGAATGATACTACAGAAGCCAGGGAAAGATTCCTGCACCTGTGATTCCTACAGGCCCATTGCTCTGCAGCATGATGCCGGACTTGGGGCAGACAGACCCATAATTATCTGAGACGAGTCCTTCACCTGATTGAGAAAGCCACATATAAGCAAATAACAGAAGGTGGAGGCAATCACAGTCCAGCTGGCTTATTGCTCTCTTTCTAAGGATATTGCACCTAAGACGTTACTAAGGCACAAACAATTCCGTGCATTAACTGAAAAATTGAGGACAGAACACATCAAGTACCAATGAACATATACTTTTGGTCTGGCCTTTGATCTCCACAACAAACCATGCCATGTCACAGTTCCTGCTGAGGCCTTGTCACTTTTGGACATCCCAAATCCTATTACTCAATCATCTGGGGAGATTCGACGCACCTCCAGTGGCCACAGTTATCAATCAATCAATCAGGAGTTTGTTAAAGCGCGACTACTCACCCGTAAGGGTCTCAAGGCGCTAGGGGTGGGGGGGTTGGGGGGTGCAGGTTCCATTCCATCAAGGAGGGGGTCTGTCGAAGAGCCAGGTTTTGAGGTTTCTTGCGAAGATGGGGAGCGATGTTGTCTGTCTGAGGTGGAGCGGAAGGGCGTTCCATGCTTTGGCCGCGAGGAAGGAGAAGGAGCGGCCTCCCAATCTGGTCTTTCTGGTGCGGGGGACCACAGCGTAGGAAAGCTGGGCTGATCGTAGGGTCCTTTGGGGTGCGTGGAATTTGAGTCGACTGTTCAGGTATGCTGGTCCGGTGCCGTGGAGGGCCTTGTGTGCGTGGGTGAGCATCTTAAAGGTGATTCTCGCCTCGACGGGGAGCCAGTGGAGTGTGCGCAGGTGCTGGGAGATGTGGCAGTGTTTTGGCAGGTTGAGGACCAGTCTTGCGGCGGCGTTCTGGATGTTCTGTAGCTTGCGGATGAGGTTTTTGTTTATTCCGGCGTAGAGTGCGTTGCCGTAGTCGAGTCTGCTGGTGACCAGGGCGTGAGTGACTGTCTTTCGGTGTTCGAGGGGGATCCATTTGAAGGTCTTACGAAGGAGGCGGAGGGTGTGGAAGCAGAAGGATGAGACAGAGTTGATCTGGCGGTCCATTTTGAGCTCGGAGTCCAGGATGATTCCCAGGTTGCGTGCGTGGTCTGTGGGGGTTGGCGGGTTTCCGAGGGCGGTGGGCCACCAGGTGTCACTCCAGGCGTTGGGGTTTGGGCCCATGATGAGTACTTCTGTTTTGTTGGTGTTTAGTTGTAGGCAGCTGTTTTTCATCCATTTGGCGACGGCTTCCATGCCTTCTCGAAAGTTGCGTCTGGCGGTGTTGGGCTCGTTGGATAGGGAGAGGATGAGCTGGGTGTCGTCTGCATATGACACGATGTTGAGTCCGTAGGTTCTGACGATGGGGGCAAGTGGAGCCATGTAGACGTTGAAGAGCGTCGGGCTGAGGGAGGAGCCCTGGGGGACTCCGCAGGTGATAGGTGTGGGGTCCGAGAGGAAAGGGGGGAGTCTGACCCGCTGCGTCCTGCTGGAGAGGAAGGAGCAGATCCAGTCGAGGGCCTTGTCCTGGATTCCTGCATCGTAGAGTCTGCGTATTAGGGTGCGGTGGGAGACTGTGTCGAACGCCGCTGATAGGTCGAGGAGGATGAGGGCTACTGTTTCTCCTTTGTCCAGTAAGGTGCGGATGTCGTCTGTTGCGGCGAGGAGGGCGGTTTCCGTACTGTGGTTTTTTCTGAAGCCGGATTGGGAGGAGTCGAGGATGTTATGTTCTTCAATGAATGTGGCGAGTTGGCTGTTGATGGCTTACAGCTCCCAAAACACAATCCAGTGGCTCTCTCAATATCAACTATGTCAATCTAGGAAAAACTGTGCAACCAGTGCTGAACATTGCTCCAATAGGAATATCAATCCTGCACTAACATGAAAGAATCCAAATTGCCCACCCAGACATTATGAAGGCTAAGCATTACCTAGCCGGCTCCCGAGGACACTACCTACTCTTTGCTGGTGTGCAGCTAAGGCCTGAGGTGATCCTTTGCGAACAGTTTATACAATGGCTTCCTTATTCCATGTCCACTTATTCAGTTTATGCTAATTGTCTTAACTACATATGGTACCATACGGAACTGAATGTGGTTTTAGACCGAAGCACTTGTCATTCCACTTCAATTCAAACCAGAGGCTATGAAACGGAGAAAGAAGGGAGGATTGTTATGGTGAAAGGCCAACTTAGAGGAAGACTGTGTACTTTTGCATCCATGTATGCTCCCAATTCTAATCAGGTCCCATTTATTCACTCACTCTTGACCTTGACGGTGCAGTAAAAAAAGATTATAAAATAAGCCTAGCATACTACAAACAGTTGCTTCAAAGTAAAAAACAAGAGAACTTTACCAACAGAATTATAACTGCCAAACACTCTCCTAAAGAACTTTTCAAAATAGTAAATACTCTGACCCCCCATTTCCCCAACTATTCCAGCCAGTCAAGAACCGTGCAATAAAATTGCTAAATTCTTTTTTGAAAAGGTTAACGGTATCTACCAAACCTTTTCAGATTCCTCACCCAATGCTAGTAGTGACTTGGCATCTGATCAAAGGAAAGCAAAAGATGACGCCCAATGATTAGGCAGATTTGCCTCTCTAACAAAATCAGACACCCTCAATCTTCTATCTAAGGTAAAGTCAGGCTCCCCATATAAACCCTGCCCTAGGTATGTACTAAAACTAGCAGCAGATCCAGTCACACGAAAACTGAGCTCCATTTTTAACACAATGTATTCAGAAGGATACTTTCCCAGAGTCTGCAAACATGCATCAATCCTGCCCCTGCTGAAGAAACCTGGCCTGGATGCCAATGATCCAAACAATTTTAGACCAATATCCAGTCTACCAATGCCTGCAAAAATCATTGAAAGAAATATGAATGCGCAACTTAACACATTTCTGCTCGACTCTCAAGTACTGCACCCACCTCAGTATGGTTTTAGAGAGGGCCACATTACGGAAAGTGGGCTGCTCAAATCCACAGAAGAGATTAGAACCGTCCTGGACCAGGGAGGAAAGGCGGCATTGATCATTTTAGACCTCTCTGCAGCATTCAACATGGTTAATCATGCTCTATTGATGGACCGATTGGAGTCAGAGGTACAGCTTGGAAACTTCTCCAATCCTTCCTTTCTGATAGAATGCAAACAGAACAATTTCTAATATATATATGTCCTCATTGGCACCCCAATCGAATCCTTTGGCTTTGCCTTGACTTCCTATGCGGATGACACCCAAATTTTGGTATCCATTCAACCTGAACCGTTCCAGGAAACGGCATCCAGACTTCAGGACTGTATGAACGCGGTGGGTAGTTGGATGGCACTAAACTGCTTGAAACTCAACTATAGCAAAACGGATGTCGTGCTATTTGGCAACAACCCCTGATTGCTGGCCCAAGGCGTCCGGTTCACTCCCCACTCCTACAGGGAAAGTGAAGAATTTGGGAGTTTGGATAGACGACAAATTGAGTTTCAGAGACCAGGTCAATACAGTGGCCTCATCAGCCAGTACATCCTCAGAAAAAAATGATGCCACTACTACCCAAAGATGCACAACAAACAGTCGTCACGGCAGTAATAATGTCCAGATTGTACTACTGCAATAGTCTATATCTTAAGAACGCAGCAGTCAGACTCCTCACAGGCACGCCAAAGTTTGACTCAATCTCAGCCAAAATGAAAAAACTTCACTGGTTGCCAGTTAGGAAGCACACTCAATTTAAGTCCCTCTGTCTGGTGTTTAAAGTCCTTCAGGGACCTGGACCAGAATATTTTAAACAACAATTTCGCTGGTATATGCCTCATAGAACACTACGATCTTCAGAGGCAAGATTCATAACTGTCCAGAGGGTAAAAAAAGCCACTTGGGGAGGAAGAAGCTTCACTGGGAATGCAGCCAGAGCATGGAATGCTCTGCCATTATATCTCCGAATCATGACCAATCTTCTGGCCTTCAGGAAGGCACTGAAAATATGGTTGTTTACTAACTAATCTTACCATCCTCTCCCACGCCTTTCAATCCTCTATAGGCATTCACACAGCGCCAGGACACCTCCGGGTAGCAGTTGCAAAATAGAAATGCCAATACCATTAACACTAACATTAACGATTTGCTGTGAAAGACATCGTCATGATAGGTGACTGTAACCTTACTTGGCACTCAGGTTCGGACGACACTCACCCCCATAAATCGTCCAAAGGCAATTTACCCAAAACTCTTAAACAGTCATTTCAAGCATTCGGTCCTGGAGAACACTAGAGAACACATTATTCTCCGCACACATCAAACATATGCTAGATAAAACTATGTTTTTCCTAGCCAAGCTCTTGGGCAAGATTTGCTAGATGCTTCAATTCTTCCCATCACTATTTCAGACCACGCACCAGTCTCAGTAACATTAGATTGGGGTACTCCACCACCAGGTTATCTCTGCAATTTTTCTCAAAACCTCTGGCTAGAGACCCCCTTCTTCATAATGATCTTAGAAAGACTAGTAGAGAGTTTTTCCAACCCTTGAGGATGCCACACCTCTTGTTAATAGCATGTATAATGGGAAAATGTACTAACTGCCCTTAATAAACAAAGAGCATCTGAATGAGTGGCACTTAAAACAGAACTATGGCAACTTGAACAGACTCACAAAACTACACCAACACTTGCAAGCTCTTCAGCAGAAAGTCACAGCAGTGAGGGGAAAACTTGACACTATTTATAATAATAGAGCAGGATTTACATTTTTACAGCTTAAGCACACATCCTACACACAGGGTAATAAAGTGGACACCCATCTAGCATGCCAACTTCGTACTAAGTGAGAAAAGGAATATATAGATGACATTCTCCAAGAATCGAGACTCCTGTTGACTTCTGACTCAGAAAAAGGCTGCATATTTGGGGATTTTTTTAACAAGCTTTATATGGCAGAACAGGTCAACACTCAGTCTCGACTGGATTACCTGGCAGGAGTGGAACTTCCTCAGTTGATGGAATCTCTACAAAGCTATCCAATCCCTAAAACTCCACAAATCACCTGGGGCAGAGGGCCTCACTGCTCTCTCTTTTGAAATATATTGCTCAGGGCAATTACACCTTCTGTGAGTGAGGCCCTGGGAATGATACTACAGAAGCCAGGGAAAGATTCCTGCACCTGTGATTCCTACAGGCCCATTGCTCTGCAGCATGATGCCGGACTTGGGGCAGACAGACTCATAATTATCTGAGACGAGTCCTTCACCTGATTGAGAAAGCCACATATAAGCAAATAACAATGGTGTTCATAGGCCTTAATGTTGAAAATGCCTGTGACATCATGAATTTGCCATTTTTATTTCTTACACTGAAGCACATCTTTTTCTCTGATTCGTTCATTACAATGATATGAGCAAACCATGCCACGCAAAGATCAAGGGTCTTAACAAATGGGGTCAGCTCTGATCCCTTTCACCTTGAGAGAGGGACAAGACAGGGATGTACCCTTTCACTGCTTTTATTTGCTTTTAGCATTGAACCATTAGCAGCCAAGATCTGTTCCCCCTCATCTATCCAGGGCTTCATGTTTAGTGAAATAGATCATAAAATATATATCCGTATTTGCAGATGATGTATGCTTTTGACTCTGACCTCACCTACCTCCTCACTATGGGTCCTACAGGAAGAATTGTGAGCGTTTGAAGGAATTGCGGTCTTCTTTTATTAAACTGACCAAATCCTTCCTGCTCAACTTGACATTACCCAACACTGACACCGAGACCCTGGTGGCCTTTGCACCATTCCAATGGGTGAAACAAGATATTACTTATCTATGTATAAAAGTCACACCCAGTTATCAAGCCTAAATCTTACCAACTATCCTCTTCTGCTTCGTCAGTTGAAAGCTGATTTCAGGCGTTGGACTGCTATGCAGTGCATACCTCATGTCTGCGTCACATCAATGCAATCAAGATGACAGTCCTGCCTAATGTTCTTTATTTGTTTCAAGGCCTTCTTGTTGAACTATATCAAGACTATCTCCCGACCTTGCATACTATCATTATGCATTTTGTTTGGTAAAATCGTAGAGCCCGGTTGCGGTTTAGAATTCTTGGGTTTACGAAAGATGCCGGAGGACTAGCTCTCCCCAATTTCCACCTCTATTATAAAAGTGGCCCAACTACGGGTCATAACAGAGTGGTCCCACCAGGAATCGGCCAAACAATGATTACATATGGTTAGAGCTATATTGAGGCGAGTTATCTGGGATATAATATGGAAACCGAGAGCAGAACACCCATCCAACACTTACCTGAGCACCGCCACGAAAATGACTTTGAAGATTTGGGATGAGATAAATAGGACTGTAGAATGGACTACTTTCCCCTCACTGTATATGCCCATCCACTATAAGTCAACCTTCTTACCTGCATTATTGCCCGGAACCTTTGATGCATGGAGGGAGGGTGGTTGCCTCAAACTTTTAGATCGTTTCTATGACTAGGATCTTTTGACCTTTGAAAATTTCCAGCGCAATTTCCACCTAGCCGATTCAGAATGCTATCGCTATACCTAATTGAAACACTGGGCCTTGCGGTCTGAAGTTAGAGCAGCAGCCACTAGTGGTCAATATTAGTAGCTGCATTTCTCCCTGTAAAAATGGGGCGATTAACATTTTCCCCATCTGTAAGAAATTAAATTTAGATATTATCATATTCAGTGCCATGCCATATTCACAGTGGGGGAAGTGTAGAAAGTGTTCATCGTCATGTTCATTATTATTCCTCTTCCTAAACCCACACACATTTGTCTTAGATAGAGGGCATAGCTGTATATTAAAATCGCCCACCCAAACGATAATAGCTGGTTTCCTAATATGTTCCAGCATATTTTCAACTTCTTCTTCTAGTGCATGGATAACAGAATCCCGGTTATTAACAAATATGTTGTTATAAAAATTGACCAAAATCGTATCACTGCCTTCTTTAAAATGAAGCCACATAAACTTCAACCCACTTATTCATTTTAAATGCAGGCAGTTTGATGGAAACGAGGATTAGCAGGCCTCCCTTAGCTCTACCAGTTATTGATGCTACAGCAGGTGTTAAATATTGGAGGGATTTGTTAGCATGAGATGAAAGCCATTTTGTATTTCTGGCAGCCATTTTGTTTGTCATGTGCTGCCATGTGCTCACCATGTGCATGTCCTCCCTCACTGTTGACTGCTTTTGTAATCTGCCTAGAAACAAACTATATTTAGCATCTTCCACCTTCGCACATACCCAGAAGGGCCTGGCTAGTAGAATGCACCTGCTTCTCTAGTATAACTGTTAGGCTATTTTTGCTGCTGTATGGAGTAACTCTCCACCCACTTTGTTGAGCAAGCAGATCTTGTATGCCCATATTAGTCATTTTGCATGCTTACATGAGCCAGGACTGCCCCTTGGTCTTATGATGACTATGTAACCATAAGCATATATAAGGCCTCTGTTTTCTGTACTCCTCAGACTGCCTCATTCAGTTGCCAAGGCTTCTGTGTGACGTAGTCTCACACATTTAAGGTTAATAAAGATGCTCTTTTATATTTCAGCTTCTGTGCCAATTTCTTCTTTGTTGGTTTTAAAGGACCAAGTATCAGTGGGACCCCTAAGAAGGTTTCTATTTTCTACAAATGGCGCTCCAACGTGGACCTCATCAGAGAAGTGGCTATCTAAGTGAGTGATCTTGTCAGGAGACAAATCTACTGTGGAGGACAGGACAGGACTCTACTAAGGAGGTACTTTGTGCATGGAGATTCTAGGGATTCTCTGTCTCTGCAGCCCAGTATATTTCTGATCTTCCTGATTTTGATCCTCCATATGATGTCACTCCAGACTGAGAACCTTTTTGGCGTGAGTATTCTAAAAAGACCGTTAGGTCATTCAGAACTTGGCAGTTAGAATTTGGACAACCATTTGTTTGGTAAGAGTCGTTCAGCTGCCCTTGCTGTTGGTTTGATGCCTTGGATTGGTAAGGTAGTTTAGTAACGCTTACTGTGGCTTTGGAACTTTGGAATTTGTGTTGGCCAACTTTGGATTTGTAAGGGATAGATATACGAATTGCAATTTGTGTAGGCAGGTAATGAGGAGATTTTTCTCTGTTTCACTTTGTTTGAACGGCGCAACGTACGAAGAGTACCTTAAGTGCTACTTTGGGTATAATATTTGCATATTCTGCAATAATTTTGGCATGCCTGTTTCAAGCACACATCGAAGAATAAAATCTATAGAGAAACTGTCACCTTGGCTGGGGTAGAAAAGAAAATCTTGTCGCATCCGGCCGTTATCCCGGAAACTTTGAAAGGTTGGCAAGATGAGTTATCGACCTTAAAAGGAGAGTTGGGTTCAGTTTTAAACGCGCGAGTCCTTCAGAGATGGGAGGCCAGTAAGCTAGCACATTTTGAATATGAATAATACACATTGGCCCAGCACACTTTTGAAAACAATTTGTTACAGATAAATAAAGCAATAACAATTTTTTTCAATTTCACGAAAAAGTCGATGTTTTCAGTTTGCAGTAATTCTTTATTGTTCAATCTTTTAAAAGCTTTTGGACAGCATCACTTTTGGAACCGCCAACGCGTTTCGTCCCATCCAGGGACTTCTTCAGGGCTTGAACAATTCGTATGATCTATACTAGTTGTAAATTTCTTATGAGTTCTGGTTGATAGTGTCTTGTAAATCCTTAATGATGACAATCTAGAAGAAAAATTTCTGGTCAGAGACCCTTTATATATTCACAGTCGCTGTTTGTTAAATTTCACTTTTGGTCCTTAATTCATGTGGTTTAGGACATCATATTTGTTCATGGGATGGTCAATTTGAAAAGGTAACGACCCGGATATGATAGTTCGGGTCCGGAAAAGGGTCCTTCGATCGTCTCAGCTCCAACCAGGGATCACTTCAACCCGGCAGGGCTGCCCCCTCTCCCCGCTGCTATTTGACCTATATATAGAACCCTTCACCCAACGACTTAGGGACGGTTGCAACATCAAGTCTTTTTCTTATATGGGATGGGAGAGGAAGGTGGCCCTGTATGTGGATGACATTTTCATCTTTTCATCAGACCTCCATACCGCTCTCCCCTCGGTAATTGCTCTGGCTTATGAATATGGTGAGATATCCGGATATCAAATCAACGCATCCAAAACTGAGATGATGCTATGGAATGACCCTGAGCCGGTGGCAGGGGCTCAGTTGAGTCATTCTATGCGTTACCTTGGTCTCACCATCGTCAAAGACATAGACAAAATTGCAACGCAAAATTTCTCTATGGTAGCAAGAGAGTGTAGAAGACTTATGAAGTCCTGGTCTTCACTCCCGCTTTCCTTTCTGGGTAGACTGGGCCTTGTTAAAATGTCTATTTTGCCCAAAATCTCATTCCTGTTTAATACTGTCCCACTTTATTTTGAGCCTTCCATCATAGCAAAATTGCAAAGTGATATTAGTTCTTTTATTTGGAATAACCGCACATCTCGAATAGGATGGAAAAAAATCAGGCGTAGGAGAGAAAAAGGGGGTCTTGCAGCCCCAGATCTACAACTATATGTGTGGGCTTTTCAATTCTCCCATGCCAGGATGCTGCTTAAGATGCCTTCGAACCTGGGAATAGGTTCTATGTTTTCTGCATTACTTAGAGGAGAGGGAGTGGGCCAACAGGGTTTTTTGTTTAAATTTGGGGATCCTAAGTTTTTTAAAAAGGTGAAGCTGAAAATTCTGTTGGTGAGTTACAACGGGGTAGACCCTAAGGACTCTCTGACCTGGGTCAGTTAATCAGGTACATATAGAAGTGGTCGGAGTCTGATATGAACAGTAGCAAATATCTCAAAGCATCACAAATTTTTCAGTGAATCACTTTCATTATATCTAAGCCACAAATGTCACTCGAAATAGAACAGGTTCATACATTCGGTGCATATTTATTTTGCACATCTTAATTTATAAAATGCGTAAATTCCAAACATTAAAGTAGAAGATATTGCAATTGATGCATTGACAATATAAATCAACTTAGAAAAAACACATTTCTATACAATAAATACATTCAGGTATGTCGACGCGCTCACGGTGCATAGAGAAGAAGGTATTTAGAAGGGATGGGTGTGTGGGGGTAGAAGTGGGGACCGGGTAAAGGTGGTGTGACTAGGTTATAATCACAGTGAAAAGTGAAAGCCTTTACAGTCTATATACAGATCAATGGGTTCCAAAATAATCTCAAGCATAGGTTCCGTGATCATCCATTATTGAGTCCTATGCTTGGAGCGATATAGGTAATGCGAAAATAATGAGTGCATCAGATACACTCATTATTTTCGCATTACCTATAGGCGCTCCTGCCACACCACACGTCCTGATGAAGACCCCAGCCTGAGGTTCTGAATCACCCTTACCTTCAGGGGTCGAAACGTCGACAACCGATACTGTTTATCGCTCCAAGCATAGGACTTATGCAGAGCGATTTTTTGGTGTTCTGCCAGACAAAGCTAGTGAATTGACAGTATTTTGCCTTCTTGGAAATAAAACAGTTTGTTGGGCTGTTTTTTTGCAGTCTTTTGGAATACTATTGAGAAGCGCTTCTTGTAAATATGACTTACAACTAGTATTTACAAATGTTTTGGTTTAAGTACAGTCTGTGCGATGTCCTTTGTTTCTGTCTTAAGTGTTGATCTGTGGGTTAAATGTGTGTTTAAATGTCTATGTGGGTTTTCACATTAGTGATACTTCTGTAAGTAAATAGCAATTGCGCTATTTGTGAAATAATGGCTCTTGAGCACGCTGTGTTGTGTGATTCTGAGAGTATGACCCCTTCTGTATATGTCTGGAATGAGCTCAATGTGTGTTTGTGTTTTCTTGCTGTCATCAGTCTGTTATGCAAAATGTCATTTAATTAATATTAAATAAAAATTGAATAAAAATCCAGAATTGAACCATATTATATGCTAAATAATTATACGTCACTATTTAAATCATAGAGTAAGCAACTATGCACATGTACAAACTGCTAATGCTTAAAAGATAAAAATAGAATTCACATTCAATAGGAATAAAATAGGCCTCAAAAACGAAATTGTGTGTTTTGTAATAAATAAACAATTATAAAGCTTTTTTCTTAGATGCATTGTATTAGATATTAACAGGCAAACACATCATCTGAGTAAATTGGATTTTGCTGAACTAAAACACATATCATAGAACATGCATTGAAATGCCTCAGTTTTAGATAGACTTCCACCGTGCTTACGTTTCAACACTGAAAAAAGCATTCCTCAGCTGTGTTTTAACTGCCCGCTTAGCAGCAGCTGTTGTTTTGATTGTAGGCCACTGAGAGACAGGAATGTTGACTCAGCCAGGACTTTGTCAGTTAAAACACGGGGTAAAATCCTGCATTTCAGACTGCTATTTTAAAAAGTTACAAAAATCTTGTTCATTATTTTGAATAACAGGAAAACTTTTAACGTAAGTGTTTCCTTTCTTAAAGCCTTTTTTTATAAGCATATTCGTGGTTCTGATGTTAAATAATTGACCTTTTAAAAAGATGCGCAAACATGTTTCATGTTTCAAGTTAGGCTTCTGTGCTTAGGCTTGTGAATGAATGTGTCTAAATATGATAGGGAAGGGATGCAGCTTGCTTTTCATGTGGAATTATCAAAACATTTTTTTTTTTTTTTTTTAGTAATTATGAAAAATATTTAAATAAATGAGAGCTTTTAAATTCGTTTTTTAATATTTATAAAGCTTAATACTCATACTGTGACCTCCTAGCATTAAAATTAAATTTAAGTTATGTTGTACCGCATAATGAGGATATTTGCATATGGAATTTCACTCTGCGCAGGCGTAAAAAACTCATTTTTATAACGGTATATATGATTATTTCTGATTTCTCACTCCTGGGCTATCTAGAGAATATTTTGAGGATGACTATTATGCAAATAAATTATAGGATATTCATTTTTAAGTGCCCCAAATATCAAAGTCGAAATTGGTCAAAATTCAATATTTAAACAGCATTTTTTCTCATTCAGAGCAGCCTAAAGTGCCTTAGGCTTCAGTAAATGCATACATTTAGGTATAATACAAATAGCTGACTTCTATATTGTTAGACAAGTATATTGCACACTGCTTATAATTGAAAATATGTATAAAAAACCAGCAGAAGTTTTGACAAACAGGGGAATGGGTCAGCTTTCTGTTTTCAGGGTGACTTTGAATAGGGAAAGCTGCATGGAAAATTTGCACCCAGAATAGGACAGCTGGGGAGAGTTAAAAGTCAGTTCTATATTTAGAAGCCTGGCAGAGCTACCAGAGCAAGTTCTGCTTTGACATTTTGACATCTGAAACTTTTTGAAAGACACAATGGTAGCGCAGGAAAAGAAGGAGGAGTTGTGCTTATTTTATTTTTTTTGCCTGGCAAAAACACGTTTTTATGCACTGATTTGAATACACCACAATACAATTGTATATGTGAGCTTGGCCACATATATACGGCACTAATGCTTTTAGTTTGGTGCTTACTAGGGCTGAGCTAATGGGATTTATTTTTAATTAATTCACCCTCATGTTACATTTGTACATTTGCTAAAAGGATTGGGGTTTGGGTATTCATATTCTTTACCTCCTCAAAAGTGCTATGTACCTCCTATAACTTTGTTTATGGTCAGTTGCTATAAATAGGGGTTGATAGTGTTGACAGAAGTGAAACCTGTTTCAGGTTTCCTACTGTCAAAATGGGGGAAGAAGGCTAGCTCCTCTACAAATTAACGCTAGGTAATATGTATATTTCTTTCTCTTTTTCTAAAAAATGTTTTAGCCTCTCTAAATTGTCTGTGAAATAGCAATGAGACATTTAATTGGCTATTTGTTCCCTTATTTTGACCTTTAAGGGGAGCTAGATGTGGATACTTTTTGTTCTAAAATTCTTAGGTGATAACACCATTATTGTATGTCTTTCCATGCTACATAGTTTTGCAAGGGCATTGCTAAATTTTTATTAGCTAGTCTGTGTAAATAAACTTACAGTCCTAATTAGAGCTGATGTTGCATAGTTTGGATCATGAAAAGTAGAACTCAGGGAAGATGCCCATGTGATCCTTAGCAAAAAATGTTTTGAAGGAAATGTTGTTTTATAGAACCCTGTTAAATTAGCAGTTTTAGATTTTTCTGCTGCTCCTATTACATGAGAGCATGGTCCTAAAACATACAATGTAGGTGCTTTTATTAAGAAGAATCATTTTAGAAGTGTCTGCAGTCCTGTACAAGTAAAGTTTATGAGCAAACGTGTACAACATTTCCTTTTTTGAGGGTTTTCAGATTAGTACACAGGAATACACCAATGTAAGATTTTAGAGTATGTCTGTGTTGTTTTTCTCTTTTTCCACTGAATTTAGTAAATTAATACAGCCTTCCTTGACTGCTTGGGATTAGGTGATGTATTACTCTTGTTCACCAAAGAGTTCCTTTTATACTTGCCAATAGGTCCAGGCTGTTGTTTTTTTCTCTCTCATAGATAGATGAAAGTGGTTCTTGGGCGCCTTGCTAATATATGGGCCGTCCCAAGACTAGGAAGTATTCTAAGACTATCCTCTCTGTTGATAGACTGTTTCTGTGCCTTGTTTAAAGACCTTTTGTTCTGTTCACCAATAGATTATTGCTGCCTTACAACCATTGCCAGAGGGGCCCGGACATCAGATTCAGCCTGGGGAGTCAGCGTCAGCACCAGTCCAGCTTGAAGCCAAAGTGAAGGTAACCAGCACAGGCATTGCTGGCAACTAGGACCTCAGTGAAGGCGGAAGCCCTGTGATCAAGTGTATACCCCTGCCACTCTCTTGGGTGAAAGACGGGGTCAAAAATCAGAAAGGAGAAAATGTGGATCATGTCCAGCTGAGAGTCACAGACCGACCAGAATGGGGAGGAGGCCTTACTTGAGGTGACCATCAGGCCTCTGAATCCTGGTCCTAAAGTGAATGCAAGTTTGCTCCTTTGATTGTTGGTCGAGATACCTGGGTACACTGGATGCAATGTGTAGCCCCAACGAATGAGCAGCGCGCCAGCAGAGCAATACGGGAGTTAGGGAAGGACTTGAGATTAGGGTACAGGTGCTGTGTCTCTGATGCCTGTTAGATTGAAGTGAAGAAAACTGGTGCACTGCCTGAGACACTGGACAGGATCGCTAAGAGCATTTGCCTGGTGGGTGACTGCCCTATCTGGAAAGAAGAGACTTTTTTTCTTTGAAACTGGGCTGTGATTCTTGAGTTGCGAGTTGTGCAGCTCCACCATGGAAACAACAAGAGCCTGCCTGTGAGGCTCAAACGGAGCTCTGGCTTGGTTGTACGGCAGCTTCAATTTCCCCAAGGACTTCTTCTTTTTGTCAATAATGTACCCCTTTAGTCGTCCCATTTTTGAGGAGGAGCAGCCCTTTGCAGCACTTCGTCCGAATTCCTATGGCCCTGTGTGGTCCTCCTGGTCCCAGATATGATTGAATTTCTAGCTGTCATAAAAGGAAAATGTAACAGTCAATTGGAAAATGTTTTTATTAGATATGTGTTGTTATCTATTCTGAAATTTAAACTGAATAGTCACTGAAATGCATAGGAGCCCTTAAAATGTTTACTAGATGATTTTAGGATTTGCTTTTGCTTAGGAGTAGAAAAATGATAATTCTATTTGTAATAGTGGTCATTAATTCCTCCTGCTATCTGTATGTTAATTATGACCCAATGCTTCATTCACTTTGTGTTCCTGCTTATACCTTACATGTACCCTCATAATGAAATGTTTAGAAAGGAAAATGCCCACCCAGCAATGAATTAGGATATTGATAAATTTATGAAAATGAATGTGCAAATATTTTCTATGTTCCTATTGGATCATAGGAATGTCTTTAGCTCATGCTAAAAGGGCCATCTGTTAAATATTGGAGGGATTTGTTAGCATGAGCTGAAAGCCATATTGTATTTCTGGCAGCCATTTTGTTTGCCATGTGCTGCCACGTGCTCGCCATGTGCTCTGTCCTCCCTCAGTGTTGACTGCTCTTGTAATCTGCCTAGAAACAAACTATATTTAGCATCTTCCACCTTCGCACATGCCCAGAAGGACCTAGCTAGTAGAATGCACCTGCTTCTCTTGCTATTTTTGCTGCGGTATGGAGAAGTAACTCTTCTCCCACTTTGTTGAGCAAGCAGATCTTGTATGCCCATATTAGTCATTTTGCATGCTTACATGAGCCAGGACTGCCCCTTGGTCTTATGATGACTATGTAACCCTAAGGATATATAAGGCCTCTGTTTTCTGTACTCCTCAGAATGCCTCATTCAGTTGCTAAGGCTTCTGTGTGTCGTAGTCTCACTCATTTGAGGTTAATAAAGATGCTCTTTTATATTTCAGCTTCTGTGCCAATTTCTTCTTTGTTGGTTTAAAAGGACCAAGTGTCAGAGGGACCCCTGAGAAGGTTTCTATTTTCTACACAGGGAGCCATTAGGATGTAAACCCCTCCACATAATTAGGTTCTGTACACCAAGTCTCTTGTAAGTATATAATATCATGCTTAGAAGCAATGAAATCCATCCAAGCTGGGGTGCCCTGTTTCCAGCTACATTCCATGTAGTAATAGTATACCCCTTTCTTATATTACTTGCTTCCGTACCCATATGGTCAGCAGATGACTCCATTATTGGAATGTTGGAAACTCCCGCTGGGCTGGTGGTAGATAGCCCTACATATTGACTATCCAAACTAGGGTCTTCTAACAAAATGGGGTTCCCATCCGGTGGCTGAAGTGGGATTGAAACCACCTCCAACATATCCACAGTCCCTTTGCTAACCCCCATTTCCTGACTCTCCTGTCCCTGTCTAACTGCACCCCTACGTCAATCTATTGCATCCATGTGACTCAGAGCCTGGAATCTATTAAAAACTGGGATATTGAAGTTAGGGGGGGCATAGGTAGCAAGGGGAATTGGGGTGGTCTATTAATGGGACTAGGGGCTGCATTATTGTAAGACAACGTTAGGTGTTATAAAAATAACCCAAAGGCAAAAGGGTAATATTGTAATCTCTCCTAGATGGCAATGGGGCATTATTTAGCGAATTACGTGGCCATTTTGGTGAATGAAAGCTTATTATTATACAGTCCCCCTCAAAAGGTTTTATTAAGGGACCAATCCATTTTACTCTCTCAGTTAGCAACAGCTGATTAGCCCCAGCCATAGGAAAAACAAAATGTTTCGACAACCAATACAATACCTTATTTTTAAGCATATCGTGGTTTTTCACCTGTCCTGGTCGTAATTTAGGCACGTTTACCGGAACAGCGACACACGCATCACTTTCTGAGGGTAAATTTATAAATCTTGGAACCATTCCCTCATGGTGTGATTTTATACCTTGATTAACCTTGTTTGTGGCCCCCATGCGAGATAACCTGTGCCGTTGTTCACTGCCATGATTGGGTCTATATTGCTTTTCTTTAGTCCCTATGTTTAACACAGGGTACGTTTCTCCAGGTATGTTGCCCGTCTTGGTTGCTATGGAGGTATTGTCATTGTCTTTAGAGGAAGAAACTAGTTTGGGACCGTGAAGTAGTTGGACAGCCTTTTGGTTGGACATGTTGTAGTCTATTGTCAATTTTATCAAGAGAATCTCTCATCTTGTGAACCTCTTTAGCTAGATTGTCTAATCTATCATGAAGTGGTCTAAGAAGTTCTATCATCTTTACTGAAATATCTTCTAAAGTTAAAATGGGTTGGGGAGACCTGCCAGTACCTGCGTATTATTAGTCATGTCTGTAGTCCTCTTTGTCGCATCTACTTTCCCTTTCTTTGCCTTTACCTTTGGGTTACCCTGAACTGTTAGTTTCTTCCTACATCCTCTCTTCCCTTTAGGTGATGGGAGAGTGTCTGGAATGGACATTGTTGGGGTCATAGAAATGCGAGAGTTATCTAAGTCAGATATACTGACATTAGTCATATTGCTAGGAACCTCAATTGGTCCTTCAACCGTTATATAATGCTCAGAGGTTAATTCCCTCGAACTGGCCCCACTACAGATCATTCCGGACTCGTTGTTCTGTTCTCTCTCCAGGTAGCGGGACCCTAAAGATAACCGTCTTTCTGTACGGTCTATCTCCTCAGTTAGGGCACTAACTGCCTTAGTTGTTTTTCTTCTGGCCATATTTACTTTGGGGCACATGCATCAACCTATTTAGGAAGTGCAAACGGTGCGAATCGGTAAATTCGGCTGTTTTGCGCTTCCTAAATACGTTTTTGGGATGCATCAAACACTTTTTCAGAATTCGCATTTTTTTGCATTTCTTAAAAATGCAAATGCATTTAAGGAATCGCATTTGTGCGATTCCTTAAATGCAATGCATCATTTAAAAAAAAAATGCGAATTATGAAATAGGAAGTGCAAATTAACACGAGGTTGACCCTCGTGTTAATTTGCGAAAATCTGTCAAAAAGCAAAAAAATTCATTTTTTAAACTGTCATGTTACAGACACACATGTCCTTAGGACATGTGTGTGTGAAACATGCACTTTCAAATGCATTTCAGGGGTGCAGGCGGGGTCCTTTGGACCCCCCCTGCACCCTTGGAATGCATCAACAAATTGCGAATTTGTAAATGCCTTCCCATTGACTCCTATGGGCCTTTTGGCCCATAGGAATCAATGGGATTTGCGAAAATGCACTTAGGAATTCGCTATTTATTTGCGATTCGGTAAAAATTGCGATTTTTACTGAATCCCAAATCAATAGCCAAAAAAATTATGCATAGCATTTTGCGATTCTTAATTTGTGATTCGGTAATTTTCGCAAATTAAGAATCGCAAAATCTAATGAATGATGCATGTGCCCCTTAGTGTCTCACCCAGACTTAACCCAGCCGAAATAGTGCAATCAGTATATCCTTGGTAACACTTTAAGTTCCAACATGAAACTTAATACAATACTAATAATGACAATGCTATCTCTCCTTAGGTACACACGATAGTTCCAGTAACAGTTCCACATGTATACAGAGTTTAACTTACAGGGTCCAACCGGGAAGTTATAAATATGGCCCAGACCAGCCTCTGACAGTCACTGACAGGCAAGGACGGGCCCGCCCTTGGTCCCGGCTTGGCCCGGGCGCGTCCCGCGATGGCATGGTGCGGGCGCGCTTTGTATGGGGCGGTCTGTGCACCACCCGCGTCACAGGTGCGAGCCCCCCACAGCCTTCTGGGGGGGTGTAGTTTCTCCTTCGCTAGTTGGCCGTTTCCCTCATCGCGACAGGAGCTGCAGGGTTAACAAAAAACCCCAGGCAGACAAACAGAGTGCTTCCACGATGGCGTGGTGCGGGCGCGCTATGTAGGTCAGTCTGTGCGCCGCCCGCCTCACTGGTGAGTCCATCCCACAGCCTTCTAGGGGGTGTAGTTTCTCCTTCCCTCGTTGGCCGTTTCCCTCACTCCGGCAGGAGCTGCAGGGCACAGGGTTAACAAAAACCCCCAGGCAGACAAACAGAGCACGTCTTTTATAGTCAAAGAAGGGAACCTTTATGGCATAATAAGATAAAGACACTGAACCTAAAATTTCAAAACCACTGGAGATTTGTACAATAGCATGTGTGGCAGGTATTTAATATAAGCAATCCACTGCACCAGTTCTGCAATAAAAAAATCTATAATCTTGAAGTGAGAAGCTGTCATGAACTAAGAGTAGGAGGAAATGATTTCTCTGAGAAATTTCGTAGCCCCCTGGCATCATTTAAAATATGCTACTCCAGCAAACCAACATAAGGAAGAACAATTGTTGAATAGTTTGGGGGAGAACCAGTTTTGTCTAATGTAGCTGCTAGGACTAGATTTAAGTCCCCTCCACATATTATTTTGAGAGACACCAACTTGCAGTGTTTCATCCTATACAAGTTGAACACAATCACAAAATGATCTCAATTTATCTCACACAGAGGCATGTTTCGCCCATCCTTCTCCACCCCACAACAAACTTATATCTAGAGAGGAGAGGGAAATAAATAAAGAGCAGCCTTAGCAGAATAGACTCCTCCCCTCCCTTTCCATTAAACAACAATATTGTCTGTTGAACAGAGGCAAAGGAAAAGAAATGATGATGAGAAAAACATGATAATGGGTCATTCCATATTACATTCAATCAGCATAGCTTAGGCATACTTGATAAATACAGATTCAGAGGTTGCAGATTAGGGTTTCTTTATGGCAAGCGTCTTGCACAATTTGCATGCATTTTCTAGTTTTGTGAAGTAGTAGATATGTACCTCTGCAGTTAATTTGAGTTTATCAGCATACAACATGGGATCATGAACCTCACAGAGTTTTTTTAAATATCAAGCAAAGACGTCTTGTCTCCTGCACCAGCATAGTGAAGTGGGGGTAAAAAGATCTCTTGGCTCCTTGATAATCAATGACTCTGCTATCGCCAGTTCAGGAGTCTGGCAACGGTAGGGTGTGCCCAGTTCCCAGACAGGAATTTATGTGCTCCACGAACTCAAACCACTGCAAGCATTGTTCACTGCTGAAAGACTAGGAAAGCAGTGTTTTGACAAATATTTCAGCCTTCTCATAGAAGGTAGACGTTTGTGATACCCAGAATGTGGATCTCATTGCACTGGGAGTACACTGCTAAATCCCCTGCTTTGGCCTTGGCCAAACCTATTGCCCTTTCCAACTCTGTCAAGCACAAACAGTTACATATTTATTTACAGATGATTGATTTTATTTTGGTGAAAAGTGTATTAAGGTTGCTAATAATGCCCATTATATTTACTGATTGCATTTTTGGGAAGCAATGTGGATGCAGAAAAGGGCCATTTGGTACAGAGGCGTTGCTCCTTCATTCATCAATATGCATAATCTAGACAGTTCAGTGATCCCAGCCTCACTCTCCAGGTACTGCATAGGTTGAACGTGTTTTGGACATCACTGGCTTTAACTTGTGACTGATATTGTTCACTTTTCTTTGCAGTGTAGTTGGTGCTTATAGCTGTCCTAAAAAATCGAATTAACCAGTCAGATTTTATAGATCTAATTCTTATTGTGCTGGGTTTTATTGCGATAAAGTGGCCTCATTGATTTCAATTCAGTTTCTGTAAGTCAAAGCTGCTGTCTTTGCCTTCTGTTCATGGCAAATAGTTTCTTCATTGTTTTGAAGCCCTCATGTGGAGGAAAACGATTTTTGATGTTTAAGATTAAGATTTTGTTGAGGTTCTTAATTTTCTTTCTTTAGACTGGTGCAGGCATTGAGTGAAGGCAAAACAGGTGTTATCTAGCACGTTAATCTCTATTTTAGTGGCCCCTGAGATAGAGGTAATATTGAAAATATGTATGGCCCAACAACTCTTGGTGTCATAGCAGTTGTATGTCTCTGCTCCTTGCAGCTTTCAGCCAATCTCACTATTGCCTTTTCCAATGAAAACTAGCATGCACGTAGGCTAATTTCAGGCTATTTTGGAGCAATAACTGCTATTAGATCACATCCAGTTTTGTTTCCATCTAGCAAACAGCACATAAGCATCACTGGTGTGGTCCTTGATGACCAAAGAAAGTTGACAGATAAAGGACAGTCAGTAGCCACGGTGCTTAGACCTATCTCCAACATTAACTACAGTCTCTCTATCCATTTTTCTGACTAGACTGGTGGAAGCAAGGATCTGTGAGCCTATGCTGCACTTGTATTGGTGGTTTCTCTGACAGATGTTCAATGGGATTTAAAGATATTGAATCATGGGGTCTGTACTGAGCCCCACTCTTTGTAATGTTTATATCTGCCCATTTGCCAATCTTCTATGATAATTTGGCATTAACTGCATGCATTACCCAGTTGACAGCCAGCTGTTTATTCCGATGGAAGGCTCATATGGAGCTCTTCTTGAAACTTTTCACCTCTGCATATTGATTGTAACCCACCTGGCTAAGGCAAAAATACCAAAACTTCGATGCAGTGAAAAATTGAGAAGTTATGGTGTACCAACAACAGGATCATTAGTCCTTTTTCTCCAGATATTTTACCTCTTGTATTAATTGGTTTGCAACATTGGATTCATGTTGGATATGAATCTAACGCTCTCCAAACAGGTTAATCACCTTTCTATCACATGTTTAATCCTGTTCCAGGTGGTGCATGAAATTTTGCAGCTACTCCCATCTGCTGTGTGTTAGCTGGTGGTCCAGGTGACTGGCCTACTGCAATGCTCTTTTGTTGGACTGCATACTAGGCTGTAGCTCCACACCAGGCCTCTTTATCTCTGTTCTGAC
Organism: Lissotriton helveticus; assembly: GCF_964261635.1. NCBI lineage: Eukaryota > Metazoa > Chordata > Amphibia > Caudata > Salamandridae > Lissotriton > Lissotriton helveticus. Next base: position 956,650,532 of record NC_136072.1, on the reverse strand, counting down.
TGCTAGTTGCTTATATGAGTAGCTTTATATCATAATATTGTGAATAAATCCCTTTTAACCCCTTGGGTGCTCATGACGAGGTCAGCTCGTCATGAGCCACGGCGCTCCGGTGCTCATGACTAGCTGAGCTCGTCATGACCGCGCCCGTTCCGTGGAACCCTCGCATGCTGGGCTGATTCCCCTGCTGTGCTGAGCATTCCATGGGAACGGGTGTGGCCATGACGAGCTCAGCGCGTCATGAGCACGGGAAAGCCGTGGCTCATGGCGAGCTGACCTCGTCATGAGCACCGGGGCGATGTACGCGCCCTCCAGCACAGCGGGGGAATATGCCCCGCATGGAAGGGGTTAAGAATTTAGTCTGGTTTCCTGGGGCCTGGAAATCTGAAGCAGAAATGTTGCCACTATATCATAGTATTTATCTTAGATCCAATGAAGCCTCTCTGTTGGTCTTCCCCAGATTCAAGTGGGAACACCTTGGAGCTAGGTCATTTTCTGTCACTGCTATTGAATTGTGAAACTCACTTCCTGTCAAAGTGTGTAAATTGCCAGATCACCTTCACTTTCACAAGGAGAAAAACTTAGATCTACTCACAATGTATTACGATCATTGATTTATTTAAAGGTCTTTCCTCAACTGCCAGGAAACCTGTGTTAAAGTTCTCAAAATATCTGGTAACATAATTTAACATGTCAAAAATTGAGAAAAGAGCTATAAACCTAATTAAATGTTTCCACTGTAACATCTACTCTACTACATCGTCTAGATAAGGCATTACATGTTTCTGTTCAACAACCAACAACGTTGATGTTGCAATGTAGATCGATATTGCTAAGTGGATATGTGCAGTTTGATATCAAAAACTTGATATTTTGGTAACACCATCACAACATACACTTTAAATTCCAGCTTGTTTGGTTAATTTGTCTGTAGACATAGATGCATAACAATTTTATAAAACAAGATTGACATAAGATTATTAGGAACCACTACATGTATGTCCTTACTTGGAAGATCTGATGGATCATTTGATCCACTTTTTTTTTGCTGGTGACATGGAGAAATGGTTCCATCTACATTAAGGTCGATTTTAAAATGTTTGAAAGCTTTTTATTGTTTTTAATCTTTTTAGTCAGAAGTTAATGAAGGTGTTTTTTTACCAGATGTTAGAGAGGTCTAAGAGATTACTGTGTAGTAGCCTTTAGAGAGGGTTAGGTCATCCAGCAACAATTTAGTTTACTCTTTTTTATATAAAGCTTAACTCATTTTCCTGGAGTAGAATGTGGTGCTTAATGGAGTCTGGTCACTTCATTTTCACTGCATTTGCTGCATTATGTACACTTACATCAGACAGTAATTAGCTGGCATATTATACACAATGGTCAATCAATCAATCAATCAAAAACATTTGTATAGCGCACTACTCACCCGGAAGGGTCTCAAGGCACTTGGGGGAAGGGGTCTGCTATTGCTCGAACAGCCAGGTCTTGAGTTGTCTCCTGAAGGCGAGATGGTCCTGAGTCAGCCGGAGGTGGATGTGGAGGGAATTCCATGTCTTGGCCGCCAGGTAAGAGAAGGATCTGCCTCCGGCGGTGGCTCTTCGGATGCGTGGTACGGCGGCGAGGGCGAGGCTTGTAGAACGTAGCTGGCGGGTGGGCGTGTAGAAGGTCAGGCGGTCGTTGAGGTACTTGGGGCCCAGGTCGTGGAGAGATTTGTGTGCATGGGTGAGGAGCCTGAACGTGATCCTCTTGCTGACGGGGAGCCATTGCAGGTCCCTCAGGTGGCCGGAGATGTGGCTGCGTCGGGGGATGTCAAGGATGAGTCGGGCGGAGGCGTTCTGGATGCGTTGGAGTCTTTTCTGTATCTTGGCTGTGGTTCCGGCGTAGAGGGTGTTTCCGTAGTACAGTCGGCTGGTGACGTGTGCCTGGGTGACAGTCTTCCTGGTTACGGTCGGGATCCATCGGAAGATCTTGCGGAGCATGCGTAGGGTGTTGAAGCATGATGAGGAGACGGCGTTGACTTGTCTAGTCATTGAGAGGGAGGAGTCCAGGATGAAGCCCAGGTTGCGTGCGTGGTCTGTTGGCTTGGGAGTGGTGCCCAGGGCGGGGGGCCACCAGGAGTCGTCCCAGGCGGAGGGCGATTTTCCCAGGATGAGGACTTCCGTCTTGTCTGAGTTCAGTTTCAGGCGGCTGTTCTTCATCCACTCGGCGACGTCTTTCATCCCTTCGTGTAGGCTGGTTCTGGCGGTGTCGGGGTCTCTGGTGAGGGAGAGGATCAGCTGGGTGTCGTCGGCGTAGGAGATGATGTTGAGGTTGTGTTGGCGTGCGATGGCTGCAAGAAGTCTCATGTAGACGTTGAAGAGGGTGGGGCTGAGTGATGATCCTTGCAGTACGCCGCAGATGACTTCGGTGGCCTCGGATCGAAACGGGGGGAGGCGGACTCTCTGTGTTCTTTCGGCGAGGAACAAGATGATCCACTCCAGTGCCTTCTCTTGGATACCGATGTTGCTGAGGCGTTGAACTAGGGTGCGGTGGCAGACAGTGTTGAACGCTGCGGAGAGGTCCAGGAGGATGAGGGCCGCTGTTTCCCCGTTGTCGAGCAGGGCTCGGATGTCGTCGATGGCTGCGATGAGGGCGGTCTCGTGCTGTGGTTGGCTCTGAAGCCGGACTGCGAGGGTCGAGGTATCCGTTAGTCTCGAGGAAGGCGGCAAGCTGTCTGTTGACGGTCTTCTCGATGACTTTGGCAGGAGAAGGGAGGAGCGAGATGGGGCGGAAGTTCTTGAGGTCGGTGGGGTCCGCTGTTGGTTTCTTCAGTAGGGCGCTGAGCTCGGCGTGCTTCCAGCTCTCCGGGAAGGTGGCGGTGTTGAAGGAGGTGTTGATGATGTTCCGGAGTTGGGGTGCGATGGTGGAGTTGGCTTTGTTGAAGACGTGGTGAGGGCAGGGGTCGGTTGGAGATCCGGAGTGGATGGTGTCCATCGTGGGGGCTGTGTCTTCAGTGGTCACCGTGGTCCAGGTGCGGAGGGTGGCGGTGGGGGGCGTTGGTTCGACGGTTGGGTGCGTGAATGGTGCGTCGAAGCTGTTGTGGATGTCGGCGATCTTGCGGTGGAAGAACGAGGCGAGAGAGTCGCAGAGATCTTGTGAAGGAGTAATGTCGTTGTTGCCGGTGCTGGGGTTGGAGAACTCCTTGACGATGCTGAAGAGTTCCTTGCTGTCGTGGGCGTTGTTGTCCAGTCGTTCCTTCAGTGATTTCTTCTTGGTGGTGCGGATAAGCTGGTGGTGATTGCGGGTGGCGTTCTTGAGGGCAGTCAAGTTGTCTGTGGTCCGGTCGAGGAGCCAGGCTTTCTCAAGGGTGCGGCAGTTCTTCTTGGAGTCCTTGAGTTCGTCGGTGAACCAGGAGGCTTTCTTGCTTCTGGGTCTGCTGGGAGGGTTCTTCAGTGGCGCGAGGCCATCGGCGCAGGCGGTCAGCCACTGCGTGAAGTTGCGGGCTGCTTCATTGGGGTCCGTTGTGCTGGCGGGTGGGTTCTGGCTGAGGGAGGTGGTGAGCTGCTCGGCGGTGATCTTGCTCCAGCTCCTGTGAGGAACCTGTTGCGGGTGGTGGTGGGTCGTGGTTCTTCTGAAGCTGAAGTGGACGCAGCTGTGGTCGGTCCAGTGAAGTCCGGTGGAGTGGCTGAAGGTGATGTGCTCGCTGGATGTGAAGACGGGATCAAGCGTGTGGCCGGCGTAGTGGGTGGGGGTGTTGACCAGTTGCTTGAGTCCGAGATTGGCGAGGTTGTCCAGCAGGGCGACGGTGTTGCGGTCGTTGTTGTTCTCCAGGTGGAAGTTGAGGTCCCCTAGGAGGATGTAGTCAATGGAGGGGAGGGCGTGCGGGCTGATGAAGTCTGTGATGTCTTCGCTGAATTGTGTGCGTGGTCCCGGGGGTCTGTAGACTAGGGTGCCTCTGAGGGTCGTCTTTGGGTCGGTGTGTATCTGGAAGTGGAGGTGCTCGGCGGCGGAGAAGGTGTCGTTTGAGTCGGTTGTGATGCGGATGGTGTTCTTGTGTATGATGGCGATGCCTCCACCAGTCTGGTTGACGCGGTCCCTCCGGGTGATCTTGTATCCATCTGGGATGGCGATGGCGATGTAGGGTGCGGAGGAGGAGTTCATCCAGGTTTCTGTGAGGAAGGCGACGTCTGGTGAAGTTGTGTCGAGCAGGTTCCAAAGTTCGATGGCGTGTCTGTGGATGGAGCGGGTGTTGAGCAGGATGCACTTGAGGTGGGTCTTGCTGGTGTTTGGCTTGGCGGGTGCGGTGCAGATTCGGAGGCAGGTGAACTTGCAGGCTTTGCAGGTGAAGGTTCCGTGGATGCGTTTTGGGGTGGCCCGGCAGCAAGCGGGGTTCCGGCCGGCATTGAGTGCGTTGAGGGCGGCGGCGTTGTAGGTCTGTCGGGTGGTCTCGTAGCGGCGGGGGCTGGGGTCCAGGCGCTGGGCACAGTCCAGGCGCCGATGGGCGCGGACGGGCATGCCTTTGGCGCGCCTTCGGCGCACAATCGGCGTGCCCGCTGCGCGTGACCGCTGCGCGTCTGTGCGGTCGCCATTTAAGGCTAAGTGGGAGGGAGGAGCAGCTGGGAGGCGGGAGCGGGGGGGACACGGAAAAAAAGGGGGCGTGGCCGCGAGAACATCGGCGGGGAGCGGGGCAGGCAGGCAAAGCGGGAAAAACACGAAATCCAACAACTTTAAAAAAATGGAACGAACAAAATACAACAACTTTAAACAAATATTAGCACAAAATACAACAGCTTTAAACAGATTTACGGCGAAACAGCTGTGAAACAGTACAGTGAGGCAGGCAGCTAGGGAGACAGGCAGATGGCAGAACGAGGCTGTGAGCAGCAGCGAGGGGCACATGAGGGGCGCACACACAGCTGGTGGCCGTGCGACGCGGGGGTGTCCTGAGAACAGGTCACACTCACCTACGCCGCGCGGTCGCCATTTAAGGACAAGTGGGAGGGAGGAGCAGCTGGGAGGCGGGAGCAGGGAGGACACGGAAAAAAGGGGGCATGGCCGCGAGAACGTCGGCGGGAAGCGGGGAGCGGGGCGGGCAGGCAGAGCGGGAAAAACACAAAATCCAACAACTTTAAACAAATTGAAACACAAAATACAACAACTTTAAACAAATATTAGCACAAAATACAACAGCTTTAAACAGATTTACGGCGAAACAGCTGGGGAACAGTACAGTGAGGCAGGCAGCTAGGGAGACAGGCAGACGGCAGAACGAGGCTGCGAGCAGCAGCGAGGGGCACACGAGGGGCGCACACACAGCTGGTGGCCGTGCGGCGTGGGGATGTCCTGAGAACAGGTGGTAGGTTTTATTACCAGGTTTATGATCATTGGATGCCTGAAACTAGTCTGTGATATACTGCTAAGAAATGTGTGATGTAGGAGAATAAGCAAGGCAGAAGTGACTGTGTGCTTTCGGCTTATATTTGCATGTTATGTTTGTTGAGTAGATGAGGGAACAGGAACAGGATATTGGCATATATCTACTGCATTTTTCAAAGTATTTATAGCAAAATGTTTAGTCATTTTGAGGTTTTGGTTTATGGGAAATGAACTAATGTTTTACCAATTGTGTGGATTACTTCTGCACTAGCTACCGGTGTTCTGCACCTAGGTTATAACTAATTCGGTGGTTGTTGTGAATAGACATTGGTCAGTTTGGGTCTTGGTGATGGTGGGTGGTGGTAGGGATTGTTTTAGAAATGTTGATCATAATCTGAGAGAGAGCAGTCTGTAATGGATTTACCCGTACTCCATTGTACATTCAGTCTTTGGTCATTTCGACTGTATATTGCATAAACTTAAGATGTCCTGTTAAACAATCATTTTAATAGAATGACTAAGACACTACTGAAGATTACTGAAAAAGTTGCGATGCCCCCCGCACACACACATGCACAGCGAGGGAGATGTTTGTGACACAGTGTTGTATTATTGTCAGAAGAATGGATGGGCAGCCAATGCAGGGCACTATAGTCTCAATGACAATTGGACATTTTTTTAAGCGGTGGCCACAAAGCATGATGTTCCCATTGTGGTGTCCATTGAGGGTAAAATTGATATTTGGGAGATTTTGTCTTACATGAGAATTCGTCACAATCGTAAGGGTAATGAGGTATGAGAACGGCACATTAGGTGCTAAGAAACACAAAGCTGCTTTACTGTTTGCAGCCATCCCATTGGCAGGAATCAACCAATGGTAGAGGTAGACATAGTATATCTGTCCAATCCAACACTGGGTACTGTGATTGAGCTTTACAGCATTGAAAAAGGTAATGGATGCTGAAATGCATCTGCTGTTAATAAAGAAGCTTTCAACGATCCAGCAAGTGCACCAATTGTTTTGAGTTTGTGTAGCAAAAATGAGGTACACACTCACTCCATGGGTATAGTACCCGACCTGAATTCGGAGTCTGAGGTGGGAGCTGTGACGGTGACTGAAATCAAACTCCAGAACTGCCGCCGATGAGTTTTTGCCGCTGACTGAAGAGTCACAAGTTATTTAAACTTGGGGTTTTTCTGTTATGATCTGCCACCCATGGGAATAATGGTATGTGCGATCCCACGCCTGCAACAAGGGACAAGTTTGTGGCACTGTGTTGTATTATTGATAGAAGAATGGAATGGCAGCCAATGAGGGGATCATAACCACAAAGACAATTAGACATTTTGCAAGCAGTGGCCACAAAGCATCACATTCTTATTGTCTGTCCATCAAGGATAAAACTGATATTTTAGAAATGTTTGTCTCACATTAGATTTTGTCACAATCATATGGGTAATGAGGTATAAGACCAGCATATTAGCTGCTAAGAAACAGCTTTACTGTTTGCAGCCATCCTATTGGCCAGGAATTATCCACCCCCTTTTGTACCGCTTTTTGGCCGCCATAAGTGTGGCAGGGTATGCTCAGACGTTGAGTCCCTTGCTCACTTTGCCAATGGATTCAAGCAAGCCGGGCTGAAGAAGGCTGTAATGCCTGAAACCGGTCCTCGGAAGCTTGTTTCCGGTCCAGGGAAGGCATGGCTTGGCAGTTCGGGCTGGACTGTTCCCATGAGGCACAGGGTCAGACTGATTTGCATATAGCCATGTCTGAACTGGGGTGGCGGAGTGGGCTAAAGTACGGTGATGGATTAAACCCAGATCTTTTGACTGGGTGTGAGTGTTTGATTGGTTCAGATGCTCCATCCATCACCACCCCCTTTTGTACCGCTTTTTGGCCGCCATAAGTGTGGTAGGGTATGCTCAGACGTGAGTCCCTTGCTCACTTTGCCACTGGATTCAAGCAAGCCGGGCTGAAGAAGGCTGTAATGTCAGAAACCGGTCCTCGGAAGCTTGTTTCCGGTCCAGGGAAGGCATGGCTTGGCAGTTCGGGCTGGACAGTTCCCATGAGGCACAGGGTCAGACTGATTTGCATATAGCCATGTCTGAACTGGGGTGGCGGAGTGGACTAAAGAACGGTGATGTATGAAACCCAGATCTTTTGACTGGGTGTGAGTGTTTGATTGGTTCAGATGCTCTGTCCATCACCACCCCCTTTTGTACCGCTTTTTGGCCGCCATAAGTGTGGCAGGATATGCTCAGACGTGAGTCCCTTGCTCACTTTGCCACTGGATTCAAGCAAGCCAGGCTGAAGAAGGCTGTAATGCCAGAAACCGGTCCTCGGAAGCTTGTTTCCGGTCCAGGGAAGGCATGGCTTGGCACCACCCCCTTTTGTACAGGAATCATCCAATGGCAGAGGTCAACATTGTATATCTGTCCAATCCAACACTGGGTAGCTTGATTAAGCTTTACAGCATTGAAAAAGGCGATGTACGCTGAAAAGCGTCTGCTGCACCAATTTTTTTAGTTACTGTGTAGCAAAAGTGAGGTCCCACCCTCACCCCATGGATATAGCACCAGGCCTGAGTTCAGAGTCCGAGGTGGGAGATGTATGTATATATATATATTACCTACTGGCGGTCGCCAGTAGGTATATATAGTTAGGATTTTTTCCCTATGGGATTTTTGAAAATTCTATGTCTAATAACTTTGGCGTTTGAGGACGGAATTGGCTGAAATTTTCTGGAAAATGGAACATTTTGTTTCTGAGCAGCCCCTGAAAATTTGGGGGGGGTTCGTCCAGGGGGGGCCGAGAAAAAAGGGGGGTCCCAAAACGTGTTTTTAACATTGAGTTTTCCATAGGGCGGTTGGCCTCACTTTTAGCCCGAACGGCTGAATGGATTTGCACGAAACTTGGCAAAATTGTAGGGACTGGTAGCCCGATGTGCCTTTTCTAGGTCTCAATATATGTGCTCCAGTGGATTTTGAGAAATTAACGTTTAAAAAAAGATATATATCTGTAAGCGCGCTCCGGGCAGCGCTCCGGTCCGCGGACCTGACGCGTAACGGAACTTTGCGTAGCGAAGCTGATTGGCTCTCCGGTGTCTGTCAACATTCTAAACAGTCCGGAGCGGCCGCCATCTTGTCTCTCGGTAGGATTGAGAGACAAGAGGAGGCCAAAACAACGGCGAAAATTACAATAAGGGGGCATACTAGATCCTCCCTGACCCCCTAGGTTTAATGTGGAGGTTTTAAAAGGGCCCCGCGGGGCAAAAAAAACAAAAAAAAAAATTTTTTTTTTTGCGTGGGGAGCGCCCGGTCCGCGAACCGGGAAGCGTTCTGGGCAGCGTACTGCTATGAAAAATGAATGATAGACTTTTCAAATGCTGTATGTTAATTGATTGTTGTTTTTGTTGATTATTTTTTATTTTCTTTATTTTTTAAGCATTTTTTTTAATGTGATTGTGTTTCATAATTTATTAAACTTTCTAACATTTCATTGTCAGAAATTTCATAATTATCATGGAATATACATTGTAGTCTTTGAGGGTGTAAAATGTCCTCATTTGCAAGGAGGTTATCTACTGCTTGTACACATTGAAGTAGTTCATTGTCCCAAGTTTCATCGAAAAATTCAATGTCAATTTGATCAATTGTATCAATCAATTCTTGGCTGCTGTCTTGCAGGTCCATTTCAAAAGAAACTTGGTTTTCGCCTTCCATTTTGCCTGAAATTTGAATTAAAAAAATATATATTAGTAGAGATAGGGCAATGTTGGGAATAATTTTAGATAGGCATTTTTTATCAGTGAATTTATCTTTGGGCAGTGTATAGTATCAGAGTGGAAGTAGGAATATAAAAATGTGTATGTGATTTAACGTAAGTAAATTCATAATTATACAAGAGAAGCCTAACTCCATCCTTAACTATAACAGAGAAGTCTCTCTACATCTATAACTACTACAGAGGGATAGTATATATCTATCAGAAAAAGTTTACCATATTAACTTATAGTGCACAATATACTTCAGTTTTAAAAATAAAAACTTACCTTTGGAAAGAAGTTGAAGGAATTAGTGAAAATACTATTGAAATGTACAGCAAGAAGTAGTAGTCAAAATGGCTGTGTTTTCTTCTCTTCCTTTATATATATTCAGGTATATAACCAATGAAATGTCAGGTAAAAAAAATAGAAAATGAAAGTAACATTTTAATTGGTTGTCAATTCCAACACTTCAGATGTATTTTGTGAAGTAATTTACCTCAGGGTATTTAGAGAGGTCTACAGGCTAAATGACTAAATGGAATTCCAATCAAATTTGTGAAAATGGTAGGGATTGGTATGTAGTATGAGCTAATCTATATTTGGTGAAATTGTCTCCAGTGGCTTTTCTGTGAACTACTTTCCCACCTTTTTTGATGGTGCGCTTCCCATGGAGCGACCCGGTACGTGAACCGTTGAGCGCCCCGGTTCGCGAACCTTAAGCGTTCCGGGAGTCCACCATTTTGTGTTTCGGTCGAATTTAGATACAAGATGGAGGGCAAATAATGTTCAGAATGGGTAGAAGGGGGCACGGTAGACTTATCTTGACCCCCTAGGTTTTGTGAGGGTGGCTGAGGAGGCCCATATGTGCGAAAAAAAAACATTTTTTTAAAAAATTTCGCGAGGTTAGCTCCCGGTTCGCGTACCGGGTAGCGCCCCGGGGAGCGTACTTTGTTGAAAATTAGTGAAAATGTTAGAGTAAAATAATAATTGTGAGTGATTAGATGTAGGGTAGCTCTGAGAAGAGCTTTTGGGTTTATGGTACATTTAGGTACTTATAAGTAGGTACCAATGCACATTCTTAAATTCAGAGTGAAAACTCTGTTGCCCTCATCTGAGAAGTGAACTCCATCTCCTCTGTAGATATCTTGCATGTAGTATCGCAAGTTATTTTTGTACAGGGAGCCCATTCCATGGTCTCTCATGTAAGCTGAAACAGATTTGTTTACATGCTTCCTCGACTTCTCAATTTGTGGACAAAATTGGTTTGACCACCTCCATTTCTGTCTTTGGCATATATTTGAATATACCAAGGCAGTCTGAGGAAAAAGTGCCATTAATTGCTCAAAGGTGTCCTTTAAAAGCATTTCCAGACCTACACCAGTCAAAGTGCCCAAGTCATTACCTCCACAGTGCACAATTAACAGGTCAGGTTTGGGCAAATGCATAAAGGTTTTCACCAATGGTATCAATTGGTGACATTTTAATCCTCTGTGGCCAAACCACTTAATTTCCACATCTTGTAAATTGAGGTTAGGTAATTTCCTGTTTTCAACGTACCTTTGAGCCCAGTGAATATAACTATGTCCAACAATCCAGACAGAAAACATGGTGAGAGAAGGTTCTCCTGCAGTCAGATGAAGTGTGGCAATGAAATGGCAGTTGAAAAAATGAGAGTTTAAAATGAAAAAAACTGTGGAGTTTCTGTGTTCATGAAGCAGTAACAGTGATTGGTGGATTTTGATTGCTGAAAACAGAAAGTTAGGGTGCACGGATGTGTTCTTTGAAAGATGTATTTTGAATGGTCAATAAAAAATCATTAAATGAAAGAATGCACTGGATATGCAGGTGCACTGAGAGTTCAGAGTTCAATTGCAACAAAGTTGTGTGAACTTGCAAACACCAGAAGTCTTCCAATGAGGTGGTTGCCATGCAGAAAAGACAGAAAGGGCAGAGGGGGGAAGGGTTTTCATTTGAAAAAAAGTGAGGGAAGAGTTTTGATTGGGTGACATGAGAAATATGTGTGAAGAATTACAGCATTTCTGTGCTTTTGATAGCTGAAGACTCTGGAGTGCATACCTTTTGCTCTGCTGAAGACAAATTGGTGTGTTTCTGAGACTGTTTTCAAACTCAAAGTATTTGCTAAGGTGAGAAAATATTTCTTTAACTTAGATAGAGAATAGTGTGCTTTAAGGAGAAAATTATGAATTATGTGGCGCAAATTGCTTGTAAATATGCTCCCACCTGTGCATGGAAAATTTAGATTTTGAATGTTTGTGTTACATAGCCATGTTAAAAGTGACCCAACCATGCAGGAAAGGCAATCAAAAAACGCGTTTATGTGTCTTAAGGACATTTTAAGTAATTTTCCCATGTGCAGTGTTTTGAAATTATGAATTGAAAATCGTTTTTGAGGTAAAGGAATTGTTTTTAAATTTATGACAAGAACATAATGGTGTATGCTTCTTTATAAGGCAATTGACTGTCCCTGATGTTATTTTTCCCATTTTAATGTAAGACCTTTCTCTGTGGCGCAAATTGCTTGTAAATATGCTCCCACCTGTGCATGGTAATTTTAAATTTTAAATGTTTGTGTTACATAGCCATGTTAAAAGTGACCCAACCATGCTGGAAAGGCAATCAAAAAACGCTTGCATGTGTCTTAATGACATTTTAAGTCATTTTCCCATGTGCAGTGTTTTGAAATTATGATTTGAAAATCGTTTTTGGGGTAAAGGAATTGTTTTTAAATTCATGACAAGGACATAATGGTGTATGCTTCTTTATAAGGCAATTGACTGTCCCTGATGTTATTTTTCTCATTTTAGTATAAGACCTTTCTCTGTGGCGCAAATTGCTTGTAAATATGCTCCCACATGTGCATGGAAAATTTAGATTTTGAATGTTTGTGTTACATAGCCATGTTAAAAGTGACCCAACCATGCAGGAAAGGCGATCAAAAAACGCTTTTATGTGTCTTAAGGACATTTTAAGTAATTTTCCCATGTGTAGTGTTTTGAAATTATGATTTGAAAATCGTTTTTGAGGTAAAGGAATGTTGTTAAAATTTATGTGCGCCATATGCCCCCAAATTTCTTTTTCAGGGGTGCAGCAGGGTGTTATTGAGACACCCCTGCAGCTTTGGAAAAATTCCTAATTTGTGATGAGCACATTGTTAATCGCAAATTGCACCTTCATTTATATGAGCCTCCTAGCCCATGGAAATGAATGGGTAATTTGCAATTAGCAATTTTCTCATTGCAAATTTGGAATGGTAAAGAATCGCTATTTATTCCTTAAAATTCGCTTTTTTGGAAATGCAATATAGTTATATGATACATATGGCGGTTGATGTCTAACAAGATAAGAAGCTTAGGCATACATTTATGAAGACTGGCGCAATGAAGTAGAAATCACTTACTTCATTGGTAGAGCTTTACATGTATTATCTCCTCTGTATTCTTCATCAAGCGTAACTTTAATCTGCAATCCTGAGTAGGCCTCACTTTAAACAAACCTCTGGATAGGCCACATCTTATTGTTATCTTGATTTAATCATTTAAAATGCTAGGGACAGATTTATGATAGGTGTATGCCTCTTTTGCGCCACTTAGAAAACATTGTCCATGGGGAAATGACTTAAAATGTCCTTAAGACACATGAATGTGTTTTTTTAAAACGTTTGCAATTTTTTTGGGTCACTTTTAACATGGCTATGTGACTCAAACAGTCAAAATCTAAATTCGCCATGCACAGGTGGGAGCATATTTACAAGGAATGTGCTCCATGGGGAAAGGTCTTATAATGTAATATGGGAAAAATGACATCAGAGACACTGAAATGCCTTATAGAGAAGCATACACCATTATGTCCTTGTCATAAATTTGCAAACCATTACTTTTCCCCAAAAACGATTTTCAAATCATAATTTGAAAACACTGCACATGTGGAAATGACTTAAAATGTCCTTAATTCAAAATGTGCGATTCCTTAAATGCAATGTATCAAACAAAAAATATGTAAAAAATGATATTAAGGATTTGGAAACTACCACCAACTTCTAGTTTGTGGTAATTTGCGAATTCTTTTCAAAAAGCATTTTTTTCCAAAAAACAAAAGGTCCCATATGACGCCCATACATGCCCTTAGGGCATGTAGGTGTGCCATATGCCCCCAAATTTATTTTTCAGGGGTGCAGCAGGGTGTTCTTGAGACACCCCTGCACGCTTGAAAAAATTCCTATTTTGTGATGAGCTAATTGCTAATCGCAAATTGCAACCTTCATTCCTATGAGCCTCCTAGCCCATGGAAATGAATGGGTAATTTGCAATTAGCAATTTGCTCATTGCAAATTAGGAATAGTAAAGAATTCCTATTTATTCCTTAAAATTTGCTATTTAGGAAATGCAAAATAGTTTGATGGTAGATATGGTGGTTGATCTGTAACAAGATAAGAAGCTTAGGGATACATTTATGATGACTGGCGCAATAAAGTGCACATTACTTACTTCATTGGTAGGCCTTTACATGTATTATCTCCTCTGTATTCTTCATCAAGCGTAACTTTAATCTGCAATCCTGAGTAGGCCTCACCTTAAACAAACCTCTGGATAGGCCACACTTTATCGTCATCCTGGATTAATCATTTAAAATGCTAGGGACAGATTTATGATAGGTGTATGCCTCTTTTGTGCCACTGTGCGTCACTTTTATGATGCAGCGGTGGTGCAAAAGATCTGCTATGAGGCGACAACATTACAAATTGATGCATTTAGGCAGATATGTCATGGTGTAAAAAAAACGTACCACATGAAACCGATGCAGCAGTGATGCAAAAGATGCACCATGTCGTAAGACAGGCCTCACTTGGGGCCATATGTATCAAGCTAATTAGCATTCGCAAAGATCAAAATTCTACGAATTTTGGCCTTTGCGAATGTTAATTAGACAAATGGTATGTATCAAACAAGTTTGATGCAAAATAAGGAGTAGCAAAATTTGCTATTCCTTATTTTGCAATTGCACTGAAGGATTTGCAAATTTTGTGACTACTTAAATGCAATGTATCAAACAAAAAATATGTAAAAAATGACATTAAGGATTTGGAAACTATTGTGGTAAATTGGTGGTAATTTGTGAATTCTTTTCAAAAAGCTTTTTTTAAAAAAAACAAAAGGTCCCATATGACGCCAACACATGCCCTTAGGGCATGTATGTGTGCCATATGCCCCCAAATTTCTTTTTCAGGGGTGCAGCAGGGTGTTCTTGAGACACCCCTGCACCCTTGGAAAAATTCCTAATTTGTGATGAGCAAATTGCTAATCGCAAATTAAACCTTCATTCCTATGAGCCTCCTAGCCCATGGAAATGAATGGGTAACTTGCAATTAGCAATTTGCTCATCGCAAATTAGGAATGGTAAAGAATCGCTATTTATTCCTTAAAATTCGCTATTTAGGAAATGCAAAATATTTTGATGATACATATGGCAGTTCATCTCTAACAAGATAAGAAGCTTAGGGATAGATTTATGATGACTGGTGCATCACCAGGGATGTGCCAGTCATCTTGCGCCGCTGTTCCGCCACCCATGGTGTGCTGCATTTACAATGCGGCGCAGCATGGGGCAAAAACGGCACAGATGCTTGACGCATCTGTGCCGTTAAGGTGGCGCATTGCTGGAGTTGTATCGCAAGTGCGATGCAGCCCCAGCAAGGCTCAGGGGTGCACCATCTCCACAATGTTGCGTCAAGACCTATGCCTGCTTCAAGCAGGCGCAGGGTTTTGACACAGGTTTCTCCTATCTGATTGTAAATGCGGCACACCATGGGTGGCAGAGCAGTGGTGCACGTTAACTGGTGCATGCCTGGGGATGTGCCATTTAACATAAATCTGCCCCTTTACATTTAAGTATGTGCAGGGGACACAGAGTCGGTGAGGCTTATCCAAGGTTAAGAACAGATGAGTCCTGTTCAGTGAAAAATTAGACATAGGCTTCACCTGCTCAGCATCGCTGGACATGGCTAAATAATAGCTGCAAAATGTTACTCTTGTTAAACAATTTTACTATTATAATCTGTGAGATTTGTCTCTTACTCTGCAACATCTCATTGTTGTTATCTTTCTTTAAAGATAAAGACAACCTCAACATGAGCGACAATCTGCAATCAGTTGATTTTGACCTCATCATTGAACTTGTAATTGAAACATCAGTGGATGTTGATCCATTGGATGATTTAAATCCTGAGGATGAAGAAGAGCGTGATGAGGATGCAGATTTGTCCGAATTATATGATATAGGATGGGAAGCTGACCTGCTTGAGCCTTTGGAACTATAAACATTTATTTTTAAAATTTATAATTAATAAAAAGTAAAAAGGTAAACCGTTTAATTTAAAAATAAAGACACATTCAAAAGCAGGTTATGTGTAGTGTCTTCAATAAAATATTAAAATATGCTCATAAAATTAGATCAGATTCACATATAAAATAGCATAGGTAACATAAATATAAATGTCATTTCTTTTCTGGTATTTCTGTATTGTAAATTTGCCAACGACTAAAAAATCTTCTAATTAAAATGTCAAGTAGTGTGTTAAGTTTTTTATCACTGTTACTGATTTACTGTTTGGTAATAATGGTTAATAACATTATTTATTATATTTTTCCACAGATTCAACTGCAGATCATTTCAAGATTTCACCATGCCTACAATAGAAAGACAGAGAAAGGCTGCAAAACGTCAAAGACAGCAGGTGAAAAATAATACGCAGCAGTCCTCTAACAAAAAGATTTGTCAAGTCACGAAGAAAGCACCGGGTAAGAGCACAAAACACTTTATAAGAAATATGTGTAATAAAAAAAATATTACTACAGAAAATGTTTCAGTCCATAAAACGAGAAGGAAATCAAATGGAAAAGAAAGGCCAATGAAAAATGTTACTGCTAGAGCAAGAGATAACTCTGTGCATGATAGTAGAAGGAAACAACAGTTTAGGGAGATTCGTAAACGAATGTTCCGGAACAGGATAATTGGCAATTTGTTAAAAAATATTAAGAAAGGTCAACATAAACTAGTTTTTTATAAAAAAAAAAAAAAAGTTGAGAAAGTTATTGATCAGGCATTTGAAATTAAACGTAAGTTATTTATTTTGATAATCAATAGAATTAGGAAGCTAAACAAGGCAATTTTTGATTTCAAAAGAAATAGTAGATGGAAGAGAATAGTTAATCGTAGTAATTTTTGTGAAGTTTTTTCTGGAGAATGGATGCATAGTTCAAGCTGTGAGGCATTTTTTAATGAGGAGAGTTATTTCCAGGATAATGATTTGGTGCATACAGTTGACACCAGTGGTCGTGCTTATGAAGTGAAAGATGGTTGTCCAGTTGAAAAAGAAAAACTTGTGACAACAGAGGCAGAAGAGGTGTTAGGTAATGAGGTTTTAGGAAGACGTGCTAAGGGTCCTGTGTACACCTGGAAGTGTAGTAGTATTTGCAGTGTGCGACAGGATTCCATCAATTTGCTTTGTGATTTTGTACGGTCATTTAATAAGAAAAGTTTGAAGCAGAAAATGATGTTGTTGCAAGAATTAGATCCTTGCAGAGTAAGAGAAGTGACAAGTTTGCATGGACATTCACTGGCTTGTCTTTCCAGGAGAGTATGCCAGAGTGTTTTTCATCATTTCAGGATGCTAGCAGTGCATCATAACAAAGTGAGGAAATTAGTTAGAATGTTGTATTATGCTAAGAGTCCAGCACTTATGCTTAAACAATTATGCGCTGCTCTTTTGCATGGTTCTGAAATAGATGTGAAGAATATATGTGAAGAAATTGAGTTTTGTTACTTTGGAAGTAAAGAGGAGAATGTTGAAATTGAGCAAGAAGAAGAGGGTCTTGTGGAAGATAGTGTACAGGTTTCCAGTACAGATAATTTCCAGAGGGAAATTGCGACGTTTGAGGTGAAATCAAGTGAGAGGCCGAATTTCACTTGTGTGTGTTGTCGACGCACTTATTATAAGAATCAGACTAAGTTAGTGGATTTATATGCAAAAAGTGAAAGGGAAAATAATAGTGAATGGAAGGATTTTGCAACATACTTGATGGTAGAAAATTGTTTTGATTTGGGATTGGATCAACGTGTGTGTACTTATTGTTCTTGCAAATTAAATCAAAACCAGATGCCTGCTAGAGCAGTTCATAATAATCTGGAATTGGTTGAGATTCCTTCTGAATTGAAGGATTTAAATACTTATGAATCTATTTTGATTCAAAGTATCCATCCCTTTCAGGCTATTGTAAGAATGGAGCCAAAGACAGGGAAATTGCCTCCATCAGATTTACAGAGAGGATTAAAGGGAAGAGTTGTTTATTTGCCTCTAGATTTGAAGAAAAACATTAACACAATTGGAGTAGAAAAAGTGGAAGAGGAACCTCTGGTTATCTTAGTTAATGGGGTTCCGACAAAGAATAAGAAAATATGGCAAGATTTAGTAGATGTTAGGAAAGTTAAAAAGGCAACATTGTATTTGAAAAAAAATAATAAATACTATAAGAATGTATATGTTGCAGAAGAGGAAGTAAGTGAGGAAGAGGATAGCGATTTGTGTGCTGGTCAAATTGAGAAAGTAGAACCCTCTACTAGTGAAGAAATATATGAACATTATAGTGTTCATCCTTTGCATTCCAAGGAAGTCATGGGGAATGCTATTGAGTTGTTTCAAATGAAACAAGCCAAAGGGAGTCCCATTAGTGTTTGGGAGGAAAGTTTGGAAGCTCGGTGTTTCCCACAGCTTTTTCCAACAGGTCAGGGAGGAAGATATGATGAGCGACCTCATCAAATTCCTGCTTCTGAATACCGGACTTTGCGATTGTATGCAGGAGATGCTAGGTTTCGACAATGCCTTCCTTATTTGTTTCATCTCCTGTTTGAAAGCGATCTGTCTGGACTGTCATATGCAGTGAACCACATCTTGAAAAGTGGTATACACATGCAAAACATCTCGGCAAGTGACTTTATGGATAAAGTCAATGTCCAAGATAGTATTTTGGATTCTCACCTGATTAATCTCATGGCGTGTCAGCGTGGTACTAATGAGTACTGGTACCGTCGTCATGGTGATTTAAAATGTATGCTGAGGAACTTAGGTACTCCCACATGGTTCCTCACTCTGAGCTGTGCCGAGTATGGCTGGGAAGACTTACTTGAATTTCTACGAGAGGCAAATGCTAACGTAGATAACATCGAATTCAAGACACCCGGAGAACTATGCTCTTTGGATCCAGTCAATGTATGTAGGTACTTCAATCATAGATTTGAAGCTATGATGTCTTTCATCATGAATAAGAAGAATCCACCTCTTGGAGAGGTGTTGGATTTCTTCTGGAGAAAAGAGTACCAAGCAAGAGGTTCTCCTCATATACATATGTTGCTGTGGATCAAGGATGCACCTAAATTTGGAACGGATCCAGAAGACTCAGTGATGAGTTTCATCCAACAGTATTCTACGTGTGCTGTTCCAAACGCAAAGGAGAAGAAAAGCCTAAGAGAAAAAGTTCTGCGTTTCCAAAGCCATCGATGTGGAAAGTACTGCCGTCGTAAATTCCGAAACAAAGACAAGTTCTACACTAAATGTCGTTTCGGCTTCTGCAGAAGAGGAACTGCTTGGAGATTTCCTCTGTTACGAAGACTCTTTCAATGCCGCCAAGGAGACCATAGAATGTCCTGCTTTTCCCAAATATGTAGAAATGTTGAATGCGGAAATTGAGCAGGAAGCAACGATTGCAGCCGAGATTGCCAGAGACAGTTCTCAGGACAGTCAGAGTTCTGCTTCATTGAGTCAGGATCCACTAGGAGGACCTGTTATCGAAAATGAAGCTGCCACTGCCATGAATGAAGTGGAAAGAGCCATGGCACATGCTCAGGAGGATGCGGTTAACTTAGAAGAGTTGGAAAGACAACTCAACGTTGAGCAGAGGAAAATATATGACGAAGTTACCCTGCAAATTGATCATGGATTAAGTCATGACAAGAAAGAGTGCTCATGTACGTCGTTGAAGCCTGTCCGACTGTACGTGAGTGGAGAAGCGGGAACTGGAAAAAGTTTCCTCATTAAAGCAATTTCATGCTATTTGCAGGAAAGGACAGAGTCATCGCTGTCTTGTGTTGTCACTGCTCCAACTGGACTGGCAGCACATAATATTAAAGGGATTACTTTACATCGTTTACTGATGCTGCCAGTGGAGCATGACAACAAATTACAATATCACAAGCTATCTGGAGATGCTTGTTTTGAAGTTTCAAGAATCTTGAGGAAAATGAAACTTCTTATCATTGACGAAGTAAGCATGGTTTCCAATGTCATGCTTGCCTTTGTGCATTTGAGGATGCAAGAAGTTCTCAAAACAGAGTATGATGTGTTATTTGGTGGCAAACACATCATTGTTTTCGGAGATCTTCTGCAGCTGACACCAGTGAAAGGGCAACCTGTGTTCAAAATGCTCACGCATGAAGATACCAGGAAGTGCCTAGGCAGCATTGGCAACGTCAATATATGGTTAAACTTCAATTATGCTGAACTGCATGAAAATATGCGTCAGGCGAAGGATGAAGTTTACAAGACTATTCTACAAGATGTTAGAATTGGAAAAGTGACCGAGCATGGGAAAGAAGCTTTACATGCACGATTACTGTCAAATTTATATCCAGAACAAAGTGTTGTGCCTGAGAATATTTTTCAGAAAATTACTGAGAAGAAATCTGGAATATGTTTGATGCCAACTCTTGCAGAATGTGCCAAATTTAACAACAAAATGTTGCATTTAGAAAAGCAAGAGATTGTGAAACTGGAAGCTATTGATAGAGTAGAGCATATGGGATCAACAATTATTTTGTCTGAGAATCTGAAAACAAAATTGGATTCATTAGAGAAGAGTATATCTAAAACTGCAGGTTTTGAAAAGACTCTGAATGTGTGCTTGAACTGCCGTATAATTTTAAGAAGGAATTTACATGTTGAAAGAGGTCTGGTAAATGGATCAATGGGTAATGTTGTTGATTTTGTGAAATACAGAAATAGAGATGGAATTGAATTTTTAAAAATTAAATTTGATGGCATTGAGGAAGTACAGCTAATTGGTCGTTGTTCTGCTAGATTTTTGCTTGTAAAAGACTTATATGTTCGTCGTAAGCAGTTTCCTGTTTGCTTGGCATATGCGGTGACAATTCATAAATCGCAAGGTTTAAGCGTAGACAGTGCATTGGTGAATATTGGCAGTTCTGTGTTCAAGGAGGGTATGGCATATGTGGCATTGTCACGAGTTAGAACTTTATCGGGATTGTACTTGATTGAGTGTGATGTCACAAACATTTGTGCAGATCTAGATTGTGTTAAGGAATACAATAGGTTAAGAAGAGAGTATGCGCCACATTTGCCTCAGTATCCTTTGTTTGAGAAACGTATGGTAGGCCGGAAACGAAGAAATGAGAACAATACTGGGGAGGTTGTAGCAAAAAGACAAAAAGTCAATGAACCTAAAATTACAAGCAGAAACAAAAAGGATTCTGTTGAAGATGTTGTTGGTTTTCAGTTTGAAAACAGTTCTGGTGTCAACTGCTATGCTAATGTAGTAGTTAATGTTTTATTTTCTCTAAAAAATGTAAAAGAAGAGATTGTGGTCAATTCTGATCAAAGATTTTGCAGTGTGTTAAATTCTGTGTTAGAGAAATGTACCACTGATAGAAGAAACATAGAAAGTGTGTCTGAAATTCGAAATCTGTTAGACAGATGTTCAGGCCAAACACAATTCTCTCAAAATATTCAGCAAGATTGTCAGGAGTTTTTAATGTATATGCTTGATGTATTACATGCTGAAGGTGTAGATGTAGATCAGCTGTTTGGGCTTTCTTATCAATGGCAGCATGACTGCGAGAACTGTATGGTATCAAGTACTACTAGTGTAGACTCAGAAAGATTTATATATTTAACTTTGCCAGACAGTAAATCAGTCTCCTTTAATAAGCTAGTAAAAGCAGCTGATCACAACATGGAGTGTAGCCAATGTAAATCTGAAATGATGTCCACATTATTTATACGAACATATGGCCAGTATGTCATTTTAATGTTCCAACGATGTAGGCCTGATGGAACAAAATTGACAACTTTAATTAAAAATTTTGTAGCTTCGCAGTTGTCAATATCAGGAAGGACTTTTGTAACTGCAGCAATTATATATCATGACGGCCCTTCAATAACATCAGGACATTACACAGCTTATTTAAAGTCTAGAAATGGCTGGTCATTCTGCAATGATTCTGTTTTAATTTTCACAAAAAAATTGCCGTATGACCTTAAAAACTCTTACCTGGTGTTTTTAAAACCAAAATTTTAGGGAAAGAATCTCGGGATGTGCTCTGTGGAATTTCAAGAAGTTCTAATGGCTCCTACACAATTTGGCTTTGAGGATAAGTGTAGTTCAGAGACATAACTTCTAACCATAGGACTGGACATTATGGAGAAATACGTGCACTTTGAATGAGTTCAGAAAAACTGTATCTTTTTATAAACTAATTGAAGCAGCCAATCAAAACATGGAGTAGAGGGAATGTAAGTCTGCAATGCTGTCTACTGTTTTACATTGCTTTGTGATTAAAAGTGATGTAGAGAATTAAATAATTGTAGTAGTCATAGAGGTAGTGTAAGTCTGCTTGTATCAGTGTCATAGGAAAAGTAGAACATGACTGAGCAAGAAGGGGAAGATATTACTATTCCAGGATTGTGAAAATGATCTTCAACATTTTAATTCTGAAAGTTGCGGAAATGCCAAATGACGGGATTGGCTTACAAGAAATCCAAGAGTTATAAATGGCTCTGACAAGATTTGGCCTTGTGGAAAATTGTGGTAGAGAGCAAGAAGTCATTTATTGCATGTAACGTGTTTTTAAAAACGATGGAGATTTTCTTTCAGAAAGTGGCGGGCTGAAAGTAATAACAGCACAAAAGAGTGTAAGCTGTTCATAGGACATCCTTGGACGTCATGGAAAGTAAGTTAACTTTAAGGAGTTCTGAATTTTGATTTCTGATGTTGTATGGGTTTTTTAAACACAATCATTTTGATTGTGTTTTTTTTCCCCGCTGTTACATGATGAATACCTTCAAGTCACTGTTTTTAGTGAATTTTGATACATTCTGAGAACAGCAAAAATAAACCATTTAACATGTATAATTAATTCTGTACTGTTTGCATTTATGATGTATATGTAGAACTGTGTAGGAGGCATGGAGAAGGTGAGGCTTCTGTAAGTGTCAAAGTTGTTGCATGCAGTGCTGCACTTCTGCGTATTCTTTCATATGCTAGACTACATCTGCACAATGAGATACCTAAGCAAAGGAAACGCAAGTGATGTGATTGAGAAATGAGCAAAATAAATTGCATGTATTTCAATTAGATCACCTGTGTTTCCTATCATTACGAATCACATTGTGCAGATCAAGTTTAGGTCTGTCCAGGGAAACATAGGAGGTTTGGACTTTGTTGAAGAGTACAGTGGACATGACTCACTTCATTGGTAGACCTTCACATGTATTATGTCCTCTATTCTCTTCAACAACTCGAAATTTCATCTGCAACCCTGAGTAGGCCTCACCTGAAACAAAACTCTGGATAGTAGACATCTTATTGGCATCCTGAAGCAATTATTTAAAATTTTAGTGTCTTGCGACACTTTTCTGAAACAACAGCAATGCAAAATATGCACCATGTTTTAAGATAGGCCTCACTTCATCTGCATCAAGATACTGTTAGTTTAAAATGTATATCTTTACGACTGTGTAGGGGGCCTGGAGAAGCAGAAGCTTCAGTAAGTGTCAAAGTTGTTGAAAAACTGTTTGTCCTTCAATCTTTGCCCTTGTCTTTTGTAATTTTTAAATACATGTTTTAATATTTTTCAAATGTTTGTTCTCTCTTTCACAGATTGAAAGTATAAAAACAAAAAGTGAGTAATTTAACAACAATTATAAGGTAAATATTTTGTACTCTTTTCGTTACATTTCTATCACATTGAACTTCTATTAGTTCCACTGCTTCATTTCTTTAACCCTCAGTTTCCTGCCTTTGCTACTTCCCTCATTCCTTTCTCTATTATCTACTTACTCAACTCCTTCCACTCTTTTTCTCAGTCCCTCTCTTCTCATAGTTCCTCACTCTTGTTCACTCACTCCGTCTCTATTACTCTTAGTGTCTTTGACTGATCACTCTATCACTACTTGTTCATAATGCTTTCTCTGTGTAGTTGAAGCACACTAAGGGGAATATTATGAACACAGCCAATAAAATTATTGCTCTTTTTATTGGCAGAAAACTGGTTAAAAAGTGGTTTTAGCGGCAGTTTTCTGCCGCAAAAGCGGCTTTAGCGACACATTTCTGCCAATAAAAGCTGCAAAACTTTTATTGCCTATGTTGATGATATGGCTCTATGTTACTTACATTTCTTTGCTGTTTCAATTAATCTTTTTCTGTTATTTTTTGTTTTCTGTTTTCTATTTTTTCTCTCTGTTATTCCCCATATTTTAATCTTATTTTGAACATTCACTCACATTCTCCAAGAAACTCTTCTTTGTTAATGTTATACTCTCTTTTTTTTTCTTTCACTTCGTTATCTATTTTGTTTTTCACAATTATACCCTCTTCTGTCTTTTCTTCGGTAAATAGATCTATTAAACAGTATCTCTTCTTTACTCCCTATAGCTGTCTTTCTTTTAACATCACTCTCTGTTTACTTTCCTTATACTTACACTTTTAAAAAAAAAAAAACATTTTTTTGGTTAGCTCCCGGTCCGCGTACCGGGAAGCTAACCCGGGAGCGAACCAAAAGAAATAGAGCTTGCCAGAGTGCTAAACATTGTAGCAATTTTTTTTGAAAGGGAAGGTAGTTCTGAAAAGAACTTTTTTTTTTATATTTTTGTTGTTTTATATATTTTTTTTTTTTTTTGAACATTTTTTGTTTTTTTTGTATTTTTTGAACGATTTTATATTTTTTTTGGTTTTTTTGGGGGGGGGGAATCAACAAAAAACAGGCGTTGAAAAGGGCTCAACAGGAGCAAAAAAAAATTACTGGGGGCGGTTAGGGCAATCATGGTGTTCATATGAAAGGTTGAGTGCATTGATGCTCATGTTGCCACAAGCTAATAATGCACGACAGTGCATACATAAATGTATCATATGCCCAAAATGTTCTTGGATATTTGGCACAGTTTCCCGTGCCTCCTCTGGTGTTAAAGAAACCGGTATTGTTGGTCTGGCCACAGGAGTTGGTCTAGGATTGTCCAGCATATCCCTTAATTCCGCCCGGCTGTAATTTAGGGGATGTTTCCTCGTCATGTGCCTATGCATGGTGTGATTACCATAACTGTATTTTTTATCCGTCCCTCTGGACAATTGTTCCTTGCATATGAGGCAGGTGACATACCTCGCGTTGACTTTTTTTTGTCCACGAGGCATCGAAAAAAACTGCCAGATGAAACTGGCTTTCTTTCTGGAAACCCGGGGCAACTCTTCCAGGAATTGTGGTTCTTCTCCCTCCTCATCCATTTCTTCATCTTCCTCCTCAGTGTTGGTAATCACCTGGGGAGGTGGTCCTCTCTTCCCATGAGGAGGTGGAGGTGGTGGTGGGGGTCCACCAGCTGAAGCAACCAATGAAGCCATTTTCACACAAGCAAAATAGGTCTTCCAACAAGCAAAATAGGTCTTCCTCTCACAATGATGAAAGTCAGAGTGAGGAAAGAAGGAGGGGTTTTCATCATTTGGAAAAAACAATACTTCTCAACCAATGAAAAGTGTTATTTTTAGGTCACCTGACCTAGCCTTCCATAATTATGAAACTAAAAGTGAAATGAACCAATGAAAAGTTTTATTAACAAGTCACATGACCTCTCACGCTCATGTTACGCGCTGCGGAACGCGCCCCGGTTAGCTTCCGGGTCGCTAAGCTTCGCGCCCCGGTCCGCGCCCCGGGACACTTCCGGGTGCGCTAACGCGATACGTCACAAGACGCATTTCGCGGCAACGCGATACGTCGCGCTTTCGCGCCGCGGATCGCTTCCGGGGAGCTGCGTTTCGCGCCTCGGTCCGCGCCCCGGGGCACTTCCGGGTGCGCTAACGCAGTACGTCATAAGACGCATTACGCGGCAACGCGATACCGTCACTATGTTGATTTCTTACCGGTTCGCGGACCGGATCGCGGAATCAAATTGAGCTAACGGGAAGCTTCCCGGTTCGCGGACCGGGAGCGAAACAAAAAAAATATTTAAAAAAAATTATTAATAAACATATAAAATATATTTTTGGATTTAAAGAAGAATAAATTTTACAGCTATAGATATTAGCTTTTAAAAAACCAATGAAATTCATTGAAAAAACCATAGGTTATAGACCATATATAGTTAGGAATTAGCATTTACAAAATCTTGAAAATTCACTGAAAAAACCATAGGTTATAGACCATATATAGTTAGGAATTAGCATTTAAAAAACCTTATTTTACTCACACAAAACCAATGAAATTCCATATATAGTTAGTTGTACTAACTATATATCGCGCACCCGCAATCCACTGCTGATCATGTCACATATTACATCATTCATGACATGGTCAGTGACATCACTGATGACATCACTGATGACATCTCAAATGACATCACTGATGACATCACTGATGACATCTCAAATGACATCACTGATGACATTACTGATGACATCTCAAATGACATCACTGATGACATCACTTATGACATCTCATTTGACATTACTGATCACATCACTGATGACATCATTCATGTGATAATACGATGAACCTCTTCAGACTCTAATATAACCTTAGATACACTCAGTGTAAACACAGACTCGCAGATTGTCACTCATCCATGAAGTTACACACACACCCAGTCAGTCATGCAAAAAAACAATCTCACCTCCATTTCTTCAACTATACAGTTAAACACACCTTACTTATTCAAACATATACTAACACATATTTACTCTCTTATACAATCCCTGATACAAGTTCACAATGATCCATACAGCCACTCACACATTCACTGGCTCTTATGCACAGTTATTTATATATGTCAACTCTCACATGTACTGTGTTTTACATATGTACTTACTTTGACATGTAGCACTGAGATATCCATTCACTCACCAATACAGTCATGCACACAGTCAACCACCCATACAGCTGTTTCCACATGCACTTTTGAACCCATACATTATGCACAGAGTCATACACCTTCCCAGCCACCCACACACACTCCCAGTTTCCCACACAAATGCTTGGGCAACCAATCAATAACCCATATAGTTACTCATATAGCTACTGATCAACACATGCAGCAGTTTACAGAACAACAGACATAATGATGCACAAATTAAGACAGTTTAGTCACTAACCCATGCACTCAATGAGACACATTTAACCACTCACTCATACAGTCAGTCAGTCATGCACCTACTAAATCCTTTATCCAGACACTTATACATCCACTCATTCTTCAATATGTAAGACATATTTTAACTTTACAGAAAAATACAGTCACTGGATGTTGTCATCAGTGATGTCATCAGTGATGTCATTTGAGATGTCATCAGTGATGTCATCAGTGATGTCATTTGAGATGTCATCAGTGATGTCATCAGTGATGTCACTGACCATGTCATGAATGATGTAATATGTGACATGATCAGCAGTGGATTGCGGGTGCGCGATATATAGTTAGTGCAACTAACTATATATGCGAATTTCAATGGTTTTGTGTGAGTAAAATAAGGTTTTGTAAATGCTAATTCCTAACTATATATGGTCTATAACCTATGGTTTTTTCAGTGAATATATATATATATATATATATATATATATGTATATATATTCACTGAAAAAACCATGTATATATATTCACTGAAAAAACCATAGGTTATAGACCATATATAGTTAGGAATTAGCATTTAAAAAACCTTATTTTACTCACACAAAACCAATGAAATTCCATATATAGTTAGTTGCACTAACTATATATCGCGCACCCTCAATCCACTGCTGATCATGTCACATATTACATCATTCATGACATGGTCAGTGACATCACTGATGACATCACTGATGACATCTCAAATGACATCACTGATGTCATCACTGATGACATCTCAAATGACATCACTGATGACATCACTGATGACATCTCAAATGACATCACTGATGACATCACTGATGACATCTCATTTGACATTACTGATCACATCACTGTTGACATCATTCATGTGATAATTCGATGAACCTCTTCAGACTCTAATATAACCTTAGATACACTCAGTGTAAACAGACACTCACAGACTGTCACTCATCCATGGAGTTACTCACACACCTAGTCAGTCATGCAAAGAATCAATCACACCTCCATTTCCTCAACTATACAGTTATACACACCTTACTTATTCAAACATCTACTAACACATATTTACTCTCTTATACAATCCCTGATACAAGTTCACAATGATCCATACAGCCACTCACACATTCACTGGCTCTTATGCACAGTTATTTATATATGACATCACTGATGACATCACTGATGACATCTCATTTGACATTACTGATCACATCACTGATGACATCATTCATGTGATAATACGATGAACCTCTTCAGACTCTAATATAACCTTAGATACACTCAGTGTAAACACAGACTCGCAGATTGTCACTCATCCATGAAGTTACACACACACCCAGTCAGTCATGCAAAGAAACAATCTCACCTCCATTTCTTCAACTATACAGTTAAACACACCTTACTTATTCAAACATATACTAACACATATTTACTCTCTTATACAATCCCTGATACAAGTTCACAATGATCCATACAGCCACTCACACATTCACTGGCTCTTATGCACAGTTATTTATATATGTCAACTCTCACATGTACTGTGTTTTACATATGTACTTACTTTGACATGTAGCACTGAGATATCCATTCACTCACCAATACACTCATGCACACAGTCAACTGCCCATACAGCTGTTTCCACATGCACTTTTGAACCCATACATCTAGTGAATCAACTGCTCACACATCTATGCACAGAGTCATACACCTCCCAGCCACCCACACACTCACTCAGTCTCCCATAAAAATACTTGGGCAACCAATCAATAACCCATATAGTTACTCATATAGCTACTGATCAACACATGCAGCAGTTTACAGAACAACAGACATAATGATGCACAAATTAAGACAGTTTAGTCACTAACCCATGCACTCAGTGAGACACATTTAATCACTCACTCATACAGTCAGTCATGTACCTACTAAATCCTTCATCCAGACACTTATACATCCACTCATTCTTCAATATGTAAGACATATTTTAACTTTACAGAAACATACAGTCACTGGAGTTTGTCATCAGTGATGTCATCAGTGATGTCATTTGAGATGTCATCAGTGATGTCATCAGTGATGTCACTGACCATGTCATGAATGATGTAATATGTGACATGATCAGCAGTGGATTGCGGGTGCGCGATATATAGTTAGTGCAACTAACTATATATGTGAATTTCAATGGTTTTGTGTGAGTAAAATAAGGTTTTGTAAATGCTAATTCCTAACTATATTTGGTCTATAACCTATGGTTTTTTCAGTGAATTTCAATGGTTTTTTAATAGCAAATATCAAAAGCTGTAAAATGTATTCTTCTTTTAAAGTAAAAATATATTTTATATCTATTTAATATAATTTTTTTATGTATATAAACTTTTTTGAGGGAACAAATTTATCAACTATCATGCTGAAGAAGAGTGTGGGGAAAAAAACCAAAGAGGAGGACTAAGAGGAAAGAACAATCAGTTCAAAAATACAATTGCTTTAAAGCATGAAGTACTTTTCCACACATTTACATTTAAATAACCCATATTAAATCATACAAAATATCTACAGAGGAGACGGTGTACATTGAATTTTAGACTCTTCATTTGTACCTACATGTTGGTACTTACATCACCCACACAACACAACAGCTCTATTCAGAGCTACCCTACCTCAAAGCACTCTAAAATATTATTTTACTATTTCCCTTGGTTTTCCCCTTGTTACGCTTTCCGGAACGCTACCCGGTGCGCGGACCGGGCGCTAACCGTGCGAAAATTTTACATATATGGGCCTCCTCAGCCACCCTCAGAAAACCTAGGGGGTCAGGATATGTCTCCCGTGCCCCCTTATACCCATTCCCAACATTGTTTATCCTCCATCTTGTGACTAAATTCGTCCGAAACACAAGATGGCGGACTCCCGTTACGCTACCGGTGAGCTACCCGGTTCGCGTACCGGGTAGCGCTTCCACCGCGAAAAATCGAAAAAAAAAATATTTTATTTTTTTGCCCCGCGGGGCCCTTTAATAGCCCCCACATCAATCCTAGGGGGTCAGGAGGGGTCTACCTGGCCCCCTTTCATTCATTTCCCCCTTCGTTTATTTCCACCTCTTGTCTCTCGATCCTACCGAGAGACAAGATGGCGGCCGCTCCGGACTGTTTAGAATGTTGACAGTCATCGGAGAGCCAATCCTCTTCTCCTCGTGAAGTTCCGTTACGCATCTGGTACACGAACTGGGGCGCTAACCGGGACCCTGTCACAGATATATATATTTTTTTGAACGTTAATTTCTCAAAATCTACTGGAGCACATATCTTGAGACCTAGCAAAGGCACATCGGGCAAACAGTCTCTACAATTTTGCCAAGTTTCATAGAAATCCATTCAGCCGTTCGAGCTAAAAGTGAGTCCAACCGCCCTATGGAAAACTCAATGTTAAAAACACGTTTTGGGACCCCCCTTTTTTCTCGGCCCCCGCTTGACCAAACCCCCCCAAACTTTCAGGGGACGCTCAGAAACGAAATGTGCAATTTTCCTGAATATTTCAGCCAATTCCGTCCATCAACGCCAAAGTTATTCAACATAGAATTTTCAGAAATCACCATTCAAAAAAATCCTAACTATATATACCTACTGGCGACCGCCAGTAGGTAAAATATATATATATATATATAACATTTCTATGGCAAAATGAAACCCCTCATTTTGTTCCTTTTCAAATTAAATGTATTAAGTGTTACCACTTTATTCCAATCAAGATGAATTCAGGCGTGCCATACTTTTGTCATAAGTAAGACTGTTAGCGTTCTAGTTGTTCTTTAGAACACTCTGGGACATTCTATCATTGGGCTATAGTTGGGCTACATCTGGCTGATATTTGGGCTACATTTGGGCTCTTTTGTCTCTGGTGGCCATCTTGGGAGACTGCATATCAGAATTTTTTTTTATGAAATATAAGAGGATTTGAGAAGTCACTCAAAATGTGCCCTAATTTTTCTTTCTTCAGCACTAATCATAATTTCTATGGCAAAATGAACCCCCTCATTTTGTTCCTTTGCAAATTAAATGTTTTAAGTGTTAACACTTTATTCCAATCAAGATGACTTCAGGTGTGCCATACTTTTGTCATAAGTAAGACTGTTAGCACTCTAGTTGTTCTTTAGAACACTCTGGGACATTCTGTCATTGGGCTATAGTTGGGCTACATCTGGCTGATATTTGGGCTACATTTGATTTTTTTTGTCTCTGGTGGCCATCTTTGGGCTACATTGGGCTACATTGGGCTACATTGGGCTATATTTGGGCTCTAACATATATATAGCCCAATGTAGCCCAATATATATTTTTCAAAGTAAATTTTCGTAAAAACCACTGGAGCATATATCTTGAGACATAGCAAAGGCACATCGGGCTACCAGTCCCTACAATTTTGCCAAGTTTTGTGGAAATCCATTCAGCCGTTCGAGTTAAAAGTGAGTCCAACCGCCCTATGGAAAACTCAATGTTAAAAACACGTTTTGGGACCCCCCTTTTTTCTCGGCCCCCGCTTGACGGAACCCCCCCAAACTTTCAGGGGATGCTCAGAAACAAAATGTGCCATTTTCCTGAAAATTTCAGCCAATTCCGTCCACCAACGCCAAAGTTATTCAACATAGAATTTTCAGAAATCCCTATTCAAAAAATCCTAACTATATATACCTACTGGCGACCGCCAGTAGGTAATATATATATATATATATATATATATATATTCACTGAAAAAACCATAGGTTTCACACACGTTATAGTTAGGAATTAGCATTTAAAAAACCTTGCAAATTCACTGAAAAAACATATTGTTATAGTTAGCTGGACATTTCACTCATACAAAACCTTTGAAATTCCCCCGTTATAGTTAGTTCATCTAACTATAACTCGCGCGACCGCAATGCACTGCTGATGACGTCACATATTACATCACTCATGACATGGTCAGTGACATCACTCATGACATCACTGATGACATCTCAAATGACATCACTGATGACATCTCTGATGACATCATCCAGCGAATGTGTATCTTTCTGAAAAATAAATATTTTTTATATATGTATATCTAAAGGTTGATGGAAGAATAAATGGGTAAAGAAGTGTCTACATGGATGTTTTTTTTGTAAAATTGATTGGTTAACTGACTTATTAAGTGTATCTTAGTGAATACATATATTAGCGAGTAATGTTTAAATATTTAAATATCTGTATCTGTGTCTCACTTTGTGTATAAGTGGCTGCATGGGTTAGTGAGTAGCTACATGAGTGTGTATATGGGTTATTAGTTTTTTTTTGAGTAGGAGTATGAGTGTCTGTATGGTTCGGTGGGGGATATTACTTAGCGCACAGATGCATGAATGAGTGACTCACTGTTTGTATGTGTTTTGAAGACAGCATGTGTGCAAGACTGTATGGGTGGATGATTGTGTGTATGGGTGGGTTAGTGAGTGAATGACTTAATAGTGTATTCATGAGTAAATATATATGTTTTAAACTAGTATATGTGAGTATTGATGTATATAATTGAGTATATGTGAGAGTGAGAGTTTGGAAGAGTACCTGTATAAATAAGTATGTGTGTTTATAATTGATTGTTTAAGAGAGTAAATATGTGTACGTTTCTGTAGAAGTAAGTGTAGTGTTGTGTATATAGCAGTATAATCAAGTAAATGGATTTTTGAGAGTTTATTTGCATGTGTGAATATGTGTGTGAGTAACTATATGGATGAGTAGTAGTGTGTAACAGGATGTATAGGTGTATGAGTATATATAATGACTGAGTACATGTATGAGTGACTGTATAGAACTGTTGGTGAATGAGTGGATGTGTATGTAGATGTTGGAATTACCTAAAAGGTTGTTGTAATTGGTATTGGTATCTCAATTTTTTGGAAAATTGTAGTTCCCATTTTTGAATGTGTGTATCAAAGATTATATTAGGGTGAGAGGAGGTCTGCCACTCTTTCACAAGGATGATGTCATCAGTGATGTCATCAGTGATGTCATTTAAGATGTCATCAGTGATGTCATGAGTGATGTCACTGACCATATCATGAGTGATGTAATATGTGACATCATCAGCAGTGCATTGCGGTCGCGCGAGTTATAGTTAGCTGAACTAACTATAACAGTGGAATTTCAAAGGTTTTGTATGAGTGAAATGTCCAGCTAACTATAACATGTGTGAAACCTATGTTTTTTTCAGTGAATTTCTAAGGTTTTTTAAATGCTAATTCCTAACTATAACATGTGTGAAACCTACGGTTTTTTAAGTGAATATAAATATATATACATTTTATATATATACATACTCAATGAAGACAACAGCTCTTTTTAGAGCCAACCAACATCTAAACACTCAAACTTGTTATTTAACTGTATTTTTTTTGTTTTGTGTCTTCTGACGTGCGCGCAACGTGCGCGCACCTCGCGATTTAAATTTTATTTTTTTATTTTTGCCTTTCAGGGTCCTTCAGGGACCCCCTGAGAAGGCCTAGGGGGTCAGGGAGTCCCTACCCTGCCCCCTTTTCACGTTCTCAACTTTTGTTTTTGATTCACTTCTGCCTCAAGGGTGCGTGCAATGTGCGCGCAACTCGCGTTTCTTCTTTTTTTTAATGTTTTTTTGCCCTTCGGGGGTCCTTCAGGGACCCCCTGAGAAGGCCTGGGGGGTCAGGGAGTCTCTACCCTGCCTCATTTTCACGTTTTTAAAAGTATTTTTGAAAATCGGGTAAAACGTCATTCATATGTGACGGTCGCACAATGTGCGTGCGCCCGTGCGCGCACGTAAAGTCATGTGACTTGAAAACAGCACTTTTGATTGGTTTATACTAGTTTCTTTTCCAAATCTTCTAAAACCCCACCCATTTCCCTCACAATCTATTTTACTTCTTTGAGAGAAGCATCTTGAGTGTTTTCCTCCGGATTTAAAATGGCAGAGCAACACCAACAAGGATTCTTCATCTGATTCAGATGTGCAGAATGTCCATGAGCAGCAAGTCCCAAAGAAGTCCAAGGAATCCTTTATATGGAAGGTTTTTACATATCCAGAGGGGCAGAAGAAGCTTAATGCCCCCAAAGTAACCTGCAAAATCTGTGGAAGTGTGCTATCAAGAGGAGATCCAAAGAAGCATTACTCTTTCAGCATCCACACGATGATTCGGCATGTAAAAAATGTGCATTCGAATAACTTTGCTCGGGCATCTACCCAAGCCCTTGCAGCCACCGTCCAGCTGCTGTCCCAAGCACTTCTTCTGCAGGAGCATCTCCTTCTTCCACGGCTTTGAATATCCAGCCGGATTTCGCTGATGTGCACACACGCTGCAACTACTGCAACGAGATACTATGCTATGGCGAGCAAAGCATAGATTTAATTGTGGCAAAGATCAGGCAGCACAAGTACCCCCGGCGTTAATTTTATTATTTTTGTTACTGTTCCGGTTGAGCAGTTTTTGGTTACCTGTATTCTTTTTTGTTTCAGAACACCCCAAAAAATATAAAATTGTTCAAAAAACAAAAAGAAAATTTAAAACAAAAAAGACATAAAAAACAGTTCTTGTAAGAACTAACTTCACTTCTGAAAGAAGAGCTATATCTCTTATATACTGTGTCATACTTTTTTTGAATGAATGTGTTGTGTATAAATGAATGACTGAAATGACTGAGTGAAGGTGAGAAAGGGACTGAGGGAATGAGTGAGGAAAAGGTAGTATGGTGAGTGAGGAAAGGGGAGTCAAAGAGTGACTGAAACAAGGGGACTAAGAGTAGGGGAGTAAGGTAAGGGGAGTGAAAGTGTAAGGGAAGGGCAGTAAGGAAAAGAAAGTGAGGGAGGGGGAGAGAGAAAAGGGGAGCAGGGGACGGAGACAGGGAAGGGAAGTAAGAGACGGGGAGGGAGAAGTAGAGCAGGGTAAAGGGAGTGAAGGTAAGTGAAGTGGAGTGACGGTGAGGGAAGGGGTATGAGGATGAGAAAAGGGGGTAAAGGAAAGTGAGAGATGGGGAGTGAGGGAGAGAGAAGTGGAGTGAGGGGATGGAGGGAGTTAGAAAAGGGGAGTGAGAGAAGGGTAATAAGGAATGGAGTGACAGAAGGAGAGCGAGGGGGAG
Organism: Lissotriton helveticus; assembly: GCF_964261635.1. Taxonomy (NCBI): domain Eukaryota; kingdom Metazoa; phylum Chordata; class Amphibia; order Caudata; family Salamandridae; genus Lissotriton; species Lissotriton helveticus. Next base: position 956,615,865 of record NC_136072.1, on the reverse strand, counting down.
TGAGGAAAAAGGAGCGAGTAAGTGAAGGGGTGAGAAATACAGATAGGATGAAGTGCAGAGGGGGAAAGCGAGTGACAGTGAGTGAAGGGCAGTGACAGTTAGGGAAGGAGTATGAGGGTGAGGGAAGATGAAAGGGGGAGAAGGAAGACAATTAAGAGAGAGGGAAAGTGAGTGAGGAATAGAGGTGGAGTGATAGAAAGAGAGAGGAAAGGAGTTTAAGCGTAAGGGAGAGAGAGGGACAGAGTGAAAGAGAGGGAGAGCAAGGAACTAAGAAGGAGTGAGGCAGTTAGAGTGAGTGAGACAGAGGGAGACAGGGAGAGAAAAATGGATGCAAAAAATGTGAGGGAAGGAATAAACGAAGGGGAGTAAGTGAGATGGAGTGAGGGAGTGAGGAAAGAGGAGTGAAGGAAGGGGAGTGAAGGAAGGGGAGTGAGGGAAGGTGAGTGAGGGAAAAGTACTGAGGGTGAGTGAAAGGCAGTAACAGTGAGAGAAGGGGTATGAGGGTGACAAAACAGGAATGAGAGAGAAGGACGGAGCTTTAGAGATAAGAGAGGAAAGGAGACTGAGTGATAAAGTAGGAGTGAAGGAAGCAGAAAGAGAAAGACAGGAAGGGTGAGGGAGAGAGAGAGAGAGAGAGAGAAAGAGTGAGATAGAAAGAGAGGGAGAGCGAGTGACTGAGAGGGAGTGAGGCGGTTAGACTGAGTGAGACAAAGGGAGAGAAAAATGGATTGAAGGGGAGTGGGGGACTAAACGAATGCGAGTTAGCAAAAGTGAATGAAAAAAGGGGAGTAAGGGAAGAGGACTGACAGATGGAGTGAGGGAAAGAGAGTGAGGGGGAGTGAGGGAATAGGAGCAGGTGAAAGGGAATGGGAGTGATGCACAGAGAGGAGAATATGAATTAGGAGAAGAGGAGTGAGATTGAGTGAAGGGGAGTGACAGTGAGGGAAAAAGAAGCATATTAAGATAGAGCAAAAAGTAGTGAGTGAGAGAGAAGAATTTATGGAAAGAGAGAGGAAAGAAACGGAAGATTGGTGGAGAGAGAGGGAGACAGTGAGAGAAAGAAAGAGAGGGAGAGTGAGGGACTGTGAGAGAGTGAAGCAGTTATAGTGACTGAGACAGAGGAAGAGACTTAGAGATGGATGGAGGAAAGGGGAGTGAGGGAGGGAGTAAAGGAAGGGGAGTGAGCAAAAGGAAGTGAGGGAATATGAGATGGGGAGTGACTGAAAGTGAGTGAGGGATGGTGTGAAGGAAATAGAGTGAGGGGGAGAGAGAAAAGAGTTAGGGATAGAGCAAAAGAAGGGTAGTGATGGAGGAAGAAAGAAAAGAGAAGTGAGGGTCACAGAGAGGAAAGAGGGAGCAGGAGAAGGTAAGTAAGGGTGAGGGAAGGGCACTGATGGTGAGAGAAGGAGTGTAAAGGTGAATAAAGGGGAGTAAAGAGAGTGAGTAAGAGACAGAGTGAAGAAAGTGATGAGAAAGTATTTTTGTTTGTCATACTCACCTTATAAGTAATGAAAAGTTAATAATATATTTTGAATAAATATATTATCTGTGGAAGAGAAGAAAAAAATGAGTTAGAATATATATTTAACAATACAAAATAATTTGTACAATATGTTATGTATTTTATTTTGCTGTTCTCAGAATATATTGAATTTCACTGAAAACTGAGTTCAATAGTACTCATCATATAACATCGGGCAAAAAGAAATACAATCAATAAGATTGTCTTTAAAAAACCCATTCAACATTTTCATTAAGAATGTAACAATTAGAAAAAAACATATCTTAAATGTCTTTTTCAAACAGCAATTTTTTACGTAAGTAAGGGATATTTCCAACAATCACAAAGTAACAAAACATTATTACTTCTTTTTTATACACTCTAAATAAAGTAATGAACAAACATATGCTAACAACATTTTCCCGAAATAGTCATTTTTTGTTTCAAATACCATCCCTCATGGCCAAATAGTATGTGTAAAATCCTTAGTTTGGAAGATACTAAATAGTACACTTAAGCGTCCGTTTCCCAACCTTCTGAATCAAAAGAACCAACATCTTTTGTACCATCTAACAATGGTTATACCTCCACCTGATGCTATTTATCATGTACATAGAACCTTAAACAACTAGCATGTTATCAGAACCTCAACATCATCTGGTATGCCGATGACACTCTGCTCATCCTTTATCTTACAAAAGAGCTGTATACCATTAAAAGAAAGCTCTACAAGGGAATAAAAAATTTCACCACCATCTCCAACAACTACAACAAATCTAAAACAGCTCTGCCTCACTGATGATCAACATCTCCTGTGATAGCCGCATCACCCACTATCTGATAGACTTACACTACCTCTACGTCAACCACAAGAATTTTTTGAACCTCATCACCCTCACTCACAAAGTACTTTTCAACACCAGACTACCCTTTCTAAACAGCAGTAATTTTCCCAGGCCAATTTGTTTCCCTAAAATTTGGGTTGTAAAAATACTAAGTAAGAATTTGGTAAGTCATAAGGCAATCGTTGTTTAAAAATCAATTGAGTGTCATTACAATGAGTCCAGGCTTTTGTACATTTTAAATAAGCTCTGTAATGTCCTGATGTTGTAGAAGGACCATCATGGAAAATAATTGCTACAGTTACAAAAGTTCTTCCTGATACTGGTAGTTGAGAAGCCACAACATTTTTTATTAAAGTTGTCAGTTTTCTTCCATCAGGTCTGCATCGTTGTAGCATTACAATTACATACTGTCCATATCTTTGAATAAATAATGTTGATAACATTTGTGAGTTACATTGGGTACAGACCATGTTTTGATTTGCTTCTCTAACTAGATTATTAAAAGACACTGATTTGCAGTCTGGTAAAGTCAAATATATAAATCTTTCAGTATCTATTTCAGTACTATTTGAAAACGAACAATTGTCACAGTCATGTTGCCATTTATAAGAAAGGCCAAAAAGATTTTCAATATTTATACTTTCATCTTGCAATACAACAAGCATATACATTAGAAATTCCTGACAATCTTGCTGAATATTCTGTGAAAATTGATTTAAATCAGAACATATGTCTAAAACATTTCGAATATCAGAAACACTTTCTTTTTTAGTTTTATCCCTACTACATTTCTCAAACACAGAATTCAACAAACAACAAAATCTTTTGTCCCGATTTTCAACAATTTGTTGTCGTAAAGTTTCAAGCAAAAAAACAACATTAACCACTACATTAGCAAAGCAGTTGACACCAGAACTGTTTTCAAACTGAAAACCAAAAACCTCTTCAATAAAATCCTTTTTTTTTTTGCTTACTATCACTGGTTCATGTAGTTTTTTTCTTTTCTCTGCAACCTTGTTACAATTTTTCTCATATCTTCTTTTTCGGCTTACCACACGCTTTTCAAGTACTGGATTTTGAGGTAAATTGGGAGAATGTTCTCTTCTTAACCTTTTATACTCTTTTACACAATTTACATCTGCACTAATCTTTGTGTCATCAAAATCAATCAGGTATAATCCAGATAAAGTTCTGACTCGAGATAAAGCAACATATGCCATACCCTCTTTAAACACAGTACTTCGAATATTCACCAAAGCACAATCTACACTTAAACCTTGAGATTTGTGAATAGTCACCGCATATGCCAAACAAACAGAAATCTTTTACAAGCAAAAATCGAGCTGAACGACTCAATTGTTGTACCTCTTCAATTTCATCAAATTAGATTTTCAAAAATTCAATGTCATCTCTATTTGGGTAATTCACAAAATCAACAACATTACCCATTGCTCCATTTACCTCTTTACACATGTAAATTGCGTCATGAAATTATCCGACGATTTATACATGCATATAGATTCTTTTCTAAACCAGCAGTTTTAGATATAGATTTCTCTAAAGAATTCAATTTTGAGTTCAACTTTTCTGACAAAATAATAGTAGCTCCTTCATGCTCTATTCTATCAATAGCTTCCAGTTTTATAATTTCTTGCTTTTCTAACTGTAAACATTTTTCATTGAATATTGAACATTCTTGCAGAGTTGGCATCATGCATATCACTGATTTCTTTTCTGCAATTTTTCTATTTATATTCTCTGGGAGAATATTTTCGTTTGGAAACAAATTTGTAAGTAATCGTGCCTGTAAAGCTTCTCTGCCGTGTTCACTCACTTTTCCAATTCTTACATCTTCAAGAATACTTTCATAATCAGCGTCCTTTGCGTGTCGCATATTTGTAATGAGTTCTGAATATTTGAAATATGACCAAATATTAACATTTCCAATGCTTCCCAGGCACTTTCTGGTGTCCTCATGTGTAACTGTTTTAAATACTGGCTGTCCTTTCACAGGAGTTAGTTGTAGTAGATCTCCAAAAACTATGACGTGTTTGCCTCCAAATAACACATCATACTCTGTTTTAAGGATTTGTTGCATTCTTAAATGCACAAAGGCAAGCATTAAATTTGATACCATGCTTACCTCATCAATAATGAGAAGTTTCATTTTTTTCAAGACTCTAGAAACTTCACAACAAGCTTCTCCAGATAGCTTGTGGTATTCTTTTTTATTTCCATGATCTACTGGCAGCATCAATAAATGATGTAAAGTAATCCCTTTAATGTTATGTGTTGCCAACCCAGTTGGAGTAGTGACAACACAAGAGATTGACGACTCAGTTCTTTTCTGTAGATAAGTTGCAATTCCTTTAATTAGAAAACTTTTTCCAGTTCCTGCTTGTCCAATCACGTACAGTCGGACAGGTTTAAATGACGTACATGAGCACTCTTTTTTCTCGTGATATAAACCATGCTCAATCTGTTCTGTCACTTGATCGTATATTTGTTTTTGCTCAACATTTAGTTTTTTTTGTTCCAATTCTTCTAAGTTTATTACATCCTCTTGAGCTTGTTGCATTGCTGTTTCCACCTCATCCATGGCAGTTGCTGCTTCATTTTGGATTATTGTTTCTCCTAGTGGATCCTGACCCAACGAAGCAGAACTTTGACTGTCTTGAGAACTGTCTCTAGCAATCTCTGCTGCAATTGTAGCTTCTTGCTGTATTTCGTCGTTTAAAATGTTCAGATAATTAGAAAAACCAGGACATTCTATAGTATTTTTAGTTGCATTGAATGAATCTTCATAACTGTCAAAAACTGATTTGTTCGTCTATTACTATAAACACTATCTTTCCCACATATTTTTCCATCATTTTTCTTTTTTGTCTGTTTTTTCTTTGTAGTTACATATATATTTTTTTTTCCTGATTCCCCACACTTTTTTTTACTTTGTGTTATTTTCCTTATAAAATCCTTTGTTGATTTACCAGGAGCTTTCTTTGTTTTTTCCACATATTGCTGTTTAGATAAATCTTGTACTTCTTTTTTCTTGGAAAAGTAAGCCTGTTTATTATTTATTTATTTATTTATTTGATTTCTAAAGCGCACTATCACCTACAAGGCATCCTGGTGCTGGCAGACTCAAGTGAAGGAGGAGGGCAAACCACTAGCACGTTAACGGTTTGGAAAAAAACAAGTCTTCAAGAGTCTTCTAAATGCAAGGATGTCGGTGGCATGCCTGAGTGCAATCGGAAGAGAGTTCCAAAGTTTCGCCGCGGCCACGCCGAACGTTCTACCTCCAGCTCTGGATCTCCTGAACCTCGGAATGATCACCAACCTGGCTGAGGTGGAGCGTAAATTACGGAACGGCGCATGCCAGGAGAACTTCCTCTGCAAAGGAGCGGGGCCCAGCCCATGAAGAGCTTTAAAGGCCAGACAGAGAGACTTAAATTGCACCCTCTGTCTCACTGGGAGCCAGTGCAACTGAGCCAACGCCCTTGAAGAAGAAGATCTCGTTGGCCATCCCATGGCTAATATTGCTGCTGCAGACTGAATTCTCTGGAGTCTATCCATACGATAACTCGGAGACACCAACAATAAGGAATTGCAATAATCTAGCACAGTACAGCGCACCACCTCAGCCCGCGCAAGAGGCGGTAGCAGAGGAAGAATTTTTCCCAAAAGGCGGATAATAGCCAAGCAGCCAGCTACTACCTTAGATACCTGCGCCTCCAAGGTCAGGTCACTGTTAAACATCACGCCAAGGTTCCTCACTACCTTCACAGGCTGCACCAGTGGAGAAAAATCCACAGGTCAGAAGTTGCTAGGGAGAAAAGATTGTACCCTGGGCCTAGGGCAGTATAGCACCTCAGTCTTATATCTTTTTCTTCTCTCACTCTTTGACAGTATATTGTTTTTTCTTTCTGTAGATAATTAAAATCTGTTGTGATTTTTTAAATGTAGACCACTACTACCATACTACATAGCAATTAGAAGCACTATATGTTGTTAAGTCTGGTTCACTCCATAAGTAATTTTAAGGCACAGCAGCAGTGTTTGGGCAGTGTAGGAGATAGTAAAGGGAGTGCTGTTTCAGGGTTTACAGCAGTGCAGTAGTGTTGAAAGAGTTTAGCAGGTTTTGCTAGAGATGGTATTTCAGGGTTTAGGACAGTGCAGTGGTGTTCAGGCACTGTAGAGGTTCAAGTGGGGCTGATAATTCTGAGTTTAGAACAATGCAGGGCTAGGAGTATAAAGCAATGCATGTCCTAAAGCCTGACTCACTCCCTGAGTACATGTATTCTCATATCTGCAAACACATGCATCGAGCAAGTGATTCTGTCACAATATTCCCCAAAACACACTGACTCACATTCTGATTCTAGACAAATCAAAATATCCCTTGCAATTCACTGAAATGATGACTGCATGCTATAGAGAAAGTTGCACTGGCATTTCTACAGCACATCCAGGATCTTTATTACACAGCTTGGAGACTATTTAGGAATTAAGAGACCTGACACACATGCTGTATAGGACTTTGTTCCAGAAAAGGGGGTGGTGATGAACAGAGTGTCTGAATTAAGCAGACCACTCTTACCCAGTCCAAAGATCAGGGCTTGATCCATCACCGTTATTTAGCTCACTGCCCCATCCCAGCTCAGAACCTGGCTATATGCAAATTAGTCTGTCCCTGGCCCAGTGCATCATGGGAACAGGGCAGACCAAACTACCAAGCCAATTCTTCACCAGAAAGGAGACAAGCTACCGGGGACAGGTTTCTGGCATTTCAGCCTCGTCGGCCCGGCTTGCTTGAATCCTGATGGAGCAGTGAGCAAGGGACTCATGTCTGAGTATACCCTGCCACACCTATAGTGTCCAAAAACGATTCAGAAAAGGGGGTGGTGATGAACAGAGTGTCTGAATTAAGCAGACCACTCTTACCCAGTCCAAAGATCAGGGCTTGATCCATCACCGTTATTTAGCTCACTGCCCCATCCCAGCTCAGAACCTGGCTATATGCAAATTAGTCTGTCCCTGGCCCAGTGCATCATGGGAACAGGGCAGACCAAACTACCAAGCCAATTCTTCACCAGAAAGGAGACAAGCTACCGGGGACCGGTTTCTGGCATTTCAGCCTCGTCGGCCCGGCTTGCTTGAATCCTGATGGAGCAGTGAGCAAGGGACTCATGTCTGAGTATACCCTGCCACACCTATAGTGGCCAAAAACGATTCAGAAAAGGGGGTGGTGATGAACAGAGTGTCTGAATTAAGCAGACCACTCTTACCCAGTCCAAAGATCAGGGCTTGATCCATCACCGTTATTTAGCTCACTGCCCCATCCCAGCTCAGAACCTGGCTATATGCAAATTAGTCTGTCCCTGGCCCAGTGCATCATGGGAACAGGGCAGACCAAACTACCAAGCCAATTCTTCACCAGAAAGGAGACAAGCTTCCGGGGACCGGTTTCTGGCATTTCAGCCTCGTCGGCCCGGCTTGCTTGAATCCTGATGGAGCAGTGAGCAAGGGACTCATGTCTGAGTATACCCTGCCACACCTATAGTGGCCAAAAACGATTCAGAAAAGGGGGTGGTGATGAACAGAGTGTCTGAATTAAGCAGACCACTCTTACCCAGTCCAAAGATCAGGGCTTGATCCATCACCGTTATTTAGCTCACTGCCCCATCCCAGCTCAGAACCTGGCTATATGCAAATTAGTCTGTCCCTGGCCCAGTGCATCATGGGAACAGGGCAGACCAAACTACCAAGCCAATTCTTCACCAGAAAGGAGACAAGCTACCGGGGACCGGTTTCTGGCATTTCAGCCTCGTCGGCCCGGCTTGCTTGAATCCTGATGGAGCAGTGAGCAAGGGACTCATGTCTGAGTATACCCTGCCACACCTATAGTGGCCAAAAACGATTCAGAAAAGGGGGTGGTGATGAACAGAGTGTCTGAATTAAGCAGACCACTCTTACCCAGTCCAAAGATCAGGGCTTGATCCATCACCGTTATTTAGCTCACTGCCCCATCCCAGCTCAGAACCTGGCTATATGCAAATTAGTCTGTCCCTGGCCCAGTGCATCATGGGAACAGGGCAGACCAAACTACCAAGTCAATTCTTCACCAGAAAGGAGACAAGCTACCGGGGACCGGTTTCTGGCATTTCAGCCTCGTCGGCCCGGCTTGCTTGAATCCTGATGGAGCAGTGAGCAAGGGACTCATGTCTGAGTATACCCTGCCACACCTATAGTGGCCAAAAACGATTCAGAAAATGGGGTGGTGATGAACAGAATGTCTGAATTAAGCAGACCACTCTTACCCAGTCCAAAGATCAGGGCTTGATCCATCACCGGTATTTAGCTCACTGCCCCATCCCAGCTCAGAACCTGGCTATATGCAAATTAGTCTGTCCCTGGCCCAGTGCATCATGGGAACAGGGCAGACCAAACTATCAAGCCAATTCTTCACCAAAAAGGAGAGAAGCTACCGGGGACCGGTTTCTGGCATTTCAGCCTCGTCGGCCCGGCTTGCTTGAATCCTGATGGAGCAGTGAGCAAGGGACTCATGTCTGAGTATACCCTGCCACACCTATAGTGGCCAAAAACGATTCAGAAAAGGGGGTGGTGATGAACAGAGTGTCTGAATTAAGCAGACCACTCTTACCCAGTCCAAAGATCAGGGCTTGATCCAACACCGTTATTTAGCTCACTGCCCCATCCCAGCTCAGAACCTGGCTATATGCGAATTAGTCTGTCCCTGGCCCAGTGCATCATGGGAACAGGGCAGACCAAACTACCAAGCCAATTCTTCACCAGAAAGGAGACAAGCTACCGGGACCGGTTTCTGGCATTTCAGCCTCGTCGGCCCGGCTTGCTTGAATCCTGATGGAGCAGTGAGCAAGGGACTCATGTCTGAGTATACCCTGCCACACCTATAGTGGCCAAAAACGATTCAGAAAAGGGGGTGGTGATGAACAGAGTGTCTGAATTAAGCAGACCACTCTTACCCAGTCCAAAGATCAGGGCTTGATCCATCACCGTTATTTAGCTCACTGCCCCATCCCAGCTCAGAACCTGGCTATATGCAAATTAGTCTGTCCCTGGCCCAGTGCATCATGGGAACAGGGCAGACCAAACTACCAAGCCAATTCTTCACCAGAAAGGAGACAAGCTACCGGGGACCGGTTTCTGGCATTTCAGCCTCGTCGGCCCGGCTTGCTTGAATCCTGATGGAGCAGTGAGCAAGGGACTCATGTCTGAGTATACCCTGCCACCCCTATAGTGGCCAAAAACGATTCAGAAAAGGGGGTGGTGATGAACAGAGTGTCTGAATTAAGCAGACCACTCTTACCCAGTCCAAAGATCAGGGCTTGATCCATCACCATTATTTAGCTCACTGCCCCATCCCAGCTCAGAACCTGGCTATATGCAAATTAGTCTGTCCCTGGCCCAGTGCATCATGGGAACAGGGCAGACCAAACTACCAAGCCAATTCTTCACCAGAAAGGAGACAAGCTACCGGGGACCGGTTTCTGGCATTTCAGCCTCGTCGGCCCGGCTTGCTTGAATCCTGATGGAGCAGTGAGCAAGGGACTCATGTCTGAGTATACCCTGCCAAACCTATAGTGGCCAAAAACGATTCAGAAAAGGGGGTGGTGATGAACAGTGTCTGAATTAAGCAGACCACTCTTACCCAGTCCAAAGATCAGGGCTTGATCCATCACCGTTATTTAGCTCACTGCCCCATCCCAGCTCAGAACCTGGCTATATGCAAATTAGTCTGTCCCTGGCCCAGTGCATCATGGGAACAGGGCAGACCAAACTACCAAGCCAATTCTTCACCAGAAAGGAGACAAGCTACCGGGGACCGGTTTCTGGCATTTCAGCCTCGTCGGCCCGGCTTGCTTGAATCCTGATGGAGCAGTGAGCAAGGGACTCATGTCTGAGTATACCCTGCCACACCTATAGTGGCCAAAAACGATTCAGAAAAGGGGGTGGTGATGAACAGAGTGTCTGAATTAAGCAGACCACTCTTACCCAGTCCAAAGATCAGGGCTTGATCCATCACTGTTATTTAGCTCACTGCCCCATCCCAGCTCAGAACCTGGCTATATGCAAATTAGTCTGTCCCTGGCCCAGTGCATCATGGGAACAGGGCAGACCTGATCTTTGGACTGGGTAAGAGTGGTCTGCTTAATTCAGGCACTCTGTTCATCACCACCCCCTTTTCTGAATCATTTTGTCCACCCTAAGCGTGGAAGGGTATACTCAGATGTGAGTCCCTTGCTCATTGCACCATCAGGATTCAAGCAAGCCGGGCCGACGATGCCTGAAATGGCAGAAACCGGTCCCCGGAGGCTTGTTTCCTTCCCAGTTCAAGAATTGGCTTGGTAGTTTGGTTTGCCATGTTCCCATCATGCACTGGGACAGGAACAGACTAATTTGCATATAGCAAAGTTCTGAGCTGGGATGGTGCAGTGAGCTAAAAAACGTGATGGATCAAGCCCTGATCTTTGGACTGGGTAAGAGTGGTCTGCTTAATTCAGGCACTCTGTTCATCACCACCCCCTTTTCTGAATCATTTTGTCCACCCTAAGCGTGGAAGGGTATACTCAGATGTGAGTCCCTTGCTCATTGCACCATCAGGATTCAAGCAAGCCGGGCCGACGACGCCTGAAATGGCAGAAACCGGTCCCCGGAAGCTTGTTTCCTTCCCAGTACAAGAATTGGCTTGGTAGTTTGGTTTGCCCTGTTCCCATCATGCACTGGGACAGGAACAGACTAATTTGCATATAGCCAAGTTCTGAGCTGGGATGGTGCAGTGAGCTAAAAAAACGGTGATGGATCAAGCCCTGATCTTTGGACTGGGTAAGAGTGGTCTGCTTAATTCAGGCACTCTGTTCATCACCACCCCCTTTTCTGAATCGTATAGGACTTTGTAGCACTACATGCAATAAAGATCCTGGGTGTACTGTAGAAATGCCATAGCAACTCTCTCTTTAGCATGTAGTAATCGTTTCAGTGAATTTTCATTTCTACATTCTCAGTACAACCTTAACCCCCTACACTGCCGGAACAGCACAGCACTGTCTTAAACCTTGATACACCATCCCTAGCAAAACCTGCTAAACTCTTTCAACACTACTGCACTGCTTTAAATCCAGAATCACCATCCTCAGCGAATGCCCCTATAATGTTGAAACACCACTGCACTGCCCTAAACCCTGAAACAGCACTACCTGCATGATCTCCTACAGAGCCCAAACACTGCTGCTATGTCTTAAAGTCTGAAAGCGTTTAGCGTCACTGTCAACGAGAGTGACGTCCCCTCAATGCAGTCTTGGGTTAATTTTCACTGAATGATTTCAAATACAATTTCTCCTGTGAATTTGATTCAAAGTTTATTTCATGCTTATATGATTTTTCTTATTGATGATACTTTCATCTGTACATTATTCCATCATAATGTTATAGATGAGTCAACTCATATTTCTGCCCAATGCATTTCGGGCGATGGCCCTTCATCATTCATTACTGCAAAGATAATTCCATCTTAATAGCATGCTTATCCGGTGAAAAGGAGGAAAAAGTGACGCGATAAGATTTCGGCAGGAAATCAGTGATTGCGTGAGACGGTCCATACAGGAAAGGTGCATCAACCAAAGTAATGAAATACAAGCTATGCAGGATTCGGTGAAGACACACAGTGCTGATTAAAGTGTCACGGTGCAGAAAAAAGTGAGTTAGCAGACTCTGCGGTGAGTTGAACAAAACGGGTGTGGCGAGAGAAACCTGAGAAAGGTGCCGGTGGCCGACATGCGGTATAGGGTGTGATGGGAAAGTGGTAACAAGGAGTGCGTCAGGAAAAACTGAACTTGATGTCGTTTTTGTAACAAAGGAGTAAATGTTTTTGTTAAGTTGATCGAGGTACACAACCTTGAAAGTGGAATGAGAAAGAGATAAGTATCCGGTGAGGTGTGCGCATAAAGCGCAACTTAAAACGATATCGTGTTATTCAAACTTACTGAGTTACGGTGTGCGGGGGAATTTCAAAAGTGCTGCCGGTATACGCGGCGATCCTTCGTGACTGTGGTTAGTAAGTGTAACATTAATAGGCTGGTGAGGGTCATGTGACCGGGTCAAAAGAAAGCTGGCCGCCGATTGGCTACGCTTGCGAGAATGTGAATGGAACGCGTAAAGTTTGACAGTGTAAATGAGCCGAAAATAAAGCCGAAAAAATGTGTTCAGGTTCGTGCACGAATAGAAAGTGAAAACCGAGTGCATATGAAAATGAATCGGACAGACAATTGAAAACTGGTCCGATAAATAAAATAAATATCGGTGACATGAAAGATAAACATGACTCAATAAACAAATTTCTGTAACAGACAATTGGACTAGAACTGTGAGAACTGTCCAGTATTTATGTTACAGAAATTTGTTTATCAGTCATGTTTATCTTTCATGTCACCGATATTTATCGTTTACTCAATATTGCCATATTTTTAAACACATCAACTAAGCAAATTATTCTGCCACAATTTTGTGAAAAGAAGTCTGACTCACACTGTGATCTTAGACACATGACAGTATGCCTTGCAATTCCGTAAAATGATTACTACAGTGAAAGAGACTCTTGCTGGAAGAGCTGTTTCAGATTTTAGGACAGTGCAGTGGTGTTCAGGCAGTGTAGGGGCTCAAGGTGGGACTGAGAATGTAGAAATGAGAATTCACTTAAATGATTTCTACATGCTACAGAGAGAGTTGGTATGCAATTTCTACAGCACACCCAGGATCTTTATTACACAGCATGGAGACTATATGGGAATTAAGGAGGCCTGACACACATGCTGCTTTGGACTTTGTAGCACTAAATGTCCTAAGGCCTGACTCACTCCATGACTACATGTATTGCCATATTTTTAAACACATCAACCAAGCAAATTATTCTGCCACATTTTTCAGAAATAAATTCTGACTCACACTGTGATCTTAGACACATGACAGTATTCCTTGCAAATCAGTAAAATGATTACTATCTGCTACTGAAAGATTTTCTATGGCATTTGTGCAGCACACCCAGAATGTTTACTAGACTGCAAGGAGACTATCTGAGAATTCAAACCCTGATATACAAGTGTATAAGTGGTTAGACCAGTTCATGTACAATGTTTTTCCCAAAGCAGGCACATTAAAATCTGACTCTATACAAATAAACTCCTGCTTCCACATTACAATACATTTTTCAATTTATCTTAAACTGCACAACATAGATCCCCTAACAAATGAACAACTGACCTTTAAAAATGCTTTTGTAGTTTTAGAACAGTGTCAATCACAGATTTTCTTAAGCAGAATCTCTGAATTGTGCACCAGTCACTGCAACCACACAGTGGCATAGCTTCCCTCTTATTTTACACTCATATTCTTGTAGATAACCAATCAAATATCTTCCCACACAAATACAAAACCAAAATAACATGTTAATTGGTTCTACATTGAAACACTTTCAATCACACATAATATTAAACCTTCTCCCACTGCTCTCTCTGCCTGTTACCATGGTAACACTCCATAGAACACCTAACTGAACACACAGGTGAAAAGTTCATCTGCAAAGCAAACCAGCAAGAGTGTTTGACTTTTCAAAACAGCAGCGAATCCTGTGCAATGTTCCTTTCAATCACTTTCTCTCAACCATTAGCATTTCTCCTTAAAAAAAACAGTAGCATGCACCCTAGTTTTCAATGTTGAATTTTCAGAAACCACCAATCATTTTTTTTTCAAGTGCACTGAATCTCATCCAATTTTTTTTCTAAACACCTACTTTTCAAACTGCCGTTTCATTTCCAGAGCCCATCTGAGTACAACCAGATCTCCCTTCAAGATGCTTAGAGTGTGGATTGTAGGACACAGCCATATTCTCTGGAGTGAAAGGTATGCAGCAAATAGATGCTTTCTCAACCTTGACTTACCAAATGTGGATTGACCAGAGAGGATTGAGATGTCACCAATTGATTCCATTGGCAAAATCCTTTTTGCATCTCCCACACCCTGACCTCAAAATTGTGCAATGTGGTGGCAATGACCTACGCACTTTGACTGGGGTAGGTCTGGAACTGCTTTTAAAGAACACCTTTGGGCAATTGATGTCACTTTTTCCACAAACTGCCTTTGTATATTCTAATATATGCCAAAGGCAAAAATGGAACTGGTCCAACCAATATTGTCCACAGATTGAGAAAGCAAGGAAACATGTGAATAAGTCTGTTTCTGCTTTCCTCAGAGACTATGGTGTGGGTTCTATATACCACAACAACTTGCGTTACAACATGCAAGGCATTTATAGAGGAGACGGTGTACATTTCACAGATGAGGGAAACAGAGTCTTCCTCTTGAATTTTAGACTCTGCATCGGTACTTACTTGTAGGTACAAAAAACACTCAATAAACACTATCGTTGGGCGTAGTGGGGCTTCGCGGAGCTTCGTGAAGTGGGCAGGAAACTACGCCGACCCACGCGCTTCGCGTAGCCCTACTACGCGCAGGCCGCCTCCCTCCCGCCCCACTCCCACCCTCTTCTACATTCCTAATTTAGTTTTAAAAAGTATCAAATTAATTACAAGCACTAACCTGATAAGCGGCGTCCCGGGGCTCCATCTTCTATTTCACGCCGACTTCTTCCAACCAAATGCGCATTCGCGGGCTTTATTCTATTTTAAAACTAAATTAGGGATGTAGAAGAGGGTGGGAGGGAGGCGGGTGGCGGGCAACTTCGCTCCATTCACGGATGTGCGTAGTGTTGCCTACTACGCCTACTTTGCGAATTGCGAAGTACGCAACACTACGTGCACTCCGTGGGCGGAGCGAAGCTCTCTGCCCAGGGTTAATAAACACAACAGCTCTTTTTAGAGCCAACCAACATCTAAAAACTCAAACTTCTTATTTAACTGTATTTTTATTGTTATTTTTTCTGACGTGCGCGCAACGTGCGCGCACCTCGCGATTTAAAAAAAAAAAATGTTTTTTTTGCCCTTTGGAGTCCTTCGGGGACCCCCTGAGAAGGCCTAGAGGGTCAGGGAGTATCTACCCTGCCCCCTTTTCACGTTCTCCACTTTGTTTTTTGACTCTCTTCTGCCTCCGGGTACGTGCAACGTGCGCGCAACCCGTGATTTTTAAAAAAAAATATATAAATATATTTTTAGGCCTTCGGGGTACTTCAGAGACACCCTGGGAAGGCCTAAGGGGTCAGGGAGTCTCTACCCTGTCCCCTTTTCACGTTCTCCACGTTGGTTTTGGGCTCTCTTCTGCCGCGGGGGTGCGTGCAACGTGCGCGCACCTCGCGCTTTTTTATAAAAAAAAAAAAGGGTTTTTTGCCCTTCGGGATCCTTCAGGGGCCCCCTGAGAAGCCCTAGAGGTCAGGGAGTCTCTACCCTGCCCCCTTTTCACGTTCTCCACTTTTGTTTTGGGCTCTCTTCTACCTCAGAGGTGCGTGCAACGTGCGCGCACCTCGCAATTTATTTTTTTTTTTTTTTTTTTTTTGCCCTTCGGGGGTCCTTCAGGGACCCCCTGAGGAGACCTATGGGGTCAGGGAGTCTCTACCCTGCCCCCTTTTCACGCTCTCCACTTTTGTTTTGGGCTCTCTTCTGCCTCGGAGGTGTGTGCAATGTGCGCGCACCTCGCGATTTAAAATTAAAAAATGTTTTTTTTGCCCTTTGGGGTCCTTCAGCGACCCCCTGAGAAAACCTAGGGGGTCAGGGAGTCTCTACCCTGCCCCCTTTTCACATTCTCCACTTTTGTTATGGGCTCTTTTCTGCCTTGGAGTGACAAAATGGCGGCCAACACGTTCTGGTTTCCACCGATTAGACAGACGTCTAACAGCACACCAGAATTCCGCTCGCGCACACCCGATTTGCGCACTGTGCGCGCATGGTGCGCGCTTATAGATATATATATATTTTCTTTAAATTTTCTCAGAAACTACTGGAAGGATTCACACCATTTCAGCAAAAGCGTGATCTGCAAATCAGACTCCACCATTTTGCCAAATTTCTTGTAATTCCGTTGAGCCATTCGGGCTTGTAATTCTCATGAGCCATGCGGTTGCGACAGCCCGAGGGGACCCAAGGGGACGCTTTGTGACTTCGGGGTCAGTGTGGGGAGCGCAGTGCCTCAGCCCATTATTAAGACATTGCTCCATCTTTTGACATTCATTCAACCGCCGCTTCACCTACCCGGGTGTTCAACACGGAGCACTCCGGGAGCTGTACGCAGTATTGGACTCAACAGAGGCAGCAGGTGAATGCAATCTGGTGGGGGAGGAGCATCCAACCTGTTTATACCTGTGACAGGAAGCGGGCTGGTGATATGAACTCTTGCTAGTGAAGGGCGCTGATGAGGGCACTTTCATTCACCCGAAATGCATACGCCGCCACTACCTCCGCCACCACTTTGCTGTGCCTGATCAATAAAGCTGCCCTGAAGGAATCCCCTCTGGACCCCAGCCTGTTACTTATGAGGGAGGTGTTATCGTCATAATTTTGCGCTTGCCAGTCACGCAATGTGGGTGTCCCTGCCGCACAAGTGACCCGGACAACGCTGGCCTTGCTTTGCAGCAGTCTTGGACTCGAGGGATCGACAAGTCCGGAGACCACCACTACGCCTTGGAGGGACCTAGGAGGTCCGAGGTACTCACCTCGGGAGGCCCGCGTGCATTGCACATGGGGCCCCTGTTAAGTATTCTCCTGAGCCATGTGGTTGCGACAGCCCGAGGGGACCCAAGGGGACGCTTTGTGACTTCGAGGGCAGTGTGGGGAGAGCAGTGCCCCAGCCCGTTATTAAGACATTGCTACAGCTTTTGACATTCATTCAACTGCCACTTCACCTACCTGGGTGTTCAACACGGAGCACTCCGGGAGCTGTAGGCAGTATTGGACTCAACAGAGGCAACAGGTGAATGCAATCTGGCGGGGGAGGAGCGTCCAACCTGTTTATACCTGTGACAGGAAGCGGGCTGGTGATGTGAACTCTTGCTAGTGAAGGCCGCTGATGAGGGCACTTTCATTCGCCCGAAATGCATACGCCCCCACTACCGCCACCACTACTTTGCTGTGCCTGATCAATAAAGCTGCCCTGAAGGAATCCCCTCTGGACCCCAGCCTGTTTCTTACGAGCGAGGTGTTATCGTCATATATATATATATATATATATATATATATATATATATACATAAACAAACACAATGTGGCTCCTGCCGAGATACTGGGACCCAATGAGGGGTGGCGTACACTCCGGTGGAGCGTGCCGGTAATCGTATTTCAAAATCCTTTCGCAAAATTCGTACACACGCTCTCAGGAAAATGAGTCCAAACCCAAAAACGCTGGAACACAGGTTTATTCCACACAACGTGTTTCACCTTGCGGCTTGTTCACGTGTAGAAATTTGCCAAGACCAAACACAGTGATAAAGTTACTCGCGAACATAGACAAAGGACCAATGGACATACAGGTCAAAAGTCGACAAATGGACGGTCGCCATCTTGAGTTAGTCAAATTTACATCAAAATTCCACAGAATGTGTTAAATAATAAATACATGATTGCAATACTCGTATTAATAAAGCAAGATATCAGAAGACTCAATGGCAAGTGCGCAATCCTGGCTAAAGTGGCAAGCATGTATATTATGGTGATGTATGTATCCTCATGACGATGACTCATATCGACAGTCAAATTCTACTGGCAAGTGCCCAGTCACATAGACAATGATACAGAAAAGAAGAATCAATCGTGGTCCAGTCTGGAATGTTCATAAATATAGCAAAAGTGAATAACATACGTGGTCTCAACTAAGGAGTGCAAAGGTTAGGTACGCCCGTGCGGGTGAATGTTCGTGAAGTGGGCCCCTTCCTTTCCTCCTACTGAAAGAAAAAGAGAAGATAAAGTGAGAAAAAGATAAAATAACAAATAAAGAAAACTGATCTCATATTAATCACCTAATTTACATGATCATTTAATGTCTAGGAAACACATTAACCATACAGAAAACCCGATTTCTAAAAACATACCGAAGCTCAAATGTATGTCATTCTTTCAAATGTATTTCCAGTTCCTCATCCATGTTCAGCCAAAACAGAGTTCAGAATGAAATCTACTTTCATGTCAATACTCCCTCATGATAGTGTAGATACTTTTCATGAATGTATGGTTATGGGGCTGACTGACCTTAGGCGCAAATGTGGGAAAATGAATGACAGGAACCAGAATAATCTATCCTCTAACCTACGTAAATTTCTCAAAAGCCTCCAAGATGACACCTCTATAGTTATCCGTCCTGCGGATAAGGGGGGCAATATAGTGATTCTACAAAGGGAGGATTACATTAGTGAAGCTATGCGACAACTGAGCGATCTTAACTTTTATATACCTGTGACCAACCAGATCTACAACCAAAGTATCACTTCTATCTGGGAAAAACTTGTGAATTGGAAGGATAAAGGTTTACTAACGTGGGAGGAGTACTGCTATCTTAAAAGGGACTACCCCAAACTCCCAATCTTGTATCTATTACCTAAGATCCACAAACATGATACCAAACCTCCTGGACGTCCTATCGTGTCTTCCATAGGAAGTGCCGGGGAACATATCTCTAAATATGTCGACTTCTTCCTGAGGGAATATGTTTGTCAGCTACCCAGTTATATCAGGGACACAAAAGACTTCCTAGGCCGCATTGAGAATCTAGATTGGTGCTCAGATTATTCTGTTTGTGGTATTGGATGTTCATTCCCTGTATACTATTATTGACCACCAACAGGGCATTGATGCATGTGAGCACTTTTTGTCAAACCGTGCACTGAGATACAGGGAACACACCAAAATGGTTGTTGAGATGATATTATTTTGTCTCCAAAACAACATTTTCTCCTTCAATGGCGCCCTCTACAGGCAGATCAAAGGAACTGCGATTGGGTCGTGCTTTGCACCAAGCTTCGCGAATCTCTTTATGGTACTTTGGGAACAGAAGATTTTTGCAAGCACGACCCTATCGGCGGATCTGACCAAAATCGTCATGTGGCTCCGCTACATTGACGATTTGTTCATTGTGTGGAGTGGTACCAGGGAGGAGGCGGAATCCTTTATTGAGAAATTGAACACCAATAGTTTCAACATCCATTTGTCTGGCAACATCAGCAGTGTCACAACTGAATATCTTGATGTTAAATTGGATATTGTTAACAACACCATACATACCTCACTATTTCGGAAACCCACCGCTGGCAACAGTATCCTATATGCCCTCAGCAGTCACCCCGAATCACTGAAATGGAGTATACCATATGGTGAACTGCTGAGGGCAAAGAGGAACTGTAATTCCAAGTCAACATTTGAGGTGGAGACTATCAATATCATTGATAGATTTTCCAAAAGGGGGTACCCACAATGGGTGTTGAACAAAGCACTCAAACGAGTAGCAGATGTTGACAGAAGTGACACTCTGGCTGACAAGTCCGAGATTCACTCTCAAGAATCGGATGTCACACGGATGATCCTCACTTTCAATTCTGATTCCCAGTGAGTTAAAAGGATTATCACAAAAAACTGGGATATCCTTAAAACAGATACTGTACTGTGTAATTCTATACCTGAGAGACCCAATATTATGTATAGACGCAGCAGAAATGTACGGGATCTGGTGGTAAGAAACGATGTGACGAGCCTCTCACCTAGTACACAACATGGTTTAGTTGGTTTTTACCCATGTGGCCACTGCAAGGCCTGCAAAAACAGCACTTACAGGAATACTGTGACTTACAATGGGGTAACCAAAAAATTGACACAATTCCTGACATGTGGGATGACTTTTGTTATTTATGTCATTATGTGTACTTGTGGTCTTTGGTACATTGGCAGCACTACATGTGCTGCCAAGAAACGTGTTCTGGAACATCTACGAGCCATAACCAATCACGATCCAAAGTACCCTGTGGCTAGGCATTTCGAACAGCAACACTTTTCCAACACCTCAAACTGCAGTTATACGATCTTGGAACACATCCCCATGAAACCAAGAGGGGGTGATAGAGTTTTGGCCCTAAGAAAGAGAGAATCACGTTATATAATTGATTTCCAGAGTAAAACCCCGGGTGAGATCAACATGGATGAGGAACTGGAAATACATTTGAAAGAATGACATACATTTGAGCTTCTGTATGTTTTTAGAAATTGGGTTTTCTGTATGGTTAATGTGTTTCCTAGACATTAAATGATCATGTAAATTAGGTGATTAATATGAGATCAGTTTTCTTTAATTTGTTATTTTATCTTTTTCTCACTTTATCTTCTCTATTTCTTTCAGTAGGAGGAAAGGAAGGGTCCCACTTCACGAACATTCACCCGCACGGGCGTACCTAACCTTTGCACTCCTTAGTTGAGACCACGTATGTTATTCACTTTTGCTATATTTATGAACATTCCAGACTGGACCACAATTGATTCTTCTTTTCTGTATCATTGTCTATGTGACTGGGCACTTGCCAGTAGAATTTGACTGTCGATATGAGTCATCGTCATGAGGATACATACATCACAATAATATACATGCTTGCCACTTTAGCCAGGATTGCGCACTTGCCATTGAGTCTTCTGATATCTTGCTTTATTAATACGAGTATTGCAATCATGTATTTATTATTTAACACATTCTGTGGAATTTTGATGTAAATTTGACTAACTCAAGATGGCGACCGTCCATTTGTCAACTTTTGACCTGTATGTCCATTGGTCCTTTGTCTATGTTCGCGAGTAACTTTATCACTGCGTTTGGTCTTGGCAAATTTCTACACGTGAACAAGCCGCAAGGTGAAACGCGTTGTGTGGAATAAACCTGTGTACCAGCATTTATGGGTTTGGACTCATTTTCCTGAGAGCGTATGTACGAATTTTGCGAAAGGATTTTGATATATATATATATATATATTCACTGAAAAAACCATAGGTTATAAACCATATATAGTTAGGAATTAGCATTTACAAAACCTTGAAAATTCACTGAAAAAACCATAGGTTATACACCATATATAGTTAGGAATTAGCATTTAAAAAACCTTATTTTACTCACACAAAACCATTGAAATTCCATATATAGTTAGTTGCACTAACTATATATCGCGCACCCGCAATCCACTGCTGATGATGTCACATATTACATCATTCATGACATGGTCAGTGACATCACTGATGACATCACTGATGACATCTCAAATGACATCACTGATGACTCCACTGATGACATCTCATTTGACATCAATGACCACATCACTGATGATATCATTCATGTGACAATACAATGCATCTCCTCACATTTTAATATAACCTCTGTTTCACCCAGTGTTAAATACAGAGTATAATTTTTGAAACCATTGACACACCAATACTAGTTACTACATATGTACTCACTGATTCCTACGTCTACACACACATTCACTCATTCACCCATACAATCATTCATACATACAATCACTCATCTTTACAACACTATCATATGCACTCATACACCTATACAGACACTCACACTCTGCCACTCATCCATGGAGTTACTCACACACCTAGTCAGTCCTGTAAAGAATCAATCACACTTCCATTTTCTTGTCTATACAGTTAAACATAGAGCACCTTACATTTTCAAACATATACTAACACATACTTACCTTGTTATACAATCAGTCTCCCATACAAATACTTGGACAATCAATCAATAACCCATATAGTTACTCATATAGCTACTGATCAACACATGCAGCAGTTTACAGAACAACAGACATAATGATGCACAAATTAAGACAGTTTAGTCACTAACCCATGCACTCAGTGAGATACATTTAATCACTCACTCATACAGTCAGTCATGCACCTACTAAATCCTTCGTCCAAACACTTATACATCCACTCATTCTTCAATATGTAAGACATATTTAAACTTTACAGAAACATAAAATCACTGGATGTTGTTATCAGTGATGTCATCAGTGATGTCATTTGAGATGTCATCAGTGATGTCACTGACCATGTCATGAATGATGTAATATGTGACATCATCAGCAGTGGATTGCGGGTGCGCGATATATGGTTAGTGCAACTAACTATATATGGAATTTCAATGGTTTTGTGTGAGTAAAATAAGGTTTTTTAAATGCTAATTCCTAACTATATATGGTGTATAACCTATGGTTTTTTCAGTGAATTTTCAAGGTTTTGTAAATGCTAATTCCTAACTATATATGGTTTATAACCTATGGTTTTTTCAGTGAATTTCAATGGTTTTTTAATAGCAAATATCTATAGCTGTAAAATGTAGTCTTATTTAAATCCAAAAATATATTTTATATGTTTATTAATTATTTTTTTTAAATATTTTTTTTGTTTCGCTCCCGGACCGCGGACCGGGAAGCTTCCCGTTAGCTCAATTTGATGCCGCGACCCGGTCCGCGAACCGGTAAAAAATCAACATAGTGACGGTATCGCGTTGCCGCGTAATGCGTCTTATGACGTACTGCGTTAGCGCACCCGGAAGTGCCCCGGGGCGCGGACCGAGGCGCGAAACGCAGCTCCCCGGAAGCGATCCGCGGCGCTTCGCGAAAACGCGACGTATCGCGTTGCCGCGTAATGCGTCTTGTGACGTACTGCGTTAGCGCACCCGGAAGTGTCCCGGGGCGCGGACCGGGGCGCGAAGCTTAGCGACCCGGAAGCTAACCGGGGCGCGTTCCGCAGCGCGTAACATGAGCGTGAGAGGTCATGTGACTTGTTAATAAAACTTTTCATTGGTTCATTTCACTTTTGGTTTCATAATGATGTAAGGCTAGGTCAGGTGACCTAAAAATAACACTTTTCATTGGTTGAGAAGTATTGTTTTTCCCAAATGATGAAAACCCCTCCTTCTTTCCTCACTCTGACTTTCATCATTGTGAGAGGAAGACCTATTTTGCTAGTTGGAAAATGGCTTCATTGGTAGCTTCAGCTGGTGGATCCCCACCACCACCTCCACCTCCTCATGGGAAGAGAGGACCACCTCCCCAGGTCATTACCAACACTGAGGAGGAAGATGAAGAAATGGATGAGGAGGGAGAAGAACCACAGTTCTTAGAAGAGGTGCCCCGGGTTTCCAGAAAGAAAGCCAGTTTCATCTGGCAGTTTTATTCGATCCCTCGTGGCCAAAAAAAAGTCAATGCGAGGTATGTCACCTGCCGCATATGCAAAGAACAATTGTCCAGAGGGACGGACAAAAAATATAGCTATGGAAATCACACAATGCACAGGCACATGACAAGGAAGCATCCACTAAATTACAGCCGGGCGGAAATAAGGGATATGCTTGACAATCCAAGACCAACTCCTGTGGCCAGACCAACAATACCGATTTCTCTAACACCAGAAGAGGCACGGGAAACTGTGCCAAATATTCAAGAAAATTTTGGGCACATGATTCACTTATGTATGCACTGTCGTGCATTATTAGCTTGTGGCAACATGAGCATCAATGCACTCAACCTGGCGTATGAACACCATGATTGCCCTAACCGCCCCCAGTAATTTTTTTTTGCTCCTGTTGAGCCCTTTTCAACGCCTGTTTTTTGTTGTTTCCCCCCAAAAAAAACCAAAAAAAATATAAAATCGTTCAAAAAATACAAAAAAAACAAAAAATGTTCAAAAAATAAAAAAAATATATAAAACAACAAAAATATTTAAAAAAAAGTTCTTTTCAGAACTACCTTCCCTTTCAAAAAAAATTGCTAGAATGTTTAGCACTCTGGCAAGCTCTATTTCTTTTGGTTCGCTCCCGGGTTAGCTTCCCGGTACGCGGACCGGGAGCTAACCAAAAAAAAAAAAAAAAAAAAGTGTAAGTATAAGGAAAGTAAACAGAGAGTGATGTTAAAAGAAAGACAGCTATAGGGAGTAAAGAAGAGATACTGTTTAATAGATCTATTTACCGAAGAAAAGACAGAAGAGGGTATAATTGTGAAAAACAAAATAGATAACGAAGTGAAAGAAAAAAAAAGAGAGTATAACATTAACAAAGAAGAGTTTCTTGGAGAATGTGAGTGAATGTTCAAAATAAGATTAAAACATGAGGAATAACAGAGAGAAAAAATAGAAAACAGAAAACAAAAAATAACAGAAAAAGATTAATTGAAACAGCAAAGAAATGTAAGTAACATAGAGCCATATCATCAACATAGGCAATAAAAGTTTTGCAGCTTTTATTGGCAGAAATGTGTCGCTAAAGCTGCTTTTGTGGCAGAAAACTGCCGCTAAAACCACTTTTGCACCAGTTTTCTGCCAATAAAAAGAGCAATAATTTTATTGGCTGTGTTCATAATATTCCCCTTAGTGTGCTTCAACTACACAGAGAAAGCATTATGAACAAGTAGTGATAGAGTGATCAGTCAAAGACACTAAGAGTAATAGAGACGGAGTGAGTGAACAAGAGTGAGGAACTATGAGAAGAGAGGGACTGAGGAAAAGAGTGGAAGGAGTTGAGTAAGTAGGTAATAGAGAAAGGAATGAGGAAAGTAGCAAAGGCAGGAAACTGAGGGTTAAAGAAATGAAGCTGTGGAACTAATAGTAGGTGAATGTGATAGAAAAGTAACGAAAAGAATACAAAACATTTACCTTATAATTGTCGTTAAATTACTCACTTTTTGTTTTTATACTTTCAATCTGTGAAAGAGAGAACAAACATTTGAAAAATATTAAAACATGTATTTAAAAATTAGAAAAGACAAGGGAAAAGATTGAAGGACAAACAGTTTTTCAACAACTTTGACACTTACAGAAGCTTCTGCTTCTCCAGGCCCCCTACACAGTCCTAAAGATATACATTTTAAACTAACAGTATCTTGATGCAGATGAAGTGAGGCCTATCTTAAAACATGGTGCATCTTTTGCATTGCTGTTGTTTCAGAAAAGTGCCGCAAGACACTAAAATTTTAAATAATTGCTTCAGGATGCCAATAAGATGTCTCCTATCCAGAGGTTTGTTTGAGGTGAGGCCTACTCAGGGTTGCAGATGAGATTTACACTTGTTGAAGAGTACAGAGGAGATAATACATGTGAAGGTCTACCAATGAAGTGAGTCATGTCCACTGCACTCTTCAACAAAGTCCAAACCTCCTATGTTTCCCTGGACAGACCTAAACTTGATCTGCACAATGTGATTCGTAATGATAGGAAACACAGGTGATGTAAATGAAATACGTGCAATTTATTTTGCTCATTTCACAATCACATCACTTGTGTTTCCTTTGCTTAGGTATCTCATTGTGCAGATGTAGTCCAGCATGTGAAAGAATACGCAGAAGTGCAGCACTGCATGCAACAACTTTGACACTTACAGAAGCCTCACCTTCTCCATGCCTCCTACACAGTTCTACATATACATCATAAATGCAAACAGTACAGAATTAATTATACATGTTAAATGGTTTATTTTTGCTGTTCTCAGAATGTATCAAAATTCACTAAAAACAGTGACTTGAAGGTATTCATCATATAACAGCGGGGAAAAAAAAACACAATCAAAATGATTGTGTTTAAAAAACCCATACAACATAAGAAATCAAAATTCAGAACTCCTTAAAGTTAACTTACTTTCCATGACGTCCAAGGATGTCCTATGAACAGCTTACACTCTTTTGTGCTGTTATTACTTTCAGCCCGCCACTTTCTGAAAGAAAATCTCCATCGTTTTTAAAAACACGTTACATGCAATAAATGACTTCTTGCTCTCTACCACAAGTTTCCACAAGGCCAAATCTGGTCAGAGCCATTTATAACTCTTGGATTTCTTGTAAGCCAATCCAGTCATTTGGCATTTCCGCAACTTTCAGAATTAAAATGTTGAAGATCATTTTCACAATCCTGGAATAGTAATATCTTCCCCTTCTTGCTCAGTCATGTTCTACATTTCCTATGACACTGATACTGCTTACTATGAAGCAGACTTACACTACCTCTATGACTACTACAATTATTTAATTCTCTACATCACTTTTAATCACAAAGCAATGTAAAACAGTAGACAGCATTGCAGACTTACATTCCCTCTACTCCATGTTTTGATTGGCTGCTTCAATTAGCTTATAAAAAGAAACAGTTTTTCTGAACTCATTCAAAGTGCATGTATTTCTCCATGACGTCCAGTCCTATGGTTAGAAGTTATGTCTCTGAACTACACTTATCCTCAAGGCCAAATTGTGTAGGAGCCATTAGAACTTCTTGAAATTCCACAGAGCACATCCCGAGATTATTTCCCTAAAATTTTGGTTTTAAAAACACCAGGTAAGAGTTTTTAAGGTCATACGGCAATTTTTTTTTGAAAATTAAAACAGAATCATTGCAGAATGACCAGCCATTTCTAGACTTTAAATAAGCTGTGTAATGTCCTGATGTTATTGAAGGGCCGTCATGATATATAATTGCTGCAGTTACAAAAGTCCTTCCTGATATTGACAACTGCGAAGCTACAACATTTTTAATTAAAGTTGTCAATTTTGTTCCATCAGGCCTACATCGTTGGAACATTAAAAAAATGACATACTGGCCATATGTTCGTATAAATAATGTGGACATCATTTCAGATTTACATTGGCTACACTCCATGTTGTGATCAGCTGCTTTTACTAGCTTATTAAAGGAGACTGATTTACTGTCTGGCAAAGTTAAATATATAAATCTTTCTGAGTCTACACTAGTAGTACTTGATACCATACAGTTCTCGCAGTCATGCTGCCATTGATAAGAAAGCCCAAACAGCTGATCTACATCTACACCTTCAGCATGTAATACATCAAGCATATACATTAAAAACTCCTGACAATCTTGCTGAATATTTTGAGAGAATTGTGTTTGGCCTGAACATCTGTCTAACAGATTTCGAATTTCAGACACACTTTCTATGTTTCTTCTATCAGTGGTACATTTCTCTAACACAGAATTTAACAAACTGCAAAATCTTTGATCAGAATTGACCACAATCTCTTCTTTTACATTTTTTAGAGAAAATAAAACATTAACTACTACATTAGCATAGCAGTTGACACCAGAACTGTTTTCAAATTGAAAACCAACAACATCTTCAACAGAATCCTTTTTGTTTCTGCTTGTAATTTTAGGTTCATCGACTTTTCGTCTTTTTGCTACAACCTCCCCAGTATTGGTCACATTTCTTCGTTTCCGGCCTACCACACGTTTCTCAAACAAAGGATACTGAGGCAAATGTGGCGCATACTCTCTTCTTAACCTATTGTATTCCTTAACACAATCTAGATCAGCACAAATGTTTGTGACATCACACTCAATCAAGTACAATCCCGATAAAGTTCTAACTCGTGACAATGCCACATATGCCATACCCTCCTTGAACACAGAACTGCCAATATTCACCAATGCACTGTCTACGCTTAAACCTTGCGATTTATGAATTGTCACCGCATATGCCAAGCAAACAGGAAACTGCTTACGGCGAACATATAAGTCTTTTACAAGCAAAAATCTAGCAGAGCAACGACCAATTAGCTGTACTTCCTCAATGCCATCAAATTTAATTTTTAAAAATTCAATTCCATCTCTATTTCTGTATTTTACAAAATCAACAACATTACCCATTGATCCATTTACCAGACCTCTTTCAACATGTGAATTCCTTCTTAAAATTATACGGCAGTTCAAGCACACATTCAGAGTCTTTTCAAAACCTGCAGTTTTAGATATACTCTTCTCTAATGAATCCAATTTTGTTTTCAGATTCTCAGACAAAATAATTGTTGATCCCATATGCTCTACTCTGTCAATAGCTTCCAGTTTCACAATCTCTTGCTTTTCTAAATGCAACATTTTGTTGTTGAATTTGGCACATTCTGCAAGAGTTGGCATCAAACATATTCCAGATTTCTTATCAGTAATTTTCTGAAAAATATTCTCAGGCACAACATCTTGTTCTGGATATAAATTTGACAGTAATCGTGCATGTAAAGCTTCTTTCCCATGCTCGGTCACTTTTCCAATTCTAACATCTTGTAGAATAGTCTTGTAAACTTCATCCTTCGCCTGACGCATATTTTCATGCAGTTCAGCATAATTGAAGTTTAACCATATATTGACGTTGCCAATGCTGCCTAGGCACTTCCTGGTATCTTCATGCGTGAGCATTTCAAACACAGGTTGCCCTTTCACTGGTGTCAGCTGCAGAAGATCTCCGAAAACAATGATGTGTTTGCCACCAAATAACACATCATACTCTGTTTTGAGAACTTCTTGCATCCTCAAATGCACAAAGGCAAGCATGACATTGGAAACCATGCTTACTTCGTCAATGATAAGAAGTTTCATTTTCCTCAAGATTCTTGAAACTTCAAAACAAGCATCTCCAGATAGCTTGTGATATTGTAATTTGTTGTCATGCTCCACTGGCAGCATCAGTAAACGATGTAAAGTAATCCCTTTAATGTTATGTGCTGCCAGTCCAGTTGGAGCGGTGACAACACAAGACAGCGATGACTCTGTCCTTTCCTGCAAATAGCATGAAATTGCTTTAATGAGGAAACTTTTTCCAGTTCCCGCTTCTCCACTCACGTACAGTCGGACAGGCTTCAACGACGTACATGAGCACTCTTTCTTGTCATGACTTAATCCATGATCAATTTGCATGGTAACTTCGTCATATATTTTCCTCTGCTCAACGTTGAGTTGTCTTTCCAACTCTTCTAAGTTAACCGCATCCTCCTGAGCATGTGCCATGGCTCTTTCCACTTCATTCATGGCAGTGGCAGCTTCATTTTCGATAACAGGTCCTCCTAGTGGATCCTGACTCAATGAAGCAGAACTCTGACTGTCCTGAGAACTGTCTCTGGCAATCTCGGCTGCAATCGTTGCTTCCTGCTCAATTTCCGCATTCAACATTTCTACATATTTGGGAAAAGCAGGACATTCTATGGTCTCCTTGGCGGCATTGAAAGAGTCTTCGTAACAGAGGAAATCTCCAAGCAGTTCCTCTTCTGCACGCCAAGGCTTGAAAAGTTGCAAAAGTGCTAAATAGAAAAACTCCTTTTTTTCAGGAGATTCGCCACTCAATTTTCGATGGTTTACCAAGTGGCATTTTCTTTGCTTGACCAGACATCCCTCACTTCCTATTACAGCATACACTCCTTTCTCAGTATCTTCTTTGATGTTCCTCTTGAATATGTAATTTTGAAGAACCTCATACAGACAAACATTGTCGAGGTGACTGCTTCTATTTGGATAATAT
The DNA here is from genome assembly GCF_964261635.1 of Lissotriton helveticus. Classification (NCBI taxonomy): domain Eukaryota; kingdom Metazoa; phylum Chordata; class Amphibia; order Caudata; family Salamandridae; genus Lissotriton; species Lissotriton helveticus. The sequence goes on along the minus strand of NC_136072.1, from coordinate 956,586,222 downwards.
GTATCCAACATGTTGGTCTTCAAAATGTCGGTACTGTTTGGCTCCTTTTCCGCCAAATACTCAATTTCCCGCACAGGTTTCAGAACTCGATTACGCGTTGCAGCAAGACCAAGACTCGCCCAAACGATACTCCTGGACTTGGCATAGAGACTTGCTGAAGACAACCGGTCAGAGCATTCGTAAGCTCCAATTTCTCGATGCGACAACATCTTCAGACTGAAACTGTACAACTTCTTGCTGAGGCTCTTTTCATGGGAAATGTCCTCCCACATATCCTTCAATTCTGTCTTCTCTTTTTTGGTGATGTAAGACGTCACATACCGAGCCACAGCCATACAGTTATCAGCCACAAACTGTATATCCATGTTAGCATTCCACATGGACAAAATCACCGGGTTGTAGTCGTTGATGTACTTGGACTCTTCGTTCCTCTTCAAATTGTATGTGTTTTTAGGTGATTTCTTCATGACATTATGTCGCAGCGAAGACATCAAACTGTTTACTCTTCCTTTAGAAATCACCGGTCGTGGAAAACCGAAACGACATTTGGTGTAGAACTTGTCCTTGTTTCGGAATTTACGACGGCAGTACTTTCCACATCGATGGCTTTGGAAACGCAGAACTTTTTCTCTTAGGCTTTTCTTCTCCTTTGCGTTTGGAACAGCACACGTAGAATACTGTTGGATGAAACTCATCACTGAGTCTTCTGGATCCGTTCCAAATTTAGGTGCATCCTTGATCCACAGCAACATATGTATATGAGGAGCACCTCTTGCTTGGTACTCCTTTCTCCAGAAGAAATCCAACACCTCTCCAAGAGGTGGATTCTTCTTATTCATGATGAAAGACATCATAGCTTCAAATCTATGATTGAAGTACCTACATACATTGACTGGATCCAAAGAGCACAGTTCTCCGGGTGTCTTGAATTCGATGTTATCTACGTTAGCATTTGCCTCTCGTAGAAATTCAAGGAAATCTTCCCAGCCATACTCGGCACAGCTCAGAGTGAGGAACCATGTGGGAGTACCTAAGTTCCTCAGCATACATTTTAAATCACCATGACGACGGTACCAGTACTCATTAGTACCACGCTGACACGCCATGAGATTAATCAGGTGAGAATCCAAAATACTGTCTTGGACATTGACTTTATCCATAAAGTCACTTGCCGAGATGTTTTGCATGTGTATACCACTTTTCAAGATGTGGTTCACTGCATATGACAGTCCAGACAGATCGCTTTCAAACAGGAGATGAAACAAATAGGGAATGCATTGTCGAAACCTAGCATCTCCTGCATACAATCGCAAAGTCCGGTATTCAGAAGCAGGAATTTGATGAGGTCGCTCATCATATCTTCCTCCCTGACCTGTTGGAAAAAGCTGTGGGAAACACCGAGCTTCCAAACTTTCCTCCCAAACACTAATGGGACTCCCTTTGGCTTGTTTCATTTGAAACAACTCAATAGCATTCCCCATGACTTCCTTGGAATGCAAAGGATGAACACTATAATGTTCATATATTTCTTCACTAGTAGAGGGTTCTACTTTCTCAATTTGACCAGCACACAAATCGCTATCCTCTTCCTCACTTACTTCCTCTTCTGCAACATATACATTCTTATAGTATTTATTATTTTTTTTCAAATACAATGTTGCCTTTTTAACTTTCCTAACATCTACTAAATCTTGCCATATTTTCTTATTCTTTGTCGGAACCCCATTAACTAAGATAACCAGAGGTTCCTCTTCCACTTTTTCTACTCCAATTGTGTTAATGTTTTTCTTCAAATCTAGAGGCAAATAAACAACTCTTCCCTTTAATCCTCTCTGTAAATCTGATGGAGGCAATTTCCCTGTCTTTGGCTCCATTCTTACAATAGCCTGAAAGGGATGGATACTTTGAATCAAAATAGATTCATAAGTATTTAAATCCTTCAATTCAGAAGGAATCTCAACCAATTCCAGATTATTATGAACTGCTCTAGCAGGCATCTGGTTTTGATTTAATTTGCAACAACAATAAGTACACACACGTTGATCCAATCCCAAATCAAAACAATTTTCTACCATCAAGTATGTTGCGAAATCCTTCCATTCACTATTATCTTCCCTTTCACTTTTTGCATATAAATCCACTAACTTAGTCTGATTCTTATAATAAGTGCGTCGACAACACACACAAGTGAAATTAGGCCTCTCACTTGATTTCACCTCAAACATCGCAATTTCCCTCTGGAAATTATCTGTACTGGAAACCTGTACACTATCTTCCACATGACCCTCTTCTTCTTGCTCAATTTCAATATTCTCCTCTTTACTTCCAAAGTAACAAAACTCAATTTCTTCACATATATTCTTCACATCTATTTCAGAACCATGCAAAAGAGCAGCGCATAATTGTTTAAGCATAATTGCTGGACTCTTAGCATAATACAACATTCTAACTAATTTCCTCACTTTATTATGATGCACTGCTAGCATCCTGAAATGATGAAAAACACTCTGGCATACTCTCCTGGAAAGACAAGCCAGTGAATGACCATACAAACCTGTCACTTCTCTTACTCTGCAAGGATCTAATTCTTGCAACAACCTTATTTTCTGCTTCAAACTTTTCTTATTAAATGACCGTACAAAATCACAAAGCAAATTGATGGAATCCTGTCGCACACTGCAAATACTACTACACTTCCAGGTGTACACAGGACCCTTAGCACGTCTTCCTAAAACCTCATTACCTAACACCTCTTCTGCCTCTGTTGTCACAAGTTTTTCTTTTTCAACTGGACAACCATCTTTCACTTCATAAGCACGACCACTGGTGTCAACTGCATGCACCAAATCATTATCCTGGAAATAACTCTCCTCATTAAAAAATGCCTCACAGCTTGAACTATGCATCCATTCTCCAGAAAAAACTTCACAAAAATTACTACGATTAACTATTCTCTTCCATCTACTATTTCTTTTGAAATCATAAATTGCCTTGTTTAGCTTCCTAATTCTATTGATTATCAAAATAAATAACTTACGTTTAATTTCAAATGCCTGATCAATAACTTTCTCAACTTTTTTTTTTCTCTTATAAAAAACCAGTTTCTGTTGACCTTTCTTAATATTTTTTAACAAATTGCCAATTATCCTGTTGCGGAACATTCGTTTACGAATCTCCCTAAACTGTTGTTTCCTTCTACTATCATGCACAGAGTTATCTCTTGCTCTAGCAGTAACATTTTTGATTGGCCTTTCCTTTCCATTTGAATTCCTTCTCGTTTTATGTACTGAAACATTTTCTGTAGTAATATTTTTTTTACTACACATATTTCTTATGAAATATTTTGTGCTCTTACCCGGTGCTTTCTTCGTGACTTGACAAATCTTTTTGTTAGAGGACTGCTGCTTATTTTCTTTCACCTGCTGTCTTTGACGTTTTGCAGCCTTTCTCTGTCTTTCTATTGTTGGCATGGTGAAATCTTGAAATGATCTGCAGTTGAATCTGTGGTAAAATATAATAAAAAATGTTATTAACCATTATTACCAAACAGTAAAACAATAACAGTGATCAAAAACTTAACACACTACTTGACATTTTAAATAGAAGATTTTTTAGTCCTTGCAAATTTACAATACAGAAATAGCAGAAAAGAAAAGACATTTATATTTATGTTACCTGTGCTATTTTATATGTGAATCTGATCTAATTTTATGAGCATATTTTAATATTTTATTGAAGACACTACACATAACCTGCTTTTGAAGGTGTCTTTATTTTTAAATTAAACGGTTTACCTTTTTACTTTTTATTAATTATACATTTTAAAAATAAATGTTTATATTTCCATAGGCTCAAGCAGGTCAGCTTCCCATCCTATGTCATATAATTCGGACAAATCTGCATCCTCATCACGCTCTTCTTCATCCTCAGGATTTAAATCATCCAAGGGATCAACATCCACTGATGTTTCAATTACAAGTTCAATGATGAGGTCAAAATCAACTGATTGCAGATTGTCGCTCATGTTGAGGTTGTCTTTATCTTTAAAGAAAGATAACAACAATGAGATGTTGCAGAGTAAGAGACAAATCTCAGAGATTATAATAGTAAAATTGTTTAACAAGAGTAATATTTTGCAGCTATTATTTAGCCATGTCCAGCAATACTGAGCAGGTGAAGACTATGTCTAAATTTTCAGTGAACAGGACTCATCTCTTCTTAACCTTGGATAAGCATCCCCGACTCTGTGTGTCCTGCACATACTTAAATGTAAAGGGGCAGATTTATGTTAAATGGCACATCCCCAGGCATGCACCAGTTAACGTGCACCACTACTCTGCCACCCATGGTGTGCCGTATTTACAATCAGATAGGAGAAAGCTTCGTCAAAACCCTGCGCCTGCTTTAAGCAGGCATAGGTCTTGACGCAACATTGTGGAGATGGGGCACCCCTGAGCCTTGCTTGAGCTGCATCGCACTTGCGATACAACTCCAGCAATCACTACCTTTACAGCACAGATACGTCACGCATCTGTGCCATTTTTGCCCCATGATGCCCCGTATTCTAAATGCAGCACACCATGGGTGGCGGAACAGCGGCGCAGGATGACTGACACATCCCTGGTGATGCACCAGTCATCATAAATCTATCCCTAAGCTTCTTATCTTGTTACAGATGAACCGCCATATGTAGCATGAAACTATTTTGCATTTCCTAAATAGCGAATTTTAAGGAATAAATAGCAATTCTTTACCATTCCTAATTTGCAATGAGCAAATTGCTAATTGCAAGTTACCCATTCATTTCCATGGGCTAGGAGGCTCATAGGAATGAAGGTTTAATTTGCGATTAGCAATTTGCTCATCACAAATTAGGAATTTTTCCAAGGGTGCAGGGGTGTCTCAAGAACACCCTGCTGCACCCCTGAAAAAGAAATTTGGGGGCATATGGCACACATACATGCCCTAAGGGCATGTGTTGGCGTCATATGGCACCTTTTGTTTTTTTGAAAAAAAGCTTTTTGAAAAGAATTCACAAATTACCATCAATTTACCACAATAGTTTCCAAATCCTTAATGTCATTTTTTACATATTTTTTGTTTGATACATTGCATTTAAGTAGTCACAAAATTTGCAAATCCTTCAGTGCAATTGCAAAATAAGGAATAGCAAATTTTGCTACTCCTTATTTTGCATCAAACTTGTTTGATACATACCATTTGTCTAATTAACATTCGCAAAGGCCGAAATTCGTAGAATTTTGATCTTTGCGAATGCTAATTAGCTTGATACATATGGCCCCAAGTGAGGCCTGTCTTGCGACATGGTGCATCTTTTGCATCACTGCTGCATCGGTTTCATGTGGTACGTTTTTTTTACACCATGACATATCTGCCTAAATGCATCAATTTGTAATGTTGTCGCCTCATAGCAAATCTTTTGCACCGCCGCTGCATCATAAAAGTGACGCACAGTGGCACAAAAGAGGCATACACCTATCATAAATCTGTCCCTAGCATTTTAAAAGATTAATCCAGGATGACGATAAGGTGTGGCCTATCCAGAGGTTTGTTTAAGGTGAGGCCTACTCAGGATTGCAGATTAAAGTTACGCTTGATGAAGAATACAGAGGAGATAATACATGTAAAGGCCTACCAATGAAGTAAGTAATGTGCACTTTATTGCGCCAGTCATCATAAATGTATCCCTAAGCTTCTTATCTTGTTACAGATGAACCACCATATGTACCATCAAACTATTTTGCATTTCCTAAATAGCAAATTTTAAGGAATAAATAGCAATTCTTTACCATTCCTAATTTGCAATGAGCAAATTGCTAATTGCAAATTAGCACCGCCGCTGCATCATAAAAGTGACGCACAGTGGCACAAAAGAGGCATACACCTATCATAAATCTGTCCCTAGCATTTTAAATGATTAATCCAGGATGACAATAAGGTGTGGCCTATCCAAAGGTTTGTTTAAGGTGAGGCCTACTCAGGATTGCAGATTAAAGTTACGCTTGATGAAGAATACAGAGGAGATAATACATGTAAAGGCCTACCAATGAAGTAAGTAATGTCCACTTTATTGCGCCAGTCATCATAAATGTATCCCTAAGCTTCTTATCTTGTTACAGATGAACCACCATATGTACCATCAAACTATTTTGCATTTCCTAAATAGCAAATTTTAAGGAATAAATAGCAATTCTTTACCATTCCTAATTTGCAATGAGCAAATTGCTAATTGCAAGTTACCCATTCACTTCCATGGGCTAGGAGGCTCATAGGAATGAAGGTTGCAATTTGCGATTAGCAATTAGCTCATCACAAAATAGGAATTTTTTCAAGCGTGCAGGGGTATCTCAAGAACACCCTGCTACACCCCTGAAAAAGAAATTTGGGGGCATATGGCACACATACATGCCCTAAGGACATGTATAGGCGTCATATGGCACCTTTTGTTTTTTGGAAAAAAATGCTTTTTGAAAAGAATTCGCAAATTACCACAAACTAGAAGTTGGTGGTAGTTTCCAAATCCTTAATATCATTTTTTACATATTTTTTGTTTGATACATTGCATTTAAGGAATCGCAAAATTTGCAAATCCTTCAGTGCAATCACAAAATAAGGAATAGCAAATTTTGAATTAAGGACATTTTAAGTAATTTCCACATGTGCAGTGTTTTCAAATTATGATTTGAAAATCGTTTTTGGGGAAAAGTAATGGTTTGCAAATTTATGACAAGGACATAATGGTGTATGCTTCTCTATAAGGCATTTCAGTGTCTCTGATGTCATTTTTCCCATATTACATTATAAGACCTTTCCCCATGGAGCACATTCCTTGTAAATATGCTCCCACCTGTGCATGGTGAATTTAGATTTTGACTGTTTGAGTCACATAGCCATGTTAAAAGTCACCCCAAAAAATTGCAAACGCTTTAAAAAAACACATTCATGTGTCTTAAGGACATTTTAAGTCATTTCCCCGTGGACAGTGTTTTGTAAGTGGCGCAAAAGAGGCATACACCTATCATAAATCTGTCCCTAGCATTTTAAATGATTAATTCAGGATGACGATAAGGTGTGGCCTATCCAGAGGTTTGTTTAAGGTGAGGCCTACTCAGGATTGCAGATTAAAGTTACGCTTGATGAAGAATACAGAGGACATAATACATGTAAAGCTCTACCAATGAAGTAAGTGATGTCCACTTCATTGCGCCAGTCATCATAAATGTATCCCTAAGCTTCTTATCTTGTTAGACATCAACCGCCATATGTATCATATAACTATTTTGCATTTCCAAAATAGCGAATTTTAAGGAATAAATAGCGATTCTTTACCATTCCTAATTTGCGATGAGCAAATTGCTAATTGCAAATTACCCATTCATTTCCATGGAGCAGGAGGCCCATAAGAATGAAGGTGCAATTTGCGATTAGCAATTAGCTCATCGCAAATTAGGAATTTTTCCAAAGGTGCAGGGGTGTCTCAAGAACACCCTGCTGCACCCCTGAAAACGAAATTTGTGGACATATGGCGCACATAAATTTTAACAACATTCCTTTACCTCAAAAACGATTTTCAATTCATAATTTGAAAACACTGCCCACAGGGAAATTTCTTAAAATGTCCTTAAGACACATGAAAGTGTTTTTTTATTGCCTTTCCAGCATGGTTGGGTCACTTTTAACATGGCTATGTAACACAAACATTTAAAATCTAAATTTCCCATGCACAGGTCGGAGCATATTTACAAGCAACTTGCGCCACAGAGAAAGGTCTTACATTAAAATGGGAAAAATAACATCAGGGACAGTCAATTGCCGTATAAAGAAGCATACACCATTATGTCCTTGTCATAAATTTAAAAACAATTCCTTTTCCCCAAAAACGATTTTCAAATCATAATTTCAAAACACTGCACATGGGAAAATTACTTAAAATGTCCTTAAGACACATAAAAGCGTTTTTTGATTGCCTTTGCAGCATGTTTGTATCACTTTTAACATGGCTATGTAACACAAACATTCAAAATCTAAATTTTCCATGCACATGTGGGAGCATATTTACAAGCAATTTGCGCCACATAATTCATAATTTTCTCCTAAAAGCACACTATTCTCTATCTAAATTAAAGAAATATTTTCTCACCTTAGCAAATACTTTGAGTTTGAAAACAGTCTCAGAAACACACCAATTTGTCTTCAGCAGAGCAAAAGGTATGCACTCCAGAGTCTGCAGCTATCAAAAGCACAGAAATGCTGTAATTCTTCACACATATCTCTCATGTCACCCAATCAAAACTCTTCCCTCACTTTTTTTCAAATGAAAACCCTTCCCCCCTCTGCCCTTTCTGCCTTTTCTGCATGGCAACCACCTCTTGGAAGACTTCTGGTGTTTGCAAGTTCACACAACTTTGTTGCAATTGAACTCTGAACTCTCAGTGCACCTGCATATCCAGTGCATTCTTTCATTTAATGATTTTTTATTGACCATTCAAAATACATCTTTCAAAGAACACATCCGTGCACCCTAACTTTCTGTTTTCAGCAATCAAAATCCACCAATCACTGTTACTGCTTCATGAACACAGAAACTCCACAGTTTTTTTCATTTTAAACTCTCATTTTTTCAACTGCCATTTCATTGCCACACTTCATCTGACTGCAGGAGAACCTTCTCTCACCATGTTTTCTGTCTGGATTGTTGGACATAGTTATATTCACTGGGCTCAAAGGTACGTTGAAAACAGGAAATTACCTAACCTCAATTTACAAGATGTGGAAATTAAGTGGTTTGGCCACAGAGGATTAAAATGTCACCAATTGATACCATTGGTGAAAACCTTTATGCATTTGCCCAAACCTGACCTGTTAATTGTGCACTGTGGAGGTAATGACTTGGGCACTTTGACTGGTGTAGGTCTGGAAATGCTTTTAAAGGACACCTTGGGGCAATTAATGGCACTTTTTCCTCAGACTGCCTTGGTATATTCAAATATATGCCAAAGACAGAAATGGAGGTGGTCAAACCAATTTTGTCCACAAATTGAGAAGTCGAGGAAGCATGTAAACAAATCTGTTTCAGCTTACATGAGAGTCCATGGAATGGGCTCCCTGTACAACAATAACTTGCGTTACTACATGCAAGATATCTACAGAGGAGATGTAGTTCACTTCTCAGATGAGGGCAACAGAGTTTTCACTCTGAATTTAAGAATGTGCATTGGTACCTACTTATAAGTACCTAAATGTACCATAAACCCAAAAGCTCTTCTCAGAGCTACCCTACATCTGATCACTCACAATTATTATTTTACTCTAACATTTTTCACTAATTTCCAACAAAGTACGCTCCCTGGGGCGCTACCCGGTACGCGAACCGGGAGCTAACCTCGCGAATTTTTTTTTAAAAATGTTTTTTTTTCGCACATATAAGCCTCCTCAGCCACCCTCAGAAAACCTAGGGGGTCAAGATAACTCTACCGTGCCCCCTTCTACCCATTCTGAACATTATTTGCCCTCCATCTTGTATCTTAATTCGACCGAAACACAAAATGGTGGACTCCCGGAACGCTTAAGGTTCGCGAACCGGGGCGCTCAACGGTACGCGTACCGGGTCGCTCCCTGGGAAGCGCACCATCAAAAAAGGTGGGAAAGTAGTTCACAGAAAAGCCACTGGAGACAATTTCACCAAATATAGATTAGCTCATACTACATACCAATCCCTACCATTTTCACAAATTTGATTGGAATTCCATTTAGTCATTTAGCCTGTAGACCTCTCTAAATACCCTGAGGTAAATTACTTCACAAAACACATCTGAAGTGTTGGAATTGACAACCAATGAAAATGTTACTTTCATTTTCTACTTTTTTTACCTGACATTTCATTGGTTATATACCTGAATATATATAAAGGAAGAGAAGAAAACACAGCCATTTTGACTACTACTTCTTGCTGTACATTTCAATAGTATTTTCACTAATTCCTTCAACTTCTTTCTAAAGGTAAGTTTTTATTTTTAAAACTGAAGTATATTGTGCACTATAAGTTAATATGGTAAACTTTTTCTGATAGATATATACTATCCCTCTGTAGTAGTTATAGATTTAGAGAGACTTCTCTGTTATAGTTATGGATGGAGTTAGGCTTCTCTTGTATAATTATGAATTTACTTACGTTAAATCACATACACTTTTTTATATTCCTACTTCCACTCTGATACTATACACTGCCCAAAGATAAATTCACTGATAAAAAATGCCTATCTAAAATTATTCCCAACATTGCCCTATCTCTACTAATATATATTTTTTTAATCCAAATTTCAGGCAAAATGGAAGGCGAAAACCAAGTTTCTTTTGAAATGGACCTGCAAGAGAGCAGCCAAGAATTGATTGATACAATTGATCAAATTGACATTGAATTTTTCGATGAAACTTGGGACAATGAACTACTGCAATGTGTACAAGCAGTAGATAACCTCCTTGCAAATGAGGACATTTTACACCCTCAGAGACTACAATGTATATTCCATGATAATTATGAAATTTCTGACAATGAAATGTTAGAAAGTTTAATAAATTATGAAACACAATCACAATAAAAAAAATGCTTAAAAAAAAAAAAAAAAAAAAAATAATCAACAAAAACAACAATCAATTAACATACAGCATTTGAAAAGTCTATCATTCATTTTTCATTGCAGTACGCTGCCCAGAACGCTTCCCGGTTCGCGGACCGGGCGCTCCCCACGCAAAAAAAAACAAAATTTTTTTTTTGTTTTTTTTGCCCCGCGGGGCCCTTTTAAAACCTCCACATTAAACCTAGGGGGTCAGGGAGGATCTAGTATGCCCCCTTATGGTCATTTTCGCCTTTGTTTTGGCCTCCTCTTGTCTCTCAATCCTACCGAGAGACAAGATGGCGGCCGCTCCGGACTGTTTAGAATGTTGACAGACACCGGAGAGCCAATCAGCTTAGCTACGCGAAGTTCCGGTACGCTTAAGGTCCGCGGACCGGAGCGCTGCCCGGAGCGCGCTTACAGATATATATCTTTTTTTAAACGTTAATTTCTCAAAATCCACTGGAGCACATATATTGAGACCTAGAAAAGGCACATCGGGCTACCAGTCCCTACAATTTTGCCAAGTTTCATGCAAATCCATTCAGCCGTTCGGGCTAAAAGTGAGGCCAACCGCCCTATGGAAAACTCAATGTTAAAAACACGTTTTGGGACCCCCCTTTTTTCTCGGCCCCCCCTTGACGAAACCCCCCCAAATTTCCAAGGGCTGCTCAGAAACAAAATGTTCCATTTTCCAGAAAATTTCAGCCAATTCCGTCCACAAACGCCAAAGTTATTAGACATAGAATTTTCAAAAATCCCATAGGGAAAAAATCCTAACTATATATACCTCGTGGCGACCGCCAGTAGGTAATATAAATATATATATATATATATATATATATATATTCACTGAACCATAGGTTATAGACCATATATAGTTAGGAATTTGCATTTACAAAACCTTGAAAATTCACTGAAAAAACCATAGGTTAGAGACCATATATAGTTAGCTGGACATTTTATTGACATAAAACCAATGAAATTCCATATATAGTTAGTTGCACTAACTATATATCGCGCACCCGCAATCCACTGCTGATGATGTCACATGTTGCAAATTCCTAACTATATATGGTCTATAACCTATGGTTTTTTCAGTGAATTTCATTGGTTTTTTAAAAGCTAATATCTATAGCTGTAAAATATATTCTTTATTACGTGACGTATCACGTAGCCACGTGAGACGCCTCATGACGCGTCACATAACCGTGACGTATCGGCTCTGCAGCGCAAACAAAACCCGTAACGTAAGCGTGCCGGAGCACGCTTACAGATATATATATTTTTTTTAACCTTAATTAGACAAAATCCACACGTGCACGTATCTTGAGGCCTTGCAAAGGCACATCAAACAAACAGTCCCTACAATTTTGCCAAGTTTGCTGGAAATCTATTCCCTTCATTTTTTTTTTACTGTTTCTCTTGGTTTTCCCCTTGTTACGCTTACCGGGACGCTACCCGGTACGCGAACCGGACGCTCCAAAAACACAAGATGGCGGACTCCCGTTACGCTGCCGGTTAGCTGCCCGGTTCGCGTACCGGGAAGCGCCTCTACCGCGAAAAATCGCGGGGGACTTTAATATCCCCCTCATCAATCCTAGGGGGTCAGGAGGGGTTTACCTTGCCCCCTTTCCTTCATTTCCCCCTTCTTTTTTCACCACATCTTGTCTCTCGAACCTACCGAGAGACAAGATGGCGGCCGCTCCGGACTGTTTACAATGTTGACAGCTACGCTGCCGGTTAGCTGCCCGGTTAGCTGCCCGGTGAGCTGCCCGGTTCGCGTACCAGGACGCGCCTCTACGGCGGAAAATCGCAAAAAAAATGTTTTTTTTATTTTTTGCCCCGCGGGACACTTTAATATCCCCCTCATCAATCCTAGGGGGTCAGGAGTGGTCTACCATGCCCCCTTTCCTTCATTTCCCCCTTTGTTTTTCACCACATCTTGTCTCTCGATCGTACCCAGAGACAAGATGGCGGCCGCTCCGGACTGTTTAGAATGTTGACAGACACCGGAGAGCCAATCAGCTTCGCTTCGCGAAGTTCCATTACGCGTCAGGTACGCGAACCGGGGCGCTAACCGGAGCGCTGTCACAGATATATATATTTTTTTAAACGTTAATTTCTCAAAATCCACTGGAGCACATATATTGAGACATAGCAGAGGCACGTCGGGCAAACCATATCTACAATTTTGCCAAGTTTCATGTAAATCTATTCAGCCGTTCGAGCTAAAAGTGAGTCCAACCGCCCTATGGAAAAATGAATGGGAAAAACGCGTTTTGGGACCCCCCTTTTTTCTCGGCCCCCCCTTGACGAAACCCCCCAAAATTTTCAGAGGCTGCTCAGAAATAAAATGTGCCATTTTCCTGAAAATTTCTGCCAATTCCGTCCACAAACGCCAAAGTTATTAGACATAGAATTTTCAGAAATCTCATAGAGAAAAAATCCTAACTATATATACCCACTGGCTATCGCCAGTAGGTAATATACATATATAAACATATATAATCTGCATATCTATATAAATATAAATGCATGCATACATATACATATATGCATACATATGCATGTTATTTACATGAAAGTTTTAAAAACACTAATAAAAGCAAAGCTAAAAAGCCAACTCATTACAAACAGAATGGCTTTAACTTAAACGAGGGCGAGATCTATTGCATTTTCAATGCTTGTTTACTTTGGTTCTATCAAGAAGGCATTCAGATGTGTCACACATTTGCCATAAATTCTGAATGTTAGCACTCTAGTTGCTCATTAGATCACTGTAGTAAAGCTAGTGCTCACCAGGGAAGTCTGCTGCTAATCATGGTTTGCAGCCATTTTCCCGCATTTTTTATCCCGCAGACTTTCAGTCCGCATACCATTATCCCGCAAGGTCATTGACCTCGCATACCATTATCCCGCATTTTTTCAAAACGCATGTGCATTTATCGCGCATGCCTTTACAAAGAATTACGTTTTAAAGGCATGTATGGTAAATGCATTTGCGTTGTGAAAACCACGATGACGAGAGAGGTAAGTGGGTTTGTGTTCATTTTTTCGTGGGTTAGTGATTGTGTAGTGTTGTGTAGTGTAGTGTTGTGTTAGTGTAGTGTAGAGTTGTGGTGGTTGTTTAGTGTAGGGTCATGCTGGGGGTAGTGTTTTAGGGTTTAGGGTTGTGTTGTAGTGTTTGCGTAGTGTAGGGTCATGCTGGGGGTAGTGTTTTAGGGTTTAGGGTTGTGTTGTAGTGTTTGCGTAGTGTAGGGTCATGCTGGGGCTAGTGTTTTAGGGTTTAGGGTAGTGTTGTAGTGTTTGCGTAGTGTAGGGTCATGCTGGGGTGTAGTATTTTAGGGTTTAGGGTAGTGTTGTAGTGTTTGCGTAGTGTAGGGTTATGCTGGGGGTAGTGTTTTAGGGTTTTGGGTAGTGTTGTAGTGTTTGCGTAGTGTAGGGTCATGCTGTGGGTAGTGTTTTAGGGTTTTGAGTAGTGTTGTAGTGTTTGCGTAGTGTAGGGTCATGCTGGGGTGTAGTGTTTTAGGGTTTTGAGTAGTGTTGTAGTGTTTGCGTAGTGTAGGGTCATGCTGGGGTGTAGTGTTTTAGGGTTTTGGGTAGTGTTGTAGTGTTTGCGTAGTGTAGGGTCATGCTGGGGGTAGTGTTTTAGGGTTTTGGGTAGTGTTGTAGTGTTTGCGTAGTGTAGGGTCATGCTGGGGGTAGTGTTTTAGGGTTTTGGGTAGTGTTGTAGTGTTTGCGTAGTGTAGGGTCATGCTGGGGGGTAGTGTTTTAGGGTTTTGGGTAGTGTTGTAGTGTTTGCGTAGTGTAGGGTCATGCTGGGGGTAGTGTTTTAGGGTTTAGGGTAGTGTTGTAGTGTTTGCGTAGTGTAGGGTCATGCTGGGGGTAGTGTTTTAGGGTTTAGGGTAGTGTTGTAGTGTTTGTGTAGTGTAGGGTCATGCTGGGGGTAGTGTTTTAGGGTTTAGGGTAGTGTTGTAGTGTTTGTGTAGTGTAGGGTCATGCTGGGGGTAGTGTTTTAGGGTTTAGGGTAGTGTTGTAGTGTTTGCGTAGTGTAGGGTCATGCTGGGGGTAGTGTTTTAGGGTTTAGGGTAGTGTTGTAGTGTTTGCGTAGTGTAGGGTCATGCTGGGGGTAGTGTTTTAGGGTTTAGGGTAGTGTTGTAGTGTTTGCGTAGTGTAGGGTCATGCTGGGGTGTAGTGTTTTAGGGTTTTGGGTAGTGTTGTAGTGTTTGCGTAGTGTAGGGTCATGCTGGGGGTAGTGTTTTAGGGTTTAGGGTAGTGTTGTAGTGTTTGCGTAGTGTAGGGTCATGCTGGGGGTAGTGTTTAGGGTTTAGGGTAGTGTTGTAGTGTTTGCGTAGTGTAGGGTCATGCTGGGGGTAGTGTTTTAGGGTTTAGGGTTGTGTTGTAGTGTTTGCGTAGTGTAGGGTCATGCTGGGGGTATTGTTTTAGGGTTTAGGGTTGTGTTGTAGTGTTTGCGTAGTGTAGGGTCATGCTGGGGGTAGTGTTTTAGGGTTTAGGGTAGTGTTGTAGTGTTTGCGTAGTGTAGGGTCATGCTGGGGTGTAGTGTTTTAGGGTTTTGGGTAGTGTTGTATTGTTTGCATAGTGTAGGGTCATGCTGGGGGTAGTGTTTTAGGGTTTAGGGTAGTGTTGTACTGTTTGTGTAGTGTAGGGTCATGCTGGGGGTAGTGTTTTAGGGTTTAGGGTAGTTTAGTTGTTTAGTGTATGCTAAAGGCATTTTCGTTCTAAAAGTTTTCGTTATTTTAATTTGCGGCCTAATAGTACATGCGGGATTTTTTTTGCGGACTGATGGTATGCGGGATTTCGTCATATATTCGCTAATCATACTTTCTATGGCAAAATGAACCCCCTCATTTTGTTCCTTTTTAAATTAAATGTTTTAAGAGTTACCACTTTATTCCAATCAAGATGGCTTCAGGTGTGCCATATCTTTGTAATAAGTAGGACTGTTAGCACTCTAGTTGTTCTTTAGAACACTCTGGGACATTCTGTCATTGGGCTATAGTTGGGCTACATCTGGCTGATATTTGGGCTACATTTGTTTTTTTTGTCTCTGGTGGCCATCTTTGGGCTACATTGGGCTACATTGGGCTACATTGGGCTACATTGGGCTACATTGGGCTACATTTGGGCTCCAACATATATATAGCCCAATGTAGCCCAATATATATTTTTCAAAGTTAATTTTCGTAAAAACCACTGGAGCCTATATCTTGAGACATAGCAAAGGCACATCGGGCTACCAGTCCCTACAATTTTGCCAAGTTTGGTGTAAATCCATTCAGCCGTTCAGGCTAAAAGTGAGGCCAACCGCCCTATGGAAAATTGCATGGGAAAAACACGTTTTGGGACCCCCCTTTTTTCTCGGCCCCCCCTTGACGAAACCCCCCCAAATTGTCAGGGGCTGCTCAGAAACAAAATGTTCCATTTTCCTGAAAATTTCAGCCAATTCTGTCCTCAAACGCCAAAGTTATTCGACATAGAATTTTCAAAAATCCCATAGGAAAAAAATCCTAACTATATATACCTACTGGCTATTGCCAGTAGGTAATATATATATATATACATATATACATATATATATATATATATATATATATATATATATATATATATATATATATATATTACCTACTGGCGGTACTTTGCTTGCTTACATTTGAGCACAGTTGTTAAGTATTGCTGGCATTGATTTAGTTTTTATGTGCGATAATTGGAGGATGATTCCAGTAAAACATATAATTGTGATTTGTACTGCCCCCCATTTTTTCTGCAACTCAGTATCAATTATTCATCACTGATTAATGTTGGTGAACACATTGGATATATCTGTATATTTATATATATAGGGACTTCTTATTATATGTCACAGATATGAACTCCATTCATACACCAACCATTACTAATGGGTATACAGTTGCTCTTCACTATATTGTTTTCACATATTCTATTAGGGACTCAGTGCCCTATAATTCCCACACACTTTACGCACTATTATATTCATTGTTATATACATGTCAATCTCCAGTCTTTAACTTTTTACAGGTGCACATAAAGTTCCTCATCTCCATTGAGACCCCCAGGGGTCTTGGTTTTGAAACGAATGATCAACCTTGATTCCAAACGCCGTAGCGTCATTAGTCTATTTCCCCCTCTTTCCTTTATTGGAACTGTGACCAATCCACTGTACGTCATGTCTTTCCAGGTCTTTTTTTCTTTGTCGTGGGTCAGCATGTGTTTAGCCATAGCATAGCTTAGATCATGATTCTCTATGGCTTGGATGTGTTCTAATATCCTTTTGTGGAGAGGGCAGATGGTACTCCCAATGTACCTTTGTCCGCAGAAACATTGCAGCAGATAAACCACATGGGTTGTTTTGCAAGTGATTGTACTTTCTATTTTAAAATTCTTTCCTTTTGGATCCTTTAGTTTGGTGAGATGGCGTCCAAAAAAAAAAAAATATATATATATATATATATATATATATATTACCTACTGGCGGTCGCCAGTAGGTATATATAGTTAGGATTTTTTCTCTATGGGTTTTTTGAAAATTCTATGTCTAATAACTTTGGCGTTTGTGGACGGAATTGGCTGAAATTTTCAGGAAAATGGCACATTTTGTTTCTGAGCAGCCCCTGAAAATTTTGGGGGGGTTCGTCAAGGGGGGGCCGAGAAAAAAGGGGGGTCCCAAAACGCGTTTTTCTCATGTTAATTTCCATAGGGCGGTTGGCCTCACTTTTAGCCCGAACGGCTGAATGGATTTGCACGAAACTTGGCAAAATTGTAGGGACTGGTAGCCCGATGTGCCTTTTGTAGGTCTCAATATATGTGCTCCAGTGGATTTTGAGAAATTAACGTTTAAAAAAAGATATATATCTGTAACAGCGGACCGGGCAGCGGCCCAGGACGCGTACTTTTCGCGCAACGGAGCTTTGTGAAGCGAAGCTGATTGGTTCTCCGGCGTCTGTCAACATTCCAAACAGTCCGTAGCGGCCGCCATCTTGTCTCTCGGTAGGATCGAGAGACAAGAGGAGGCGAAAGCGAAGGGGCAAATGACCATAAGGGGGAATAGTAGATCCTCGCTGACCCCCTAGGTTTGATGTGGAGGTTTTAAAAGGGCCCCGCGGGGCAAAAAAAAAAAAAATAATAATAATCGAACGGCTGAATGGATTTGCACGAAACTTGGCAAAATTGTAGGGACTGGTAGCCCGATGTGCCTTTGCTAGGTCTCAATATATGTGCTCCAGTGGATTTTGAGAAATTAACGTTCAAAAAAAGATATATATCTGTAACAGCGCTCCGCTTCGCGTACTTTTCGCGTTACGGAGGTTTGCGAAGCTGATTGGTTTTTCGGCGTCTGTAAACATTCCAAACAGTCCGTAGCGGCCGCCATCTTGTCTCTCGGTAGGATCGAGAGACAAGAGGAGGCCAAAGCGAAGGGGCAAATGACCATAAGGGGGCATAGTAGATCGTCCCTGACCCCCTAGGTTTGATGTGGAGGCTTTGAAGGGGTCTCGCAGGGCAAAAAAAAATATACAGTTTTTTTAGTTTTTTTGCGTGGAGTGCGCCCGGTTCGCGAACCGGGAAGCGTTCTGGGGAGCGTACTTTCTTGAAAATTAGTGAAAAAAGTTAGAGTAAAATAATAATTGTGAGTGATCAGATGTAGGGTAGCTCTGAGAAGAGCTTTTGGGTTTATGGTACATTTAGGTACTTATAAGTAGGTACCAATGCACATTCTTAAATTCAGAGTGAAAACTCTGTTGCCCTCATCTGAGAAGTGAACTCCATCTCCTCTGTAGATATCTTGCATGTAGTAACGCAAGTTATTGTTGTACAGGGAGCCCATTCCATGGTCTCTCATGTAAGCTGAAACAGATTTGTTTACATGCTTCCTCGACTTCTTAATTTGTGGACAAAATTGGTTCGACCACCTCCATTTCTGTCTTTGGCATATATTTGAATATACCAAGGCAGTCTGAGGAAAAAGTGCCATCAATTGCTCAAAGGTGTCCTTTAAAAGCATTTCCAGACCTACCCCAGTCAAAGTGCCCAAATCATTACCTCCACAGTGCACAATTAACAAGTCAGGTTTTGGCAAATGCATAAAGGTTTTCACCAATGGTATCAATTGGTGACATTTTAATCCTCTGTGGCCAAACCACTTAATTTCCACATCTTGTAAATTGAGGTTAGGTAAATTCCTGTTTTCAGCGTACCTTTGAGCCCAATATATGTAACTATGTCCAACAATCCAGACAGAAAACATGGTGAGAGAAGGTTCTGCTGCAGTCAGATGAAGTGTGGCAATGAAATGGCAGTTGAAAAAATGAGAGTGTAAAATGAAAAAAACTGAGGAGTTTCTGTGTTAATGAAGCAGTAAGAGTGATTGGTGGATTTTGATTGCTGAAAACAGAAAGTTAGTGTGCATGGATGAGTTCGTTGAAAGATGTATTTTGAGTGGCGAAGAAAAAATCATTAAATGAAAGAATGCTCTGGATATGCAGGTGCACTGAGAGTTCAGAGTTCAATTGCAACATTGTTGTGTGAGAGGTCTTGCAAGAGGTGGTTGCTATGCAGAAAAAGCAGAGAGGGGGCAGAGGGGGGAAGGGTTTTGCTTTGAAAAAAAGTGAGGGAAGGGTTTTGATTGGGTGACATGAGAGATATGTGTGAGGAATTACAGCATTTCTGTGCTTTTGATAGCTGCAGACTCTGGAGTGCATACCTTTTGCTCTGCTGAAGACAAATTGGTGTGTTTCTGAGACTGTTTTGAAACTCAAAGTATTTGCTAAGGTGAGAAAAGATTTCTTTAATTTAGATAGAAAATAGTGTGCTTTAAGGAGAAAATTATGAAGAAAGTTGTGTTTTTCAAATGTTGCTTTGTCTCAAGTGTTTCACAAATAGATTTTGTTTCTTTGAGAAATTGTAATTGGAGAAAATGTGAAGTATTAGTACTGACAGGGCTTTTATGTGCATAGGAGCTGTGGAGTGTTTTCAAATTATGACTTGTAAATCGTTTTTGAGAAAAAGCAATGGTTTTAATATTGATGAGAAGGACATAATGGTGTCTGCTTCTTTATAAGGTAATTGAGAGTCTCTGATGTTATTTTTCCCATTTCAATGTAAGAAGTTTGTCTGTGGAGCAAATTGCTTGTAAATATGCTCCCACCTGTGCATGGCAAATTTAGATTTTGAATGTTTCCGTTACATAGGCATGTTAAAGGTGACTGAAACATGCTGCAAAGGCAATCAAAAAATGCTTTTATGTGTCTTAAGGACATTTTAAGTAATTTCCCCATGTGCAGTGTTTTCAAATTATGAGTTGAAAATCGTTTTTGAGGTAAAGGAATGTTTTCAAAATTTATGTGCGCCATATGACCCCAAATTTCTTTTTCAGGGGTGCAGCAGGGTGTTTTTGAGACACCCCTGCACCGTCGGAAAAATTCGTAATTTGCGATGAGGTAATTGCTAATCGCAAATTGCACCTTCATTCCTATGGGCCTCCTGCTGCATGGAAATGAATGGGTAATTTGTAATTAGCAAATAGGTCATCGCAAACTAGGAATGGTAAAGAATCGCTATTTATTCCTTAAAGTTCGCTATTTAGGAAATGCAAAAAACTTTGATGATACATATGGCGGTTTATCTCTAACAAGATAAGAAGCATAGGGATAGATTTATGATGACTGGCGCATCACCAGGGATGTGTTAGTCATTCTGTGCCGCTGTTCCGTCACCTATGGTGTGCTGCATTTACAATGCGGCGCATCATGGGGCAAAAACAGCACAGATGCGTGACGTATTTGTGCCGTAAAGTTGGCGCATTGCTGGAGTTGTATCGCAAGTGTGATGAAGCTCCAGTAAGGTTGAGGGGTGCCCCTGTCGCAGGGTTTCTGTTCTGACACAGAACTGTGGACAGAGGATTGGAACCTCGGCGAATTAGGGTGTCCCAAAACTCACGTTAGTAATCAAAAACTCCTTAGTAAGCTAGGTACAGTGTCACATTGGATATAACAAACTCTCAATGTTTAGACAATCCAGAATATGAACTTATAGTACCTCAGGATACGTGGAACTCATGAACAGTCGGTCGTTATATATTTCTTAGAAACGAGAACATGGAGTTAAGAAGAACACATGTGTATTTGAAATGTTTATTTACTAATGCCGTCTTCTCAGGCGTAGTATCTTAGATTATACAAGTACACATATTATCAGTAGCAAAATTACCAGCATAGTCAATAGTACATAAAAAGCGAATGGTGACAGTATGTTAACATGCTGTAAATGAATAAGAGTTAGCAACACTTATAAGCAGCCGCGGGCCGTGGAGGGAGTTACGGTGGGCAGGGAGGCGGGGAGGGGGAGGGGCAGGGTGGAGAGGGCTCCACCCTGCCCCTCCCCCTCCCCGCATCCCTGCCCCACCGTAACTCCCTCCACGGCCCGCGGCTGCTTATATCTCACCCTCCCTAATACACATAATATATTATTTGCTAAGAAGGTCTCTTTGTGTTGGTTTAGGGCGTGCCGATACTTTAGTGTCTTAGATTTGAAGGAATCACATCAGCATAGAAAAGATAATCCATATGCCGTGCTTAATATCGCCAACGGCATTGTGCCATAATATTCTAGCATGCGATTGCGGAACAGTGTCAGCAGCTGCAGGGCGGGAGCTTGCACAGGAGGGACATCCATATTTAAAAATGTAAAAAAGCACAAGAGCGTCCGCTGGTAATGCAAGTAAAAATGGGAATCCACGAAGCAGAGTGGAAAAAATAGAATGTAAGAAAGCAGGGATGACTCCAAAGATTTTCTCAAATTAAGTCACGAGACCACTGGTAACAATTTTAAAAAAGTGCGCCAGGCCCTTTGTGGAGGACGCGTTAGAGATAGTCCGAACCATCTTGCTGAAATGGAAAGGCGAATCTGTATTTAAAAGGGTCTGCACCTCTGTACGGGTGTTCGCTGTGTGAAGCACGAAAGTTTCACGGGCCGAACTCAAGGCCACCTCTCTCTGAGACAAAATAGCTCTTATTCTTGCCATGCCGTTGAAATGTGCTGCCAAGGTTGGTATTTGTGGCCAGATTGAAAACTCCCTATGTTCATGTGTGGGAGGAAATAGAACATTTCTGCAGCAAATAACCCGTTCATTTACTGTTACGATAAAATGAATACTTTTAATTAACCCAGAACAATCTTCATTATTGAGCATCAAATAACTACCATTTTCCAAGAACTTGAACGTGGGGATGATAGCAGGAACTGGTGTGCCTTGCAACACGCAAGCCATATTTGGTCGGTGTTTGTTGCATGAACCGTGTAACTGTATGTGCCTACACATTAGTGAATGATCTGGCGTCTCAGTGCATTCCTCTCCATTCAGATAAAGTTCTTGATCATCTTTGAAAATCTGTATGTGTATGGAAGCGACCAGACTTCATGAAGAAAACCACTACCTAAAGGTTAATAACGACCTATTGGTATATATTTCATACAATTTGAAAACTTATATAAAGCAAAAGGCAGCGTTATTAAACCGTGGATAAGGCACGTTGCCAAAGCAGTCAACCTTTTGGATTTATACTGGAAATGTTAAAGGAAGAATTACGGAGTAGGGCCTGTAAATCTTTAATAGACAACAAGTAAAATTACTCCAACCATCATATTCCTCTAACTCTGGGATAGTAGGGGTGTTTAATTTTTTAGAAGTAGCCAATCCAAAGCATTTGGTCTGGGAAATTGTTTCATTCACAAACCACATATGTTTTGGGATGAGACATGCACGGTGGAAAGCCTCAGTGCCTTGTACCTGCCAGGTTCGTGAACCCCAAACTGATGTAGATCCTGGATATTTTTACTCTGTATTACGTTAGCATGGTCTCATTACTGGTTTAAACGCCAATTTTCCTTTTTTGTAACTTCTGCACACGACACTTAGTTGTTGCTTTAGCTTTCAGCCTACCTGCGTCAAGATCTATGCCTGCTTCAAGCAGGCGCAGGGTTTTGATGTAGCTTTGTCCTATCTGATTGTAAATGCGGCACACCGTGGGTGGCAGAGCAGCGGTGCACGTTAACTGGTGCATCCCTGGGGATGTGCTAGTTAATATAAATCTGCCCCTTTACATTTAATTATGTGCAGGGGACACAGAGTAGGTGAGGTTTATCCAAGGTTAAGAAGAGATGAGTCCTGTTCAGTGAAAAATTGGAGATAGGCTTCAGTATATTATATACTTAAGTAGTGTGTTAAGTTTTTGATGACTGTTATTAATTTACTGTTGGGTAATAGTGGTTAATAACATTTTTTATTATATTTTACCACAGATTCAACTGCAGATTATTTCAAGATTTTAGGATGCCTAGCAAAGAAAGAGTAAGAAAGGCTGCAAAACGTCAAAGACAGCAGGACCATGGAATAATGTAGCAGTCCTCTAACAAAAAGATTTGTCAAGTCACCAAGAAAGCACCGGGTAAGAGTCGAAAAACAGTCATAAGAAATATGTGTAGTAAAAAAAATATTACTACAGAAAATGTTTCATTCCAGAAAAGGAGAAAAAATTCAAATGGTAAGGAAAGGCCAATGAGAAATGTTACTGCTAGAGTAAGAGATAACTCTATGCATGAAAGTAGAAGGAAACAACAGTTTAGGGATATTCGTAAACGAATGTTCCGCCACAGGATAATTTGGAATTTGTTAAAAAATATTAAGAAAGGTCAGCAGAAAGTGGTTTTTTATAAGAGAAAAAAAATAGTTGAGAAAGTTATTGATCAGGCATTTGAAATTAAACGTAAGTTATTTATTTTGACAATCAATAGAATTAGGAAGCTAAACAAGGTAATTTATGATTTCAAAAGAAATAGTAGATGGAAGAGAATAGTTAATCGTAGTAATTTTTGTGAAGTTTTTTCTGGAGAATGGATGCATAGTTCAAGCTCTGAGGCATTTTTTAATGAGGAGAGTTATTTCCAGGATAATGATTTGGTGCATGCAGTTGACACCAGTGGTCGAGCTTATGAAGTGAAAGATGGTTGTCCAGTTGAAAAAGAAAAACTTGTGAGAACAGAGATAGAAGAGGTGTTAGGTAATGAGGTTTTAGGGAGACGTCCTAAGGGTCCTGTGTACACCTGGAAGTGTAGTAGTATTTGCAGTGTACGACAGGATTCCATCAATTTGCTTTGTGATTTTATACGGTCATTTAGTAAGAAAAGTTTGAAGCAGAAAATGAAGTTGTTGCAAGAATTAGATCCTTGCAGACTGAGAGAAGTGATAGGTTTGCATGGTCATTCACTGGCTTGTCTTTCCAGGAGAGTATGCCAGAGTGTTTTTCATCATTTCAGGATGCTAGCAGTGCATCATAATAAAGTGAGGAAATTAGTTAGAATGTTGTATTATGCTAAGAGTCCAGCAATTATGCTTAAACAATTATGCGCTGCTCTTTTGCATGGTTCTGAAATAGATGTGAAGAATATATGTGAAGAAATTGAGTTTTGTTACTTTGGAAGTAAAGAGGAGAATGTTGAAATTGACCAAGAAGAAGAGAGTAATGTGGAAGATAGTGTACAGGTTTCCAGTACAGATAATTTCCAGAGGGAATATGCGACGTTTGAGGTGAAATCAAGTGAGAGGCCAAATTTCACTTGTGTGTGTTGTCGACGCACTTATTATAAGAATCAGACTAAGTTAGTGGATTTATATGGAAAAAGTGAAAGGGAAAATAATAGTGAATGGAAGGATTTTACAACATACTTGATGGTAGAAAATTGTTTTGATTTGGGATTGGATCAACGTGTGTGTACTTATTGTTGTAACAAATTAAATCAAAACCAGATGCCTGCTAGAGCAGTTCATAATAATCTGGAATTGGTTGAGATTCCTTCTGAATTGAAGGATTTAAATACTTATGAATCTATTTTGATTCAAAGTATCCATCCCTTTCAGGCTATTGTAAGAATGGAGCCAAAGACAGGGAAATTGCCTCCATCAGATTTACAGAGAGGATTAAAGGGAAGAGTTGTTTATTTGCCTCTAGATTTGAAGAAAAACATTAACACAATTGGAGTAGAAAAAGTGGAAGAGGAACCTCTTGTTATCTTAGTTAATGGGGTTCCGACAAAGAATAAGAAAATATGGCAAGATTTAGTAGATGTTAGGAAAGTCAAAAGGGCAACATTGTATTTGAAAAAATATAATAAATACTATAAACATGTATATGTTGCAGAAGAGGAAGTAAGTGAGGAAGAGGATAGCGATTTGTGTGCTGGTCAAATTAAGAAAGTAGAACCCTGTACTAGTGAAGAAATATATGAACATTATAGTGTTCATCCTTTGCATTCCAAGGAAGTCATGGGGAATGCTATTGAGTTGTTTCAAATGAAACAAGCGAAAGGGAGTCCCATTAGTGTTTGGGAGGAAAGTTTGGAAGCTCGGTGTTTCCCACAGCTTTTTCCAACAGGTCAGGGAGGAAGATATGATGAGCGACCTCATCAAATTCCTGCTTCTGAATACCGGACTTTGCGATTGTATGCAGGAGATCCTAGGTTTCGACAATGCATTCCTTATTTGTTTCATCTCCTGTTTGAAAGCGATCTGTCTGGACTGTCATATGCAGTGAACCACATCTTGAAAAGTGGTATACACATGCAAAACATCTCGGCAAGTGACTTTATGGATAAAGTCAATGTCCAAGACAGTATTTTGGATTCTCACCTGATTAATCTCATGGCGTGTCAGCGTGGTACTAATGAGTACTGGTACCGTCGTCATGGTGATTTAAAATGTATGCTGAGGAACTTAGGAACTCCCACATGGTTCCTCACTTTGAGCTGTGCTGAGTATGGCTGGGAAGACTTACTTGAATTTCTACGAGAGGCAAATGCTAACGTAGAAAACATCGAATTCAAGACACCCGGAGAACTGTGCTCTTTGGATCCAGTCAATGTATGTAGGTACTTCAATCATAGATTTGAAGGTATGATGTCTTTCATCATGAATAAGAAGAATCCACCTCTTGGAGAGGTGTTGGATTTCTTCTGGAGGAAGGAGTACCAAGCAAGAGGTGCTCCTCATATACATATGTTGCTGTGGATCAAGGATGCACCTAAATTTGGAACGGATGCAGACGACTCAGTGATGAGTTTCATAGAACAGTATTCTACGTGTGCTGTTCCAAACGCAAAGGAGAAAAAAAGCCTAAGAGAAAAAGTTCTACGTTTCCAAAGCCATCGATGTGGAAAGTACTGTCGTCGTAAATTCCGGAACAAAGACAAGTTCTACACCAAATGTCGTTTCGGCTTTCCACGATCGGTGATTTCTAAAGGAAGAGTGAACAGTTTGATGTCTTCGCTGCGACATAATGTGATGAAGAAATCACCTAAAAACACATACAATTTGAAGAGGAACGAAGAGTCTAAGTACATTAACGACTACAACCCGGTGATTTTGTCCATGTGGAATGCTAACATGGATATACAGTTTGTGGCTGATAACTGTATGGCTGTGGCTCGGTATGTGACATCTTACATCACCAAAAAAGAGAAGACAGAATTGAAGGATATGTGGGAGGACATTTCCCATGAAAAGAGCCTCAGCAAGAAGTTGTACAGTTTCAGTCTGAAGATGTTGTCGCATCGAGAAATCGGAGCTTACGAATGTTCTGACCGGTTGTCTTCAGCAAGTCTCTATGCCAAGTCCAGGAGTATCGTTTGGGCGAGTGTTGGTCTTGCTGCAACGCGTAATCGAGTTCTGAAACCTGTGCGGGAAATTGAGTATTTGGCGGAAAAGGAGCCAAACAGTACCGACATTTTGAAGAGCAACATGTTGGATACATATTATCCAAATCGAAGCAGTCACCTCGAGAATGTTTGTCTGTATGAGGTTCTGCAAAATTACATATTCAAGAGGAACATCAAAGAAGATACTGAGAAAGGAGTGTATGCTGTAATAGGAAGTGAGGGATGTCTGGTCAAGCAAAGAAAATGCCACTTGATAAACCATCGAAAATTGAGTGGCGAATCTCCTGAAAAAAAGGAGTTTTTCTATTTAGCACTTTTGCAACTTTTTAAGCCTTGGCGTGCAGAAGAGGAACTGCTTGGAGATTTCCTTTGTTACGAAGACTCATTCAATGCTGCCAAGGAGACCATAGAATGTCCTGCTTTTCCCAAATATGTAGAAATGTTGAATGTGGAAATTGAGCAGGAAGCAACGATTGCAGCCGAGATTGCCAGAGACAGTTCTCAGGACAGTCAGAGTTCTGCTTCATTGAGTCAGGATCCACTAGGAGGACCTCTTATCGAAAATGAAGCTGTCACTGCTATGAATGAAGTGGAAAGAGCCATGGCACATGCTCAGGAGGATGCGGTTAACTTAGAAGAGTTGGAAAGACAACTCAACGTTGAGCAGAGGAAAATATATGACGAACTTACCATGCAAATTGATCATGGATTAAGTCATGACAAGAAAGAGTGCTCATGTACGTCGTTGAAGCCTGTCCGACTGTACGTGAGTGGAGAAGCGGGAACTGGAAAAAGTTTCCTTATTAAAGCAATTTCATGTTATTTGCAGGAAAGGACAGAGTCATCGCTGTCTTGTGTTGTCACCGCTCCAACTGGACTGGCAGCACATAACATTAAAGGGATTACTTTACATCGTTTACTGATGCTGCCAGTGGAGCATGACAACAAATTAGAATATCACAAGCTATCTGGAGATGCTTGTTTTGAAGTTTCAAGAGTCTTGAGGAAAATGAAACTTCTTATCATTGACGAAGTAAGCATGGTTTCCAATGTCATGCTTGCCTTTGTGCATTTGAGAATGCAAGAAGTTCTCAAAACAGAGTATGATGTGTTATTTGGTGGCAAACACATCATTGTTTTCGGAGATCTTCTGCAGCTGACACCAGTGAAAGGGCAACCTGTGTTCAAAATGCTCACGCATGAAGATACCAGGAAGTGCTTAGGGAGTATTGGCAACGTCAATATATGGTTAAACTTCAATTATGCTGAACTGCATGAAAATATGCGTCAGGCAAAGGATGAAGTTTACAAGACTATTCTACAAGATGTTAGAATTGGAAAAGTGACCGAGCATGGGAAAGAAGCTTTACATGCACGATTACTGACAAATTTATATCCAGAAGAAGATGTTGTGCCTGAGAATATTTTTCAGAAAGTTACTGAGAAAAAATCTGGAATATGTTTGATGCCAACTCTTGCAGAATGTGCCAAATTCAACAACAAAATGTTGCATTTAGAAAAGCAAGAGATTGTGAAATTGGAAGCTATTGACAGAGTAGAGCATATGGGATCAACAATTATTTTGTCTGAGAATCTGAAAACAAAATTGGATTCATTAGAGAAGAGTATATCTAAAACTGCGGGTTTTGAAAAGACTCTGAATGTGTGCTTGAACTGCCGTATAATTTTAAGAAGGAATTTACATGTTGAAAGAGGTCTGGTAAATGGATCAATGGGTAATGTTGTTGATTTTGTGAAATACAGAAATAGAGATGGAATTGAATTTTTAAAAATTTAATTTGATGGCATTGAGGAAGTACAGCTAATTGCTCGTTGTTCTGCTAGATTTTTGCTTGTAAAAGACTTATATGTTCGTCGTAAGCAGTTTCCTGTTTGCTTGGCATATGCGGTGACAATCCATAAATCGCAAGGTTTAAGTGTAGACTGTGCATTGGTGAATATTGGCAGTTCTGTGTTCAAGGAGGGTATGGCATATGTGGCATTGTCACGAGTTAGGACTTTATCGGGATTGTACTTGATTGAGTGTGATGTCACAAACATTTGTGCGGATCTAGATTGTGTTAAGGAATACAATAGGTTGAGAAGAGAGTATGCGCCACATTTGCCTCAGTATCCTTTGTTTGAGAAACGTGTGGTAGGCCGGAAACGAAGAAATGTGACCAATACTGGGGAGGTTGTAGCAAAAAGACGAAAAGTCGATGAACCTGAAATTATAAGCAGAAACAAAAAGGATTCTGTTGAAGATGTTGTTGGTTTTCAATTTGAAAACAGTTCTGGTGTCAACTGCTATGCTAATGTAGTGATTAATGTTTTGTTTTCTCTACAAAATGTAAAAGAAGAGATTGTGGTCAATTCTGATCAAAGATTTTGCAGTTTGTTAAATTCTGTGTTAGAGAAATGTAGCACTGATAGAACAAACATAGAAAGTGTGTCTGAAATTCGAAATCTGTTAGACAGATGTTCAGGCCAAACACAATTCTCTCAAAATAGTCAGCAAGATTGTCAGGAGTTTTTAATGTATATGCTTGATGTATTGTATGCTGAAGGTGTAGATGTAGATCATCTGTTTGGGCTTTCTTATCAATGGCAGCATGACTGCGAGAACTGTAGGGTATCAAGTAGTACTAGTGTAGACTCAGAAAGATTTATATATTTAACTTTGCCAGACAGTAAATCAGTCTCTTTTAATAAGCTAGTAAAAGCAGCTGATCACAATATGGAGTGTAGGCAATGTAAATCTGAAATGATGTCCACATTATTTATACGAACATATGGCCAGTATGTCATTTTAATGTTCCAACGATGTAGGCCTGATGGAACAAAATTGACAACTTTAATTAAAAATGTTGTGGCTTCACAGTTGTCAATATCAGGAAGGACTTTTGTAACTGTAGCAATTATATATCATGATGGTTCTTCAATAACATCAGGACATTATACAGCTTATTTAAAGTGTAGAAATGGCTGGTCATTCTGCAATGATTCTGTTTTAATTTAAAAAAAAAAAATTGCCATATGACCTTAAAAACTCTTACCTGGTGTTTTTAAAACCAAAATTTTAGGGAAAGAATCTCGGGATGTGCTCTGAGGAATTTCAAGAAGTTCTCATGGCTCCTACACTATTTGGCCTTGAAGATAAGTGTAGTACAGAGACATAACGTTTTACCATAACACTGGACGTTATTGAGAAATATGTGCACTTTGAATGAGTTCAGAAAAACTATTTCTTTTTATAAGCTAATTGAAGCAGCGAATCAAAACATGGAGTAGAGGGAATGTAAGTCTGCAATGCTGTCTACTGTTTTACATTGCTTTGTGATTAAAAGTGATGTAGAGAATTAAATAATTGTATTAGTCATAAAGGTAGTGTAAGTCTGCTTCATAGTAAGCAGTATCAGTGTGATAGGAAATGTAGAACATGATTGAGCAAGAAGGGGAAGATATTACTAGTCCAGGATTGTGTAAATGATCTTCAACATTTTAATTCTGAAAGTTGTGGAAATGCGAAAAGACGGGATTGGCTAACAAGAAATCCAAGAGTTATACATGGCTCTGACAAGATTTGGCCTTGTGGAATCTTGTGGTAGAGAGCAAGAAGTCATTTATTGTATGTAACATGTTTTTGAAAACGATGGAGGTTTTCTTTCAGAAAGTGGCGGGTTGAAAGTAATAACAGCACAACAGAGTGTAAGCTGTTCATAGGACATCCTTGGCCGTCATGGAAAGTAAGTTAACTTTAAGGAGTTCTGAATTCTGATTTCTAATGTTGTATGGGTTTTTTAAACACAATCATTTTGATTGTGTTTTTTTTTCCCCGCTGTTATATGATGAATACCTTCAAGTCACTGTTTTAGTGAAATTTGATACATTCTGAGAACAGCAAAAATAAACCATTTAACATGTATAATTAATTCTGTTCTGTTTGCATTTATGATGTACATGTAGAACTGTGTAGGAGGCATGGAGAAGGTGAGGCTTCTGTAAGTGTCAAAGTTGTTGCATACAGTGCTCATATTCTACGTAGTCTTTTATATTTCATTACTTTCACTGTTTCTGACTGATCTAAAAATTTTTTTTTAAAAAGAACAGTAAGTATAAGGGAAGGAAACAGACAGTTATGTTAAAAGAAACACAGCTATAGGGAATAAACTAGGGATACTGTTACCCGCAATCCTCTGCTGATGATGTCACTGAGCATGTCATGAATGATGTAATATGTGACATCATCAGCAGTGGATTACGGGTTGCAAATATTGTACCAATTTTTTAATAACGGGGAGGTAGTTCTGAAAAGAACTTTTTTTTAAATTGTTTTTGTTGTTTTATATTTTTTTTATTATTTTTCTGAACATTTTTTTACTTTTTTTGAATTTTTCTGAACAGTTTTATATTTTTTTTGTTTTTTTTTCGGAGGGGGCAACGAAAACGATTCATTGTAAAGGGCTCAACAGGAGCAAGAAAACAAAAAAAAAGAATTTATTGTTTGGGGAGTTTCGGACAAACATGAGCATGATTGTCAATAGCTCTGTTGATCAGAGTGATGCTACTTTCTGCGTAGCAAATGAATCCACTGCAATGTACGCAGACTTGTTTTACTTCACGAAATCTCGTTTGTATATTTGGCACCATCTCCCTGCCCTCTGGTCCCGTTACTTCCGGTACAACAGATCTTCTGGCCATAATAGGGAGATTATCTAGGTCGTCCTGTTCCTCTTCTTCCTCTTCTTGCTGAATTATAACTTTAGCAGGTGGTCCACTCTTCCTTGGATGTGGTGGAGGTGGTGGGGAAGCACCAGCTGAAGCTAGTAAAGAAGCCATTGCTCACTGGTAACAAAGGGTCTTTCTCTCACAATGATGAAAGTCAGAGTGAGGAAAGAAGGAGGGATTTTCACCATTTGGGAAAAAAAATAGTTCTCAACCAATGAAAAGTGTTCATTTTAGATCATATGACCTAGTCTTACATCATTAGGAAACCGAAAGTGAAATGAACCAATGAAAAGTGTTATTACCAAGTCACATGACCTGCTGTGCGTATGTTACGCGCTTTGCAGGGCCTCCCGGTTTGCTTCCAGAAACCTGTGCTTTGCGACTCGGTAAGCGTACGAGTTCGCTAACGTAGCACGTCATATGACGTATCACGCGACAACGCGAAACGTCATGCGGACGGGAGGCGTCACGATGTTGTTTTCTAACGCGGCAGTTGCGGTAAAGAAACGTTTACCGGCTCGCGGTCTATTTCGCGGCATCAAGGTCAGCTAACGGGAAGCTTCCCGATTCGCGAAGCGGGAACGAAGAAAAAAAAATATTTAAAAAAAAAGTTATTAATAAACATATAAAATATATTTTTGGATTTAAAGAAGAATACATTTTACAGCTACAGATATTAGCTGTTAAAAAACCAATGAAATTCACTGAAAAAACCATAGGTTATAGACCATATATAGTTAGGAATTAGCATTTACAAAACCTTGAAAATTCACTGAAAAAACCATAGGTTATAGACCATATATAGTTAGGAATTAGCATTTAAAAAACCTTATTTTACTCACACAAAACCATTGAAATTCCATATATAGTTAGTTGCACTAACTATATATCGCGCACCCGCAATCCACTGCTGATCATGTCACATATTACATCATTCATGACATGGTCAGTGACATCACTGATGACATCACTGATGACATCTCAAATGACATCACTGATGACATCTCACTTGACATCAATGATCACATCACTGATGATATCATTCATGTGATAATACAATGCATCTCCTCACACTCTAATATAACCTCCGTTACACCCAGTGTTAAATAGAGAGTATCATTTTTGAAACCATTGACACACCAATACTAGTTACTACATACGCACTCACTGATTCCTATGTCTACACACACATTCACTCATACAATCATTCATACATACAATCACTCATCTTTACAACACTATCATATGCACTCATACACCTATACAGACACTCACACTCTGCCACTCATCCATGGAGTTACTCACACACCTAGTCAGTCCTGAAAAGAATCAATCACACTTCCATTTTCTCATCTATACAGTTAAACACAGAACACCTTACATTTTTGAAACATATACTAACACATAGTTACTCTCTTATAGAATCACTGATACAAGTACACATTGATCTGCACAGAGTCACACACCTCCCAGCCAGCCATACACACACTCAGTCTCCCATACAAATACTTGTGCAACCAATCAATAACCCATATAGCTACTTATATAGCTACTGATTAACACGTGCAGCAGCTTGCACAACAACAGACATACTGATGCACACTTTTAGACAGTTTAGTCACTAACCCGTGCATTCAGTAAGACGCATTTAATCACTCACTCATACAGTCAATCACGCACCTACTAAAACCTTTATTCAGACACTTATACATCCACTCATTCTTCAATATGTAAAACATATTTAAACTTTACAGAAACACATAATCACTGGATGTTGTCATCAGTGATGTCATCAGTGATGTCACTGACCATGTCATGAATGATGTAATATGTGACATGATCAGCAGTGGATTGCGGGTGCGCGATATATAGTTAGTGCAACTAACTATATATGGAATTTCAATGGTTTTGTGTGAGTAAAATAAGGTTTTTTAAATGCTAATTCCTAACTATATATGGTCTATAACCTATGGTTTTTTCAGTGAATTTTCAAGGTTTTGTAAATGCTAATTCCTAACTATATATGGTCTATAACCTATGGTTTTTTCAGTGAATATATATATATATATATATATATATATATATACATGAATATATTCCCCAACTGTTTCACATTGAGGAGCCAGCACACGTAGTTCTGGGGATTCTCTCGTTTATTGTGTTGGTTACAGCATACACAAGAACCGGGAACAGGGACGCGTTTCAGCAGTCAAGCTGCCTTTGTCAACCTGAATTGCGCCAAATTGGTGCTTCTTTTTAAAAGCTTACATTTCATTAAAATTGAAGATGCACTTCACTTCACAGTGATTGGGTAACTACAAGCATCTGAGCAAAAATGCCGTTCGTTTTTGCACAAAGAGCATAACAGGAATATATTTAAACAAAACCACAACAGCGTAAAACCTGCAAAACAAAATTTGCCTCAAGGTTTTTTACAGACTGTGTTACTGAGCATTATACTGTCCTGTTTGCACTGTTTCAACACAAATCCCAACATGCTGTGTTATGTAACAAATGAAACCCGGACTGGATTATTACGAGGACTCATAATAATCCAGTCCGTGTTTCATTTGTGTGTATGTGACAGTTGTTGTATATAAATAAGTATTCATAAGACCCAGTGATTGTATGCGTGACTGTATCTGAAACGGTATACTTGTAATAGTGATTTTACAACACAGTAAATATGAGTTACTATCTTTATGAATAAATAAAGTGGTGTTTGTATAAGTATGTAGCTTAGTAGATGTAAGTATGATCAATTGTTTGCATAAGTGATTAGGATGACTGCATAAGTAAATAGTGTGCTGGTGTGTAATGTCGATGTAGGTGTATAAGTATATTTAATAGTGCTCTATTGATCTTTGTTAGCATGTATAAGTGAATCTATAGGTGTTTATATGTGTGTGTAGATGTAGTAATCACTGAGTGGGTTTTTAGAAAATTGTATTAGTCTCAATGGTTTCAAATATGGTACTCCATATTTTATAATGAGTGTTGAAAGGTTTTACGAGTGTATAATGAGATGTACCAGATTTCCTCATTCTGCCAATTCCCTCATTGGCAATACTCACATTCCTACACTGGTGAACCAGGCCAGGTTGGAGTCGATTCGATTCAAAATCTTTATTCGGATTACAAGAAAATCCATAAAAGTACAGTCTTAAAATACAGTTCAACATATTCAAAATTACCTAAATGCAAATAAGTGTTTATACAGTACATATAATTACAAATAACAAGTCATGTATTTCCAATCTGGAGTACGAAAAAAAGAAATCGATAATATGTAGAGTACAAATTAATTAAGGGCATTCCATACTTCTACGAACATTAAAAATAACTTTTAGAAAAGTGCTTGTGCGGAATATGAGTTCATCATTTTCTAATTTTAGGAGCTTAAGATAGGACTGATTCAAAGAAAGAGGTCTATATTTTTTAAAATATGGGGCTAAAAACCATTTAATATATTTCATATAAAACTTACACATAAAAAGGAAATGTAAATCACTTTGTTTACTAATTCCGTCACAAGGACATGGAATATTTTCATGTGGGCTGTGTCCCAAAGGAAAGCAGAGGAGAAACTTTATCGTTCCTGCTCTCATTCTAAAAAGTAACGATCTTTCCCAACTGCACATTGGTAGTATCAGATACAATGGCAGTTGTTGAGTTGATAAGTCATTATTAATATAGGACACAACAGTTTGTTTCCGCATCTCTTCTGACAGTCTATTTCCATTATAGATAGCATATAGTTCAAGTTGAACATCCTTTTTGTCGGACCTCTTAATGAGAGATGGATTATCAAAGAGGTCTCCTCTATCTATACTAGACAAACGTTCTTTTATGCCTCGAAGCCATGGAATCTTATTCCATTTGTCACAAGCTAGACATTCCCTTAAAATGTCCTGAGTTAGGCTAGCATAATCATTTACCCAGATAGCCAGCCAGAATAGTACAGGCCTGGCAGCAATAAAATCGCTAATATAAGGTATATTCAGCTCTGAGTGGCAAATGTACCCTGATGATGAAATGGGAACCCCCAATAATTTCCTACACAGCCGATTCTCTTCTTTTTGTAAAATAGGGGTTTTTGAAGCCTAAATATCTTTAAAATGGCTTTAGTTGCTCCTATTTTCCTTGGTTTGGGGAGGGATAAAATTGAATTTATAGCCTTTGAGAACTTGCCTGTGGCGTGGGCAATGTGCCCACCCCACAGGCCGCTCGCAGCAAAGACTATACCTAGATAAGGGAAAGTTTTAGTGAGGGCAGCTTATCAGCTCCTATTGCAATAGAGTTCAGTTGCCTAGCTCCAGGCCCACAGGACATGATAAATGATTTTTTAAAATTTACTTTAAGATCCAAATTCCCCATATAGAGTGAAAAGTCCCTGACTAGTGCGCGTAGGGCATTTGGTGTTAATCCCATGAGCACAGCGTCATCCGCATACAAAAGACAAGGTAATAGGCTTCCTTTGATTTTAGGTACATCTGAGGTAGCCATCTTGAGAGAATTGCTCAGGCCATTTATATAGATGATGAATAACAGGGGTGCTAAAACGCACCCCTGTCTCACGCCTCTTTCTACACTAATTGGCCCAGAAACTGTGCCCTCCATGTCAATCCGAACCTGCGCCTTTGTGTCTTTATGCAGATATGCAAGGAAATGTACCAGGGGGGGGTCCAGGCCGTATGACAAAAGGATCGACCACAATTTTGACCTATTTACTAGGTCAAATGCGGACGATAAGTCCATAAATGCAAGATAAATGGGAGATGCCTTAACTTTATTATATTTACTAATTAAAAGATTTAGATTTAGGCATTGTTCAATAGTCCCAACCCTGCATCTAAAACCCATTTGACAACGATCTAGTACCCCCATTTCCTCAGTCCAATCGTTGACTCTATTATACAGAACCCTGCCCATGATCTTCAATGTATTGTCCAAGAGCGAAATAGGCCTGTAATTTACAGGATCAGATCGCTCTCCCTTTTTGTAAATCAGCCCTATTATACTTGTAGGACTTGTAGTGGTTGGAGTCATTCCACACAAGAGAGAAAACAGCCGTTTCCATTTCCGCCCTTCCCCGG
Source organism: Lissotriton helveticus (assembly GCF_964261635.1). NCBI lineage: Eukaryota > Metazoa > Chordata > Amphibia > Caudata > Salamandridae > Lissotriton > Lissotriton helveticus. The sequence goes on along the minus strand of NC_136072.1, from coordinate 956,550,017 downwards.
AGTGCTCATAGCATGGAAGGAAAACAGAACCGACGGCTAATCCTTGGCTTAATCATTGGACCTCATACTTCTGAGACCAGTCAACCAAATTAGCCCACACTTTCTCTTGACTGCTAATATCACCCAGCAGGTCTTGTTTGCATATGTATATAACACGTTTTTACATTCCAACGAAAGGGGGGAGAAACAGACTTCCATAATTTGCATATCTCTGGTCTCCCTAAAAGAATTACATAAAAAATAAATCTTGCATCCAACCTGCTAATCACTATGTCATTATTTTGCCAAACTCCCAAAAACACCAGGGCTGAGCTTACCCTCACTGAAGTACCAATAACTGCAGTTAAAAATTCACACACCTCATACCAAAATTGTTCGATGTACGGACATGTTAAAAACATATGCAAATCATCGGCAGTCATGTTTCTACATTTTGGGCATTCGTAATTTATCACAGGAAGTTTTTCTAATTTTAAAGGAGACCAGTATACCCTGTATGCAGTAAAAAGATGGTTGCATTTCAAGTAGGCAGGTTTAACAGTTTCCCTAAGTAAAGGAGATTGGCCAAATTTTCCGCAGATTTTCATTTGGTAAAACCCCTCCCAAAGCCTCTGTATATCACTGTCTATATCATCTTCTGCCTGGATCAGGGTGTTGTACCACAGCGCTACCTCCTTCTTAACTGCACCAACTGTAACTGCTTGGTCTAACCAGGAGTCTGCCTCAACTTCCTTCCATTCTTGACATCTCCACCATGCAGAGAGCTGATTGTATTTGAACCTAGCCAATATTCCCCCTGTAATTGCATTTTGGGTTTCCCAATCAGCCAACTCAGTACCCACCTTCAAATTTCCCCAACAAGATATTCCCGCATTTCTCAGGGGAAGGCTAAGAGAATCGTCCAAACACCTTAGGTTCCCAGGGGATTCCCAAATCGGAGCCCTGGATGCATAGTAAGGAATTCCTAGCTTCTTGCGGATAAAGACCCATACTTTCAAGGCTCCCAGTAAAATCTTCAACCTTACTTTTTTAAAGAACTTGGCGTCTCCGAACTTGAAAAGAAATTGGTCTTGACCCCCCCTCAATTCACCAAGCATTGCTCCGAATAAAGTTCCTATGGCTGAGCTATCTACTTTACCTAAAAGCATCCAACAATTCTAGAAGAAAAAAACATATCCATAAGTCAACAAATCTACATGAGCCAGCCCTCCCTTCTCCATTCTTCTCCTTAATTATCTTGAAGAATAGTTCCATAATCAACATAATTTGCCTGTTGCATATTTGTAATGAGTTCTTTGTATTCAAAATATGACCAAATGTTAACGTTTCCAACACTACCCAGAGACATTCTAGTGTCTTCATGTGCAAGGGTTTTAAATACTGGCTGTCCTTTTACTGGAGTAAGTTGCAGTAAATCTTCAAAAACTATGATAGGTTTTCCTCCAAATAACACATCATACTCTGTTTTAAGAATTTGCTGCATTGGATGCTAATGACAAGGGTAACTCGTCATGAAGTACCCATTCATTTCAATGGAAATTACATGAAATCGTTGGACATGCCATAGCATCCAAGTGGTTAAATGCACAAAAGCAAGCATTGCGTTTGAGACCATGCTTACCTCATCAATAATAAGAAGTTTCATTTTCTTCAGCACTCTTGAAACTTCACAACTAGCTTCTCCAGATGGCTTCTATTATTTCAATTTGTGTTCATGCTCCACAGATAGCATCAGTAAACGATGTAATGTAATTCCTTTAATGTTGTGTGCTGCCAACCCAGTTGGAGCAGTTACAACACAAGACAAATGTGACTCAGTTGTTTCATGTAGATAACTGGTGATTACTTTAATCAAGAAACTTTTTCTGTTCCAGTTTGTCCACTCACATACATTTGGATAGGTTGAAATGATGTGCATGTGCATTCTTTCTTTTCATGAAGAAATCCATGGTCAATCTGTTGTCTCGCTGGCTGATATATTTCTTTCTGTTGCACATTTAGTTGTTCTTCCAAGTTTGCTAAGTCGCTTACATCTTCTTAAGCTTGATGCATTGCTGATTCCACCTCATTCATGGATATTGCTGCTTCATTTTCAACAATTGGTTGTCCTAGTGTATCTTGACTCAGCGCAACAGAACTTTGACTGTCTTGAGGACTGTCTATAGCAATCTCTGCTGCAATAGTAGCTTCTTGATCAATGTCATTGTTCAACATTTTCACCTAATTTGCCAAAACAGTGCATTCTACAAGCATTGAAGAAATCTTTATAGCTCTGAAATTCTCCAAGTAATTCCAATTCTGAACGCCTTGGTTTGAACAGTTGCAAAAAAGCTAAATAGTAAAATTCACTTTTATCAGCAGTGTCACAACTCAGCTTCCTGTGATTAATCAAATTTCCTTTCGTTTGTTTCACCAAACCAATCACTCCATATTTTCCATCATTGATGTTCTCTGTAGTATTCCGTTAAAAAGCATAGTTTTGCAGCACTTCATAGAGTCACATGTTCTCAAGATGATGACTTCTGTTTGGGTAATATGTATTCAACATATTTGTTTTCAACATATCTGTACATTCTGGATCTTTTTCTGCTAAATATTCAATTAGCTGAACAGATTTCAGGACCCGATTTCACATTGCAGCAAGATCTAGACTCACCCAAATTATTCTTCTAGATTTGGAGTATAGACTTGCAGATGATAACCGATCTGAGTATTCATATGCTCCAATTTCTCAATGGGATAACATCTTCAAACTGAAACTGTATCCTTTCTTACTTAGAGTCTTCTCGTGAGAAATCTCTTCTCACATTTCTTTCAATTCCGTCTTTTCTGATTTTGTAATGTAGGATGTTACATATCAAGCAACAGGAATGGAATTGTCCACAATGTACTGAATATCCATGTTAGCATTCTACATGGACAGAATAACCGGATTGTAGTCATTTATGTATTTTGACTATTCACTTCTTCTTAAATTGTAGGTATTTTTTAGAGACTTTCTTGTGATGGTATGTCGTCGCATAGCTGACATAAAACTGGTCACTCTTCCTTTGAATATTACAGGACGTGGAAAACCGAAACGACATTTGGTATAAAACTTTTCCTTAGACTTGTACTTTCATCGACATTATTGTCCACAACGATGGCTTTGGAATCATAAGACTTGTTGTCATAATTTGTTTTCTTCTGTGCTTTTGGGTACAGCATGTGTGGCATATTCTTCAGTAAAAGACAAACAGTATGATCTAAATCTGTTCCGAATTTGGGGGCATCCTGGATCCATAATAGCATATGTATATGAGGAGCACCTCTTGCTTGATACTCCTTTCTCCAAAAGAAATCCACAACAACAAGAGGAGGATTTTTTTTATTGCAGATAAAAGACATCATAGCTTCAAATCTATGATTAAAATACCTGCATACATTAATAGGATCAAAAGAGCACAATTCTCCCTATGTCTTATATTCAATATGTTTTATATTGGAATTTGCCTCTCGAAGAAATTCAAGTGAATCATCTCTAGCATACTCAGCACAGCTTAGGGTAAGGAACCATGTAGGAGTTCCTAAGTTCAGTAGCATACATTTCAGTTCTCCATGACAATGGTACCAATATTCATTAGTGCCACGCAGACATGCCATCAGATTAATCAGCTGACATTCTAAATGATCATCCCTCTGGTGCACTTTATCCATAAAATTCTTTGCAGAAATATTTTGCAGATGTATTCCTGTTTTTAATATGTAATTGACTGCATATGAAAGTCCAGACAAGTCACTTTCAAACACATGATGAAATCTTGGATCTTCTGCATATAATCTTGTTGTCCGATATTGAGATGCAGGAATCTGCACAGGTCGTTCATCATATCGTTCTCCTTTTCCTGTTTGAAACAACTGAAGAAAACAACGAGTTTCCAAGCTCTCTTCCCATACACTCATGTGACTTCCCTTTGCTTTTTTGATTTTTAATAACTCAATAGTATTCCCCATCACTTGTTTTGAATGAAGTGGATGCACACTGTAATGTTCATAGATTTCTTCACTTCTAGACATGTCCACTTTTTCAATTTTTCCACTTCACGTTTTAGTATTTTCTGCTAAAAGTATTTCTTCTTCTCCCATATAAACATTTTTATAGTACGTATTTTTTTTTATCAAATACAAAGTTGCCTTCTGCACTTTCCTAACATCCACTAACTCCTGCCAGATTTGCTTACTCTTAGTAGGAACGCCATTAAATAGAATAACTAGAGGCTACATTTCTACACTCTCTACACCAATAGTTTTAATATTTTTCTTTAAATCTAATGGTAAATAAACAACACTTCCTTTTAATCCTCTTTGTGTAAATCTGAAGGAGGCAATTTACCTGTTTTAGGCTCCATACGAACAATAGCCTGAAACGGATGCACACATTGAATGAGAATAGACTCATAGGTATTTACATCTATCAGTTCTGGAGGAATAGCAACTAACTCTAGATTATTATGCACAGCTCTAGCAGACATTTTATTCTCATCTAATTTGTTATAATAATATTTACAAATACGCTGATTAGAATCCAAATCAAAACAATTCTCTACCAACAAATAAGTTGCAAATTCCTTACACTTATCATTATTTTCTCTTTCACTTTTTAAATACAGATCAACACTCCTAGTCTGATTTTTATAATGATAGTGTTGGCACCAATAATGCAGCAAATTGCTTATGTATTTGTAAAATGAGTCAGGATTGTATAGTAAAATGCAGCAGTCATATATAAAGAAAGTGTTTAGTGACTTTACAGTTTCTAGACTAGTAAATGTGTTTTTTTAAAATGCAAGGTTTAATATTTGTTGTTAAGAATCACACTGTGAGTCAGTGTCCATTGGGGAAAATTGAGAGAGAATGATTTGGTTGGTTGATGTGTTTGCAGACATATACGTACATATACTGTGGCAGTGAGACATGCTTTAGGGCATGCAGTGCTTGAAACTCCTATGCACTATGCAAGTAGTAGTGTAATCATCTTCACACTTGTGTTTCAGGCCAACATTTCCCCAGTCAGTGTCTATACACTTCATTTATAAGAAATACTGATATTTGTCTACAATCAAACTGTGAGTCAGTTTACATTTGAAAAAATTGAGTGAGAATGATTTGGTTGGTTAATGTGTTTGCAGACATATAAGTACATGTACTGCTGCAGTAAGCCAGTCTTTAGGGCATGCGGTGCTTGAAACTCCTCTGCAGTATGCAAGTAGTAGTGTAACCAAATTCACACTTGTGTTTCAGGCCTACATTTCCTTAGTCAGTATCTATACACTCCATTTATAAGAAATACTGAAGCTGTTATAAATTCAGTCTGCCACAGTTTAAAGTAGAAAGACTACCTACAGCGTGAAAAGGAGCCTAGCCCAGAATCACATCTGACGAACAATACACCTCATAGAGCTACTGATCATGCACCTCCGACCCCCAAGAAGGCCACAAAGCACACTGCCACCACCCTCAGGACCTCCCCCATGACCATCCCCCCTACTACCAGAGAGGCCGCGCACAACAGGACAGCGGACTTTACAAAAATTGTATGGCCCCTCAGCAACTCAATAGCAGAATGTTGGGAGATGTAGGAACCAAACATGTGTGAAGGACGCAAGTCACCCCCCAATAATAATGCACACAATACCTAGTGTAGCGGTGATGGGCTGTCAGACCTCACTATGCAGAGCAAAAACCTCACCATGTGTACATATACTTCTGGTGCTTGTAGTGTTGTGGACATTGGACGGAAACATGATACCTCAGGCAGTGGGGAAGATCTTGGTCACATACCTGTGGTGTCGTCCCCTGTAAGCAGAAGCGCAGTGGGCTGGTCCAACGTACGCCACTCCAGCATATAAGTGTGAATAAATAGGCCGGGGCTCTGGGCTTGGTTCTCTTGTGTGAAGGCCAACACATCTGCCAGAGCAGCAGCCCTCACTCTGCCATGTGGCTGCCACCATGACCACCGGCCTCCTCGACACAGGCCCACTGTGAACACAGCGGCACAGCACCGCAGGCTTATGTCTGTAGAGACTACTGCCTTTGAACTATACTGTGGACAGCAGGGCCCACAATTCAGATGGAGTGAGGATTGCAGATGAGCGCCAGTGGTACCACTAACTCAGTGCACCACAGGTCAATGCCACATGTCCTTATTAAGGCAGAATTTATTACACAAAAGACATTGCTACCAGTGCAGCCCGCCCAGACCCACATCATCGCAGGGTGCACACTCGCTGAGTGCTTCAGGTGCCACTAACTCAGTGAACCACAAATCATCGCAACATAGCCTTATTAAGGCAGAAATCAGTAGGCAAAAGACATTGCTACCAGTGCGGCCCGCCCGGACCACGCATCATCGCAGGGTACACACACGCTGAGTGCTTTAGGTGCCACTAACTCAGTGCACCACAAGTCTTCACCACGCAGCCTTATTAAGGCAGAATTCATTAGACAAAAGACATTGTTGCTACCAGTGCATCACGCCCGGACCACGCATCATCGCAGGCTCCCCACATGCTGGTTGCTTCAGGTGCCACTAACTATGCAGCTCAACTCAACACCATGTGGCTGTGAGCCCTTGCTGACCGCTGCCTCTGGGCTACACTGTGGTCAGCAGGGCTCACAATTCAAATTCAGTCTAGATTCATTAATTGCAGAGTCCAGTAGGCAACTAAGTATAATGTCCCTCAAACCTAAATATTATCCTTTTAGTATCCTTGCTTCAAGAACTTGTTTTATATCAATTATAGCTTTACTACAATGACCATATCATCTTGCAAGTCCAAACAGACACTGAATGGCACTCTACACTGTGCACTGCAGAGCTCACAATTTGAACTATAACGTCACTGAAACCTACATATTTCGACGATGTATTCCATACATATTTCATGTTTTTCCATACACCTACACTGCGGTCAGCCGAGCTCACAATTTGAATTCAGTCTTGTTTTAATAATTGCAGAGAATTGTGCTCTATGTCCTCGGATTTGGTTAAGAGGGTGTGACAAAAAGCATTCCTTGATGTCTGTGCTGACTACTGCCTTCGATCTACACTGCAGATAACAGGGCTCACAATTCACATCGAGTCGCAATTGCAGATGACGCAGTCCAGTAGGCAACAAACATTGCTCCCAGTGCGGCTCACCCGCACCACGCATCATTGCTAGCTGCACAAACACCGAATGCTTCTGGTGCCCCAATCTCAATGCAGCACAACTCATGGACTCTTTATGATACAATGTTTTGTGTATAATTTCACATCTGCTGCCCCTACCTCAGTGTACCACAAGTCATGGACCCTTTACAATAGAATTTTTTGTGTATTATTTTACATTTACTGCCTCTACCTTAGTACAGCACAAGTATTGACCCTTTATGATTGAGTCTCTGTGTCTGATCCGATAATTACTGTTTACTTGTTACCCGCACCAACCATTCCCGGAGGTCTGGCTTACAATCAGACCACACGCATCCAGCACAGACATCACTGGATATGTGACCCTGGTAATAAAAAGGAGTCGAGCGCACATGCCCGTACCCAATTCCACTATCTATCTGTGTCAGTGTGTTCATTATTTATGCAAGATGCTGCCCCTGGGCCTTACCGTATTAGATTGTGCTGTGGACAGCGTATGCAACCATGTTACCTCTGGCAGTGGGGAAAACTTTGGTTATGTAACTTTGTCTCGGTCATTGTACAAGTACGTACATAGAGACTGGATCTTTAGAGTACTGCAAGGAGAGTGTATATTGAATTTATAAGTGCTTGGGGATTGGCAGATTAATTGTATAACTACATATGTTGGCGCAGCCTAACCCCGAACACAAGCTTGGCTCTAATTGGCTGCCCTACTTGTGCCAAAAACTGAAACTTGAACTTTCCATTGCCCTATACTGCTAAAGCTGCAACACTCCACTGACTGTGCAATAAACATTCATATCAACACAGATGTGTCATGTCCACCATCTTTCATGTGTGGAAGTATGGATGAATGTAGGGTCAGTGATTCCCCGTACCTTCGATGTTGGCCATGTTGTGGGATTGGGCAAACAGAGTGACACATAGGCGCTTGCGACCCGGGTGATGGCAGCACTACAACACGGACACCCGCATCAGTTGATTCCTCATACAGCTCATGACGGAGCTATGCCCATTGCTCCAGAGTCATTCTTCACAGCCTCACGCAGGACTGGCATATGCCAGAGCAGCCCACTCCACTTACGCTTACAGAGAAGGACAACAACGCTACATGACCTAGGTTTTCATTGCAGTGATCTTCTGGTCACAGGCCTAGTTGTCAGTACGCAACAGCCACTCCCTCACGGCTGGTATACACCCACACCACATGCATCCAGCACAGACGTCATAGGACACGTGACTCTGCCAATAAAATTGACCATGCCCTACGCCATTTGATAGATGCTCGTATCGGATACACTGCAGCCGGCACAGGCACACCGGCACGGGACGGTGACTTCAGTCCAATGAGGTACGGGTACCGTAACTGGTGAGCGGTTGTGCATCCTGCTGTGATGGCCCGTCCTGGTGGTCTGGACTGCTCAGGTTTTGTGTGCCCTGCTAGACCGCAGTGTAGGTCTGAGCCATCAGATAGCGCAGGCCTACCGCCACATGGCCTTGTCTCACTGGTCACTGAGATAGTGGCCACGCAAGGGTTGAGCAGGTTTGCAACCTGCAATGAAAAACCAGGTGCACTGGTATGTCCTCTGTCATGGTGAAATCAAGACCCAGCACCAAATGTGAGACCTTTTGGCATGCAGAGCGGGGCTGCATGAAATGGAGGGTAGCCTGTCTTTGGGCCATGGGCATGGGGCTTGCAGCGGCACGTGGTAGGCCCTCTTTTCTAGACGCAGGTTGCAAAAGGTGAGCAGAGAAGCTTGTTTGCACAGCAGCGGGCAATCACCTCCGGCAGTGGGAGTGGATGGGTAAAGCAGCCTGGTTGCGCCGCTGTGGGCAGACACCTCTGGGCAGTAGAAGTGGATGGGGAGTAGCAGCCTGGGGGCACAGCAGCAGGACTGAGATTTAGGTATGTGCAGTTGTATGTACTATGCCATTACTGATTGACGAAAATAACAAGGACCCCCTGAGTAGTTGGTTCTAGCAATTCCTAGGTCAGGGACATAACAACATGCGAAAAATAACAACCTAGGCAACTACTATTTGCTTGTCTTATATAGTGACAGAGAGGAGGGAGAAAAACTAATGACAGTTAAAATTCTGCTTTTTATTAACTCAATCAATATAAAAATACATATTGCTCAAAGAGCCGATCACATCAATAATTAACAAATGACATCATAAATGTATACAAAAACATAATTAGTTAAAAATTAACAGTGGCACAATAATACTATTGACGCGCATTTTGGCGACCAGCGCCTTCTTCAGGAGTAGCCACGTACTACCTAAAAGTAAATAAAAAAAGTACAAACAAATAATATTTAATCAATTATAAAAAAACTAATTCAATATAATACATAAACATAAAATGCAATCATGAATAGACATTGAAGCAGAACTTAACACTTTATCCAAAACATAATTATTCTGTAACCTCTCACTTTCCAACACATAAAAACAGACTAGTAATATCTTGTCTAATTAATTAGTTTATTTCATTGCTCATCCTATCTCAAATATATAGAATTTTTTTTGATACAAGGCAAACAAGGCAGGCCTATGATACACCTAAATGTGATTACTAATTGGAACTTGTGATTACTCCTATTGACATATCCATATTTACATCAATTAAAGCCTAAGATGTTTAAAGGTCATTCCACATTTTAGTAAGATCCTAGTAATATCCTAGTAATATATCATTATTCGAGAATATCCACTCGTTGAAACCTTAAGCGCTTCAAGGGAGTTCGACCAATTAGCAGATCCTGGTTAGAGTTTTTCGTTTGGTAATATAAACCTATAACTTACTTAATCGCAGATTTATGACAGCGCAAAACACCAAGGTATCACCTAGCAGTGATAAAAGTAGAGTTAACTGTAAAGATAAATTAACTATATGTAGGTGATATATTTATATAGCGTTGTCATTCGTCAATTGCACTGATTAAAATAATAAAGGCAGAAGCTTATGTTTAAGCAATCGAGAAGTGTTTATTTTTTTCCCTTTTTCCTTAATTTCCTGGGTACATCGTATTGTTGCTTAACTCGCAGAGATATAACATGCTGAACCTTTATTGTAGATTCGACTTGCAATACTATGTTTAAGGATAGAAACTGAGGTCCTCTAGAAACGATATCAGGATCACTACAATGTGAAAGAGATTGAGCATAAGACATGGACTTCATCATTATCCAGGTTCTGAGTGATTTAAACGATATAAGCCGGACAGAGGCGGTAGATTAATTACCTTAAGTTTCATGTGCTGGCAATTCACAAAAGATGTAATGGCTTACGAAGGTCTCACAACGACCGAAAAGTCAAATCACGAATATGAAGAGCTGCAAGCATAAACAGCGAACATTCAGGCATCTTATAGAAATATAATTGTATTTCTCTTTAGTGAATACGTAAACTCAGTTCCCTTACTAATTACCTAATGTTTCCTGGCGACTCATACGGCTTCGTAACTGCAATTGGACTTTAAAACAAGCAAGTCTGCACGGCGTCTAATGCGACTTCATAAGTATGATTAAAAAACATAGCACGAATCTATAGAATTGTTAAAGCGTGAATGCACAATATGATCTTTAATATTTCGGTTGCGTCGATGCGCAAAAAGCGGTTTACCCAGCTTCTGATCGTTCGTGCAGTTGCTGTTAAGTATGTGCCAACTTGAGTTAATAATCTGCTTTACCTTAGCATTAAGAGTTGAATGCTTGGTAATGCAGACTATTTGTTTGTTTTCTTTGACTGCTTTAGATCTTAAAAGGCAGTCTCAATCGTAATAACGGGCCCTCTTATAGGAATCCCTCACCAGCCAGTGAGGGTAACCTCTTTCAATGAATTTAGTTCTCATTAAAGCTGCTTGCTTATCAAAGTCAGCAAGATCCGTGCAGTTACGTCTCACCCTCAGAAATTGTGAAAAAGGAATACTATACTTTTGATTACGAGGGTGAAAACTCTGATAGTGCAATAAAGTATTTCTTGCTGTAGGTTTCACAAATAGGTCAACTTTAAGTTTACCTTGATCATTTATAATGACAATGTCCAAAAAATCCACCTTTTCGGCATTAATATGTGACGTAAATTTTAAATTAGAGTCTACGGCATTGATCCAACTAAGAAATTCAGTCAGCGTCTCGCTCCCATTGGTCCAGACAATAAATATATCGTCAATATATCTGGACCAATGGGAGACCGACTCGTAAAAACTGACAATCTCATTGTAGATACATTTATTTTCAAAAGCAGCCATAAATATGTTTGCCACCGATGGAGCCACCGATGCACCCATACTAACGCCCTCAGTTTGGCGATAGATAGGAGTACCAAATCCAAAGATATTCTCCGTAAGGACTATTTTTAAACATGCGAGGACAAAGGTGGCAGGGCAGGATATATTCTGATCCTCGATAAACCATTCAGTAGTTTCCATCGCTGCTGTTAACTGAATATTACTGTATAAAGACTCTACGTCCAATGTGACAAGCAAATCATTGGACGAATTGAATGACAGATTCTCAATTTTCGCGATCATATGGCCAGTATCTCTCACATAAGACCTGATCTTAGGAATGTGAGGACAAAGATAATTATCCACATATTTGGATAATGGTTCCGTGATAGTGCCTATTATAGATACTATCGACCTGTCATTAGTTTTTCTCTCTCCTCTCTGTCACTATATAAGACAAGCAAATAGTAGTTGCCTAGGTTGTTATTTTTCGCATGTTGCTATGCCATTACTGATGCCATACTAGTTTCAGGCGGAAAGGTGAGCTGTGAGGGTTTTGTCCACAGTGTGGGCCCTCACAGTCCCTCTACATCTCTTCCTTCCTCTCTCTCACACTCTTTATCTCTCTCTTCCTCTCTCTCACACTCTAGCTATTCCTCTCTCTCACACTGTTTCTCGCTTTCTCTCTCTCTTTCTCTCTCACTTTTTCTCTCTCTCTTACTCTCCCTGTTTCTCTCTTCCTCTTTCTCACACTGTTTCTCTCTTTCTCTCTCTTTCTCTCTCTCACTGTTTCTCTCTCTCTCACTCTTTCTCTCTTCCTCTCTTCCTCTCTGTCTTCCTCACTCTTTCTGTCTCTCTCTCTTCCTTTCTCTCACTCTTTCTCACTCTTTCTCTCTCTCTCTCTCTCTCTCTCTCTCTCTCTCTCTCTCTCTCCTTTGATGGATGCATGACACACAATCTTATCTTGCTTTTTGTCTAGCAGGCTATGATTCACAGATTGACCCTCCCACCATGGACCTCCCACCATGAGGCGATGACTTCAGTTCTACTGAGTTACTGCCACTACAGCTGAGCGCATGTGCAGCCTGCGATGATGTGTGGCCATCCTGACAATCAACATCTATTTTGAATTGTGAGCTCAGCTTGACCGGGTGTACACAATGGATGAGGAGATTGCTTCGGCCCGTGGTAGACCCTCTTCAACACACGCTGGTGGCAGAAGGTGAGCAGAGAGGCTTGTTTGTGCAGCAGCGGGCAGTCACCTCTGCGCAGTGGGAGTGGATGGGGTGCAGCAGCCTGGGTGCGCAGCAGCGGACAGTCACCTCTGGGCAGTGGGAGTGGATGGGATACAGCAGCCTGGGTGCGCAGCGGCGTGCAGACACCTATGGGCAGTAGGAGTGGATGGGGTACAGCAGCCTAGGTGCACAGCAGTGGGCAGACACCTCTGGGTAGTGGAAGTGGATGGGGTGCAGTAGCCTAGATACACAAAGGAGGGACAGCAATTTAAACGTGCGCTGTTGTATGTACTCTGCCATTACTGATTCCATACTATGTTTGAGATGACTGAACTTGAGAGCTGCGTGGTTGGAGACACACCAGTTGCAGAAAGGTGAGCTGTGAATTTTCTCCACAGTGTCAACACTCCCTCCTCTCCTCCTTCTCTTCCTTTCTGTCACTCACAATCTTTCTGTCTCTCACTCTCTATCTCTTCCTTTTTCTCTCTCACACTCTTTCTCTGTCTCTTCCTCTCTCACTCATTATTTCTCTTCCTCTCGCTCCTCTTCTCTGTATCACTTTTCCTCTCTCTCCTCCTCTCTCTCACACTATTTCTCTTTCTCTATCTCTTCCTTGTATCCCACTCTTTCTCTCTTTCTCTCTCTCTTCTCCTCTCTCTCACCCGTTCTCTGTCATCCTTCCTCTCTCTCTCTCTTTCTTTTTTCTCTCTCTCACTCTTCCTCTCTTTCTCTCTCTCTCTCTCTCCTTTGATGGATGCAAGACGCACAATCTTATTTTGCTTTTTGTCTTGCAGGCTGTGATTCATAAATGGTCCAGGGAAGTTTTATTTGTTTTGTATGAATAAAATGTTTTATATGTAAATCTATACATGACTGTGATTCTTATTTGTCCAACCTCACATGCATCTTCTTAATTATGATTGTGCGACATCAGCCAATTTGTTACATTCCAGATTTCCTAAGGTTGCTGTCACATTTGTTTGTGGCGGGGGGCGGGTGAGTGGGAGTTGGTGGACAAGGGGCAGGTGGCGGGGTTATCGGTGCAGTGTTGGGTGTCCAAGCTGCATGATCATTGGCTCCATTGCATCTGTTGTCGCTCAGGTGTGGCTCTCGGCTGGTCTCCCTTTCATCTTTTAGGTTGTAGTCTGACTTTACACTAGCTCAGAGCAGGTGTAAACTTCCTGCTACTAACAAACCATATCACCTGTTTTGTACTCTCTTCGACGATCTTGCTGGTGGTTGAGACACATGCGAAATAATGTGCTTGCTGCTCTTTGCACGGGAACGCCTACTCTAGATCTCATTAGCAATATTTGCTGGGGTAATCTGTGACAATGCTTTTTGAGGCTGCTATCGCTGGTAAACTGGTGATATGAGCTGTTTGCTCCAGCTTGTAAATGGTACGTTAAATTTATCACCATTTTGGTTGCGATAAAGTGTGGTTAACTCAGCGATGTGTCCTTGATAATATACCCCTCGGTGTTTGGAAGACTTAAGAGTACTCAAGTGCCACGATGAGAACCTCACACCCATCACTTTCACAATGGAGGCCGTGCTGAGAGCGTGCTAGAGTTGCGACTAAAAACAAAGTCCACTTTCACTAATTTACATTCACCTTGGGGACCCCTTCCCCAAAGGAAGCCGACATGTTCTTTATTTTTAAAAAAAACGAGAAGAGAGTCGCGTCTGCCCCCTCCCGTGGCCAATTACGGCCCGAGGACCCCTTCCCCCGGGGCCTGGCCTCACCGTTGGCGACCGGGGTGATCCCCAATGCCCCTACGGTCCCGCGGGCTGCCCGCGTCCTGCGGGAGCCATCATTACTTTTTCACATGGGGAGCTGCTCACATGCACCTCCCCGAGTGGAAAAGCAATCAGCTTTGAATTTTGGAAGCGAGAATAGGTTCCCCAGCTCTCGCTTCCAAAATCCAAAACAAGTTTGCAATAACAGGGCAGAAGCTATGCAGCTCCCGCCCTGTCATAGCAAACAGCAGTGTGGGCCTGTGGCGTGGCGGTCCCCAGGGCCATCACTGGCTCCAGGAGGGGGCCGCACGACCCCCCTTCCAACATGAGTAAAGCCCCGGGGACATGGTGGTCCCCGTAGCTGCGGGGGCTCCCCAAGGCCCCCACTAATATTATTTTTTTAAATGCCCCCTGGACCTAGCCCACCCGAAGGCCTCATTAAAATAATATGCAGGAACCCGTGCTTCATTGTTTTTTAACAATTTCGGCAGAATTTGTGATCCCAACACAAATTGGGCCAAAATGTAAAAATAATATGCTTTTTTTGGCCCTTTGGGTCCTTCTGGGACCCCATGAGCAGGCTTGGGGGCCAGTGGGTGTCAGCCCTGCCCCTTCCCTTGTTTTACATGTTTTTTTTTCTGCTTTCCCATGTTTGGAGTGTTGACAGCCAATTAGAATGAAGCTAGTGGTCATGGCAGCCAATTAGAATGGAGCTCATGGTCGGGAGGGGTCGCAACTCCACCGCTGCCCTAGATATTAAAACTTTTATTTTTTGTATTTCTCAGCAGCTACTGAATGGATTTACACCATTCAAAGAAAGGATGCTTTCTGATCCAAGCACTACCTTTTTGTCAAATTGGGGGTAATTCCATTCAGTAGTTTTGGCCGTAGCCTTGCCCAAAGTTTCCTATGGGAAATTGATTTTTTGGCTCTTATTCTTAGAATTTCTCAAAAACTACAGAACAGATTTACACCATTTTTGAAAAAGGTCGCTTTCTGAACCAAGCTCTACCCTTTTGCCAAATTTGTGGTAATTCCGTTCAGCAGTTCAAAAAGTCTCAACATTTCCTATGGAATTTAATATGAGGAAAACGTGTTTTGGGACCCCCTTCTTTTTCTCATCCCCCGCTTGATGAATCACCCCCAGATGTTCAGGATAGGAGCTAACCTGGATAGACATTTCTTTGGGAGAATTTCGCGAGGATTCGTCAAACAACGCCAAAGTTATTAGCAAATAAAAAATGCTTTTCCTATGGAAACTAGGTTATATAAACATCAATCCCAAATGTAATTGTACATCCAAAGTAGAAACTAGAACAGACTCCATATTTTATTGCTCCAAATATGTCTAATACAGGTTTAGGACACCTCGAGTGGCCCTTATCACATATAAATGAGCTGTGACACTGTTTGGGCATATATATATATATATATATATATATATATATATATATATATATATATATATATATATATATTACCTACTGGCGGTCGCCAGTAGGTAGTCATAGTTAGGACCTAGTTTCCATAGGAAATCCGCAACTTTCTATTTAGAATAACTTTGGCGCTGATTGACGAATACACGCGAAATTCTCCAAGAAGATGGGGCGCTCTGCTCCGCTCCTATCCTAAAACGTTTCGGGTGATTTGTGACGAGGGCCGAGAAAAAAGGGGGGTCCCAAAACATGTTTTCCCCCTGCAATTTTCCATAGGGTTCTTTAAGTGAGGCTACTGCCCGAACTGCTGAACGGAATTACACCAAATTTGGCAAAAGGGTAGAGTTTGGTTTGCAGATTACGCTTTTTGGTAAATGTTGTAAATTCGTTCAGTAGTTTCTGAATAAATCAAAAGTAAAATCATAGATATATCTATAGACGAAGTACCGTACGCGTACTAACCGAGGATAGTATGCGTACCATTAAGAGCATGAGCTGCATGCTAATTGGCTCTCGACTGTCTGTCAACAGCCCAAACCAGCAAGTCTTGGCAGCCAACTTGTGCCTCAGTAGAATCGAGGCACAAGAAATCAGAAAAAGAAACGGTAAAACTGTGAAAAGTGTAGAAACACCCTGACCCCCTAGCCATGCTTTTTTTTTAGCCTCCGGGGGGAAAATCCCGGGGGAAATTGATTGTTTCTAAAGGGGAGCCCAGAGGGGCCCCGTAGCCCCGGGGACCGCCACCCCGAGTCTTCTTTAAAAAAAACAAAAAAAAACGTGTGTGGGGGGCTAAACCCCACCCCCCACAAGCCCTGAGGACCGCTACCTCCCCGGGGCCCTAATATTTAAATTTTGGAGTCTGTGATGGATCTCCCATCCCCAGGGACACCGCCCTCGGGGCTTTTCAATGCTGGGAGGGGGCTGCACGACCCCCCTCCTGGAGCCTTTGATGGCCCTGGGGACCGCCACCCCCCTGGGCCGGCTTCTGCAGTGTCCCGGGGTGCCTATCCCCGGGACACTGCTGTTTGCTATGATAGGGCGGGAGCCTCGCGGTTCCCATCCTACCATAGCAAACTGCTTTCCTATTTGGAAGAGAGGGCAGGTTAACGTGCTCTCTCTTTCAAGTAGGAAAGTAGATTGCTTTTTGTTAGGGAGAGCAGCATGTAAGCTGCTCTCTCTGACAAAAAGCAATGCCGACTCCCGAAGGACGCGGGGAGCCGGCAGGGACCGTGGGGGCGTTGGGGCTCCTCCCACGGTCCTCAATGTTTTATTTGAGCCCCGGGGATGGGGTCCCCGGGGATAAAACAAATTAGTGATAGGGGCTATTTTTTTATGGTAAAATTATAATACGACGTATGGTGCGAGGTTTCTAAGTCGTCCCGTACGCGTACCTAAGCAAAAAAAAGAAAAATATTTTTTAGATATTTATCAAGTTTATATGTTTAAATGTTGGGTGGCTCTAAAAAGAGCCCTTGTGTTTATTGGGAGATTTTAGTACCTACACCAGTTAGTACTGATGCAGATTCTAAAATTCAAGAGGAAGACTCTGTTTCCCTCATCTGTAAAATTTGCACCATCTCTCCTATAGATGCCATGCATATTGAAACGCAGATTGTTGTGGTAAATGGACCTTATTCTATAGTCTCGGAGAAAAGCAGAAACAGATTTATTCACATGTTTCCTAGCTTTCTCAATCTGTGGACAAAATCGATTGGACCAGTTCCATTTCTGTCTTTGGCATATGTTGAAATACACAAAGGCAGTTTGGGGGAAAAGTGACATCAGCTCTCCAAAGGTGTCCTTCATAAGCATTTCCAGACCCACCCCAGTCAAAGTGCCTAGGTGATTGCCACCTCAGTGCACAATTATGAGGTCAGGGTGCTAGAGATGTAAAAAGGATTTCACTAACTGCATCAATTGGTGCCACTTTAACCCTCTCTGTCCAATCCATTTAATGTTTACATTTGGTAAACCTAGGTCTTTGTGAATTCCTGTCTGTTCTGTGTACCTTTGGCTCCAGAAAATATAGCTGTGTCCCACAATCCACACTCTAAGCATCTTATTGGGAGGTCTGGATGCACTCAGATGGTCTCTGTAAGTAAAGTGGTAGTTTGAAAAGTAAGATTTTTCTAAAATGGTGGATAACATGCAGTTTTGAAAAAAGAAAAGAAATGATTGGTTGTTTGAGAAAACTCTACACTGATAACTAGGGTGCATGTTTCTGTTTTTTAAAAGCCTGATTTTTATTGGTTAACAAAAACCGATAGAAAAGAACGTTACATAAGATAAGCTGGTATATTGACAAGTCAAGCACACTTGCTGTTTTGATTTGCAACATTGTTTGATGAACTTTTCACCTGTGTGTTTAGTTAATTGTTCCCTGAAGTGTTTCTATGGTAACAGGGAGAAAGCAGAATGGGGGTAGGGTTGAAGGTTTTGTCAGTTGGAAAGGGTTCAAAAGGTCAAGGAATAGAAAAGTGTGTTACGTTTTGATTTAAAATGGGAATAAATGTGATTTGTTATTCATTTGTATATGTATGTAGATTGAACGTGTAGATTGACAGGAACATTTTTCTATTTGCTATATGTATTCATGACTCTCTAGGGCTGCTCATGGGGTTTTACAGTGATCCTCAAAGTCAAAATATTTTTCTTTTCTTTTTTTTTTTTAAATCACAGGATACTCGTATGGTACACGTACGCTGTGACAAATAAAAAAAAACTGAAATCCTCTTTATTGTTAATTAGCCCCCAGAGGACCAAATCCCGGGGGCAATGTTTTTATTCATAATGGGGGTCCCAGAGGGGCCCCCAAGCCCCGGGGGACCGCCACCTCCCTGGGTCTCTAATCTTTAAATTGGGGGGTCCATGATGGATCTCCCAGCCCCAGGGACCACCACCCTATGGGGCTTTACATATGATGGGAGGGGGGCCGCCTAGTCCCCCTCCTGGATCCTTTGATGGCCCTGGGGGACGCTACCCCCCAGGGCCGGCTCCTGCAGTGTCCAGGGGTGCCTACCTTCGGGACACTGCTGTTTGCTATGGTAGGGCGGGAGCCCCGCGGTTCCTGCCCTACCATAGCAAACTGCTTTCATATTTAGTTTTTTGTTACTTAAAACTAAGTACCTTTCGCAGAGTCTAAACTTGTTGAAGAAGAGTGTTTTACAGTGTGCTGATCTTTTGACCTCTGTGGACAATTGACTTTTGCATGATGTGTTGGAGGTAGGGTTCAAAGTTATGTGAGTTGGATAGGGTTCAAATGTTGAAACAATAGAAATGTGTGTTTGGTTTTGAATCAATGTGTGACAAAATTTGATTTGTTATTAAAATGTATATATGTGTAAATTGAGAGGGAACATGTGCCATTTCTTGGTTTTGCTGCGAACACTAAAGTTGAGAGATTCTGTATAAGAATATCTACTGTGTGACTGGCATTCTTCTTAATCTACAAATCAATTTGAAAGGTGAGTTTATAACTTGTAAGGGAATGTATGTAGTGCATTTTCTTTTTAATAAGAATAATGTGATTATCCTTCTAAAGTGTGTAGAGTCACATTCTGGTTAAGTATTGTGAGAAAACCATTTGGTAAGTTAATGTGTTTAGTGAGTAAGCTTTGTCCAATAAAGTGTAGTACTGAAAATTGTAGATTGTGTGCAGTCACTTTTTCAGTTGTAGAGTGGTTAATACCGTTGATTGTTTAGAATTAGGCTTGTGTTTTAAGTCTACAATTTTCCAGTCAGTATACATACACTACTGTAAATTGTTTGGGATATATTTACAAACCTCTTGTGCGTCTTTGGGCTGCTATTGCGTAACTTTTTTGATGAAATGTTCGCACAAATAATGCAGCAAATTGTTTATGTATTTGCAAAATGACTCATTGTTGTACAGTAAAATGCAGTAGTTATATTTCTTTAATGTGTGCAGTCATATTAGCCCTTCAAGAGTAATGAATTGTGTTTTTTCTGTAGAATCAGACTTGTGTTTTAAATCTACAATTTTTCAGTCAGTATACATACACTCTGGGGTAGATTTACAAGCACCTTGTGCCTCTTTGTTGTTTTATTATGTCAGTTTTTTGATGTAATGTTGGCACAAAAAATGCATCAATTTGCTTATGTATTTTTTAATTTAACTGTACTAGTAAATGTGTTTTGGTAAAATACAAGGTGTAATATTTTTTGTCTAGAATCACACTGTGCGTCTGTGTGGATGTAGGAATTGTTCTAAGAGAAGCATTTTTGTATGTTTTGTATTTATAGATATATAAGTGGTTATAAAGCTATCCTTTTTTCTAGTTTTTATAGAATGAAAAACCGGTCATTGGGTTTGTATTTCTAAAATGACTAATGGTTGTACAGTAAAATGCAATAATTATATTTCTGTAATGTGTGCAGTGATATTAGCCCTTCAAGAGTAATTCATAGTGTTGTTTATCTAGAATTAGACTTCTGTTCTAAATGTAAAATTTCCCAGTAAGTATACATACATTGCTGCATACACTGTGGGGCACATTTAAAAGCCCCTTGTACCTTTTTGTTGTTCTATTGTGTCACTTTTTGGATGTAATGTTGGCAAAAAAATGTAGCAAATTGCTTAAGTATTTGTAAAATGGATTAGGGTTGTACATTGAAATGTGGTAGTTATAGACATGGAATGTGTGCAGTCAGTTAACCCTTTCTAGAGTAGTAAATGTGTTTTGGTAAAATGGAACGTCTTATATTTTGTGTCTAGAATCACACTGTGCATCTGTCTGCATTTAGCAATTATATTTGCTCCTTTTTCCACAATCTTCCCTCTTTCTCCTTATACTCTCTTCTCTTTCGTCATACACACCTCTCTCTCCTTATACTTCTTTTCTCCTCATACCTCCCTCACTTTTTATAATTCCCCCATCCCTTTATACTCCTCCCTCTCTTCATATTTTGTCGTTTCCATATACTTCTACTTCTCTCCTGATACTCCTCTCTGTCTTTTCATACTCCCCCTTTTCTTCTCACATTCTCCGTCTCTCTCCTTATACTCTCCCCTTTCTTCTGATATTTCCCCTCTTTCGTTATTCTCACCTCTCTCTCCTCATTCTCCCCTCTATTCTTATACTCCTCCCTCTCTCTTTATAATGCTCCTCTCTTTCCTCATACTCCTTGCTCTCTCCTTATATTCCTCCTCTCCCTCCTTATACTCTCTCCTCTCTCCTGATATTTGTCTCTCTCTTCATACTCACCCTCTCCTCAGAGTTCTCTGTCTCTCCTTTTACTCTCTCTTCTCTCCTCATAATGCCTTTCTAGTCATATTCCCCCCTTTCCTCATATTACCCATTGCTGCAAAATTGGCCCTGTACCAAAATCGGCCGAAAACTGGCCCCGGCAAAGAGCTCGGCAGCACCTCCAAACCCCCCGTGTGGGGAGGGGGCCGGCCGAGCACTTTGCCAGGGCCGGTTGTGTTTCTCAGTCCGGCCCTGCATACTCCCCCCTCTTTTCATATTTCCCCCTCTCTCCTGTTATTGTTTTTTCTCCCCGTATACTCCCTTTCTCTTTATATTCTCTTCTATCCTCATATACCCCTTCTCGTCTTATATTTCTCTTTCCTCTACATGCTTCGCCCTTTCTCCTCTTACTCTTTCTTCTCTCCTCATATCTCCCTCACTTCTCATACTTCCCCCATCCTTTCATACTCCTCTCTCTCTTCATATATTCCCTGTTTTGCACATACTCCCCCTCTCTCCTCATACTGTTCTCTCTCTCTATCTCCTCATACTCCTCCCTCTCTCCTCACACTCACACTCTCGCTCTTTCTCCTTATAATCCTCCTCTCTCCTGATATTCCCTCTCTTTTTCTCATTCTCTCATCTCTCTCCTCATACTCCTTCCTGTCCGAATACGCCTCTCTGTCGTGATACTCCTCTTTCTCTCCTCTTACTCCTCCCTCTCTCCACATTCTCCCCCTTCTCTCCTCATACTCTTCTTTGTCTCCTCATACTCCCCCTCCTTCTTCATACTCTCCCTCTCTCTTCTTATACTTAATCCGCTCTCTTGATTGTTCCCCTCTTTCCTCATTCTCACCTCTCTCTCCTCATACTCCTGCTGTCCTCATACTCTTTCCCATCCTCATACTCTGCCCTCTCTCTTCTTACCCCTCTCTCTGTCCGTATCCCTCCCCTTAACAATTCCCAGTTATTATACATGCACTGCTGCATACACTCTGGGGCAGATTTACAAGACCCTTGTGTCTCTTTGCTGTTATATTGTGTGACACAATTTGTGTCACTTTCTTTGTGTGATGTTGGCCAAAATAATGCAGCAAATGGCATATGTATTAGTAAAATTAGTCAGGGTTATGTACTGAAATGTATTAGTTATATACATGGAATGTGTGCAATCATGTAATCGTTTTAGACTTGTAAATATGTTTTGGTAAAATATAAGGCTTTATATTTTTTGTCTAGAATCAGATTGTGTGTGTACATTTAGAATTTATATTGGCTCTTTTTTAACATTCTCCCCCTCTCTCCTCATACTCCCCCCTCTCTTCTTATACACACCCCTCTCTTGTTATACTCCTCCTCTGTCCTCACACTTGTCCTCTCTTCTCCTCATACTCTTACTTCTCTCCTCCTACTTCTATTTCTCTCCTCATACCCCCTTTATTTCTCATACTCATCCATATTCTCATACTCCTCACTCTCTCTTCATAGTATATGTTTTCTTCCAATACACTCCCTCTCTTCTTATACTTCCCCTGCACATTCTCATCTTCTCTTTTTATACTCTCCCTTCTCTTCTCATACATACCCCTCTCTCCTTATACTCCCCTTCTCTCTTTATACTTGCCCCTCTTTTATATACTCCTCTCTCTCTCCTCATACTCCTCCTCTCTCTCCTCATACTCCCTCCTGTCATCTGATATTCCCCTCTGTCTCCTCATACTCCCAGGGCCGGACAGCCCATAGCGGGCACCGGGCAGTCCCCCGGTGCGCCGTACAGGTGGGGGCCGGTTTTGAGCCCCTGGAGCCGTTTTTGTTACAGGGCCATTTTTGCAGCATTGTTGCAAATTCGGCCCTGACCAAAATCGGCTGAAAACCGGCCCGACAAAGAGCTCGGCGGCACCTCCAAACCCTCCGAGTGGGGAGGGGGGCCGGCTGAGCACTTTGCCAGGGCCGGTTGTGGTTCCAAGTCCGGCTCTGCATACTGCCCCCTCTTATCATGTTTCCCTATCTCTCCTCTCATTGTTTTTTCTCCCCTTTATCTCCCTTTCTCTTCATATTCTCTTCTCTCCTCATATACCCCTTCCCTTCTTATATTTCTCTTTTCTCCACATTATTCATCCTTTCTCCTCTTACTCTTTCTTCTCTCCTCATATCTCCCTCAGTCCTCATACTTTCCCCATCCTTCATACTCCTCCCTCCCTTCATATTCCCTGTTCTGCACATACTCCCCCTCTCTCCTCATACTCTTCTCTCACTCCCTCCTCATACTCCTCCCTGTCTCCTCACACTCTCCTTCTTTCTCCTTATACTCCTCCTCTCTTCTGATATTCCCCCTCTTTTTCTCATTCTCTCCTCTCTCGCCTCATACTCCTTCCTGTCCTCATACTCCTCCCTGTTGCCATACTCCTCTTTCTCTCCTCTTACTCCTCCCTCTCTCTACATACTCCCCCTTCTCTCTTCATACTCTTCTTTGTCTCCTCATACTCCCCCTCTTTCTTTATACTCTCCCTCTCTCTTCTTATACTTTCTCCTCTCTCCTGATATTTCCCCTCTTTCCTCATTCTCTCCTCTCTCTCCTCATACTTCTGCTGTCCTCATACTCCCCCTGTCCTCATACTCCGCCCTCTCTCTTCTTACTCCTCTCTCTCTCCTCATCCCTCCCCCTTAACAATTCCCAGTTTTTATACATGGACTGCTGCATACACTCTGGGGCAGATTTACAAGCCCCTTGTGTCTCTTTGTTGTTATATTGTGTCACTTTTTTTATGTAATGTTGGCAAAAATAATGCAGCAAATTGCATATGTAGTTGCAAAATGAGTCAGGGTTGTCCACTGAAATGTAGTAGTTATATACAAGGAATGTTTGCAGTCACTTAACCATTTTAGACTTGTAAGTGTCTTTTGGAAAAATGCATGATCTTATATTTTTGGTCTAGAATCAGACTGTGTATCTCTGTACATTTATAAATTATAGTCGCCCTTTTTGCATATTCTCGTCCCTCTCTCTTTCTACTCTCTCATCTCTCCTCATACACACCCATCTCTCCTTATACTCCCCGTATTTCCTCACACTTTCTGTCTCTCTCCTCACACTATCCCTTCTCTCATTATACTCTCACCTCTCTCCTGATGCTTTTCCCTCTTTCCTTATACTCTCCCCTCTCCTCATATTCATTCTCTCCCCTCATACTCCAAGTCTCTTTATACTTCCCCCTCTCCTTATCTTTCCTCCTCTTATCATACTCTCCCCTGTCTCCGCATACCCCCTTCACTCCTGATACTCCCCATCTGCTGATACTCCTCCCTCTCTCCTCATACTCCACTCTCTGTCCTCATACACCGCCTCTTTCTTCATAATCCCCGTTTCTCCACATTCTCCCCTCTCGTTTGTCATACTGTCCCTTTTGTTTTTATACGCACCTGTCTTTCGTTATCCTATTCTTTTCTCCTCATTATCACTCCTCTTTCCTTTTACTTACCCCTCTCTCTTTATAGTCCTCCTCTTTCTCCTCTTACTCCTCCTCTCTCACCTCACACTCCCTTTATCTCTTCTTAAACTCCAACTTCTCTCCTTATACTTCCTCTCTCTCCTCACATTTCCCCTATCTTTGCTTATACTCTCCCTTCTCTCCTCATTCTTCTACCTCTCTCGTCATACTCCTATTTGTATTTTCATACTCTGTACTCTCCTCATACTCTCCCTCTCCTCTCAGACTCCCTCCTCTCTCCTCATACTCCACCCTCTCCTCATACTCCCTCCTCTCTCCTCTTACTCCTCCCTCTCTGCTCATACCTCCCCTCTCCTCATACTCCCCCCTCTCTTCATACTTTCATACTCCCCCCTCTCTCCTCATACCCCATCTCTCCTCATACTTCCCCTTCTCTACTTATTATCCCCCCTCTCTCCTCATACTACCCCTTCTCTTTAGACTCCCTTCTCTCTCCTCTTACTCCTCCCTCTTTCCTCATACCTCCCCTTTAACAATTTTCCAGTCAGTATATATACACTGCTGTATACACTCTGGGGCACATTTACAAGTCTCTTGCGCCTCTTTGTTGTTCTATTGTGTCGCATTTTTGATGTAATGTTGGCAGAAATGATGCATTAAATTGTATATGTATTTGGAAAATGAGTCAGGGTTGTTCACTGATATGAAGAAGTTACATACATGTAATGTGTGCAGTCACTTAAATGTTTTAGTCTAGTTAATGTGTTTTGGTAAAATGTATGGTCTTATATTTTTGGTCTAGAATCAAATTGTGCATCTGTGTACATTTAGGAATTACAGTTGCCTTTTTTTGCATATTCTCCCCCCTTTCTCTTTATACTCTCTCCTCTCTTCTTATACACACCTCTCTCTCCTTATATTCCCCCTCTCTCCTCACACTATGGGGTCCATTATGATGACGGGCGGACTTAGTCCGCCCGCCATCACATCGGGACCCGGGAACGCCCGCCATAAGGGCGGGGGTACCGATCAGGGCATTAGAATGCGCCCGCCGTACAGGCGGGTGCATCCTGTATGTTTGCAATTGCAGCGGGCGGAGCAGAAATCTCCGCCCGCTGCTATGTGAAAAGTGCACATTTTGCTTTTCAAAGTGCAACATGACAGGCACCGCGTGGTGCCTGCCATGTTGCACTTTGAAATGCGGGGGGGTACCATAGGTACCCCCCATGTGCAACCCCCCAAGCCACGGACTCCCAGGGGGCCCACAACGGGCCCCCGCAGGGAGTCTCCGCATGCCTTTCCGTGGCGGCATTGCCGCCACGGAAATGCATAGTGAAAAGCACATTGTAATATGGCAGGCGGTGTCTACAAGACACCGCCACCATGTTACAGGTTTTCCGCCCCGGCCGCTAGGCGACCAGGGCGGAAAACAGGCGGGCGGTGTTTCGCACCGCCACGGTCTCCTCCGCCATCCTAATATGGCGGAGGGGAATTGTGCTGATGATGTCGGGCGGATTTCCTCCGCCAGGCTGGCAGTAGCCACCGCCAGCCTGGCGGTGGAAATCCGCCCGACATCATAATGGACCCCTATCTGTCTTTCTCCTCATACTCTCCCTTGTCTCCTTGTACTCCCACTTCTCTCCTCATACTTTTCCCTGTCTCCTTATAGGCTCCCCTCTCCTCATACTCATTTCTCCCCTCATACTCCCCATCTTGTCATACTCACCCCTCTCCTTATCTTTCTTCCTCTCATCATATTCTCCCCTGTCTCTTCATACCCCCTTCACTCCTCATAGTCTCCCATCTGCTGATACTCTTCTCTCTCTCCTCATACACCCCTTCTCTCCTTATACTCCCCTTCTCTTCACATTATCCTCACTCTCTCCTCGTACTTCCCCTTCTCTTGTTATACTCCTTCTCTCTTCTCATACTTACCCCTCTCTCCACATATTCCCCGTTATCTCCTCATACTGCCAGCTCTCTCTCATACTCCTTCCTCTCTTTCCCCTTGTACTGTTGTAGTGATACATTTAGTAGTATGGTCTAATCCATTCACTGGTTAAAAGTTCAACTACTGATAAATTTATTAAGGTACTCTATTTCAGATGTACTTCCTGAAAGTTTTATGCAGTGTGTATGCACTTCTGTTATCAGTTACACAGTTGCCTTTTATACTTAGTTATTTTACATGGTATTTATTTAGTAATAGAATAGTATATTTCATATATTTGTTTTTATAATGTTATATATATTTTTTATAACAGATTCTATTTATCAACACTAAAAGAAATCCATCATGCCATTAAAAAGTGAAAAGAGGAAACAGTATAATATCTTATTATTTCAAGAGAAGTCATCCACAAAATTTACCTGAACAAGAATATGTGAACAAAAAGAAAAAAACTCCTGGTAAGACAACAGAGATTTTTTTGAAGTAGTTATCAAACAGTAGGCGTAGTGTGGACAATGTTAAAAATACAAACAGTGTATCTGCAAGTAAAAAGAAAAACAAGAGAAAGAGAAAAACTATGGAAAATCATCTTTTAAAGAAACGCTGTATAGTAAAAGGAGGAAGAATCAATTTCAGGAAATTAGAAAAGGAATGTTTTATAATAGAATTGTGTCGAATTTGATGAAAGTAATGAAGAATTGTAAAAGAAAAACAGCTTTTGATAAGAAGAAGAAAAGTATAGAAAATCTAGTTGAGAAGGCTTTCGAATTGAAAAACAAATTGTTTGTTTTAGTAATCAGTAGAATTCGATCCCTAGATAAGCCAATCCATTTAATGAAGGCCAAAAGTAAGTGGAGAAGAGGAATTAACAAAATTAAGTTTTCTGATATTTTTTTGGGTGAATGAAAACATAATTCAAGTTCTGAGCCTTTTTTTAATGAAGAGAGTTATTTTCTGAGTAACGATTTGTTGCAGCATGCAGTTGACACTAGAGGTCGTGCTTATGAGGTTAGAAATGGTTGTCCTATTGAGAAAGAGAAAATTGTTCCTAGAATTGCAGAAGAGGTGTTAGCTGATGGAGTTTTAGAGAGACGTCCTAAAGCTCCAGTGTACACTTGGAATTGCAGTAGTATTTGTAGCGTACGGCAGGAATTTATTGATTTTTTACGCAATTTCTTACGCGAGTATACTAAGAAAAGTGTTAAACAAAAGATTAAGATGTTGCAAGGACTAGACCCTTGCAGAGTGAGAAAAAATACTGGTTTGCAAGGTCATTCTCTTGCTTTTCGTTCTAAAAAAGTATGTTGAAGTGTTTTTCGCCATTTCAGTATGTTAGCAGTACATCATAGACAAATGAGGAAATTAGTTAGAACATTGTATTATGCAAAAAGTCCAGCATAAATGTTAAAAAAGTTGAACAGTGCTCTTTTGCGTGGTTCTGTATCAGATGTAATGAATGTTTGTGATGAAATTCAGGTAAGTTAATTTGGTCTTGAGGAAGAAGTGCAGAAACTGATACATTGTTAGAAGGAAATGTCGACGAGAATGTACAACATTGTAGTACAGAAAAATTTGAGCAAGAAATTATGAAGTTTAAGTTGATTTCAGGTGCAAGGCCAAATTATTCTTGTATTTGTTGTCAGCGAGCTCATATAAAAATCAGACCAGGACTGTTGATTTGTTTTTAAAAAGTGAAAAGGAAAATAATATTGAGTGGAAGGATTTTGAAACTTATTTGTTGGTGGAGAATTGTTTTGATTTGGGTTCTGATCAGCGTATTTGCAAACATTGTTATAGCAAATTAGATAAATATTCCTCCTGTACTGATGGATTTAAATACCTATGAGTCTATTCTTATTCAATGTGTGCATCCATTTCAGGCTATTGTTAGTATGTAGCCTAAGAGAGGGAAATTGCCTCCTTCTGATTTACAGAGAGGATTAAAGCGAAGAGTTGTATATTTGCCTCTAGAAAATGTAGAAGATGAACCTTTAGTTATTCTTGTTAATGGCGAGTAAGAAAATCTGGCAAGAATTAGTGGATGTTAGGAAAGTGAAAAAGTCAACGTTGTATCTGGTAAAAAATAACCAATACTATAAAAATGTGTATGTGGGAGAAGAAGAAATAACTGTAAAAGAAGACAGTGACTCGTCATGTGGACAAATTGAAAAAGTGGATGTGTCCAGAACTGAAGAAATCTACGAACATTACAGTGTTCATCCACTCCATTCCAAAGAAGTGATGGGGAATATTATAGAGTTATTTCAAATGAAAGTAGCAAAGGGAAGTCCCATTAGTGTATGGGAAGAAAGATTGGAAGCTCGTTGTTTCCCTCAGGTTGTTTCCAACAGGAAAAGGCGGACGATATGATGACTGACCTGTGCAGATTCCTGCATCTGAATACCGGACATCAAGATTATATGCAGAAGATCCACGATTTTGACAATGTATTCCGTATTTGTTTTATCTTTTGTTTGAGAGTGACTTGTCTGGACTTTCTTATGCAGTCAACCATATATTGAAAACAGATGTACATCTGCAAAATGTTTCGGCAAAGGAATTTATGGATAAAGTACACCAGAAAGATAAGGTTTGGAATCTCAGCTGAATAATCTCATGTCATTTCAGCGTGGTACTAATGAGTACTGGTACCGTCGTCATGGAGAACTTAAATGTATGCTAAGGAACTTAGGAACTCCTACATGGTTCCTTACTCTAAGCTGAGCTGAATATGCTTGGGATGATTTACTTCAATTTCTTCGAGAGGCAAATCCAAATATAGTAAATATTGAATACAAGACACCTGGAGAATTGTGCTCTTTGGATCCAGACAATGTATGCAGGTATTTCAATCATAGATTTGAAGCTATGATGTCTTTTCTCACCAATAAAAAAATCCTCCTCTTGGAGAGGTTCTGGATTTCTTTTGGAGAAAGGAGTATCAAGCAAGAGGTGCTCCTCACATACATATGCTAATATGGATCAAAGATACTCCCAAATTTGGAACAGATTCGGATGAAACTGTGTTGTCTTTTATTGAAGAATATGCTACATGTGATATACCCAAAAGCACAGAAGAAAAGGACTTAAGACAACAAGTCTTACGATTCCAAAGTCATCATTGTGGGAAATACTGTAGTCGAAAGTACAAATCTAAGGACAAATTCTACACCAAATGTCATTTTGGATTTCCTTGTCCTGTAATATCGAAAGGAAGATTGAACAGTTTTCTGTCATCTTTGCGACATACTATCACAAGAAAGTCTCAAAAAAATACCTACAACTTAAGAAGAAATGAAGAGTCAACATACATAAATGACTACAACCCAGTTATTCTGTCCATGTGGAATGCCAACATGGATATTCAATACGTTGCGGACAATTCCATTGCTGTTGCTCGATATGTAACCTCCTACATAACCAAATCAGAAAAGACGGAATTGAAGGAAATGTGGGAAGAGATTTCCCACAAGAAGAGTCTAAGTAAGAAATTTTATAGTTACAGTTTGAAGATGTTATCTCATCAACAAATTGGAGCGTATGAATGCTCGGATGGCTTATCATCTGTAAGTCTATACTCCAAATCTAGAAGAATCATTTGGGTGAGTCTAGGTATTGCTGCAACACGAAATCGAGTACTTAAATCTGTACAAGAAATTGAATATTTAGCTGAAAAAGAGCCAGAAACTACAGATATTGTGAAAACAAATATGTTGGATCCATATTATCCAAATAGAAATCATTATCTTGAGAACATTTGTCTCTATAAAGTGCTGAAAAACTATATTTTTAAACGGAATATTACAGAAAACATCAACAATGGTATATATGCCGTGATTGGTTCTGAAGGATGTTTGGTGAAACAAAGAAAAGGACATTTGAATAATAACCGAAAACTGAGTTGCGATACTCCTGACAAAAGGGAATTTTATTATTTAGCTCTTTTGCAACTCTTCAAGCCGTGGCATTCGGAATTGGAATTACTTGGGATTTTCAGAGCTACGAAGATTCATTCAACGCAACTAAAGATACTATACAATGTCCTCTTTTTGCTAATTATGTAAAAATGTTGAACAACGAAATTGAGCAAGGAGCAACAATTGCAGCTGAGATTGAGTCAGGAGTCGTTGAGTCAGGATCCACTAGGAGAACCAATTGTTCAAAATGAAGCAGCAACTGCTATGGAAGAAGTAGAAAAAGCAATGTATCAAGCTCAAGAAGATGTAACAAACTGAGGAAACTTGGAAGAACAGCTAAATGTTGAGCAGAAGCAAATATATGACCAAGTGAGAGAACAGATTGACCATGGATTACTTCATGAAAAGAAAGAGTGCTGTTGCTCATCATTTCAACCTATCCGATTGTATGTGAGTGGACAAGCTAGAACGGGATAACGTTTTTAATTAAAGTAATTACAACTTATCTACAGAAAACAACTGAGTCACAATTGTCTTGTGTTGTCACTGCTCCAACTGGGTTGGCAGCACACAATATCAAAGAAATTACTTTACATCGTTTATTAATGTTACCAGTAGAAGATGAAAACAAATTGGAATACCACAAGCTATCTGGAGAAGCTTGTTGTGAAGTTTCAAGAGTCTTGAAGAAAATGAAACTTCTCATTATTGATGAAGTAAGCATGGTATCAAACTTAATTCTTGCCTTTGTGCATTTAAGAATGCAGCAAATTCTTAAAACAGAGTATGACGTATTATTTGGAGGTAAACACGTCATAGTTTTTGGAGATCTACTACAACTTACTCCTGTAAAAGGACAACCAGTGTTTAAACACTGATGCATGAAGATATCAGAAAGTCATGTTTTTAGTATAAGGAACTTATTACAAATATGTGACAGGCAAATGATGCTGATTATGGAACTATTCTACAAGATATAAGAATTGGAAAGTGACTGAACATGGCAAACAAGTCGTTACAGAGAAGATTACTTTCCAATTTGTTTCCAAATGAAAATATTGTTTCTGAGAAAATATATATGAGAATAGCAGAAAACAAATCTGTAATCTGCTTAATGCCAACACTGCGTGAATGTTCTATTTTCAATGAAGAAATGTTAAAGTTGGAAAATGAAGAAATTATAGAATTGGAAGCTATTGATAAAATAGAGCATGAAGGAATCACTACTATTTTGACAGAAAAGTTGAGGAGGAAATTGGATTCTTTATAGAAATTGATAAGTAAAACTGCTGGTTTAGAAAAGAATTGATATGCATGTGTAAACTGTAGGGTAATTTTATGACGTAATTTGAATGTGGAAAAAGGTTTAGTAAATGGAGCAATGGGTAAAGTTGTTGATTTCGTTAATTACGTAAATAGAGATGGCATTGAATTTTGGAAAATTACATCTGATCAAATTGAAGAAGTACAACAATTTAGTCGTTGTTCAGCTCGGTTTTTGCTTGTAAAAGATTTGTATGTTCGCAGAAAACAGTTTTCTGATTCTTTGGCATATGCAGTGACTATTCATAAATCTCAAGGTTTAAGTGTAGATAGTGCTTTAATGAATATTGGAAGTACTGTGTTTAAAGAGGGTTGGCACATGTTGCTATGTCTCGAGTGAGAACTTTATCTGGATTGTACTTGATTGATTTTGATGAGAAAAAGATTAGTGCAGATGCAAATTGTGTGAAAGATTATAAAAGGTTAAGAAGAGAATATGAACCCAATTTAGGTCAATATCCAGTATTTGAAAAGCGTCTGGTAGGTAGAAAAAGAAGATATGAGAATATCTATAGTGAAGCTGTAGAGAAAGAAAAAAAAGGAGATGAAGTTGTGATAGAAAAAGGACACTGTTGAAGAGATTGTTGGTTATCAGTTTGAAAATAGTTCTGGTGTCAACTGCTATGCTAATTTAGTTGTTAATGTTGTTTTTTTCTTGAAAGTTTGCAACAGCAAATTGTTGAAAATCGGGATAAAAGATTCTGTTTGTTGTTGTATTCGATTTAAGAGATATGTAGTAGTGATAAAAGTAAAATACAAAGTGTTTCTGATATTCGAAATGTTTTGGACATATGTTCTGGTTCTACTCAATTTACGCAGAATATTCAGCAAGATTGTCAGGGATTTCTAATGTATATGCTTGTTGTATTGGAGGATGAAGGTATAGATATTGAAAAAAAATGGCCTTTCTTATAAATGGCAACATGACTGTGAAACTTGTTTGTTTACATGTAGCACTAACATAGACACTGAAAGATTTTTATATTTGACTTTACCAGACTGCGAATCAGTGTATTTTAACAATCTAGTTAGAGGAGCAAGTCAAAACATGGAGTGTAGCCAATGTAAATCACAAATGTCGTCAACATTATTTATACAAAGTTATGGACAGTATGTAATTTTAACGCTGCAACGTTGTAGAGCTGATGGAAGAAAATTGGAAACTTTAATTAAAAATGTTGTAGCTACTCAACTATCAATATCAGGAAGAACTTTTGTAGCTGTAGGAATTATTTTTCATGATGGTCCTTCTACAACATCTGGACATTACACTGTTTATTTAAAATGTCCGAAAGGTTGGATACATTGTAATGATAGTCAATTGGTTTTTAAACAACGTTTGCCTAAAGAGTTACCAAATCCTTACCTAAATATTTTCAAAGCCAAAATTTTAGGAACAAAATTTGGCCTTTCAGGATTACTGCTATTAAGGTAGGTTGGTATGGTGTTGTAGAGTAGGTGTATCGGGTGGTGGGTGATGTGGCTGCAGCAGGGGACATTGATGATCAGTCGAGCAGAGGTGTTTTGGATTTGTTGTAGTCGTTGTAGGTGTTTGGCTGGAATTCCTGTGTAGAGTGTGTTGCCATAGTGTAGTCTGGTGCTGGTGAGGGCCTGTGTCATTTTTCTTCTTCTTTTGGTTAGGATCCACTTGTAAATGTTGCAGAGCATGCGTAGGGTGTTGTAGCAGTATGAGGAGACGGTTTAGACTTGCTTACACATGGAGAGGGAGGAGTTGAGGATGAATCCTAGGCTGTGTACATGGTCGGTAGGTGCTGGTACTGTTCACAGTAAAGTTGGCCACCAGGAGTCATCACAGACCTAGGGGGTGGGTCTGAGAATGAGTATTTATGTCTTGTCCGAGTTGAGGTTTAGAGAGATAATACTTATGCAGTTGGCAACAGCTTTCATTCTCTTGTGGAGGTTGCTTTTGGTGGTATGTGGCTCCTTGGTGAGGGAGAAGATGAGTTGGGTGTCATCGGCTTAGGAGATAATGTTGAGGTTGTGATGGTAGGCCACTTGTGTGAGGTTGGCCATGTAGATGTTGAATAGCGTCGGTTTGAGGGATGAGCCCTGGATCAGAAGGCTGGGAAGCGGATGCTGAGGATTACTATTGAAGAACTTCCAAACTAATAATTTGACATATACTATTTGGCCATGAGGAAAAGTATGTAAAACCATTAAGGACTTTTTGTTGTATGTTTTGTCAGCATATATTTGTAAGTAACTTTATTTGCAGTGTATGAAAATTAATGATAGTGTTTTGTTATTTTAAGATTGTTTGAGATGTCTCATACTTACGTAAGAAATTGCTCCTAGAAAAAAACATTTAACATATGTTTTATTTCTATTTTTTAGATTGTTATTGAGAATGTTACATGTTTTTTTAAGATAATCTTATTGATGGTCTTTTTTTGCCCGCTGTTATGTGATGAGTACTGTTGAACTCACTGTTTCTAGTGAAATTCAATATATTCTGATAACAGCAAAAAAGGCAAATGAAATGCTTTACAAATTATTTTGTGTTGTAAAATATATATTTTAACTGTACTTTTTTCTTGTCTTCCACAGATGCTAATTTTATAATATATACTTTTTTATTATTTATTATGTTTAAGGTAAGTATAAGTAACTATTAAAATGCTCAATGGGATGTGCTTCTACAGAGCTGAAGTAACAAGAGATGTATGGAGTACATATCTGTGCAAAGATGGTTTGTATCTTTTAAAGACATTTGAGAAAGTTAACATATATATTGAGTGTACCTGAGGACCTACTATCTTTGAACATATATTTAAAAAATGCCAGAGACTTTTATTATAGAGATTTTTAAAATGAAACATGGCTTCAGAACAACTTTCTGCAACATACCACTCGGGTGTTGAATAGAAAGACATGCTTGACTAGTAGAGAACAGAGAGTTTTAGGATTAAAAGAGATCAAATTATTCTCATAAAATATGTCAGAGAGAGTGTTTTCAAATACTCTTTTATGTTTAGAAGAACAGGATAAGTTATTGTGTGTAGTTTTTCTTCTCTATGTAAATATGTCCTCATTATACACAATACTTTGTGTTGAAATGTTGTTCTATACCTGTTGCTGTGAGTATTTTCAAATTATATAAGGAATCACTACTTTTGTTATTATGTTAAAAGGTGACTACTGGATAGGTCTTTAAAAATGAATGTGTGTGAAAACACATGAAGTATTCAAAAACGAATGTGATCATGGTACCTAAATATACACAGATACACAGTGTTATTCTGGACAGCCAACAGTATTCCTTGCATTTTACTAAAACCTTTTTACTAGTTTGGAACGGGTAAGGTGAATAGACATGTTCTACATTTTTTAGTACTGCATTTTACATAGTCATAAGGAGTGACTGGTTTGAACATTTAAGAAAACCTAAAAACAGGATATTCATATAATTAATTATATTTATATAACCTTAGAAAGTACTGGAGAAAGGTATTTATATAATATTTTTTTAAGGGCAAAATAGTTGATGAAGCTAGTTTTGTGTTATGTATTAGAAAAACTGATAACATTAAGTGTTTATGTTTTTGTAGAAGGACCTACAACATAAGAAATTGATTATGGAAAGACAACAGAACAATATCGAGGACAGTTTGGAAATTAGTATTAGTCTCATAGAAGAACTAAACGTACCTTTCATAGGCAGTGAGAGTGAAGAACAAGAAATTAGTGCTGCAGACATCAGCTGTGATTTCCAAGACGAAAGCTTATTTTGTGGAAGCATTAGATGATATCGAGTTTTTTAACATATAAATTCCGAAATTGATAACCAGGAAATTGATGTGAATTAAATACCTGATGAAATTATTTTAGAAGCTCTGTTAAATTATGAGATGTGAGAAGAATACATTTATTGTTATATAATAATAATGGTACTATGTACTAAAACATTCACTGTACTAAAAGTATAGCACCTATAGATTTACTTATACATTATTTACATTCTTTTTCCCAGTCTGTATCCTTACACTTCCTTCAAACACTCTGCTACTGCTGTTTTAGTACTGTAGTGAGCCATATAGCAGTATGTGCTTACCTATACACTATGCTAAAAGTGAAGCAGTTATACATTCAACTCGACACTGTCCTTGCAGAACTGTAATCATTCAGTCAGTACCCAAGTTGTCATGCAGCAAAGTATGCCTTAGGGTATAGACTGCTTCAAATCCCTATGGACTGTGCATGCACTCTTCTATGGACCTACAAACTTGTCTTTTAAACATCCAAGAAGTATCCTTTTGATAGTCTGACACAAGCTTTACAGAGACGCTTACTTTCCAATTTGTTTCCAAATAAAAATATTGTCCCTGAGAAAATATATATGAGAATAGCAGAAAACAAATCTGTAATCTGCTTAATGCTAACACTGCTGAATGTTCTATTTTCAATGAAGAAATTTGGAAACTGAAGAAATTATAAAATTGGAAGCTGTTGATAAAATAGAGCATGAAGGAATCACTATTATTTTTACAGAAAAGTTGAAGAGGAAATTAGATTCTTTAGAGAAATAGATATGTAAAACTGCTGGTTTAGAAAATAATTTATATGCATGTGTAAACTGTAGGGTAATTTTACGACGTAATGTGAATGTGGAAAAAGGTTTAGCAAATGGAGCAATGGGTAAAGTTGTTGATTTCGTTAATTACGTAAATAGAGATGGTATTGAATTTTTGAAAATCAAATTTGATCAAATTGAAGGAGAACAACAATTTAGTCATTATTCAGCTCGGTTTGTGCTTGTAAAAGATTTGCATCTTCACGGAAAACAGTTTCCTGTTTCTTTGGCGTATGCGGTGACTATTCATAAATCTCAAAGTTTAGGTGTAGATAGTGATTTAGTGAATATTGGAAGTACTGTGTTTAAAGAGGGTATGGCATATGTTGCTTTGTCTCGAGTGAGAACTTTATCAGGATTGTACTTGATTGATTTTGATGAGAAAAAGATTAGTGCAGATGCAAATTGTGTGAAAGAGTATAAAAGGTTAAGAAGAGAATATGAACCCAATTTAGGTCAATATTCAGTATTTGAAAAGCGTATGGTAGGTAGAAAAAGAAGATATGAGAATAGCTGTAATGAATCTGTAGAGAAAGAAAAAAAACAAGATGAAGTTGTGATTGCAAGCAAAAAGATAAAGGACACTGTTGAAGAGATTGTTGGTTATCAGTTTGAAAATAGTTCTGGTGTCAACTGCTATGCTAATGTAGTTGTTAATGTTGTTTTTTTCTTGAAAGTTTGTAACAGCAAATTGTTGAAAATCGGGAAAAAAGATTCTGTTCGTTGTTGTATTCTGTTTATGAGAAATGTACTAGTGATAAAAGTAAAATACAAAGTGTTTCTGATATTTGAAATGTTTTGGACATATGTTCTGGTTCTACTCAATTTACACAGAATATTCAGCAAGATTGTCAGGAATTTCTAATGTATATGCTTGTTGTATTGGAGGATGAAGGTATAGATATTGAAAAAAAATGGCCTTTCTTATAAATGGCAACATGACAGTGAAAATAATTTGTTTACATGTAGCACTAACATAGACACTGAAAGATTTATATATTTGACTTTACCAGACCGTGAATCAGTGTCTTTAACAATCTAGTTAGAGGAGCAAGTCAAAACATAGAGTGTAGCAATGTAAATCACAAATGTCATCAACATTATTTATACAATGATATGGACAGTATGTAATTTTAATGCTGCAACGTTGTAGAGCTGATGGAAGAAAATTGGAAACTTTAATTAAAAATGTTGTAGCTACTCAACTATCAATATCAGGAAGAACTTTTGTAGCTGTAGGAATTATTTTTCATGATGGTCCTTCTACAACATCTGGACATTACACTGTTTATTTAAAATGTCTGACAGGTTGGATACATTGGTAATTACAAAATCTCGGGCTGTTCCTAAGGTAAAGGAATGTACGTGCCCCTGTGGTATGAAGGATGTTGTAGGGTCTGTGGGACTCCTACAAATGGGCATCCATTATGTTGGATGTAATGCCGTCACACACCCTTTCAGGTGTCATGCTTCATCATCTGGGCTTGCTCCTCGTTGGGTTGGTGGTGCAATACCCAACGGGAAAAACCTCAAAGAGGGGCTCTTTAGCTGAGATCTTTTATCCAACTGCCTTTTAGATGAAGTGCGGGTGTGGGGCCAAAGGTGCGTAGACGTGTGAGTGTGAGGTAAAATAAAGCTAAGAGTACCAGGTAGTGACTTTATTCTGGGGGCCCCCTGCTCTAATTAAAAAGAGAAAAACTATCTAGTACTTGCTGGAATAATATGCTTCCAGTTATTATTCTTGCTTCCAGTTTGCGAGTGATGGTATAGTATGTGCTGTGGTTGGTCAACATGTTTCTCACTCTAATGCAATTAGCTAGCGATTCTTCAGGACCTATCAGTAGAGAATGTATCTATGGTGTTGACTGTCTACGTCAAATGTGGTTGATGTCTGATAGTCAGACAAGCGATCAAGTGTGTGTAGCTCACAGAAAAGTAGGTGTTTCCAGCATCATATCTCTGTCGACTGCATCTACCTAATTGGTTATGTATACAGACCCCAACAGTGTCCGGCGGGTCGTATAACGCGTTGAACCTTCAATTATTTGGTTTCTCCTGCGTTGTTCAGTCTCTCACCTACCCCTCGCGACCGGACCCGATGGTCCTTCTACAACATCTGGACATTACACTGTTTATTTAAAAGGGCCTTTTGAAAACCTCTTTCTTGCCCCCCACAGGAAATGTGGAGGAAGCAGCCACAGCCTACACGAGTTGGCTGGAGGCCACGTGTATGCAACTAGCGCCCCCAATAATCTATCACTCTACACGCGCAAACCCCTCCGCCCTTTGGTTCTCAGAACAAATCAGGGACCACAAAATTCTCTGCAAAAAATTGGAAAGATCGTGGCGGAAAAACTACAGGGAGGAGGATAAAAAACTACTCAACGCAGAACTGAGAGTTTACAAGGAGATGATCCGCCTGGCTAAACGTGAGTTCTTCAC
Source organism: Lissotriton helveticus (assembly GCF_964261635.1). Lineage (NCBI taxonomy): Eukaryota > Metazoa > Chordata > Amphibia > Caudata > Salamandridae > Lissotriton > Lissotriton helveticus. Next base: position 956,511,314 of record NC_136072.1, on the reverse strand, counting down.
TAAACGCATTAAGGAAGCAAGCAACTCCCCAAAGGAATTATTTTGTACAATGTCCTCCCTGGCTGCCCCCAAACCAGTAGATATACCACCTAGCCACCAACTATGTGAAGACTTGGCCAAATTTTTTCTGTGTAAGGTAGAAAAGATGTTTTACTCCCTGGACAACCAAGTCATGACCAACGCCTCTGAAACATCTACCCCAGAAACAAATCCTGAGACCGACAGGAAATTGGAAATTCTAGTGAACTACACCCCCATCAGTGAGGAGGAGGTAACAAACTGGTTACAGAAGATAAAATCAGGCTCCCCCCATGACCCCTGCCCAGCCGCTATTGCCAAATTAGCTTCCTCTATCATTGCCTCAGGACTCACCCCTCTGTTCAATGTCATGCTAGATAGAGGGGAATTTCCCTTACGCTGGAAACAAGCGTCCATCCTGCCCCTTCTAAAAAAAACGAACCTAGACGTAACCGACTTGAACAACTATCGTCCCATTGCCAGGCTACCCCTCCCAGCCAAAATCATGGAGGGCATACTAAACAAACAGCTTAGCACCTTCCTGCGGACAGGAGAGCGGCTGGATCCTTCTCAACATGGATTTAGGGCGGGACATAGCACGGAATCGGCACTGAATAAATCAGCCGAAGACATAAGAAAGGTGATGGATGCAGGGGGCAGAGCCGCCCTGATCCTGCTGGACTTATCCGCGGCCTTCGACACGGTCCACCACAAATTATTGGTGGAAAGTTTGAGGGCCTGTGGGATTCAAGGAAAGGCACTTGAAATCTTGCAAGCCTTCCTATCCAGCAGGACTCAGTCGGTGGCACTGGGGGACTTCGAATCAGAGCCATTTGTGCTCCCCTGCGGAGTTTCACAGGGGTCGTCCCTGAGCCCGACTCTTTTTAACGTGTATGTCTCTACCCTGGCGCCAGTGATTAGATCCTTTGGATTCAATCTTACATCCTACGGTGACGACACACAGATTGTGGTGTCGCTGAGTCCGGGTGAAATGGATAGCACAGCAGATAGGTTTAAATGCTGCATGCGGGAGGTGAGCAACTGGATGGCAGGAAACTGCCTTAAGCTCAATTCAGCAAAAACAGAAGTGTTGCTGTTTGGGTCGAGAGATAACATCTGGTCCCCCCGATGGTGGACAGAGGAAATGGGGTTTCCAACCCTCTCCGGTTTCGAAGGTAAAAAACCTGGGTGTACTGATGGATGATTCACTGTCCTTTAGGCCACAAATCAACGCATTGTCCTCCGCTACCCACTATGTGCTTAAAACTATTCGGAAAGTCTTGCCATTTCTTCCGGATGAACACAGGAAGACAGTAGTGACAGGACTGGTGATGTCCCAACTAGATTACTGCAACGGTTTGCTGCTGAATGCCCAACAGGGGCTATTAGACGAACTTCAAATCCTGCAGAATGCAGCAGCCCGTCTGATTACGGGCACTCCCAAGTTCGCCTCAGTAGCTCAGGACCTTGTGAAGTTACACTGGCTACCAGTTCGTAAAAGAATAGTTTTAAAGTCACTCTGCGTGATCTTCAAGGCTCTGCACGGCCTGGGCCCCCAATGCATGACTCCTCTCTTCCAGTGGTATAAGCCGGTGAGATCTCTAAGGTCAGCTGAGCAGGGGCTGGTTTTAGTCCCAAGGGTGAGGAAAGCCTGCTGGGGAGGTAGAAGTTTATCCCTGGGAGCTGCTAAGGCATGGAATGCGCTGCCTTCGAGCCTCAGACAGATCCCCGATTTGCTCTTATTCAGGAGAGCCCTAAAGACATGGCTCTTTACACACTAACTCCCCTGCTCACGCTCACCAGCGATCATTCAGTGCCAGGACACCTTCGGGTAACAGTGCGCTTTAAAAATGTCAAAAAAATAAATACAAATGTCTGACAGGTTGGATACATTGTAATGATAGTCAATTTGGTAACTAAAGAGTTACCAAATTCTTACCTTAAAGCCAAAATTTTAGGAACAAATTTTGGCCTTTGAGGATTAGTGCTGTTAAGGTAGGTTGGTCTGGTGTAGTAGAGTACTTTGTGAGTGAGGGTGAGAAGCTTGAAGATGATCCTCTTGTTGACGTTGAGGCTGTGTAGGTGTATCAGGTGGTGGGCGATGTGGCTGCAGCAGGGGAAATTGATGACCAGTCGAGCATAGGTGTTTTGGATTTGTTGTAGTCGTTGTAGGTGTTTGGCTGGAATTCCTGTGTAGAGTGTGTTGCCATAGTGTAGTCTGGTGCTGATGAGGGCCTGTGTCATTTTTCTTCTTCTTTTGGTAAAGATCCTCTTGTAAATGTTGCAGAACATACGTAGGGTGTTGTAGCAGTATGAGGAGATGGTATAGACTTGCTTAGACATGGAGAGGGAGGAGTTGAAGATGAATCATAGGTTGTGTATATGGTCAGTAGGTGCTGGTACTGTTCACAGTGTAGTCGGCCACCAGGAGTCATCTCAGGCTAAGGGGGTGGGTCTGAGAATGAGTATTTCTGTCTTGTCCGACTTGAAATTTAGAGATCTGATCCTCATGCAGTTGCTGACGGTTTTCGAAGGTATGTGGGTCCTTGGTTAGGGAGAAGATGAGTTGGGTGTTGTCGGCTTAGGAGATAATGTTAAGGTAGTGATGGCGGGCCACTTGTGTGAGGGTGGACATGTAGGTGTTGAATAGCGTCGGGTTGAGGGATGAGCCCTGGGGAACGCCGCAAATGATGTTGGTGGTTTTGGATCAGAAGGCTGGGAGGTGGATGCTGATGATTACTATTGAAGAACTACCAAACTAAGAATTTGAAATATACTATTTGGCCATGAGGAAAAGTATGTAAAACCATTAAGGACTATTTGTTGTATATTTTGTCAGTATATATTTGTAAGTAACTTTATTTGCAGTGTATGAAAATTAATGATAGCGTTTTGTTATTTTAATATTGTTTGAGATGTCTTATTCTTACGTAAGAAATTGCTCTTAGAAATTTTTTTTTAACATGTTTTATTTTTATTTTTTAGATTATTATTGAGAATGTTGAATGTTTTTTTTAAGATAATCTTATTGATTGTCTTTTTTTTGCCCGCTGTTATGTGATTAGTACTATTGAACTCACTGTTTCTAATGAAATTCAATATATTCTAAGAACAGCAAAAAAGGCAAATGAAATGCTTTACAAATTATTTTGTGTTTTGAAATAAATATTGTAACTGTATTTCGTTTGGCTTCCATAGATGCTAATTTTATAATATATATTTTTTTTATTATTTATTATGTTTAAGGTAAGTATAAGTAACTATTAAAAATGGTTGATGGGATATGCTTCCACAGAGGTGAAGTAACAAGAGATGGATGGAGTACATATCTGTGCAAAGATGGTTTGTTTCTTTTAAATACATTTGAAAAAGTTAACACATATACTGAGTGTACCTGAGGACCTACTATCTTTGACCATTTATTGAAAAAATGCCAGAGACTTTAATTATAGAGATTTTTAAATGAAACATGGCTTTAGAACAGCTTTCTGCAATGTACCACTATGGTATTGAATAGAAAGACATTCTTGACTAGTAGAGACCAGAGAGTTTTAGGATTAAAAGAGATCAAATTATTCTCATAAAATATGTCACAGAGGGTGTTTTCAAATACTCTATTTATGTTTAGAAGGACAGGCTAAGTTACTGTGTGTAGTTTTTCTTCTCTATGTAAATGTGTCCTCATTATACACAATACCTTGTGTTGAAGTGTTGTTCTATACCTGTTGCTGTGAGTATTGTCAACTTATATAAGGAATCACTACTTTCTTTTTATGTTAAAAGGTAACCACTGGATAGGTCTTTAAAAATTAATGTGTGTGAAAACACATGAAGTATTCGAAAACTAGTGTGTTAATGGTACCTAAATATACACAGATACACAGTGTTATTCTGGACAACGAACAGTATCCCTTGCATTTTACTAAAACACATTTACTAATTTGAAACAGGTAAGGTAGATAGACATCTTGTACATTTTTTAGTACTGCATTTTAGTATAACAGCCTGAGTCTTTTCCTATAGTCATAAGAGTGACTGGTATGAAAATGTAAGAACATTTAAAAACAGGTCATTCATATAAATAATTATATTTATCTAACCTTATAAAGTAGTAGAGAATTTTATTTGTATAATATCTTTTTAAGGGCAAAATAGTTGATAAACATGTATTAAGAAAACTGAGAAAATGAAGTGTCTATGTTTTTGTACAAGGACCTATAATATAAGAAATTGATTATGGAAAAACAACAGAAGAACATGGAAGACAGTTTGGAAATTAGCAACAGTCTCATAGAAGAGATAAATGTACCTTTCACAGGCAGCGAGACTGAAGATCAAGAAGTTAGTGCTGCAGATATCAGCTGTGAATTCAAAGATGAACGCTTTGATGCTGATTTTGTGGAAGCATTAGATGAAATCGAGTTTTTTGATCATAGAAATTCCGAAATTGATAACCAGGAAATTGATGTCAATTAAATACCTGATGAAATTATTTTAGAAGCTCTGTTAAATTATGAGATGTTAGAAGGATAAATGTATTGTTATATATTAATAATGGTGTGAGTACTATGTACTAAAACATTCACTGTACTAAATGTGTAGCACTTATTAGTCTGTATCCTTACACTTCCTTCAAACACTCTGCCACTGCTGTTTTAGTATTGTAGCAAGCCATATAGCAGTATATGCTTACCTATACACTATGCTAAAAGTGAAGCAGTTATACATTCAGCTGGACACTGTTCTTGCAGAACTGTAATAATTCAGTCAGTAGCCAAGTAGTCCTGCAGCAAAGTAGGCCTTAGGGTATAGACTGCTTCAAATCCTTATGGACTATACATGCACTCTTCTATGGACCTACAAACTTGTCTTTTAAACATTCAATTGCCCAGTCTGTATCCTTACACTTCCTCAAATCACTCTGCCACTGCTGTTTCAGTATTGTAGTGAGCCATACAGTAGTATTTGCATATCTATACACTGTGCTAAAAGTGAAGCAATTATACATTCAGCCAGACACTCTCCTTGCAGAACTGTAATCATTCAGCCAGTACCCAAGTATGCAAATTGGTAATGTATTTGCAAAATGAGTCATGATTGTCTACTGAAATGTACTGGTCATATACAAAGAATATGTTTAGTTAAAACAATGTTATAGTGTGGTAAATGTGTTTTGGTGAAATGTATGGTTTAAAGTTTTATGTCTAGAATCACACTGAGCGTCTGTGTAAATTAAAGAATTACACTTGCCCCTTTTTCCATAATGTCTAGCCTCTCTCTCACAGTCTACCCCTCTCTGCTTATAGTGTCCCCTCTCTTCTGATATTTCCCTCCTTTCCTTCTTTTAATTTGTGTTTGTTGACAGTGCCACTTTTTCTCAGACTCCCTCATGTTCTTTTAGTCCCCATCTGTCCTTATTGTCTCCTTCTGTTTCCTAATAGTGCCCCTTCTTTTTTAAGTCTCACCTCTGACCTCTTATTCCTCTCTTTTTTATCATATGTCTCACTTAATTATTTTCTAGTCAGTATATATAGAGTGCTGCATATATTCTTGGGCAGATTTACAAGCCTCTTGGGTCTCTTTCTTGCTCTATTGTGTTTCCTTTTTAGATGTAATGTGGCCAATAAAAATAATGGTGCAAATTGGTAATGTATTTGCAAAAACAGTCAGGATTGTCTACTGAAATGTACTGGTCATATACATGGAATGTGCTTAGTTAATAACATATTTTAGTGTGGTAAATGTGTTTTGATGAAATGTATGGTTTACATTTTTCTGTCTAGAATCACGCTGAGCGTCTGTGTAAATTAAAGAATTACATTTGCCTCTTTTTCCATAATGTCTGTTGTCTCTCTCACAGTCTACCTCTCTCTGCTTATAGTGTCCCCTCCCTTCTGATATTTCCCTTCTTTCCTTCTTTTAATTTGTCTTTGTTGACAGTGCCACTTTTTCTCATACTCTCTTCTGTTCTTTTAGTCACTCTCTGTCCTTATTGTCTCTTTCTGTTTTCTAATAGTGCCCCTTCTGTTTTTTAGTCTCACCTCTGACATCCTATTCCTCTCTTTCTTATCATATGTCTCTCTTAATTATTTTCCAGTCAGTATATATAGAGTGCTGCATATATTCTTGGGCAGATTTACAAGCCTCTTGGGTCATTTCTTGTTGTATTGTGTTTCATTTTTAGATGTAATGTGGCCCAAAATAATAATGGTGCAAATTGGTAATGTATTTGCAAAATGTGCCAGGATTGTTTACTGAAATGTACTGGTCATATACATGGAATGTGTTTAGTTAATAAAATGTTTTAGTGTGGTAAATGTGTTTTGGTGAAATGTATGGTTTACATTTTTCTGTCTAGAATCACACTGAGCATCCCTGTAAATTAAAGAATTACATTTTCCTCTTTTTCAATAATGTCTGCTGTCTCTCTCACAGTCTACCTCTCTCTGGTTATAGTGTCCCCTCTCTTCTGATATTTGCCTTCTTTCCTTCTTTTAATTTGTCTTTGTTGACAGTGCCACTTTTTCTCATACTCTCTCATGTTCTTTTAGTCTCTCTCTGTCCTTATTGACTCTTTCTGTTTTCTGGTAGTGCCCCTTCTTTTTTTAGTCTCACCTCTGACATCTTATTCCTCTCTTTCTTATCATATGTCTCTCTTAATTATTTTCTGGTCAGTATATATAGAGTGCTGCATATATTCTTGGGCAGATTTACAAGCCTCTTGGGTCTCTTTCTTGTTCTATTGTGTTTCATTTTTAGATGTAATATGGCCCAAAGAAAATAATGGTGCAAATTGGTAATGTATTTGCAAAATGAGTCAGGATTGTCTACTGAAATGTACTGGTCATATACATGGAATGTGTTTAGTTAATAAAATGTTTTAATGTGGTAAATGTATTTTGCTGAAATGTATGGTTTACATTTTTCTGTCTAGAATCACACTGAGCATCTCTGTACATTAAAGAATTACATTTTCCTCTTTTTCAATAATGTCTGCTGTCTCTCTCACAGTCTACCTCTCTCTGTTTATAGTGTCCCCTCTCTTCTGATATTTCCCTTCTTTCCTTCTTTTAATTTGTCTTTGTTGACAGTGCCACTTTTTCTCATACTCTCTAATGTTCTTTTAGTCTCTCTCTGTCTTTATTGACTCTTTCTGTTTTCTGGTAGTGCCCCTTCTTTTTTTAGTCTCACCTCTGACATCTTATTCCTCTCTTTCTTATCATATGTCTCTCTTAATTATTTTCTGGTCAGTATATATAGAGTGCTGCATATATTCTTGGGCAGATTTACAAGCCTCTTGGGTCTCTTTCTTGTTCTATTGTGTTTCATTTTTAGATGTAATATGGCCCAAAGAAAATAATGTTGCAAATGGGTAATGTATTTGCAAAATGAGTCAGGATTGTCTACTGAAATGTACTGGTCATATACATGGAATGTGTTTAGTTAATAAAATGTTTTAATGTGGTAAATATGTTTTGCTGAAATGTATGGTTTACATTTTTCTGTCTAGAATCACACTGAGCATCTCTGTACATTAAAGAATACAATTTTCCTCTTTTTCAATAATGTCTGCTGTCTCTCTCACAGTCTACCTCTCTCTGGTTATAGCGTCTCCTCTCTTCTGATATTTCCTTTCTTTCCTTCTTTTAATTTGTCTTTGTTGACAGTGCCACTATTTCTCATACTCTCTCATGTTCTTTTAGTCGCTCTCTGTCCTTATTGACTCTTTCTGTTTTCTGGTAGTGTCCCTTCTTTTTTTAGTCTCACCTCTGACATCTTATTCCTCTCTTTCTTATGATATGTCTATCCTAATTATTTTCTAGTCAGTATATATAGAGTGCTGCATATATTCTTGGGCAGATTTACAAGTCTCTTGGGTCTCATTCTTGTTCTATTGTGTTTCATTCTTAGATGTAATGTGGCCCAAAAAAATAATGGTGCAAATTGGTAATGTATTTGCAAAATGAATCAGGATTGTCTACTGAAATGTACTGGTTATATGCATGGAATGTGTTTAGTTAATAAAATGTTTTAGTGTGGTAAATGTGTTTTGGTGAAATGTATGGTTTACATTTTTCTGTTTAGAATCACACTGAGCATCTGTGTAAATTAAAGAATTACACTTGCCCCTTTTTCCATAATGTCTGCTGTCTCTCTCATAGTCTACCTCCCTCTGCTTATAGTGTCCCCTCTCTTCTGATTTTTCCCTTCTTTCCTTCTTTTAATTTGTCTTTGTTGACAGTGCCACTTTTTCTCATAGTCCCTCCTGTTCTTTTAGTCCTCCTTTGTCGTTATTGTCTTCTTCTGTTTCCTAATAGTGCCCCTTCTTTTTTAAGTCTCACCTCTGACATCTTATTCCTCTCATTCTTATCATATGTCTATCTTAATCATTTTCTAGTCAGTATATATAGAGTGCTGCATATATTCTTAGGCAAATTTACAAGCCTCTTGGGTCTCTTTCTTGTTCTATTGTGTTTCATTTTTAGATGTAATGTGGCAAAAAAAATAATGGTGCAAATTGGTAATGTATTTGCAAAATGAGTCAGGATTGTCTACTGAAATGTACTGGTCATATACATGGAATGTGCTTAGTTAATAAAATGTTTAGTGTGGTAAAAGTGTTTTTATGAAAAGTATGGTTTACATTTTTCTGTCTAGAATCACGCTGAGCGTCTGTGTAAATTAAAGAATTACATTTGCCTCTTTTTCCATAATGTCTGTTGTCTCTCTCACAGTCTACCTCTCTCTGCTTATAGTGTCCCCTCTCTTCTGATATTTCCCTTCTTTCCTTCTTTTAATTTGTCTTTGTTGACAGTGCCACTTTTTCTCATACTCCCTCCTGTTCTTTTAGTCATCCTCTGTCGTTATTGTCTCCTTCTGTTTCCTAATAGTGCCCCTTCTTTTTTAAGTCTCACCTCGGACATCTTATTCCTCTAATTCTTATCAAATGTCTATCTTAATTATTTTTTAGTCAGTATGTTAGACCTGGCACCTTGGCGTGAGTCTCCCTTCCTCCACTTTTTGCTGATGTGCCTCAGATGTTTTGCTGGTGTTAGATGCTCAGGGCACTGCGCCACGGCCAATCCGTGCCGCAGTGCAAGTGCTCCCAATGTAAAGTGTATGTACAATTGATTTCCACGATTGGCTTATTTGGTTTACTATCAGTCCCCAGTATCGTGCACGAGGAGTGCCGGGGCTTGTAGATACAAATGCTGCTAGTGGGCCTGCAGCGCTGGTTGCGCCACCCACAGAAGCGGCCTCGTAAGACATGACTCGGGTCCGCCATCGCAGACCCCGCGTACAGTCCCGTACTCTCACGCTGACTGTGCAAGTGCCCACACTTGCCAGTCCCGGAACCTTCCCTAACCTCCATATCAGTCGGCCCTATGGTAGGCCTACGGGCAGGGCGCATTGAAGCGTAAGTAGGACAAGCCTAGAGTGTGGCATGTCCTCATAGTGAATTGCCGCCCTTTTCGTTCTTCACTATGGAAGGGCTACCAGTTCTCTTAGGCCGAGATGAGCTGTCGGAACTATTACACGCTATAGTCCCAGCAGACTCAGGGAACACGGTAGCATGTCGAGTTTAGTATGCCTGAACTCAATAATAAAATACTTCCTTTAGTAAGGTTTATTTTAATATCCTGTGTTTGCAAATGCTACTTTTAGAAAGATAGCCTTTGCGCGCCTAATTATTTAGCCCGCCTCTGCCAGGATGTGTATCTGTTGTCTGGGTTTGTGTGAGTGACAGGGCTGGGAGATTCCCGGGGACAGTTGGGACCCCCAGGTGGTAAATAGGGTGCTTGCACCAGGATGAGTGGGCGGAGTGGTCCTTGACTCTGAGTAGGGTTGTGCTCCACCCCCACAAGGCTGGCTCCACCCTCCTGCGAAGCGTCTAATGTCCCTGCCCGCACTCTGAAAGAAGACAGCAGCTTCCTGTAAACAGAGTACTCCAGAACCGGGTTGAACTAGGCTCAGTCCCCCTGGCCTGCAAAGACAAAAGAATCTCAGTATAAATATATGAGCTCCGCTCCTTACAAATCAGATCCAGTTTTGACCACGACGAACCTCTGCCTGACTAGAAGGACCAAGAGAAGCTGAAGGACGGAAACCGGTCTGAATCCTGAAAGACTGGCCTGCAGTGGTGCCTTGCTGAGAACGGAGAGGAAAGGACCAGAAAGGACTTTGTAGACTTGTGCCTGAAACGATCTCCAAGGGCTTGATCGAGAGCTTGCCCCCTGAACGGAACCCCAGGGCCATTGGGTTCTATCTGCTTGTGCCCGTCTGCAGTTGGACCTTAGTTCTTATTCCCTCGCCGGAGTCGTGACTCGGGTGCCTTCGCCCCCTCCCAGGTTGTGACAGCTCAGAGCCTGGTCACCCTGCCGTAGAGAGCCCGCTCATCCCTGAGTCGCTCTCCGCTTCAGTGCCGGGCCGCCTGCTCTCCTGTCACCTCGCCGCTAACGGAGCGCGTTGTGCACCTCTCATCTTCCCCCGCCAGAATCTGCACGGAGCGCATTCCATAGCCTCGGACGGTCCGTACGTTGTAACGTACCCGACTGTCTCGCTTTGCCCTCCTGCATACCATGACCCGTGCTGCACCTCAAGAAAGGCCCTGCCGTACAGTGGTACCGGAAGTCTGGTGTTGCACCCGTCTGCCGTAGAACGCGACGCCCCTCACAGATCCACGAGTACGACCCAGCGTGCTAGGAAGTAGTATGCCCCGCAGGCCTGAACAGCGCCTCGCCCCGTGAGCTGCATCGACCCCGGATCGCCGCAACCCTCCACTGTCCTGCTCCTCCACCTCGCACCTCGAGGAGGACCTGAGCCGGAGAGATCCTCTGGAGAACCGTCGGCCTCGTTCGGGGTCCGCCCTCACCAGCCGCGCCTGAAACGCCTCGGACTTCCACAAGCAAGGTACCCGTGAACTCCGTCCCGAGTTCACATCGGATCCAGGGTCCGCAACGTTCTTATTTCCCTGTCATCCTACCTTGCTAAACAATGAACATTGAAAGACTAAATCTTGCCTATTATAATCTGGTGGCCTCGAATTGCTAAACGTTATATGGTCTTGTGATAACCCTGCTTGAATCTATCTTTTATATAAAGTATACGTATTTTTGATACAACTACACGACTGGTGTCCATTTGTGGTGGGTCAGTGGGTTTACTGTGTGTAATCATAAATGCTTAACTTACTATCGCCCTGAGGATTAGCCTTGTCTGCTCGCGCCACACTACCTAGAGGGTGAGCAGGGGTTATTCGAAGGAGTAGTTCCCTTGCCCTGACGTGGACCTGAGGGTCCCTGCTTGTCACAAGTGCATACCTGTGCCAACCAGAGACCTCCGGTTCCAACACAGTATATATAGAGTGCTGCATATATTTTTGGGCAGATTTACAAGCCTCTTGGGTCTCTTTCTTGTTCTATTGTGTTTCCTTTTTGGATGTAATCTGGCACTTAAAAATAATGGTGCAAATTGGAAATGTATTTGCAAAATGAGTTAGGATTGTCTACTGAAATGTACTGGTCATATACATGGAATGTGTTTACATGCTAAAATGTTTTAGTGTGGTAAATATGTTTTGGTGAAATGTATGGTTTAAATTTTTCTGTCTAGAATCACACTGAGTGTCTGTGTAAATTAAAGAATTACACTTGCCCCTTTTTCCATAATGTCTGGTGTCTCTCTCACAGTCTACTTCTCTCTGCTTATAGTGTCTCCTCTCTTTTGCTATTTCCCTTCTTTCCTTCTTTTAATTTGTCTTTGTTGACAGTGCCACTTTTTCTCATACTCCCTCCTGTTCTTTTAGTCCCCCTCTGTCGTTATTGTCTCCTTCTGTTTCCTAATAGTGCCCCTTCCTTTTTAAGTCTCACCTCTGACATCTTATTCCTCTCTTTCTTATCATATGTCTCTCTTAATTATTTTCTGGCCAGTATATATAGAGTGCTGCATATATTCTTGGGCAGATTTACAAGCCTCTTGGGTCTCTTTCTTGTTCTATTGTGTTACATTTTTGGATGTAATTTGGCCCAAAGAAAATAATGGTGCAAATTGGTAATGTATTTGCAAAATGAGTCAGGATTGTATACTGAAATGTACTGGTCATACACATGGAATGTGTTTAGTTAATAAAATGTTTTAGTGTGGTAAATGTGTTTTGGTGAAATGTATGGTTTACATTTTTCTGTCTAGAATCACACTGAGTGTCTGTGTAAATTAAAGAATTACATTTTCCTCTTTTTCAATAATGTCTGCTGTCTCTCTCAAAGTCTACCTCTCTCTGCTTATTGTGTCCCCTTTCTTCTGATATTTCCCTTCTTTCCTTCTTTTAATTTGTCTTTGTTGACAGTGCCACTTTTTCTCATACTCTCTCCTGTTCTTTTAGTCGCTCTCTTTCCTTATTGTCTCCTTCTGTTTCCTAATAGGGCCCCTTCTTTTTTTAGTCTCACCTCTTACATCTTATTCCGCTCTTTCTTATCATATGTCTATCTTAATTATTTTCTAGTCAGTATATATAGAGTGCTACATATATTCTTAGGCAAATTTACAAGCCTCTTGGGTCTCTTTCTTGTTCTATTGTGTTTCATTTTTAGATGTAATGTGGCAAAAAAAATAATGGTGCAAATTGGTAATGTATTTGCAAAAACAGTCAGGATTATCTACTGAAATGTACTGGTCATATACATGGAATGTGCTTAGTTAATAAAATGTTTTAGTGTGGTAAAAGTGTTTTTATGAAAAGTATGGTTTACATTTTTCTGTCTAGAATCATGCTGAGCGTCTGTGTAAATTAAAGAATTACATTTGCCCCTTTTTCCATATTGTCTGGTGTATCTCTCAAAGTCTACTTCTCTCTGCTTATAGTGTCCCCTCTCTTCTGATATTTCCCTTCTTTCTTTCTTTTAATTTGTGTTTGTTGGCAATGGCACTTTTTGTCATACTCCCTACTGTTCTTTTAGTCCTGTTCTGTCATTATTGTCTCCTTCTGTTTCCTAATAGTACCCCTTCTTTTTTTAGTCTCACCTCTGACATCGTATTCCTCTCTTTCTTATCATATGTCTCTCTTAATTATTTTCCAGTCAGTATATATAGAGTGCTGCATATATTCTTAGGCAGATTTACAAGCCTCTTGGGTCTCTTTCTTGTTCTATTGTGTCTTATTTTTGGATATAATGTTGGCAAAAAAGTAATACAAGAAATTAGAAATGTGTCTTCTGCTTTGTGTATGCAAATGCTGGGGTATACCACAGGTACCCCTTGTGTGCACCCTCAGTTATACCTGCACTATGTGGGTCTGCAGGGGGCTCCCACAGTAAAGACTACACGTCTTTCTGTGGCAAAATCACTGCTATGGAAAAGCATCTGCAGAGGCCTATCATGATATGTCTGTTGGTGTGTGTTAGACACCGCCACTATATTAAACCCTTTCCACACTGGTTGCAAGGCAAGCAGGGCAGAAAAGCGGTGGATGGTCTTTCCGACTGCTGTAGATTCTCTAGCCATGCAAATATGGCGGGGAGTCATTCTGGTAGAGTTGGTGAGTGGATTTCTACCAGACTGGCGGTACCCACCGCCAGCCTGGTAGGGGAAAGCTGCCTGCCATCCTAATGGGTCCCTTTGTGTCTCTTTGTCTTTATTGTCTCGTCTATTTCCTAATAGTCCCACTTCTTTTTATACTTCCTTGTCAAACTACTTTTTATACTTTCCCCCCTGCCTCCTCATATTCTGTGTCTTTCTTTTAATACTGTCCCTTCTGTCCTCATACTGTCACCTTTCTCCTTATAATGCTCATTATCTCTTCATATTTTCTAGTCTTTTCATTCTATATGTATCCCTTTACACTGCAGTGTTTGCTTATATCCTCTTTTATATTTATATTTCCTAATGTGTCATAGTCCTCTTTCTCTAGTTGTAAGTCCTTCTATGTTCATACTCTTTTGTTTGTTGTCATAATATCTCCTCTTTTTTATAAATTATATAATAGTCTATTTGATTTATTATTTTTGTAAAGTGAAATATATTTTTAATTATAGATTATTTTTATCACCACTGAAAAAAAATCATCATGCCTACAAAAATAGCAAACAAGAAACAACGCAGGAAAGCAGATTATTTATAGAAAAGTGATCTACAACATTTTCCTGAACAACTATGGGGCTGATTCCGATCCGGTAAAATAATCCGCCATACGAATCGTATTCGTAGCCGAATCCGTACGAATGGGAAACTACCGTCCGACCTGCGTATTACGATCCATTTCCGTCGATTGCCGTACGAATATCAGTGAACCGTACGAACCACCGTCGATGACCCGTACGAATTAGCATCGGAAATCCTACCGTACAATTTGTAAACATTCTGCAGTACTTGAAATTTTGGACCCGTGTTATAAACATTGTCGTACCATGACGATTTTGATACCAGAAGACCGAGAATGGCTAGCACACTATGCACAAACATTTTCGCCATATTCTAGTGACGATTTCACCTTGAAATCGCCGTTTTCGTCCTGAACCCTCGGGTTCCATTTTGTGTACGGCAGCTATTTTGTGAGTTGCCCACACATAGGCCAATGATTAAAGCCAAACACGATCCTGAAGGACACGTACACCTTCCCTGACTTCTTTGCGACCTGGGCAAGCTGACTCCACCGCCCAAGGCCAAACCTGTTTGGTCAGTTCCTCTCCCAGTGGCCGAACAAGATAGCATCAAGGCACAACATGCTATAAACCTTTCATCGCAAATGAACCATACCTAATCTTGCACACACCTGTCCCTGTTTCCTACTTTATGACTTGCTTTACGAGGAGGAGGTGCCCGTTTTTATTGGGGGTCCGTCGATATCTGATGAAAATACTGGGCCTTGCCGGATAATTGATTGTGGGCTGAACAAACTGAAATGTGGGCTTGTCATCATGACTCTGCTTTTTCTTTGTAGTGAAAATATGTGAATGGTCAACTGTAAACTAAAGAATGTTTGCCTAAAGCGTAATATTTTGTATAAAAAGAGAAGGCTGGCTTTGTGATTTTGAGCAGTCTCCTGAGAATATACACTGTGTTGTACTTCTAGGATACCTGTTACTTGGTTGCAGCCAATAAATTCGATCTTTGACTTCACCTAGAAGACTCTGTGTTTCTGTAATCTGAATCAGGAAGAACCCGAAGTCTTAGGGTGTTGTCCCTGGCACCGCTGGGTTACCGGTTTAGTACCGGTTCCGAAAAACCCAGTACTTCAGTTGGCGCCCAACGCGGGGCGATATCAGCGGTACCGGTCCAAGCCAGAGGTTCGTGAGGAGCTTTGTGTGAAAATTCTGGAGGAAGGCCGCCACTTCATCGACCCCTGCATGTCGACGTGGTCCGAAAGTCTTTGCTGCGAGGTTCCCCGCTTCCCGACGGCTACGAAGGACTGCTGCCCTGACTATCTCCCTGATTAGGACCCTTGATGTTGGTAGAGCGAAACGATAGACGAGTCTTCTGGTGACGTCATCGATACCTCAGTTAAGTATAAGTGGAGCGTCTCCCAGTCCTTAGTGGGTTCTTAGTTCGAATATTCCCCTTGGGATCTTTGATTTGGAACTTGCAAGTACCAAAGCCGAAGGACTCGTGTAAGTAAAAAACAATGGAAAAAGGAGGAAAAGATCGACTGTAACTTATCTAAATAGGAGACAATTAATTCACCTATTTCTATGCCATTTAGTACACTTAGGAAAAAATCCAATTTATACCACCCCATCACTCATACAGAGGGACTAGATTACACATTTTTTATTTTTTTGTAATCACTAAACTCATATCTCTTTGTTCTTTTTTTCTTTGTAACAAACATCAACAAATAATTCTATACACAAGCTTTTTATACAACATATACCATCATATACAACACTATATACACACCTATATACAACACATTCACAATAAATTGACCAAAGAACAAAATCATAATACAAAAACACAAAGACTTGTATGATTTACACCCTACAAAATATTTCAGCAAAGGCTGAGTGCCCTCCCATTCACTCTAGGAGGTGCACTTGGAGGTAGTATAGCACAGATAGTTTGAAAACCCAAATTGCCGAACCTCAATCGAAAACTGTGTCACAAAGGCTACAAGTTCCCAAATTAATTGTAAACATAAACCTTCCTCCAGTATGAAAGTGTCGACGCGGTTGCGTTTCGGCCTTCCAAGAAATCTGGCCTCTTCAGGACAGGGTGATAATCCACCCCAATTTTTTTTTCAATCCAGGGGCAGCTGGGAATCGTTCACAAGGACCAAAACCAACGGCAAATTCTTAACGTGAAGTCTTGCTGGGTATGAACAAATCATCTTAGTAAATCGTCTCACATGTATGCAAAAGTGTCCACACTCCACCGGCCAACTACTACTAGCCCGGGGACTCCAAAACGTCTCTCTCCTTCAAAAACTGCCGCCAAACATGTCGGGTTTGCTTGGGATCTTTGATTTGGAACTTGCAAGTACCAAAGCCGAAGGACTCGTGTATTCACGAGAATATCGTATTCGATAATCCTTTGAAGTTTGAAGCTAGACTAGCGAGCGAAGATGCCTGGTCTTAGCAGACTTGGAAATTTGTTTTGTCTTGGTTGTAATAGGGATTCCCGATTGGAGGACTCGTGTCCGGTTCCTCCGATTGGAACTCCAACATATGAACTGTACGTGAAACATGGCGTAGGCCCCATCACATATAATGAAGTATGGATCCGATACACCAGAAAAGATGGTGTTCTAAAATGGCCCCAATATGGTAGTTTTGACACAGAGATTTTAGACAATCTAGAGGTTAGACTTTTCAAAAAGAAAGCCCGGCCGGCGATGTTTGACTCTTTCCGCCTATGGCGAAAGGAAGCCAAACAGAAAGAAATTAAATTAGAGAAGAAAAATAAGAGAGAAAAGGTTATCTCGATAATGCAGGCTGCTATGCAGTTTAAAGATAACGAAGATGAACAGATGAGCGAACAGTTGCACAGGCAACGTAAAATGGTCATTGATAAATGTTATCCTGTTTTGCCGCCTCTTCAGCAAGATGCAGCAAAAGATCTTGAAAAAGACCCCCTAATGTCGCATTTATTGAGTTCGCCACCACCCTATGCGCAGAGTGCTACTGCACCTCCGCAGCCTTTAGTGGTGCAACCCCCGATTGTTGTGCCTCAAGTTCTTCCTCAGCCACCAGCACCTCTTCAGTTGGTTCCTACTCTTCCGGTGCAGCCTCCTCAAGGGCCACCGACTTTGACATCTGCTCTGCCTTTACTTCCTACAACTTTGACAACTATATCGACTACCACTCCTGGTATTCCTCCTGACACTGCCTCTGTGTCTGCCTTGCCTCACTCTGCTTTTCCACCTGTCCTTTCATCGACTTCTCCTTCCGTTCGCCAGAGAATGACTAGCACTGTTGCTAGCCTTCTCTATCCTCTCTTCGGAGCAGCGAGTGCAACTCCTGTTTCAGAGCGTAAACAGTTACGTAGCCAACTGCCTGATTCTAGGGAGAAGGAAACATTGAATTATTTGGCATATAAATGGGATACTGACCCAACAAGATACGAGCTAGAGTCTGTTATGGATGTCTTCCATCAGTGGGAAGAACCAAAACAGAGGTACGTCTTTGAGAAAATGTGTACTTTTCTTTGTGAGGATTTAGAGGAAAATGATTTAGAGCCTAATCCGCCCGAGTTGTGCCGTGTACGATTCGAGTTTGCAAAAGGAACAATTGTGGGTTCCGATGTTGAGAAAGCAGTTGCGACACTGTTATCACTCAGGAGTGAAGGTGTTTCTCGGTCATTGTTTGAGTCTGATTCCTCTGTTAAGAAGAAGGTGAGACAGTACCCAATGAGAGAAGTTCCTCCGGTATGGAAGGAAGCAGTGCAGGCTGATGTGGGTCGTAATATTGATGCTGTACCAGCACATTTTCAGCGTGTTGTGGTAAATAAATAAATAATACCCTATTTTTGAATGAATAAATGAATAACAGATAGCTCAATAAATAAGAGTCAAGATTCGAGGTAGTAGGAGTTTTTTCAGGTTTAATTCAGCAATACAGGATGGCAAGGCCCAGCAGCGCTGCCGGGGTCAGGATCGGGACAAGGGGAACAACTTTTTAATAACAGTGCATGAGCATATATACATAACGCAAACACATAGCATTACATTGCAATAGGCGTAGCAGTGGGTGGAGCAAAAGGCGTGACGCGTAGTAGTCGCGAAAGATAAGGGTGAAAAGAGGTGTAACAGGGCGTATACATAGACATGTGATGCAAACGTAACAGAATATGTCATGAATGGGGCGGAAACCATGGAGGGGGCTACCTGAGGAGCCGGGACCTCTAACCTGATGGTGCGCGCAAACTAGCAATGACGTGTTACTAGGAGAAGCTGGGGGCTATGAACTCTGTGCTAGGAGCAGAGACTGAAGTCTGGAGAGTCAGGGCGACATGTACCTAAACAGTATCTAGTATCTGATGTTTAGAGAACATGTTGATATAAACTAGAAGTCAGGAGGGGAAAGGCTAACTTGATTCTAAGACTGGACCATGCATTATTCTACATGTAGTGCGTGGTGAAGAATATTAAATGACCATTAAATGCAGTATTTCTCTAACGTGGAGACGTGAAGGCTAGACAATGACGGAAACTATCGATGCGATTCAGTAGCTTTGGGAATGCAGAGAAGGAGGACTGAACTGATAACTGGAATCATAACATATTCTTGGCAGACTCAGAGGCAGAGCCAGGGTGAGCCGGGCACTGCGAGGCAGGAAGTAAGTGAAGGGTCGAGGATACAGGTGGGGGCTGTATCGCTCCTCAGCGAGGTTTCAGGAGACAGGAGCTGAATCTGGTGTCCAGGCCCTTTTGAGGCCTAGAAACGGGGACTTTTCAATAGAATAACGTGCACACTGAGAAACGTGGCAACGTAGCTTTACATAGGCCTGATATTCGTAGTATTCACGAGAACTGGAAACTGGCATACTAGAGGTGGACACAACTGTAATTGCGTCATTAATCGAACATAGGGAATGCATATGCATATTTAATCATGCACACATAACATATGATGGATGACACGTAGGGACACAGAACATGGCAAAATTTACTTTTCCACATTCCCTCCTTGTCACTACGATTCCATCAGGAAACATCAATATTCATGATACCATCTATCATTTCATACAGTATCATTTGCTCGTCTCGAATTATCCTGGAACGGGATTTAGAACGGGGCTTGGGACTAGGAATACATGATGTAGCACAAATGCCGCAAATCGCAGGGCCACATTGTATACAGAGGCAGCAGCTGAATATGATCGCTACTGCAATACCTAGAAAGGACAAGACTTTCCATCCCCAGGCGGAAATTATATTCCAGAACCAACCGGACCATGTCCAGGTGCCTGGATCTTGGTGTAACAGATGGGCAATTTTATGGAGTCTGGTTATAGCTGAATAAACAGACGGCGCATTATTTGGAATGAAAATGCAGCAACTAGATCCGATGACTCTACAGGCCCCGCCCCTATCGGCCAGTATGACGTCAAGGACGAGACGATTCTGTAAAACGACAAATCTCATAGCAGATTGCTCTTCAGTTAAATTACCTAGAGCAGAGGCAGTCTCATTTACTACAGCTTCGAGGGTTCTGGTTAACCTACGGATTAGCTTACTATTCTGGATAGGTCCTATAAAGAAAAAGAAACCTCTGTTGAAATCTGTATACTGTTCTAGAGCAGTTTCAGTATAATCGACAATTGGGGACTCCCTTCTATGTCTAATGTGTACTAGATGTGTGTTTCTATGATAATCAGGTGGGGCTAGGAAAACTGGTGGCAGTAGGAAGGCAATGTAACAGGTTCCCTCCCAATCGAGGGGCAGACGAACATATGCAGTTTGACCACAAATAAAATAAGAATGACGTGAAGCTTTGAAAATGGATTTCCTACTGCCACTATACTTGACAATAGTAGTACAATCACTATGTCCTACATGTACGGAACCATTATTTCGAACACATAATTCGCCTTTAACTGGTAATACTGAAATAGCAGGTAAGTCTGGAGTAGTATCAGACTGAACATTCAGGACCATGAAATTCGAAGAATAGTTACCTAAATTATACACTTCATTTTCTAGATCTAACCCGGTTCTGTGGGGGAGACCTTGCTTGTCTGGGAAACATGTACTGTTAAGAAAAGACATATCTGTTGAGGATGACGTTAACGTGGACCATGCTCCACACGAACCATTATGTGAAAAAGGATAAGGAAAAAGTGGCAGAACTCCCTTCGGTATCTGGAAAGGGGGGAGTCGACCACACACCCAGCAATTAGTGGCATTGCTGGTCTGATGTGAGTAATGTAACATGCGGATGAAAGAATTATTTTTCATAGCGAGGCGGTAAGAGAGTTCATGAGGAGGCAGATCACTAAACGTGTGTTCTACTGTAGCATTAGAAGACGTATTTACATGAGAAACTGGGAAATACAAGAAAAATGCATAACTGGTGCAGGAAATCATAATGCTGAGAAATAATATGAAACATAGAAAAACGATACATCGAATTGAGTTTTGACTAACTCTCTCACTATGGGGGTCTATTTTATACATGTCAGAAACAGTTTAACCGTTTCACCTAGGGGAGGACTTAGACAATCAAACTGGCTGACTTATTTTACTAGACCGGAGTTTCAACTTATACTCCTGTTGCGGAGTTTTCTCTAACAGGGGAGGGTTTGTAGCAATGTCTTTTGCGGGACAGTCCTTGAGAACAATATTTTGGCAATCCTTCAAATCCTGGGAAATGTTCTTTGAGACGGGTTTCAGTCCATAAAACTTTTTTATATGTGAAAGGTGCACCCAGCCTTTGCGACCTTCCAACTTCACGGCTGTACGGGTGGCGAGGAGGACCTGTCGGGGCTCCTTCCAGCGTGGCTCCAGCGGACTTGAGCGGTCAAAATTCCGGACAAGGACCATGGATCCTGGAACGATTTCATGCGGTGCCACCTCGGTATTGTCTGGAAATGCGGCGGCAACCTGTGAACGACAAGAGTTGAGGGCAGACATCAAGGAAGCTAGGTAATCTGTCAGCATATTACTTGAAACATCGGTAATACTTCGGGGTCTAGGAGTACCCCACATGTTAGGGGGGCGGCCGAAAACGACCTCGTACGGGGACAGACCTGATCTGGAATGTGCGACCATGCGCATATAAAATAAAGCGACTGGCAGAGCTACTAGCCAGTCCACACCTTTCTCTTTACACACTTTTGCAATACGGATTTTCAGAGTCTGGTTATGTCTCTCTACGAGACCGGCTGCTTCAGGATGGCGTACACAATGAAACTTCCACTGGTACCCCAACAAAAGGGAAACATGCTTCATCATCTCGGATGAGAATGGCTGGCCGTTGTCAGAATATACGACTCTAGGGAGTCCATAACGGGGGAAGAACTCATGAACCAACTGCTTGGCAGTGGTCGCGGCGGTGTAATCTGGAACTGGATATGCTTCTGTCCACCTGGACAAAGCGCATACAACTACAAGGACATACTTGAAACCTCGACATCGCTCCATCTGAATATAATCCATCTGGAGGACTTCAAAAGGGTGGTCAGGGGGCTGGAATCCACCTTGTTCCACCGGGACACTTTTACCTGGATTAAACTGACAACATATCATACAGGTACGGACTTTCTGCTTGGCTGCAGCTCGTAAATGCTTGTTGAACCAGATGTTCTGGATACTGTCTAACATAGCTTTTTCTCCTAAATGTGCTGGACTATGTGCGGTATTAATAATGACTTGAACCATAGAGTCGGGGAGAAACCATGTGGCTCTACCCTTCGTTAACCATCCTTGATCTGTCTGGACCCCTCCTTGTTCGGACCATTTCTTGATTTCTTCGGGAGTAGCATGTAACTGGATATCTATGACATCTTGTGTAGGGTCCTTAACTGTCATGCATGTAATCGGATATGGAGTGTGTGTCATGTTAACTGGAATGTCTAGAATCTGTGCTGTAAGCTTGGCTGTGCGATCTGCTAGATCGTTACCTTGAGAAATGGTGTCAGTAACTTTCGTATGTGCTTTGCACTTCATGATAGCGATAGATGTCGGTAAATGTATGGCATCTAACAGAGCTTGAATAAGGAGACCATGCTGAATCTTGGTTCCATGAGAAGTCATGAAACCTCTCTCCTGCCAGAGCACTCCGAAGTCGTGTACAACTCCAAATGCGTAGCGTGAATCTGTGTAAACATTAACTTTCAAGTTCTTGGCGTGTATGCAGGCTTGTGTCAGAGCAACTAGCTCTGCTGCTTGAGCGGACAGGGTGTCAATACGGTGTGTTTCAATAACTTCAGTGTCAGTAGTCACTGCATACGCGGCGACTAGTTCTCCTGTACTTGTTCTCATACATGAACCATCCACATAAAGTGTCAGGTCGGGGTCTGGTAACGGAATATCTGTCAGATCTTGTCTTGGCTTGGTCATAATGTTAACTACTTCCACACAGTCATGTGTGGCAGAATTCGGAGTAACTGATGGTAACAGTGTAGCAGGGTTCAGGATGTTGCAGCGTCTGATTTCTATGTGTGGCTGGAACAGTGTCAATTCATAACCTGTTAAACGTGCAATTGTCAAGTGCTGAGTCTGTGTTCGGTTTAACAGAACTTCCACGGAGTGTGGAACTTGTACTGTCAAGGTATGTCCTAAGACTATGGAATCACTTTGTCTGATAGCTAGGGCTGCGGCTGCAACTGACTTGAGGCACGCAGGCAGAGCCTGGGCTACAGGATCTAATGTGCTCGAAAAATAAGCACAGGGCTTGTATTGTCCTGCTTGATCTTGTGTGAGAACAGATAATGCTGTACCTTCGCGTTCAGTGACGAAAAGTGTAAAAGGCTTACTGTAGTTCGGTGTCGCTAGAACTGGAGCTTGGCATAGGGCTTTCTTTAACTCATTGAAACTAAGTGTATGTTCAGATGTCCAAGGGAGGACAGTCGATACGGCTGCCTCCTGTGTCGTTAACTGTATCAGTGGCTTGGCTAGAAATGCATACTGAGGAATCCATTGTCTGCAGTAAGAAGTAAGGCCGATAAAAGCACGTACCTCCTTCTGGGTCTTGGGCTGAGGAAGACTCGCTATTAACTGGATACGGTCTGGTGTCAACTGCCTACCCCTCTTGGACAGTAAGTGTCCTAAGTAGACCACTTGCTGGACACAGAATTGAAGCTTCGAAGGGGACACCTTGTGCCCCATCTCGGCTAGGAAATACAGGACTGTAAGGGATGCTCGCTCGCAAGCACGTTCAGAACGGGCTGTGATCAGGAGATCATCGACATACTGGAGCAGGGCAGTGTCAGTTGGCATGTGAATGTTGTCTAGTTGTCTTTTAAGTGCTTGACTGTAAATACTAGGGCTTTCTGTGAAACCTTGAGGAGCGCGTGTGAACATATAGCTCCTTCCATTTAAACAAAATCCGAAAAGGAACTGGCTGTCTGGATGAATAGGGACACTGAAAAACGCATTCTTGAGGTCGATTACAGTAAAGAACGTGGCTTCGGAATCAATGGCTGTCAATAGGGAAGAGATATCTGGAACGACTGGGTACTGAGGAATAATACATTTATTAAGCTCTCGTAGGTCAATCACTAATCGATATACTGGGGGTGCATTTGGATCAGTACGTTTCATGACTGGAATGATCGGAGAATTGCATACGCTGGAGTCAGTTTCTACAACCACTCCCTGAGCCATGAGCTCGTCAATAATTTTGGATAAGGCTGCTACAGCCTCAGGTGGCAATCTGTACTGTCTGATTCGTGGTAACACTACACCTGGCTTGAGAGTCACACGATAGGGTGTGATTTGCATATAACCAACATCAGTTGGACCTTGCGCCCATAGATGCTGCGGGACATTAGACAATCTGGAATCAAAATCTCGTAATACATAGTGACCCTTAAAGTCACGTAGGAACAATCGTATTCCCTCTGGGGAACAGCATATAACTGCACCTAACTCTTTCAGTGTTTTAATGCCTAATAGGTTTTCTGGACATGACTTAGTAAGTAACAGATCAGTAGTGCGGGACAATGGACCTACTTCTAGAGTAACTGGCTTTGATATTTCATTTACAATGGGTTTTCCTGAAAATCCAAGGGAAACATTTCTTGAGCCTGAGAGCGGAGCCCCTGGAACTTCGGCGTGACTAATTGTGGTCCTACTTGCCCCTGTATCAATCAAAAACTTTCTGTCTTTCCCTAATACTTGACTGTGAACATAGGGACCTTCTTGATCTACAGGTATCTCGATGAGAGGCAAGCCTACCTCCCTCTCTAGGCTGTTTCATGAATACTGCTGGTACTCTGGATACTCAGACTGTGCATACTGGTACATCTGCTGTGTAACGTGCTGTGTTGCAGCAATAGGCTGCGGTGCGGTAACTGTCTGTGGTGCATTCTGTGGCTGAGGAGTCTGTGAAACTTGTTCTTGTCTAGGCGGACGTGGTCTTTCTTTAGTCTTACCAGTAGCTATGTTGTGTTTCAGAACTGCACACTCGTTTATAAAATGACCTGGCTGTTTACAATAATTGCAGTTCCCTTTAACGGGAGCTGCAGGATGACTGGCTTGATTCGGACCCCTCTTCTGACTGTCTTGAGGAACAGATTGTGCAACTAGTACTTTCATTTTCGTGTCTTTCATACGTTTTCTCTCGTGTTCTTGTTCTTCCCTGATCCTATTCTGGTGGTATTGGAGCATCTGCAACATCTGGGACGGGGTATTAGCTTGCCAGGTACTTTCGACTTTCAAAACTCGATTTTTAATTTGTGGACTTGAATTCTCGACTAATTTAGTAACAAAAAGGTGAGGGTATGACTCACTACTTGTCTTGAGGCCACTGTTGATGCTAAAACATTTCTCAAATCTAGAATAAAAATCACGAATATCTTCGTCTTGTTTCTGTTTACAGGCTGAGATTGCATCCCAGTCTTCTTTTCTAGTTGTCAATAATCTAGGTAAAACTTGTATTAATAATTCTGGTAATTCTTTACATTTCGCTCCAAGACCGGTACCTGGTACTCGTGCCTTGTCTTCAGCTTCTAGAACTGCCCAATCGATCTTTTTCTCTCCCACCTCCCATTCTTTTTCCTTGAGCTTTTCATACACCCCTGCGGGCAGCAGAACCTTTAACATTTTAATTATATCTGGATACGTGTATTCTCCCATACGGAGCATGTCTTTTAATTCTCTATGGAACCCTGCTGGATCTTTATCATGACAGGGAATTAATTTCTTCATCTCTAGGAGTTCCATCTTTGTAATCGGAGTGTAAACAAACACTCGTTCTAGTTCGCCACCCGCTCCTCTGACTGGGTGGACTTCTTGTAACGGATTCTGTCTCTCTATGTAAAATGGTTTACTTTCTGGGGGTGAGACATGAACAAAATGCGGGTTCAGAAACGTTCTATATTTGTGACGCTGTTCTAGAATGACACTAATTAAGTCGGTACCTAAACCTTTCCATCTATACTGGAGTAACTCGTTCAGGATATCGTGTAACGGACCTGAATCAGAGTGCTGACCCTCATACAATGTAATGAGGTGCTGAATCATATACATACCCGCCAGTCGTTGCTCGGCTGGGGGCATTTTCAGAAACGTTTGTGCCACTATTTCGTCTGGAAAAGTGGTAGAATCAGTAATCCATCGGACTGCTGATCGGGCTAGTTCTTGTTCATGCATGGTACTTAACTCACTGTAACCGACTCGTGATTTCAGAATGTGATCGGTAGCTTGAAACACTTGTTCTAGAGAACCTTGTTCTGGTGCTGGATGATGAAAAATAGACTTGTGTTCTAGGCGTAAATGGCGATCTGGAAATCTAGATTTTCCTACATACGCTATTCTGTCAGGATTCTCGTCGTCTAACTCTTCAGGATCAGAGTTACTTTCTTTCTCGCTTACTTGTGCTGCTTTACGCTGTTCGTGTAACTTTATTATTTCTTTACGGATTTTCTTGTACATACTCTCCATAGCACCGACGGTCTTGTGCTTACCCTCGGCTATATTATCACTCCACCTTGTCAGGGTTTTCATTTCAGCCGGATCTTTAGACGGGTAATCTTGTTCTCTTATTAGACAATTGATCAGAAACTTTAATATCATGAGCTGGGTCTCAGCTTTCCTTTGAGACATGGCCTCGCCAATGCTTTCTGGATCATCCCCTGTACGGATGAAGCGATATATTCTGTCTAGATCTTCTTTCATATTCGGTAAGGTGACTAGATACTCGGCCACCTTTCTTACACGGAATGAATATAAAACCATATTATCCTCGCCTGGGACTGGATCATAGCCGCATTCGGCAAGGGATTTTCTTATTTCTGCTACAGTCTGATGCCTGGGCGTACGCTGTGATGCTTGTATATGTAATTCGGCTGTCGTTAAACGCTTGTGT
Source organism: Lissotriton helveticus (assembly GCF_964261635.1). Classification (NCBI taxonomy): domain Eukaryota; kingdom Metazoa; phylum Chordata; class Amphibia; order Caudata; family Salamandridae; genus Lissotriton; species Lissotriton helveticus. The sequence goes on along the minus strand of NC_136072.1, from coordinate 956,484,834 downwards.
GGCGGCGGGGTTTGAGGAGTACCTCCCCCTGCGGCCCCTAAACTAGAGTCGTCTACTGAGGCTCTTCGTCCTGGCAGAGTGGGAAATGGAAATGTAGGCTGGACTTGTATGGCGGGCTGGACCGGGGGTACCGTAACAGGTACTCCGGTGTCTGGAGGAGCGGGAAGTGCCTGATTTACAGGGACTGGCGGAGCGCGAACAGGATTTGCATATTCTGGGACTGTGTCGTCCAAATAGGACGAAATAAAAATATCAGCTGCGGTCGGTTTGTGACGCAGCTTGGTCGGAACTAATGGTGGCGGGAAATTACTGGATGCCTCTGGGGTCGCTTTTGGCAAGCCCTCGGCAAGGAGAGGATACATACCCCTAATAAGGGCATGCCTCTGTCTGTCTGACTGTTCGGCTTTGACTTGTTCACCTATCTCGATTAGTTCTTTTTCATGGGCTCGTTCCAAGGATTCTCTACTTAATTCTGACTTTCTGATTTCTTTTTCAGTTCTTTTATGAGCTTCTTTGCGCCATAACTCGATGGCATCTTTCTGTGACTGTTTGGCTTTCTTTTTCCATAATGCCTCTTCTACTCGCATGATGCACTCGGCATCCCATGTACCCGATACGGGCCATCGGTACTTTTCTTAACTGTTTGGTATACTCTACCCATAAATCTAGATACAGTATGGCGCTTATGCCATGCTTCTGATACATAAAATGACCTGGACTGTCCCTAGGCGGGACAGGAACTGCTGCTTCCAGCAGACCCTTTCTAGTTTTTAACTGGCGTAACTTAGAAAACAAGGGCATGACTGGACTGTAATCTAGACACAATACAATACACAATGAACACGATACTTATTCCCCATTCATACCACGACATTAAAATACATGAAGAACATTTAAAAATAACAGTTCGAACAGAATACTACCTGGAATACGGAACACAGAATACATGAATTTTCTCGAGAACAGAACTGACTAGAACAGGAACTAGATGCACTGCTGAAACAGTACGAAACTTACCGGTCTCATAAAGAGACACGTCAGGACCCGCATCCACCGAAGTGGACACTTCGTTTGTGGGTCTGTGTACCACCAACCCACGGACCAGAGTCAATTAAATTGACCCTGTCTAGATACTACCCCAGTAACGGTACTCACCGGGCAGCAAGAACGGAAGGCCTCAGACTGGACGGGACTGCCTCGACGTCGGACGGACGAACTTCGGACTTCTGTTACGGGTGGGCCTCCGGATACCTCGGACCTTGGACTCTCGGCTTGGGCTCTGGTCGGGACTCGCCGCGTTCCTCCACCGTCTCGTCTGGATGCTGGACCGCCTCCTCCGTCTCCTCCGTGGGCCTGAGGGATACTTGAAGCAGAAATATCTGCCGGTGCGCAGAAGAGTTCCGTCACGACTGCAGAGGGTCAGGGGGTCGGCGTGGCTTCACCGACGCGTGGGGAAAGGGCAAGTCCCTGTTCGGGCGCCATTATGTGGTAAATAAATAAATAATACCCTATTTTTGAATGAATAAATGAATAACAGATAGCTCAATAAATAAGAGTCAAGATTCGAGGTAGTAGGAGTTTTTTCAGGTTTAATTCAGCAATACAGGATGGCAAGGCCCAGCAGCGCTGCCGGGGTCAGGATCGGGACAAGGGGAACAACTTTTTAATAACAGTGCATGAGCATATATACATAACGCAAACACATAGCATTACATTGCAATAGGCGTAGCAGTGGGTGGAGCAAAAGGCGTGACGCGTAGTAGTCGCGAAAGATAAGGGTGAAAAGAGGTGTAACAGGGCGTATACATAGACATGTGATGCAAACGTAACAGAATATGTCATGAATGGGGCGGAAACCATGGAGGGGGCTACCTGAGGAGCCGGGACCTCTAACCTGATGGTGCGCGCAAACTAGCAATGACGTGTTACTAGGAGAAGCTGGGGGCTATGAACTCTGTGCTAGGAGCAGAGACTGAAGTCTGGAGAGTCAGGGCGACATGTACCTAAACAGTATCTAGTATCTGATGTTTAGAGAACATGTTGATATAAACTAGAAGTCAGGAGGGGAAAGGCTAACTTGATTCTAAGACTGGACCATGCATTATTCTACATGTAGTGCGTGGTGAAGAATATTAAATGACCATTAAATGCAGTATTTCTCTAACGTGGAGACGTGAAGGCTAGACAATGACGGAAACTATCGATGCGATTCAGTAGCTTTGGGAATGCAGAGAAGGAGGACTGAACTGATAACTGGAATCATAACATATTCTTGGCAGACTCAGAGGCAGAGCCAGGGTGAGCCGGGCACTGCGAGGCAGGAAGTAAGTGAAGGGTCGAGGATACAGGTGGGGGCTGTATCGCTCCTCAGCGAGGTTTCAGGAGACAGGAGCTGAATCTGGTGTCCAGGCCCTTTTGAGGCCTAGAAACGGGGACTTTTCAATAGAATAACGTGCACACTGAGAAACGTGGCAACGTAGCTTTACATAGGCCTGATATTCGTAGTATTCACGAGAACTGGAAACTGGCATACTAGAGGTGGACACAACTGTAATTGCGTCATTAATCGAACATAGGGAATGCATATGCATATTTAATCATGCACACATAACATATGATGGATGACACGTAGGGACACAGAACATGGCAAAATTTACTTTTCCACAGTGTTTGGGTACATGTTCCATGGAAGCGAGCTGAAGTCTTGGCCCTTAAACAGACATTGCCTGATCCCCGTAAAAATCCTGCTGGGTATTACAAGGAATTGTCACAAACTGCAGGCTCTTGCATTATGAATTTAGCCGACATAGACATGTTGTTTGGGAACGTTGTTCCACAGCCTTTATGGGGAAAGATTCGCCATGCAGATCATGAACAATAGTTAGGTGACACATGGACTAATATTAGTGCTGCGAATGATCGACAAGTTGGTGGTGCTAAACCCGAGCCTTTAGTAGCAGACCTTCCTGGTAGGATTATTAATTACATGAAGACTTTAATGCCTGCGATGCGTGTGAATTGGGATAAATTGTCTGCGTGTAAGCAGAAGAAAGACGAAACAGTGTCCGATTTCTTCACCAGGTTTGAAGACCCACAGTGGTCAAGATATGAGTACAGAAGGTGGTCAACGGTTGTTCGTTGAAAAGTTTGTGCATAATTTGTTACCGGAATTATGTAAGAAGTTAAAAGATTCTGAAAGTTCTTGGGCCGTTTCCTCTTCAGCACAGATATTGGCTACTTCGCAGTATTATGAAAATCGAGATAAAGATGAGAAGGATAGAGCAGACAAGAAAACTAAAGAGTTAAAGACGAAGGTTCTGTTACAGCAAGCGTATCCGCCACGTGATGGCCAGAATAACTATCAGCAACATCAACAGTATCAGAGAAACTCGCAAAGGGTAGAGTTTTCTCAACCACGTTTTCCTGTAGGCCCTATTCAGTGTGCATAATGCAAAGAAGAGGGTCATTTTAAAAGTAGCTGCCCTGCTTTGTTGCAGCGTATGAATGGTGTTTCTAGCGCAAGAGGTCGAGGTATTCCACAAGCACCTAGAGGTAGAGGACGTGGAAAATTCCCCCAGAACGCGCGTTCCTTTCCGCCTCAAAATTCAATGAATAGGTTTGATCAGCAGAATAGCGCGTCTTGTAGGACGACTCAGTACTATGCTGACGACTACTATGCAGAAGATGAACATATGGAAGGTAATGATTGCTAGGACAGCCATAGACAAAGAGAGGGAGTTGTTTCAGTTCCAGTAGATCAGAGTGGACCTTATGTTGAGGTGATTACATCAGGTGTGTCAGAGCCTTTTCTGTTGGATACTGGTGCTACAAAGAGTTCTATTATGCACTCAAAACTCCCTGGCGCACCTTTGTCTGGCGCAACGAATGTTTCTGTAGGTTTTTCTGGCGCCCCGGTTAGGAACCCAGTTTCTAGCCCTATGACCCTTTCTGTTGGACCTTGTGAATTCGAAGCACCCCTTATTCTCACGACAGGTTGTGGTGAAAACTTGTTAGGATTGGATCTGCTGAAAAGATTGTATGCGACTCTGTACTGTTCTCCTTTGGGAGTTCAACTTACACTGGGTAGGAAAGTGATTTCTCCAATGTATTTGTCGAAGGATAAACTTCCGACAGAATTAACTTCTCTTCCCGATATTCTTTGGGCTACTGGTCCTAATGATGTGGGTCTTCTGGAAATACCGCCATATGTCGTTACATTGAAAGCCAATGTTAAAATGCCACGCATTCCCCAATACAAAATTTCTAACAAAGGTGAAAAAGTGTTGCTAGCGATCATTTACGACCTGATTGAAAAGGACGTAATTGAAGAGACAAGAGGTAACGTTTGCAATAGTCCTGTTCTGCCTGTTTTAAAGCGTACTGATCCTTCTCAGCCACCTGTGTACAGATTTGTGATTGATCTTAGAGAGGTGAATAAGATTGTTGTGCCACAATTTCCAGTTGTTCCTGATATCACCGCCTTATTGACCATGATTCCAGCTTCCGCCACTTGGTTCTCGGTGATTGACTTGAAGAATGCAAGAATGATTGCCGAGGAGAGCAGGGATATTTTTGGTTTCAGTTTAGGAGGACGAAGCTTCCGCTTCAAACGCGCTCCCCAGGGCTACTGTGAAAGTCCATCGAAATATAGTCAGGCTTTAAAGACACAACTAGATACGATTGTTTTACCTGACAGCGCTACCCTTATTCAGTACGTTGATGATTTGTAAAGAAGCCACGTTGTTGTTGTTGCGTCATTTGTCTGATTTACATCACAAAGTGTCTCTTTCAAAATTGCAATATTGTCGACAAGTAGTGACCTATTTAGGTCATCTCTTATCGAAGGAGGGAAGGAAACTGACCCCAGAAAGAATTCAGGAAATAGCAAAATTGAGTATGCCAAAGACACAGAGAGAAGTACGTGCTTTCTTAGGTATTACATCATATTGCAGACAATGGATACCAAAGTTTTCTCTGTTGGCCAAACCTTTGGTGGCATTAACCTGTAAAGATGCACCGAATCCCCTTCCATGGTCTGAAGAGTGTCAGAAAAGCTTTTCCGAATTGCGCAATGCATTATGTTCGGCTCCTGTGTTGGGCACCCCCGACTACAGTAAGCCCTTTTCACTATATGTCCATGAGAAAGAAGGTTGTGCATTATCGGTGCTGACACAGTTGTTCGGAGACAAGCAGCGCCCATGTGCGTATTTTTCGTCGACTTTGGATCCGGTAGCTAAAGCGTTGCCAAGTTGCTCAAGAGCCACAGCGGCAGCAGCTGTTTCTATTCGACAGTCTGCTGGTCTAGTAATGAATAATACATTGATTGTGATGGTTCCACATGCAGTGGACACGTTGTTAAACAGGACCAAGACACAGCACTTAACTAGTGCTCGGTTGTCAGGTTAGGAGTTGACATTACTAGTGAGTCATGTGCACATAAAAAGATGCAACACGCTTAACCCAGCTACGTTGTTGTCGATTGTAACAGAGTTAGATACTTCTGAACAGCATGATTGTTTTCTCAGAACAGAGGAAGAAACGAAAGGGAGAATAGATCTTAGGGACACTCCTCTTGCAAAGTGTGATGGTACCTTATGGGTGGATGGTTCGTGCTTTAAGCTCCCGAATGGTGATACGACTGCAGCATATGCTGTCACGACTTTGCATACGCTTGTTGAAGCTGCACGTATCCCACATAATTCAGCTCAAGCAGCAGAATTGATTGCACTTACACAAGCGTGTGTGTTGTCGGAAGGAATGAAAGTAACCATATATACCGACAGCCAGTATGCATTTGGTGTGGCTCACAGTTTTGGACGATTGTGGAAAGAACGTGGATTTCTGACTTCGCATGGAACTAAGATACAGCATGGTCAGTTGGTGAATGAGCTTCTGGAGTCACTTACTTTGCTGTTGCAAGTTGCGATTGTAAAATGCAGTGCGCACAAGAAGGTTACTGACGATGTTGGTCGTGGAAATGCATTTGCTGACGAAGTCGCAAAAGAAACAGCAAGGGATGTGATGAGTCAAATGTATGTTGCAGGCCCTGCAAGATGGATTGGTGACGTTGGAATGTGTGAAGACACGATAGAGAGTGTGAAGTCTATTCAAGCTGAAGCTACAGAGAAAGAGTTGAGAGTGTGGAGAGAGAATACGGGTAAATTGGATGCGAATGGTTGTTGGGTTGAATTATCAGAGCATCAAATAAGGTTGTTACCCAATGCGTATGTGCTTGCAGTGGTTACAATGGCCCATGGAATGGCTCACATCAGTGTGAAAGGGATTTGTAAGTTGTTGGCTCCAGTATGGCAAAACGCTGGAATTCCTAAGTGTGCAGAGAATGTGGTCAAGATTTGCATGGTGTGTCTGAAATACAATCCTGGTAGGGGAACCCCAACTCCAGCTGGTCATTTTGCGCCTCCAACGTATCCGTTCGAGGTTTTGCAGCTAGATTTCATCCACATGGAAAGGTGCAACAATTTAAAATACGTTCTCGTTGTTGTTTGTGCCTTTTCGAGATGGATAGAAGCATATCCCCTAAAAGACAACACTGCCTTAGCCACAGCTAAAGCCCTTGTGAAAGAGTTTTTCCCTAGATTTGGAATGCCGAGAATGGTCTGGAGTGACAATGGTAGTGAATTTGTGGGTCAAGTGATGAAGAAAGTATGTGAAGGGCTAGGCATCCAACAGAAATTCCACGCTGCAAATCACCCCCAATCAGCTGGACTAGTAGAGTGCTACAATGGCATGTTAAAACTAAAGTTGGCCAAAATTCAAGCGAGCTCTGGTCTTAAATGGTCTGACGCTCTGCCTTTAGCACTCCTCTCTACCAGAATGACTCTGCATTCGCGAGTGGGACTTAGTCTATACGAGATTGTGTTCGGCCGCCCGGCCAACATATGGGGAGTGCCAAGGCCGACAAAATTCAGTGAGATCGAACACCCTGTCCTGCTTGATTATTTGTATGAATTGACGGCTAAATTGCGTGTTTTACACCAACAGGTTCACAATACTCTGCCTCAGGTCTCTGAAGCTCCAGGACATCCGATCGATCCTGGATCCTGGGTGCTGGTGAAGAACTTCCAGCGAACAAAGAATGACCAGCCCCGGTGGACCGACCCTCATCTAGTCCTTTTGTCAACGAGGTCAGCTGTTCGAGTGGAAGGAAAGAAGAACTGGATCCATGGCGTACATTGCAAGAGGGTCCCTTTGCCTCTGCCGTACGACCGGTGGGTCCTTGAGGGTGTCGCTGACTCAGAGACTGAAACTGTGCCTCGATTTCTGCCTTTCAGTGATGCACGTATAAAAGGAACAATTTCTGAAAAAGAAAGTGACAATCTCTTGCAAGAGGCTGTGCCACCGTCAATTCGATTGGGCACTACATAGCCTGAACTTCTGTTTCAAGACCAGACAATACCATGAAAGAAAAGATATAATCTGAGGCCGAGAACTATGGACAAATAAAAAAAAATTCCTTTTCTTTGCTATTTTTCGAAAGTGCAGCTCTCTCATCTGAGAAACTTTTTTTATTTTTGTTTTTCGAACCACCATCCGGGTTCCGCTGTAGGGTCGCGGTTGCCCAAGTCTTTGGGGTGCAGCTGAAGACGTTAGGTCGACAGTTCTGGTTGGTCTAAGGGAGTTGCCCTGGAGTGACAGAAGCATTCCTTAGCATAGAACACCCTACCATAGAGAGGATGGAGTTTTTCGAGATGGAGAGACCTGCCAAAACAATGAACTTCAAAGCCAGAATATGTAAAATGATGACCACGAAACATTTTTTGATACTATGCATTTTTATGTTGTTCAGTGTAATGATGATTTTTATAGGATATGTTTTGTTCTCTTTCCAAGAAACATTTACACCCACTACATCGCCCATACCTCTTCCTTCTACTGTTTCCTCACATTCTTTTCAACCTCTTCCTGAACATGAGTCCGCTAGGAGATTAGAGTTTATTAATAACTCCTTCGTTCAGCTTTTGCACCAACACCAAGTAGTAATGAACACAACTGACTGTTGGGTGTGCGGTCTTATGCCCCACACAACTGATAAAGGTATCCCGTATCTGGTCCTGCCATTCAGTCATAATGGTTCTGTGTGGGCATACAGAACAATGTTTATCTACGCACATGAGACCTACCCCCTATGTTCTGTAACAGACAATCCTAAGAATAGTGCTCTAGTTAAGGGTATCGTAGAATTGATTAAGGAAGATATTTCCTATGAGACTATCCCGAGAGATGAGACACTAGTATATATAGGATGGAACGTGCCCGGATATGCAGTTACTCTGAGTGAGAAACAGCAAGCTAAGAGATCTTCCCCGATTTGGATTGTACCCCATCAGGGTCACTTATGTCTGCAAGGTATTGGCAAGAATCCCAGAGCTCAGTTAGAGAAGAGTACCTGCACTGAAACGTATGTCTTTTCGTCCCAGACTTCCCCTTCGTTCCTAGCAGCTAGGGGCACCTATTTCATCTGCCATGATAGAGCCTATACATGGTTGCCCCCTGACTTTTCGGGCACATGCTTTGTTACATTCCTGTTGCCTCCCACCTACACAGCTGCGGCAGATTACCATAAGACAAGGAAAGTTAGAGGTGTCTTCAGTAAAGAGGATACGGCAGAACAAGAATTTGGAGACTTCGTAAAGGGTTTTCTCCCGTTCTGGGGACCCATGGTTAAGAGCAGGAACATAAGGCAATTGACAAGGGTGGTTGAGTCCACCATAGTTGAAACTGCCGGTGCCCTTAGTAACTTGACTGCTGAGCTCCAGTCGGACCGTCTTATGACCCTTCAGAACAGGGTCGCGTTAGACGTCATCCTTGCAGACCGAGGTGGGGTATGTAGAGTGATCCAATCGAGTTGCTGTGTTTTCATTCCAGATAACGCTCCAACAGTATACCAGGCCATCTCCAAACTGCATAAGATTTCCGAATCTATTCATGTGGACAAAGGAGATTGGTCGTTAATGGGATGGTTCTGGGAACTGGTATCCGGCTGGGGATGGAAAATTCTGATGGTCATTGGGATGGTCTTAGCCATCCTTTACCTGTTTTGTCTGTGCGTACAGTGTACCCATGCTATATGTGGCCTCTGTGCTACATCGTGTGTAGGAAAGCCTGTATCAAGGGACGAGCTAAGTAATAGGATGATGCTACAGCAACACCTCAATGACTTTACGAATATAGACCTGGACTCAGATTAGCATGAGTATAGGTTATTGCCTATGTAAGGGCAAAAGGAGGGCTGCAGTACTTGAAATTTTGGACCCGTGTTATAAACATTGTCGTACCATGACGATTTTGATATCAGAAACCGAGAATGGCTAGCACACTATGCACAAACATTTTCGCCATATTCTAGTGACGATTTCACCTTGAAATCGCCGTTTTCGTCCTGAACCCTGGGGTTCCATTTTGTGTACGGCAGCCATTTTGTGAGTTGCCCTCACATAGGCCAATGATTAAAGCCAAACACGATCCTGAAGGACACGTACACCTTCCCTGACTTCTTTGCGACCTGGGCAAGCTGACTGCACCGCCCAAGGCCAAACCTGTTCGGTCAGTTCCTCTCCCAGTGGCCGAACGAGATAGCATCAAGGCACAACATGCCATAAACCTTTAATCGCACACGAACCACACCTAATCTTGCACACACCTGTCCCTGTTTCCTACTTTATGACTTGCTTTACGAGGAGGAGGTGCCCGTTTTTATTTGGGGTCCGTCGATATCTGATGAAAATACTGGGCCTTGCCGGATAATTGATTGTGGGCTGAACAAACTGAAATGTGGGCTTGTCATCATGACTCTGCTTTTTCTTTGTAGTGAAAATATGTGAATGGTCAACTGTAAACTAAAGAATGTTTGCCTAAAGCGTAATATTTTGTATAAAAAGAGAAGGCTGGCTTTGTGATTTTGAGCAGTCTCCTGAGAATATATACCGTGTTGTACTTCTAGGATACCTGTTAATAACCCTCCACCCGCCAACAGCCCATACAAGTCACCCGCACGCACAAAAACGACACGCACACTCCCCCGATCAAGCCTACGCGAACCTCCCCACCCGCCAACGGCCCACACAAGTCACCCGCACGCACAAGTACGACACACATAAATAACGCCAACACCTAAACCAGCACAAGGACTTTGCAAACGAGTCGCACAGCAACACTGAACATGTCTCCTGTGTACACACAATTGAGAAACAATGTCCTGGTCACAGCCAAACAGGCAAACAGAGGTCAACTCTAACACCCACCCCATATAACACACACAGCACCAATTCAAAATAAGCCACACCCACATATTGACCAATAAAAGGGTCCACACATACAACCCATCATCCTTTGCAACATACCTATTCTTGCTAAGACACAGACATCACACCAACAATTGCAGCCACACACCTTCACACATACAACCTATCTCATCTACACCCACACCACCCCCTTCACAATCAGACCCACACACCCTCTTCCATACACACCATCACCCCCTCAATCACATATACCCCACGCCATGACCACACCCAAGAATCCAAAGTTCACTAACCCGGAGAATGAAATCATCAGAATCGAGCCACAGCTGTTTGGCGCATTGGTCAGACAGACCAGCATGGCTGAAAAAACACGCATGTGGGAGAGGATCGTTGACAAGGTCAATGCTGTTGCACCCATCAGGCGCACCAAGCAGGAATGCCAGGCCAGGTGGTATGATCTGCGGAGGATGGTCAAGAAGAAAATGGACCAGGACTACGCCAATGCACACTACACTGGAGGTGGTGGTCCCCGCAGACCTCCAGTATACCATCCCTGGGAGGAGAAAGTCATGGCCCTGCTGCCGCCGGGGGAGTACACGGAATTGAAGGAGCCGTTGAGCCTGGTGAGTGTACAAAAAAAAAACATGTTACATGGGTGGACTTACAACAGTGCCCAGCAGCATGGGCGTGGGTGGCCATGAGTCCCAGCAGTACACAACAGAATGGGGGTAGTTGCAAGGGGAGGCACAAAGGGTGGAAGGTGTAGGGTAGGAGGCTGCTCCCATCCCATATGTCCCAGGTACACACCCAAGCACCATGCCCAATGCACAGGGATAGGGAAATTTCACACAAGATAGTAGACCACAGCTTCAAAACAATTTCATGTTGCTGACACACTTTTCGGATATGCATCATTTTGTGACACAGTAAGGCAGTGTAGCAAGCGAGCGAGCACAAACAACCTGTCTCCATCTCTCTGTTCCCCTCCTCCCTCTGTCTGTCTCCCTCTGTCTGTCACCCTCTGTCTCACTCCCTCTGTCTCCCTCCCTCTGTCTCCCTCCCTCTGTCTCCCTCCCTCCATCTGACTCCCTCCATCCCTGTCGCCCTTTCCCTCTGTCTCCCTCCCTCTGTCTCCCTCCCTCCCTCTGACTCCCTCCATCCCTGTTGCCCTCTCCCTCTGTCTCCCTCCCTCTGTCTCCCTCCCTCCCTCTGACTCCCTCCATCCCTGTCGCCCTCTCTCTCTGTCTCCCTCTCCCTATGTCTCCCTCTCCCTATGTCTCACTCTCCCTATGTCTCCCTCTCTCTGTCTCCCTACCTCGGTCTCTCTCACTCTGTCTGTCTCCCTCTGTCTGTCTCCCTCTCCTGCCCTCTGTCTCCCCCTGACTCCCTCCCTCACTCTCACTCTGCCTCCCTCACTCTGTCTCCGTCTCTGTCTGTCTCCTCCCTCTGTCTCCCACTGTCTCCCACTCGCTCTCCCTCTCCAACTCTATATGGCTCTCTGTCACTCTGCCTGTCTCAGTCTGTGCCTCAATCAGCCTGTCTGTCCCTGTGTCCCTCCCTCTCTCTCCCTCTGTCTCCCTCCCACTGTCTCCCTCCCTCCCTCTGACCCCCTCCATCCCTGTCGCCCTCTCTCTCTGTCTTCCTCTCCCTATGTCTCCCTCCCTCCCTCTGACTCCCTCCATCCCTGTCGCCCTCTCCCTCTTTCTCCCTCCCTCTGTCTCCCTCCCTCTGTCACCCTCCTCCCTCTGTACCCCTCCCTCAGTTTTCCTCCCTCTGTCACCTCACCCCAGCTTCCTGGGCGCACACACAGTTGCACCCGAGTACTGCACAGGCCTTATTAAGATCATAGAGCAGAGTGTCTAGGGATGTCTCCTAATTACCAGCAGTCATGTACTAAGTGCCTGCGACACACCCACCATTTGCAGGCGACACAGTACTGTGTCAGGACACACAGTTTGGAAAGCTATGTAGTACACAATGGGCCCAGGTTTAGGCAGCACAAGTCCCTCCTGTGAACATTGCAAACACAAACACCAGGACAAGGTCAGACATCCTGTGCAGGAACCCACAACCACGATTATGCCAGCATGCTACATGAGGGCACAGCCAAATCACGAAGATGCACGCTTGCAAATCACATACAAACTACTAACATGGCCTGTCACACACACCCCTTACAGAAACATATCCCTCGGGGACAGGCAATGGAGTGCAACACTGTCACAATTGTCATGTACCACAACTAAACACTCACTCATATGAATACGCATACAACTTTAACATGCACATTGCAGATGCTCCAGTCCATTGTGCATCTCACACAATGCACGTGCCCCATCTTATGAACATTGTGGATGCACTTAAGTACCAACATGGACATGGGTATTGACAAGGTGATGCGTCTTGGAGAAGAGCCACGTTCTAAAGCCATGATCTAGAAGTGGGTGTACAGGTCCAGGGGTGTTGGCATTGGTTGGCCATCACGGAACAGCAACACCTATCCAAAGTAGAAGACTTTATCCTACTAAATAATGCTCTGTCTCTTACATGAACATGCTGCATCTAAACTCTGTGCATGCTTGACGAAGGCATAAGGATTTACACTGTATCCTGGATGTTGCATGAAACAGAGCACTGCTGTATATGTGTTGTGCCGGCAAGACAAGACACAGCAATGGCTGTGTCAGTCATTGTCAAGAGAATAGAAAAAGGAAAATACCCCTGAGTACATGTCCATTTGCTACCACTACATACACAACTGAACAATGACAACAATGTAAAGCTGGTGGAACTGTGATGCTGATAATGGTTAACAAATTAAGATGTCACTTGATAGTGCATTAACAGTGTCTGTCTCTCCCACACACAGGGCAACGTGTGGAGACCACCCCCAACTAGGGGGGAGAAGGATCCCAGGCTCAGCAGGACCCTGACCCCACCGTCAGCGACGCCACTCAACGCACTGTGGATGACCCAAACCAACCTGGCCCCTCTGTTTCCCAAACCCCTGCAGCAACTGTACCAGCTACATCTGTGCCAACCACCGGAACCATTCCCACCACATCCCAGCAGACAGGTCAGAGCCCTGCCCTTGATCCACCAGAGAGCCTGTCTGAAAATGAGGGACACCCTTTGTCGGGCACCCCTGAGGTGGCAGACAACATCCACCCTGCCAGCACTTGGGGGGCCCGTCGATCGGATGTGCCCACAAGCGAAGGCCGTGCTCGTGTGGGTCAGGGTGGTGGGAGTGGCGCAAGGCGGAGGCGAGATTCTGGCCAGTCAGCTGCAGGGCCCGGTATGACTGAACTGACTAACATCCTGGAGGCATACCGGTGGGACACCAGGGAGGTAAGCCAGGTAGCGGAGGCCCTCAACCAGGTGAAAGAACAGCAGGCTGAGCAAAATGCCAGGCAAGAACAACATTATGGACGGGTGGAGGCAACACTGGCTGAGCTCTTGCCGGTGCATCGGGAAATGAGCCAATCACTATGTCAGATTGCTGCCAACATTCAGCACCCTCCCTGTGTCACCAGGCCAGCTACATCAAGGCAAAGTGCAACACCAGCCACGGGGAGGGAGGAGGAGCAGGAGGAACTGTCTGAAGTAGCGTCCCATGCATCGTCCATGCCTGCACGTGAGGGTCCCCCAAGGAAGAAGGGTCGTCCACGGCTAAGACGTTGAGAGGCAGTGGGGCATGCACAACTCCCAGGACACCTGACCTGGCATATTGCCCTTGGGTGTAACAGCATCCCCTATGAGACTCTCCCACATGGGCTTGCTGGTCACAGTCTGCCCAATGATGCCAAGCACTGTGGCCTGGACTCTGTTGACTCAAACTGTAAGGCATCTCATCTCCAGCAGTGAACTTTGGATTCCCCCCCTTTCTGTACAGCACCTACTCACGTTTCCTGCACAAGATCACCTAATAAATATAAGAAACATCATATGCATTTGCTGAGTTATCTTGTACCCTCAGTATAAAAGAATATGTGTGTGCAAATGTATGAAATGCAAGAGTATACAACAAACTGCAGCCATCCACACACTTGGATCTGAGTCCGGGTGAGGACACACATAGGTCACAATATTCTAACAACTAGATACATGGATGGAAACACACACCTGTGAAGGATAGTAAATGCTGGAGGGGGGTTTGGATCACAAAACTGCAATTACACACAGGGACAAGAGAGTCACTTGGAGTTGTATAGATCAGTGTTAAAAAGCTAGTTGTCCACGTAGGGAGTACCTACATCTGTGTCCTCAGGTATGTGAACTGTCATCAGCATGCTGCTGTACTGTGGATGTGATGAATGGCGCACAGGACAAGGGTGGCAGCACAGACTGTGGGCAATGGGCTGTAGCACTCTACCCAAGCTCACCTAATTACGTGACCTCCCCCTATGGAGCTACAAGTACTAAACTCCTGTGATGGGTGCAACGCATCCAGAACAACTAGCCACGTCTGACAATTATCTACACCAGAATGGCCAAATCACACCACACCCAAGAGACGTGGTCATGGTGTGTGTCCCCTGTGGCTACTTGACTGACTGTAACGGCTATGTTGAAGTGGTGTGACAAGGTCGTGTACTGCCATGTTACTGTAAGGAAGGAGAGTTGTGCTGCTGTGGTGTTGACAAGGTAACACTGTACAATATTGTGCCTATGGAAGGTGTGTGGGTGCTGTACAAGGCACATGACCTGGTGGTACGTAGACACACTGTCATGTGGCACAGAATAGTCTTGCCAGTATGTGTTGCACACACAGGCATAGAAGCTGTTATGGGTAAGTTTGAGGCATCGTAATACCAGGAGGATGATTGTCTGGTGTTCTCTGTGTGTAGGGTGGCTGGAGCATGCTCTACAAATGGATGGAAGGAGGGGTATCCTGTAGGCCTGTGTGGTCCTGGATAGTGTGTGCTGCATTGTGGCTGTGTATGCAGCAGCAGGAATGAGTGAAGACATGACGGCAGGAGGGGTGTGACAACTTGCAAAACAAGCACATACCACAAGGGCATTGGCAAGCCACAAAGTGACATGTGTATGTGAATGCAGGAGTGTCTGCTTCACTCAGGGTCACTGCAAATAAAATGGCACAGTAATCACCAAAGATCACGGTCACAGGATCAGGCCCCTTAGGGAGAAGTGGGGCACAGGACACACAGCGTCAGCAGGTGTAGTCTACAGTTCCAAGCTAAACAGCAGCTACACAGCCATCTACCTCACACACAATATAGTACTTTAACCTTAACCAACACCATGCATGTTGTCACTGTACACGTAAACACATAACAAGAATGAGCTTACTTCATGCCATATAGTATACATGCACATTAGAAGGACATGTGCGTTGACATCAAGGAGGCACAATATTCTGTGGAAATCACACGTCATGCACAACATGACGATTTACCTTGGGAGGCCATGGAGCATTATCAAACATACATGGTCATTGGCATTGGCAAGAAGACAAAAAAGTCTATGAATGATGTCACCTGTAATGCAGCAGAACGATTTGCTACAAGACTGCCAGGGACTGGCCGTACCTTTCTTCATCAGAGTGGTGTGATGCTCGAAGGGTTCCACCTCCAAATAGCCCCTTGGTCTGAGTACAAATGACAGACACAAAAGGGTGATCAGGCGAGGGAAGGAGAGGATGGGAACTGCAGGGAGGGAGACCTGAAACAGAGGCAAATAACCATTAGGAGTACTTTCTCATGTCACTGACACTACAAATACCTCATGAGATACACTGTACCAGTCACACCTGTGAAGTGTAACGACTGTAGCCAATTTGAGATCACTCATAATGCTATCACATGAGATCCGATGCTGTAACACGGACACATAAGACCTAGGACAGTCTGTAATCTATTTGAGTCTTGTGTAACGCTCACAAGTCTGCTACTATGCAATGAGATCTATGTGGACCAAAACTCATTCACGGTGTCTGATGATATGTACCCTACAAACAAATTAAAATATATGGCAATGCTACTTACGCAGAGTGTAAAATCTGTATTTGTTTATGTGTTCCCGTAAGAGCCATGTAGGCAAACTTGACATCACCCACAACAGCTGTAAGAATCACATATGATGAGGAAGCTAATGACCTACATGCAATGAAGGCACTCTGTAGCCAGTCTTTTGCTCTATCAACTTTGCATCACTATGCTAAACATGACAAGCAGGTTGAAAATAACTCAACAGCAAGTGATGTGGATCCAAGCCACATAATGAACCCTACCGTCGCACATAAATGCTGCACGGGACAAGAGAATCATGTAAATGACCGCACTCCACTGGTGCAACACAATAATTCACATATGCATCATCCCACCATTGTCATGTCTACTGCAAAACATACATGGCATCATGTGAATGAAAACAGAACTGCTACTCACTGTGAAGGCTGGCGTAGCAGTATTCTCAACCTGCACTGAGGTAACAACATGACAGTGACATGACATACTGCAACAAGGGGCAATGCATCCATGCAAACCGAATCACAGGACAGTTGTCTTAACATGTGGAACATACACTGGGCCACACCTACACAACATGGTTTTTTGGTAAACAAACTGGACTGGCCCACGAGGTTGAGGTGATGATCCAGACACATTCTAATGCACACATTGAGACTGCAATCCCCCACAGAGTCCGTGGTTGTGACCTCTAACACAATGTCAAACCATGGTATATGCAATGTTGCAGTGTCAATGTCTACACACATTGATGCATTCACCAGATTCTACAACTACGACAGATGACTGTCAGATGGGCTGACTATCCAGTCATGGGAGTGGGCCTACATGTAATAAGAAACATGATGTTGTTGCATGTATGCATGGTCTAACAAAATGCGCATGAACATGTACCACACAATTGAAACCATACCAACACTAAACAGCCTGATATGAGTCCTTACCCAAATTGACTTTTCCACATGTCCATGCATGCTCCGTTGATTCGGCTAACGTTACAATCATAATGAGCAATAGCAGGCTGACCACAACGACACCAACGGACAACAGGCAGGGCGAGCTGGGGATGAGAGGCACACAAGGGGTCAAGTTCCGTATAATGTCATTCTGACATTGTGCTGTTGAAAAGCCTGATGTTTAGTACACCTGTACATTCCAAGTACACACATAGCACGTATGTGTGTTGCATTACATCTGCACCTGTGTGACACTGCACAACAAACATCCAAGTGACATTGCCTACAGTCAGTTGCATACACAGCATGCTACCCATGCAACTCTATAGTACATGTTTTACCAAAATGCACCTATGACTCACCATTATGAAAAGAAGTTGCGGATGAGGTGACTCCGGATATCATCTTCATCCTCCTCGTCACTGGCATCCTGGGCAAGGCCTTCATCCTCAACGGGCGGATGTTCACAGCTCATCAGGATCAAGGATGAGTGGCATGGCCTTCTCCACTGCCATGTTGTGTAGCATGCATCACATGGTGAAGATGTCACACACCTTGAGTGGGGTGTATTGGAGGGCTCCGCCTGTCTTGTCCAGGCACCTGAACCGGCTCTTCAGGAGTCCAAATGTTCGCTCGATCACCCGCCTGGTCTTCCCATGAGCATTGTTGTACCGCTGGTCTGCAGCTGTCCTGGGGTTGCGTAGCGGAGTCATTAACCATGGCATGTTTGGATATCCTGCGTCTCCTGCAAATTGACATCATGGAAATGAGTGTGTAATATGATGCAGTTCATGAAGTTTTGACATACTGACATACATGGCTAACAGAGTTTACGCACCAACAAGACATGCCCGATGGTTGTGCAGCTGCAGCATCATCTATGGTACCCTGCTACGCCTCATGATGAATGCATCGTGGCACGATCCTGTAAAACGTGCACAAACATGTGAGATAAGCATGTTGGCAAGACACACCACCAGGGCATTTATCGAGTGGTAGTGTTTCCTGTTGCGGTACGCTTGCTCCTGAGCCTGTGGTGGCACCAGAGTAACATGTGTACCATCAATTGCACCAATTACATGTGGCATGCGTCCCAGGGCATAGAATTCCCCCTTGACATCTGTCAACTGTTCTGGAGTAGGGAATGTAATGAATTCATCAATGTGCAGCAACATCGCTGCCAATACATCGCTTAATACCCGGCTAAACATTGTTTGTGACATCCCTCCCACATCAGCTATGGTAAATTGGAACGTACCTGTGGCAAAGAAATGTAGGGCTGCCATCACCTTTACCTTGGGTGTCAGCACAGTTGGATACCTGTGTCGTGGTTGCAGATTTTGTTCCAGCCTGTACGTCAGGTCCTTGATCAACTGTCTGGAGAAGCGAAAACGCTGCATGTAATTACGTTCCCTCATGGCATCCAAGTCTGGCAACGGCCTTTCCAGAGGGGGGTGCCCTGCAAACCATATTTAGTAGAAAATGTGTACAACTGTCAGACAAAGACAATAACAATGTACATGGCACAAGCAACACTGCTTTAACAAATCTAGACAATTTTGAGTGTGGCGTGCGATACACACTGAGGAAACATGTGCCAGCTGCCAGCCACTCCTCCGTGAAAAGTAAAAGACCTGTGGTCTGTGGAATGGATATGACATGCATACAAATGATCTGATGGGAAGGTCTGAGTGAGCATGACAATGTATCACGTCAGTGACACACGTCACATGAATTGCATTAGGAGGTTGTCTGCACATCCAGACAGTTGACAGCAATACACACACCCACATCACATGTGCCATCATTTGCACAGATCTGATATATTCCTATTGCGGTGTGATATTTCCAAAACTAATACATGGACATCATCAGACAGCAGAAATGTTTGATTTGTGACAAATGGTCTGTGATGCCATCACACAAATGAGCGGTTCAATTGCACAAGTGGCATGGTGTGCGTACATGTGACACCCTGTCATCACGGCAAGGACCCATCATAGATGCTCCTACAGCAGATATACTGAACAGTATGAACAAGTTACTTACCTTTAGTAACGAAATATCTGTAAGAAACAGTAGTTAGTACCATATTCCTACCTTGGAATACATACCCCAGCAAGCCCAAGCCCTGTGGTGGGACTACAAACCAACAATCACACCATTAAGTCCTGGAGGACCGAACGGCCAAAGAAGACATCCCTCTGGACTTGGCTGTCCAGGCAGTAGTGTCTTGCAAACGTGTGCATCAAGGCCCACGCAGCTGCCTGACAAATGTCCTGCAAGGGGACTCCCCAACCCAGGGCAGTAGTAGCCACCGTGGCCCAAGTCGAATGGGCCCTCAGGCCAACAGGAGGCTCCTTCTATGGCAAGGGTTACCAAGCATTCATACACAAGACACCCACAGAGAGATGGTCTGCCTGTGTACCGGCCTTCCCTTTTCATCACCCACGTAACCAACTAAAAGTTGTTCATCCACCCGGAACTGGCGTGTGAGATCAAGATAGTATGAGAGCGCACGTTTTGGGTACAGACCGTGTAGCGGCTCTATCTCCTTTGAGGGATGCGTAGGCGGAAATAATGTGGACAGGTGAGAGATTGCCCGATGTGGAACTCCGTGTCAAACTTGTGCCGGAAATAGGGTATTGTCCGCAACGCAAACTTGTCCAGATGGACTGAAAGGTCAGGAGTTTATGGAGAAAGAGCCTGGGGCATCACATACGGAACATGTGGAAACGTGTGTCTGATGCCTTTCAGAAAACGAATCACAATAGGGGACTTGAACATACAAGGTTGATCAGGCAGCCTTAGTAAGGCTGAAAGGGCAGGAACGTAGCCCTTGATAGTGCCCTGAGCAGAGCCCTGCTGGGCATGAGAAAGAAGTAAGAGATCAAATCCATGAAGAGGTGCAGGAATAGGGTACACAGCCTTCCGTGTGCACCATGCCACAAATCGGGTACACCTGCAGGCGTATGACGACTTTGTGGAGGGACGCCTGGCAGCATTGATGATATTACAGACTTCAGGATGAAAGGCAAATGGCCTCTACTGTCGCCGCTCACTCTCCAAGCATGGAGGTGGACACTGTACAGGTACAGGGGGGAGGACCGTCCCCTGCTGCTGCGACATAAGGTCCTCCAGAAGAGGCAGACCAACCGGGGGATCAACTGACATAATGATCGATTCGGGATACCAGTACCAATGTGAAAATCCGTGGTAAGTCCAAAGTGGAGCAGGGTAAAGTGAATGTGCTTGTCGCCTAACATGAACCACAGGTAGCGCTGGTGGGCCGGCAGGACGGGGATGTTCAAATTACCATCCTGCAAGTCCAACGCTACCATCCAGTGTCCTTGGTCCAGGGCAGGTAGGACCAGAGCCACAGTCGGCATTTTGAACTTCTCCTTCTGGAGGAAGCCATTGATGTTCCTTGTGTCCAAGATAGGGCGTAGGCCCCCATTGTACTTCTTGGGTAGCAGCAAGTAGTGGGAGTAGTAACCACACCCTATTGCTGGCCCAGGAACGGGCACGATGGCCCCCTTGGCCAAGAGGGCTGTAACTTCTGCATGCTGAAGTTGCAAATGTTCCCCCGATACGCGTTGGTATTGCGGTGGCATGGCTTGAGGGGTCGCATCAAGGGTGAGGGAATAGCCCCTTGGGACGATTTGCAGCACCCACCTGTCCGATGTGACAGTGCCCCCGTGGTGCAGGTGATGGCAAACCCTGCCCCCCACTTGCGTCACATGGGCCTGTAGGCACAGACTCGGAGGGTTTGTAGGCAGATGTTGCGGGGGAAGGTGTGGACTGACCTCGCCGTTGTCACCGACCGCCGCCACGGCGGTTACCACCGCAGCCACGGCGTTGGATGTGAGTCAGCGGTGCGTGGCTGGCAGCACGTGTGTGTGTGCCTCTTCCTTGGCCGCAAAATGAGCTAAAGGTAACACTTTGCTGTTGCGTGGCCGACAGGCCCATGGACCTGGCCGTAGCCCTGGAGTCCTTGATGTGCTCAAACGTATGGTGTGCCTTGTTGCCAGAAAGCCAATGGACATCAACGGGCATGTCCATGAGTTTATTCTGCTCATCGTCAAAAAATAGTGCGTACTTCAACCAGGCTTTGCTACAAATCGCCTCCGTGGATGCCATCGCTCTGCCCATTAAGTCGGTGCTATCCAGCCCACACCGGATCGAATACCGTGCCGCAGATCGGCATTCTACAAGGGCTTGTGCAAGTATTGCCCGTACATACAACGTGCACTCTGACAGCAGTTCCACAACTGTGTCCCACAGAGAGTGTGTGTAGCGGACAAAGAGGCATGTGATGTTGGAAGGCCGCAGTCCCAGACTAAGGGAGGATGATACCATCTTTCCGTACTGCTCATACCTCTTGGATACCCTGTCCAGCGGAGCAAACGGGAATGCAGTCTGTGATTTGGAGGCCTGGATGCCCAGGCTCTCTGGGGTGGGGTGGGAGGACAGGAAACATGGGTCGTCCGGGGACGGGTGAGGGCGTCTGGCAACGTGCCTATCTACAGCCAAACCTTCCTGCGGTCCTGGACATAGTGGCCAAAATAGCGTCAGTCAATGCCTCATGGAACGGCTGCAGAGGCTCAGCCGAGCTTGACTGCAGTTTAAGGACCTCAGTGAGGAGGTTGGTCCTCACGGGCTCGATGGGGAGATGAACGGGCAAGGCTTGGCCGCCCACGTAAACACAACACTGTATGTTGCCCCCTCCTCCAAAGACACGGTTGGATTTGAGACATTACCAGTGTCTGGCGAGGTGTCCAGACCACTCGCATCCCCCAGTCCACCTGTCCAGTCGTCTTGGGACTGACACTCACGTGTCAGTTGGTGCTTCAGAACCCTCCCAATACTCCTTATCACCCATTCCCTGATAATCAGGGTTGTCAAAAGATGTGCCCGGCTCGTTGCAGTTTAACTCCCCATGCAGCATCAAAAGCAGGGTTCAGCCACGCCGGAGCCATATATAGTGTGGTATCGGGTACGGCACCACCCGAGGATGACACCTGGGGGACTGTTGCCGGTGAGGTCGTGAGGTGAACTAGTGAGGACCAGGATCACCATTCGGATCCAGTGTGGCCCAGTGGTGCCGGGACATAGGCGCCGCCGGCATTTGAGCCAAAGCAAGAGACGGCGTTGGGGCCAAAGCACCAGACCCGCTAGTGCCCCCAGACCGGTCCTCTGGGCCCAAAGCCGCGGCGTAGCCCATCGGTAGAGTGAGGGACATCATGGCCATGAGGAAGCGCACTGACTCCTCCTGCGTCGCATGCTGGCCAGGGACCGGAGGTCGTGGTGCAGGCTACGACGCCCGCAAATCTGACGGAGCCGCTTGGGTGGTGTCACCCAAATCCCGTGCAGCATTGCACGTGCATTTTGGGGAGTTAGAAGTGCAATGACGTCTCTTTGACTTCTTGTGGTTACCTGACGACTTTGCCCCGGAGGAGTGATGTCAAATCCTGGGGCTCTGATGGCTCAAACCCCACGCCCAGTCACTCGACCTACGTCCAGACCATGAGCTATTGCGGTGCAGGGCCAACTGCTGGAGTCCGAGCCGCTTGCCGGACCACTCCCACCTAGCTTCAAAAGTCTGGGCCCGGCAGTCGAAGCAGCTCTTGTTGTCGTGCTTGACGTCGAGACAGTGGAGACACCGACGGTGAGGGTCAGTCACCGACATCAGTCGGTCGCAATCCTCACAGCCTTGAAAACGGCCATCCCTATTGGCACCGTCCTGAGTCGGAAAATCCAAGATAAATGATCAGAAGTGATCGTAGTAAGATTTGAAACAAAATGAGTAAGGTTATACTTATACGGGAACTGCGCTGCTGGCGTGAAAAAAGAGGACCTGACGTCAGCACGTGGAGCCGACGTATAAGTACTCAGACAACATCATCACGGCGCATACAACGCCAACGACACACGCGGAGCCGCAGACAACGCCTACCGAAACACAAGGGTACTGCTAAGCCCAAATTGGCAGATCCAGTCTGACGCTTGGGGATATTCTAAGGTGAGGAATATAATACTGACCTGTTTCTTTCATATGCAGACAGCATGCACAATGTTGCACATGGCACACACATGACGTGGTCACACAGGGTCATGCTGTGCGTCAATTCGACATCTGTGACAGTGGGCATGTTGCTGTCATCATGTGACAGTTCCCTGTACTGAATGGTGTGCCATTCCAATGTTGATGTGCATCACAATATGTTGAAGACGTTACTCAGGTGCGAAGTGTTGAATGTATGTGAAACACATGTGCACAATGATTAATGACATGTATCAACAGCTCTTCACACATGAACTGAGCCACAAGCTATTGCATTGTAGACATACTCGAGCACAGCGTACCCCAATGGTACGTGCGTGTGTACGCCTTGTTTCCCTATTGCATTGTAGACATACGCGAGCACAGCGTACCCCAATGGTACGTGCGTGTGAACGCCTCGTTTCCCTATTGCATTGTAGCCATACGCGTGCACAGTGTACCCCAATGGTACGTGCATGTGTACGCCTCGTTTCCCTATTGCATTGTAGCCATACGCGTGCACGGCGTACCCCAATGGTACGTGCGTGTGTACGCCTCGTTTCACCATTTGCGACGGCAATCGCACCGTACTTGTGTGGGTATTCAAATAAATACATAGGGGACATCTAGGGGAACAGTGGAATGATTAGAATGCAGCCAGGTTGTCATGGATACAGAGTTTTGAGCCTCCTACAGATGTTCTGGAAAATTCAGTTGGGCAAAAGTATACAATGTTGCAAAAGTTGTTGTTCAGCTCTGGCTCAGTTTTCAAACCATGCATATGTGTGTCATGGCCTTATGTGTGATGGTATTGGATGAAACATAGGTGGCCTATCACACACTACTCCTTGGACTCACAGACTCTCTGCAGCACAGATATAAGGCAGCATGTGGCTGTGGGAGGGCACTTGCCTGCACAACATTGGAGTGGAAGACACAGCTGCTGTCTCTGTATCCTCTGGACCCTGATTAGCTGAGCATGGAGAGGGCACCTGCATTCAGTGATGGTGAGAACAAGGCCCTGCTGGATGCCCTCCTGCCTAACTACAGCAAGTTATATGGGATACCAGAGGAGCAGGTGAGTGATGTGTGTACTACCTTGGAGTGTGCACCTGTTGTGTGTGTGACACTATAGCCACTGTGTATGTATAGTGGATAGATGCTATGTTGTTGGGAGTGAGTGCCAGTGAGTACAGTCTTGTGTGAAGAGGGTTATTTGTTGTAGTGGGGTGTGTGACAGCATGTCACGTGCTGCAGTGCACCCTGATGTAGCATATATTGCTCAGTGAGTGCCATGCTCAAAGTGTGGTTTACACCCCTTATGTAATCCGTAGCCTTTAAATGGCAGTAGTGCAGTTCTGTTTGCTCACAGGCCACATACTCCTGGACAATGATGCAAGTGTGTGGAGCATCCGATGCCCTGTTGTCCTCAAGTATTTTGTGCACATATGTGTGTCTTTGAAACATGGACCAGGTGTACTGATGTTCTTTAACTTTACATTTGTGACAGGTATCTGCCTATGAGAAAGGTGAAATCTGGCTGGCCATCGCCAGGGCTGTAGGGAGTGAGGGGGGGCCTCGCAGGAGGCTAAGAAACATCAAGAAGAGGTGGCAGGACATCCGGTGCTGGACCCGCCGCATCGCCAGGGTACAGCTGAAGCTGGAAGCTCCACGCCTCACCCCCCACATGCTCCGGGTCCTGGAAGTGGTGTTCCCAGACCTCCATAGGCAGTTGCAGGGGAGACAGCAGCAAGAAGGGGGTAGGTACATGTCTGTTTGTTGTCATGTGTGTCACATGGTACGGGCATGCCTCAGAGGCATGCTAACACTCCCACAGTTGGAGTGGTGTTGTCAGACAGGCACTTAATGCATTGGCATGAAAATGGCAAAGTTTCTTCAGATGCTTGTTTATATGCCTTGCCCTACTCAACATTTGCCCAGCGCTTTGACAACACATATTCTTTCACAGGTACTCCTAAGGTGCAATATGTTAGTATGCATATCCGGTGGCATATCATCATGTTGGAGGGAGGTCTGTGACACCTGTTGGTACCTTACATATAGCACCACATGTGCACTGTGTGTGCCCTTCTTCATATTTTGGCACTGATCAGGAGTGTCAACATGTGTTTTCTGCACGAGTCATGTGTTTGCTACAGGTGCACTCTGTACATGTAATCTAATTTTGGCATGTGCATACTCACATTGTGCAGTGTGTGTGTGCATATACTCAAAATAAGTAGCATGTTGTTAGAAAATTCTTATTGAGGGTCAGCCACACAATGTGACTTTGGGTGTAGTCAGCTGTAATGCCAGTGTGAGGTCATGGTACACTTGGTCCAGGTCCCAGGATGGCATCACATGCCAGTTCATGAAGGAGTTTTCCCATGTGGCACAGGGTCACAGCAATTCAAACATGACCAGGTCTGGCTGTGTGGGGCAGGGTGGGCAAATGAACAGTGATTCATCATCAGCTATCCAGTTGTCGCCAGTGCCTCATCAATGTCTGTCTCATACTAGTTGTTGCCTTGCCTGTTACTTCTATCCTACTATACATTGAACGTAGTTTCTCTTCAAATTGCCCAAGACTAGCCTTAGCATTGTGCGGAGTTCAGTGGCTTGTGACTCATGATGCATGCCATGTTTATAGATGTGGCCAAATGATTTGTAGCTGATGTGTCAGATGTGTACAGGTGACTGATATGTTTTTCTTATTCTCCTTGCCAAAAGCATCATCACCACAATCTGGAGGAGACACAGGGCCGGACCAGGCAGAGGGACCCAGCGACAGTGCCACCTGCTTTGAGGAGTCAGAGGGAGGCAGTGGCACAGAGGGTGAGGAGAGTCTGCAGGCCGGACTCCATGTGAACGACACATCCTACCATGCGGACGGCTCGGAATCAGACTCTCAGGAGGAGGGGGAATATGCAGCAATGGTCTCTTCTTCATCTTTGGCTGGCCTTTCCTCCAGTACCATCTCCACCCTCTCAGTTGTTAGGCTCCCTAGGGTCTGTGCTAGCCCCCGTGTATCCTTTGTTCCCGGTACCGCAGCACCTGCCCCTGTGTCCCCTGCTGCCCTCAGTGCTGAGTCTGTGGACCTACTCCGGCAGGTTGTAGTAGGTCAGACATCCATGTTGACTGTCCTCCATGGACATATACGACTCATTACACAGTTGGTGTTGTTCATGGAGGGCATGTCATCTGCCATGTCTGCTCTACATCGGAGTGTGGCTGCCATAGAGTCAACACTGATGGCAGCTCTGTACACCCAGCAGCATCTGTCCCCCCCATCCTTCAGACCCATCCACCTCTGCCTCTCCCATACCTACCCAACATACACGCAGACGTCACAGGTCAGACACAACAACAGACACACCCAGCACACCCACACGGCAGAAAAAGCACAAATCTCCACGCACCCAATCTCAAGGGGATGTAGGCACAGCCACAGGGAGAGGGGACACACCTCACACACGCATCCACAGACCCAGGACAACAGACTCACAGCCCTCTACCTCCACCCCCAATGTGTCCCCGGGTTCAGGTGGTAGTTTTTCCGAACTGGCTGAAGTGTGCAGCCAAGTTTATCTTGCAACTTTCTGCGATGCACCGGCCAGTGTGGATGAATCCACAACACCTGCACCCACTACACCTGTCCTTCCCTCTCCTGTCCATGCGGTGCCGGAGGATTCCACAGATGATGCCCCCAAAGTTTCCACTGTGGATTGAACTCCATGTGCAGGCAAGTTTGGGTGTGACAACATCCATGAAGGCACAAACTGTTTTTTTGACTTGTTTGGACTGGCCATTGGCCTTCTGTGAGCAAGGACTCTTATTTGCGTTTTAAATTTTGAACCAGCTGAATAAAGCTATTTATTTCAGTTTCTGTACTTTAGTTTGTCTGATAATGTCTCTGACTGCTGTGTGCCTGGGAGCTGGTGTGATGTTCATATTTGGGTATGGTAACATGTGTATATTTCCTGATGGTAATGAGGTTAACAATGGTATGTTTTTGCTTTAACTGCTGGGCACTGGTGAGGGTCTTAGCCACACACACCCTATGCTGCTGGGCACTGCTGGGCACTGCTGGGGGTCTTAGCCACACACACACTCTAATGCTGGGCACTGCTGGGGGTCATAGCCACACACACACTCTAATGCTGGGCACTGCTGGGCACTGCTGGGGGTCTTAGCCACACACACACTCTAATGCTGAGCACTGCTGGGGGTCTTAGCCACACACACACTCTAATGCTGGGCACTGCTGGGCACTGCTGAGGGTCTTAGTCACACACACACTCTAATGCTGGGCACTGCTGGGGGTCTTACTATAACTGGTGATATGCGGTAGTGTGTGGCGCAACGTACCCAGACATTACAGTCGTGCAATGGAGATGTGCGCGTGTGGCACTACGTACAGGTATGTTGGACTTCGTTGTACTCACCGTCTGCGCCGTCGTCGGTTTCTATGTATGAGGTGGTGGGCGTACAGGATGGGGATGACACGGACGATGGCGTTCATGTCTTGTTTGTCGCGTACCGGGGTGCGGTTCGTGCCGGACTCTGGTTTTACGGTAGTTGTGAGCTCTCGTAGCAAAAGAGCCGTACGGAGTGTGTTCAACACGGATCGTACTTCCAGGTTTGGAAGACGCGGTCTATTTACGTGCGGACGTAGCGTGGGGCATCAGCCGACTTCAATTCATATGGACTTTCGATTTGTACGGAGTTTTTTACGAGGCGTACAGAGTGACGCTTTTGGTTGGGATCGTACTTGCTGATTCGTACGGGGACGCTTACGGGTAAAAATCGTACGGGGAAAAACGCTTCGAACCGCAATTCGGAGTGCTTTTTACCGGATTGGAATCGACCCATATGTGTTAAGAAAAAGAAAAGAAGTCTGGTAAGAAAACTAAGAGTTTTTTGCAAAGATTATCAACCACTAATAGTAATGTGCGCAAAGTAAAAAATACAATCACTGTTTCTACTACTAAGAGAAAAGAGAAGAATCATGGAAAGACTTCTGAAAAAATTTAAATAGTAAAAGAAGAAAAAATCAATATAAGGAAATAAGGAAGAAGATGTATTATAAAAGAATTTTGAAAAACTTAACTAAGTTAATTAAGAATTGTAAGAAGAAAACTGCATTTTATAAGAAGAGAAAATGTATTTTGAAAGTAGTTGAGAAAGCTTTTAAATAAAAATAAAACTTTGTATTTTAGTAATCAATAGAATTCGATCACTTGATAAGCCAATCCATTTAATGAAGAGCAAAAGTAAATGGAGAAGAGTATTTAATAGAAGTAATTGTTCTAAAGTTTTTTTGGGTGAATGGAAACAAGGTTCAAGTTCTGAGCCTTTTTTTAATGAGGAAAGTTATTTTCAGAGTAATGAGTTGTTGCATGCAGTTGACACTACAGGTCGTGCTTATGAGTTTAAAAATGGTTGTCCTATTGAGAAAGAGAAAATTGTTCCTAGAAATGTAGAAGAGGTGTTAGCTGATGAAGTTTTAGGGAGACGTCCTAAAGCTCCAGTGTACAGTTGGAATTGCAGTAGTATTTGTAGTATACAGCGGGAATCTATTGATGTTTTATGCAATTTCTTACGTAACTATACTAAGAAAAGTGTTAAACAAAAGATTAAGATGTTGCAATGATTAGACCCTTGCAGAGTGAGAGAGAATACTGGTTTGCAAGGACATTCTTTGGCTTGTCTTTCTAAAAAAGTATGTAGAAGTGTTTTTCACCTTTTCAGGATGTTGGCAGTACATCATACTGAAATGATGAAATTAGTCAGAACCTTGTATGATGCAAAAAGTCCAGCTCTAATGTTAAAGAAGTTGAACAGTGCTCTTTTGCATGGATCTGTGTCAGATATAAAGAATGTTTGTGATGAAATTCAGGTTAGTTACTTTGGTGCAGAAGAAGATAGTGCATAAATTGATATGTTAGTAGAAGGAAATGTAGAAGAGAATGTACAACATTGCAGTACAGAAAAAATTGAGCAAGAAATTACAAAGTTCAAGGTGATTTCAGGTGAAACACCAAATTATTCTTGTATTTGTTGTTGACGTACTCATTATAAAAATCAGACTAGGAATGTTGATTTTTATTTAAAATGTGAAAAGGAAAATAATAAGGAGTGGATGGAATTTGTAACTTATTTGTTGGTAGAGAATACATTTAATTTGGGTTGTGATCAGTGTATTTATAAATATTGTTATAACAAATTAGACGAAAATAAAATGCCTGCTAGAGCTGTGCATAATAATTTTGAGTTGGTAAAAATTTCTTCTCAATTGGTGGATTTAAATACCTATAAATCTATTCTTATTCAATGTGTGCATCCTTTTCAGGCTATTGATCGTATGGAGCCTAATACAGGGAAATTGCCTCCTTCAGATTTACAGAGAGGAATAAAGGGAAGAGTTGTGTATTTGCCATTATATTTAAAGAAAAATATTTAAACTGTTGGTGGAGAAAATGTAGAAGATGAACCTTTAGTTATTCTTGTTAATGGCATACCTACAAAGAATAAGAAAATCTGGGAGGAATTAGTGGATGTTAGGAAAGTAAAAAAGGCAACGTTGTAGCTGATGAAAAAGAATCAATATTATAAAGATGTGTTTATGAGTGAAGAAGAAATAACAGTAGAAGAAGATAGCGACTTGCCATCTGGACAAATTGAAAAAGTGGATATGTCCAGAACTGAAGAAATATATGAACATTACAGTATTCATCCACTGCATTCCAAAGACGTGATGGGGAATACTAAAGATTTATTCCAAATGAAAGAAGCAAAGGAAAGTCCCATTAGTGTATGGGAAAAAAGTTTGGAAGCTTGTTGTTTCCCTCATTTGTTTCCTACAGGAAAAGGAGGACGATATGATGACCGGCTTGTGCAGATTCCTGTATCTGAATACCGGACATTTGTTTCATCTTTTGTTTGAGAGTGATTTGTCTGGACTTTTTTATGCAGTAAACCATATATTGAAAACAGGTGTACCTCTGCAAAATGTTTCGGCAAAGCAATTTATGGATAAAGTACACCAGAAAGATAATGTTTTGGAATCTCAGCTGATTAATCTCATAGCTTGTCAGCGTACTACTAATGAGTACTGGTACCGTCGTCATGGAGAACTTATATGTATGTTAAGGAACTTAGGAACTCCTACATGGTTCCTTACTCTAAGCTGTGCTGAATATGCTTGGGATGATTTACTTCAATTTCTTTGAGAGGCAAATCCAAATATAATAAATATTGAATACAAGACACCTGGAGAATTGTGTTCTTTGGATCCAGTAAATGTATGCAGGTATTTCAACCATAGATTTGAAGCTATGATGTCTTTTATCACCAATAAAAAAAATCCTCCTCTTGGAGAGGTTGTGGACTTCTTTTGGAGATAGGAGTATCAAGCAAGAGGTGATCCTCACATACACATGCTACTATGGATCAAAGATGCTCCCAAATTTGGAACAGAGTCAGATGATACTGTGATGTCTTTTATTGAAGAATACGCTACATGTGATATACCCAAAAGCACACAGGATACGGACTTAAGTCAACAGGTCTTACGATTCCAAAGCCATCGTTGTGGGAAATACTGTCGTCAAAAGTCCAAATCAAAAGACAAATGCTACACCAAATGCCGTTTTGGATTTCCACGACCAGTAATATCGAAAGGAAGAGTGAACAGTTTTATGTCATCTTTGCGACATACTATCACAAGAAATTTTCCTAAAAATACCTACAACTTAAGAAGAAATGAAGAGTCAAAATACATAAATGACTACAACACAGTCATTTTGTCTATGTGGAATGCTAACATGGATATTCAATATGTTGCAGACAATTCCATTGCTGTTGCTCGATATGTAACATCGTACATAACGAAATCAGAAAAGACGGAATTGAAGGAAATGAGGGAAGAGATTTCCCATGAGAAGAGTCTAAGTAAGAAATTATATACTTATAGTTTGAAGATGTTATCTCATCGAGAAATTGGAGCATATGAATGCTCGGCGCGCTTATCATCTGCAAGTCTATACTCCTAATCTAGAAGAATCATTTGGGTGAGTCTAGGTCTTGCTGAAAGACGAAACTGAGTACTTAAATCTGTACAAGAAATTGAATATTTAGCTGAAAAGGAGCCAGAAAGTACAGATATTGTGAAAACAAATATGTTGTATACATATTATCCAACCAGAAGTCACCATCTGGACAACATTTGTCTCTATTAAGTGCTGCAAAACTATATTTTTAAACAGAATATTATAAAAAACATCAATAATGGTGTATATGCTGTGACTGGTTCTGAAGGATGTTTGGTAAAACAAAGAAAAGGTATTTGATTAATCACTGTAAACTGAGTTGCGAAACTCCTGACAAAAGGGAATTTTACTACTTAGCTCTTTTGCAACTTTTCAAGCCATGGGGTTCAGAATTGGAATTACTTGGAGATTTTGACAGCTGTGAAGATTTTTTCAATGGAACTAAAGATTGTATAGAATGTCCTTTTATTGCTAATTATGTTAAAACGTTGAACGATGAAATTGAACAAGAAGCTGCAATTGAAGCTGAGATTGCAAGAGATAGTTCTCAAGACAGTCAATCTTCTGCTCGGTTAAGTCAGGATCCATTAGGAGAACCAATTATTCAAAATGAAGCAGCAACTGCTATGGAAGAGGTGGAAACAGCAATGTACCAAGCTCAAGAAGATGTAAGAAATTTAGGAAATTAGGAAGAACAACTTAATGTTGAGCAGAAACAAATATATGAGCAAGTGACAGAACAGATTAACCATAGATTACTTCATGAAAAGAAAGAGTGCTCTTGCTCATCATTTCAACCTATCCGATTGTATGTGAGTGGACAAGCTGGAACAGGAAACAGTTGCTTAATTAAAGTAATTTCAACTTATTTACACAAAACAACTGACTCATATTTGTCTTGTGTTGTCACTGCTCCAACTGGGTTAGCAGCTCACAATATTAAAGGAATTACTTTACATTGTTTATTAATGCTACCAGTAGATCATGAAAATAAATTAGAATACCATAAGCTGTCTGGAGAAGCTTGTTGTGAAGTTTCAAGAGTCTTGAGGAAAATGAAACATCTGATTATTGATGAGGTAAGCATGGTAATGTTGTATATTCAATGAAGAAGTTTTAAAGTTGTAAACTTAGATAATTATAAAATTGGAAGCTATTGATAAAATAGAACATGAAGGAATCACTATTATTTTGACTGAAAAGTTGAAGAGAAAATTGGATTCTTTAGAGAAATTGATAAGTAAAACTGCTGGTTTAGAAAATAATTTATATGCATGTGTAAACTGTAGGTTTATTTTACGACGTAATTTGAATGTGGCAAAAGGTTTGGTAAATGGAGCAATGGGTAAAATTGTTGATTTTGTTAATTATGTAAATAGAGATGGGATTGAATTTTTGAAAATCAAATTTGATGAAATTTCTGAAATACAACAATTTAGTCGTTGTTCATCTCGGTTCTTGCTTGTAAAAGATTTGTATGTACGCAGAAATCAGTTTCCTATTTGTTTGGCATATGCGTTAACCTTTCATAAATCTCAAGGTTTAAGTGTAGATAGTGCTTTAGTGAATATTGGAAGTACCGTGTTTAAAGAGGGAATAGCATATGTTGCTTTGTCCCGAGTCAGAACTTTATCTGGATTGTACTTGATTGATTTTGATGAGAAAAAGGTTAGTGCAGATGCAAATTGTGTGAAAGAGTATAATAGGTTAAGAAGAGAATATGCTCCCAATTTAGGTCAATATCCAGTATTTGAAAAGCATGCGGCAGGTAGAAAAAGAATATTTGAGAATATCTGTACTGACACTGTAGAGAAAGAAAAAAAACAAGATGAAGTAGCGCCTGTACGCAAAAAGAAAACGGACAGTGTTGAAGAGAATGTTGGTTATCGGTTTGAAAATAGTTGTGGTGTCAACTGCTATGCTAATGTAGTAGTTAATGTTGTTTTATTTCTTGAAAAGTTTGCAACAGGAAATTTTTGAAAATCGAGACGAAAGATTCTGCTCATTTTTGTATTCTGTTTATGAGAAATGTAGTAGTGATAAAAGTAAAATACAAAGTGTTTCTGATATTCGAAATGTCGTCTACTCAATTTATGCAGAATATTCAACAAGATTGTCAGGAATTTTTTATGTTTATGCTTGGTGTACTGGAAGATGAAGGTATAGATATTGAAAATCTTTTTGGCCTTTCTTATAAATGGCAACATGAGTGTCAAAATTGTTTGTTTACATGTAACACTAACATTGACAGTGAAAGATTCATATATTTGACTTTACCATACTGTGAATCAGTGTCCTTTAACAATTTAGTTAGTGGAGCAAGTCAAAACATGGAGTGTAGTCAATGTAAATCAGAAATGTCATCAACATTTTTTAAACAAAGATATGGACAGTATGTTATTTTAATGCTGTACCGTTGTAGAGCTGATGGAAGAAAAGTGGAAACTTTGATTAAAAATGTTGTAACTGGTCAAGTTACAATATCAGGGAGAACTTTTGTAGCTGTTTCAATTATTTTTCATGACGGACCTTCTACAACATGTGGACATTACACTGTTTATTTAAAACGTCTCAAAGGAGGGATACATTGTAATGATACTCAATTAGTTTTAAGCAACGTTTGCCTAAAGAGTTTCCTAATTCTTACTTAATATTTTTAAAGCCAAAATTACAAGATCAAAATTTGGCCTTTCAGGATTACTGTTGTTAAGGTAGATTTGTCTGGTGTTGTACATTATTTTGTAACTGAGGGTGAGGAGCTTGAAGGTAATCCTCTTGTTTATGTTGAGGCAGAATAGGTGTATCATGTGGTTGCTGAAGTGGCAGTGGAGAATGTTGAGGAAGTTATAGCCGTATGAGGAAATGCTGTAGACTTGTTTACACTTGTAGAGGGAGGAGTTCAATATGAATCATAGGTTGTGTACATAGTCATTAGGTGTTGGTACTGTTCACAGTGTAGTTGATCAGCAGGAGTTATCTGAAGCTAAGGGGGTGAGTTTGAGGAAGAGTATCTTCATGTTGTGTGAATTCATATTTAAAGAGATACTCCTTATCCACTTAGTGACATGCTTAATTATGTCGTGGAAGTTGTTTTTGGTGGTATGTGGCTCCTTGGTGAGGAAGAGGATGAGTTGGGTGTCGTCAATGTAGGAGATAATGTTGTGGTTCAGTTGGTGGGCCATTTGTGTAAGGGTGGCCATGTAGATGTTGAATAGCGTTGGACTGAATAATGAGTACTGGAAGACGGTGCAAATGATGTCAGTGGTTTTAGATCAGAATGCTGGGAGGCAGATGCTCAAAGATTCTATTGAACAACTTTTAAACTAAGAATTTCACACACACTATTTGGCCATGGGGAAAAGTTTGTGAAACTCTTAATGACTTTTTGTTGTAAATTTCAACAGCATACATTTGTAAGTAACATTATTTATAATGGAACAAATTTAATGATGGTGTTTTGTTTTTTCAAGATTGTTTGCCATACCTCATAGTTACGTAAGCAATTTGCCTTTCAAAAACATATTTAAGATTGTTATTGAGGTTGTTGTTTTTTTTTTGGATAATCTTCTTGATTGTCTTTTTTTTGCCCGATGTTATGTGATGAGTATATTGAACTCACTGTTTCTAGTGAATTTCCAATATATTCTGAGAACAGCAAAAAAGGTATCTGAAATGCTTTACAAATGAATTTGTGTTGTAAAAGATGAATTGTAATTCTATTTTTTTGTCTTCTACAGATGCTAAATTTATAATAATTTTTTTTTAAATGTATTATTTTCAAGGTAAGTATAACTAAGTGTTAAAAAAGATCGATGGGATGCACTTCTACAGAGCTGAAGTAAGAGAACATCCATGGTGTACATAAGTTTGTAAATACGGTTTGTATCTTTTAAACATTTTTCAAGAAATTAAAAAAAATATATAGAGTGTACCTGTATTCTTTGCATTTAACTACAACACATCAACTCCTTTGAAAGTGGTGTTGTACTTTTTTTAGTACTGCATTTTATTATAATAGCCCTAGTTTTTTTCTATAGTGATAAAAAGTGACTGGTTTCAAAATATAGGAAAAATTTAAAACTACAAATTCATAGAAGCAATTTTATTGATATAATCATATAAAGTAGTTGAGAATAGTTTTTGCATAATAATTTTTTTAAATGACAAAATAGTTGATAAACCTAGTTTTTTATTATGTAGTAGGAAAAATAAATAAATCAAGTGTTTATGTTTTTCTACAAGGAATAAAAACATTAAAAAAATCATTATGGAAGAAGAACAGATGAATACGGAAATTACTTTTGAAATTAGTAACAGTTTGATGGAGGAGCAAAAACATACCTTTCAAGGGGAGTGAAAATGAAGATGAAAGTTTTGCTGCTGGAGATGTCACCTGTGTTTTTTAGACGAAACATTGGATGAAGATTTTCTTCAAGCATTAGATGACATTCAGTTTCATGAAATGACTATTGAAATTGATCATCCAGAAAATGAAATTTCAGATGAAATGATGTTAGAAGCTCTATTAAATTATGAAATGTTACAGGAATAAATTTATGATTTAAAATTAAGAATGGTTTGAGAGACTCTTCTTGTAGAATTGTAATCATTCAGGTGGTATCTAAGTACTCATGGTGGAAAGTGAACCTTAGGACATATACTGCTTCAAACTTCTATTGATTATGTATAGACTCTTCTATGCACTACCAAAGTTGTGTTTTATAGGTTTTATTACCAGGTCTATATTCATCTGTCTCCCTCTCTCTGTCTCCCTCATTCTCCCTTTCTGTTTGTCTCTCCTAGTTTTCTTCTTTCTCTGTCTCCCTTCCTCTATCTGTTTCCCTCCTTCTGTCTGTCACCCTTTATGTTCATCTCTATCTGTCCATGTCTTCCTCCCTCTGTCTCCCTCTCTGTATCCCTATCTCTGTCTGTCTCTATCTCTCTGTCTCTGTGTCTGTATCTATCTGTATCTGTCTGTCTCTGTTTTTATCTCTTTCACCTTCCTTCTCTCTGTCTCTCTGTTTGTCTATCTCCCTCTCTCTCTGTCTATTTCTGTCTCCCTTTGTCTTTCTCTCTGTTTACCTTTCTCTTGCTTGCTCTCTAACTCTCTCTTACTCTCTTTCTGTCTATGTCACTCAGTCTCTCTGCCTCCCTCTCTCTCTGTTGGGACAGGGTCACAGAGAGGGAACCCAGCATGTTTTGCAATTTTCTTCCAGCAAGAAACCCTCCCTTAAACCCAAGTGAAGTTGAGTTCTAAACTGGTTTCTACCTTGAAAGGGGTTTACTAGACCCTTTGCAAGAACAGATATCTGGCGTGTAGAGCACTAACACAAGAAAAGCCAAGCCTTGATCCATATGCAGAGCATTTCTTGCTAAATTGTGGACAGTTTTAACTTACAACACAACATTTATATTCTACCATCAATAAATAAGAGAGCAAGCAGAGAGACCATGTCTTGAATTTTCAGAGAGTAGCCGTGGAACGTGTCTCAAATTGTTTTATGCAGAATAGCTCTGATGTGCACTAAAAGTGAAGATAAATTATGAGCGCATGGACACACATTTTTAACTTGGCAAACATACTGTACATCCTGCTTCTCTGCAAGAGGCTTTCCTGACTTTGCTGAGCGCAGGTAATTGAGGCCTAGGTTAAGGCTTTGTTTTCAAGTTCGAGACACCTAGGAATTTCCACAAAAGGAATTGTAGAGCCCCAATTTACAATGAAAGCTTTTAGTAAACTTTTTTTGTAGCTGATAGACAGGCGGCATTTCACTTTCTCTAGCCTGGAGATGACAGCTGTCAAAACTGGTGCACTTCACAGGTGTTTCAAAGACCATAGAGTACAATGTCAAGGAATGCCTCTTAATTAGCAGCTGTTATGTGCTAAGTGCCTGCGACACAACCACTATTTGTAGATAACACAGTACTGTGTCGGGACACATAATTTGGAAAGGTCTGCCATTGACCATGGACTGCTTTAAACTGTATAGACTATGTATGCAATCTTCTATGTACCTTCAAACTAATCCTTTATACATTGAATTCTCCAGTCTGTATCATTAGACTTTCAGCAATCACTCTCACTCTACTGTTACAGATACAGCACATTCATCTCTTTTTCATTTGACGTACGGAAGTGCAGCTGGTAGGCCTGCTTTGCTCCCCTAAGGCACAATCTTATAAATGAAGCGTTATATCAGTAGCCAAGTATTCATAGTGCAAAGTGGGCCTTAAAGCAAAGAGTACTTCAAACCCCTATAGACTATGTACACACTGTTCTATGCACCTGCAAATTTGCTTTTTATATGTTGAATTCTACAGTTTCTATCCCTACATTTTCACCAAACACCCTGTCAATCTTAGTATACTTTTATAGTGAGTCATTGATTATTGTGTAGTAAGGTATTCACTACATTAAAACCCTAATCAGTAGATGGGCAATAAGTAGTAGATCCCCATAGATATGCCAGTTATTGTGCAGTGTAACTTCAACAACATGCATGCACCATATTTACAATGTGTTGCACTATGGAGAAAAACGGTAGAGATATGTAATGTATCTCTGCTGTGAAGGTGGCACATTGCTTGAGTTGTGTTGCAAGTGCAATACAGCTCCAGCAATGTTGTTGGAACCCGATGCTGATAATATTGAGTCAATCCTTATATCTGCTTCAAGCAGGTGCAGGGTTTTGATGCAGCATAGGCCCAAAAGTGTCCGAATGAAATGTTATAGATTTCACCTAGTTACTTTTAGGAGGCATTCCTGCACTGGAACATCCTCTCCCTGTGCAGGAATGTCTCCTTCTAGCACACAGCTTTGCAATGTGATGCACCTTCCAAATGCGTCACATTGTAAATACCACTTACCATGGCACATCTTTTGCAACACTGCTGCGTCACAAAAGTGACGCAACAGCTGTGTAAAAGTGGCACAAGAGGGTTGTAAATTCACCCTTAACACATACAAATTCATCCAGGCACTTTCACCAGCAGTGCAAATTGAAGCATAGAGTTGTAACATATGTATGTGCATATGTTACATTCAAGTGCTTCAGAGGTACTACAGTATACTATCGGTAAACACCCTATAGATTAATGCTGTAGCACTTCCTTATAGTTTTGCACTTGAATACAGTACTAATCTATTCATTCATTTATTTGTGAACTACACATTCATTTGACAAACTTTGACACACTAACATAGAAATATAGTTCTTTCTTTGACCAGTGAAGGTAGTTCTGAGAAGAACTGTTTTTTTTGTCTTTTTAGTTTTTAGTTTTTTTAGTAATTTTCCAACAAGTCTTTTGTTTTTTGGGGTTTTTTTTAAAGCAAAAAAATAGAACTAGAACCCAAAAAATATGTGGAACTGCAACCAAAAAGTTTAAAAATAATAATAATTTGGGGCAAAAGTGCTCCTCTTCCCTCTTTACAATAAGGTCAACTGAAGTTCATTGCAGAACTTGCAATGAAAAGTCAGGTTGGCAAACTGAGGGACAATAATTCGGTATCCAATGCTTGAAGGAGGTGGTTGTGGTGGTGGTTGACTCTCTTGCAAGGTCTGTGTGGCTATCATTGCATAGTTTACAGGATGCAAGTTCTTTACATGGCGATCCATGCTAGCAGTTCCAAAAGAAAATTTCTTTGAAGGGTCTCCCCTTGAAAGAGTAACATTGCATATTTTGCATGTTACTATTGGAGCATTTACTTTTTTCTGCCCCTCTGGCAATGTAAAAAAAATTCCAAATAAATGCTTCCTTCCTTTTTTTCTGAGGAGGCTCAGCTACAAATTCTTCCTCTGAAGAATGTTCTGAAAAACTCTCAGGATGACCAGCCATTTTTCAGTTTTGTTCTAAAGGACAAAACCCCTAAAAACTACATTTTTTCAGTAAATTTCAAATGTTTTTTAAATGCTAATTCCTAACTATATCAGGCCTGAAACCTATGTTTTTTTCAGTGAATTTCAAAGGTTTTTTAAATGCTAATTCCTAACTATATCAGGGCTGAAACCTATGGTTTCATCAGTGAATTTCGAAGGTTTTGTAAATGACAATTTTTAAATGTATTAACTGTTATGATTTTTTATACTGATTTACTACATTTTTTTAAACTATTTATTTTTAGATATTTTATTTTTTAAATTACATTGTAATTACCTTATACATTACATTACAAAATATACTTTCTCAGAATGAATTAGTTTAGTTTAAATACTTTGCAAATAGGCAATAGACTTTTAAGTACAGTAGTTACAGTTGTTGCAATGGGCAACACAATTGCAAACACAATGCAACATTGACCTCAATGTGTTTTTCTAGTTAAATGCAATTAGTTACTTTATGGATTACTTTTCTAACCACTGGCCTGGATCCTAGATTCAGTCCTTGGACATCTCTTCTAAAGGGTTGAGTAAAAGTGTTTTAGTTACAGTAGTGATTTTTAAGGAATATTATTGTATTTTAAAAGTTGACACTTAGAATCACCAGTGTTATCCTACGGGAGGAAATTCACTTAGCAGGTCAGTAGTGTTATCATTACTTTTTCTTACTCAGTGGTGGATCCTGGATCCAGCACTGGTGAATCTCCTTTAAACAGTTGAAAGAATAAGTCATACTAGCGATTTTTAAGGAATATTTTTATTTTCTGAAATTAGACACCTAGAAACTTTTCTGGTGAAAACCAGACAATGGATTTCTATGGAAGTAAATGCAAGTTACTGTAAGTATGGTTAGAATTACTTTTCAGGAACAGTAGTGGGCTGAAAGATGCAGCACTGAGGTCTCTCCTGATAACAGAAGAGTAAATCGGAATTCGTAGTTCGGCTGATTTTAGAGAAATATTTGTATGTTTCAAAAATAGACAGAAACTTTTCTGGTGAAAACCACACAACAAATTCCTATGGAAGGAAATACAAGTTACTGGTAAGTACTCTTAGATTTACTTTTCAGGGTCCGTACTGGGCTCAAAGATGCAGCACTGCTGTCTCTTGTGATAACAGGTGAGTTAATCAGAATTCGCAGTTCGGCTGATTTTAGAGGAATATTTTGCTCAATAGTGAAGGAAGGGGGTGGGGCCTGAGGTGACATTTGTGCAAACATGGCCTGTGGTGCATTTTAGGTTGGCGAATTAATTCCTCTTCAATCCTGAGGTCCCCTGTGAGCCAACTAGCCCACCAGGTACCTCCAGAATGCGCCAGGGAGCTGAGTTGCAGATAGGTGTTCAGAGGGCACGCCCCCTTTGTACAACACACTGCAATGCAGCTCCGCGGCGCTTACTGGAAGTACCCGTTGGACTAGTTGGCCCCTAGGGGACCTTTGGATTGAAGAGTAATTAACTCCCCAATTTAAAATGCGCCACAGGGCATGTTTGCACATATATCACCTCAAGTCCCGCCCCCTACCTTCACCACTGTGCAAATGCGCCCTGTAGCACGTTCTAAGTTGGGGGATTAAGTCCCCTTGCATACTGGGGGACCCTGAGGCCAACTAGCCCACCAGGAACCTCTAGTATGTGCCAGGGGGCTGCGTTGCAGAGAGGTGTAAAAAGGGGCATGGCCTCATTACACCTCTCTGCAACGCAGTCCCCTCGCGCGTTTGCAGAGGGGGAACTAATTCCCCTTGTATATTGGAGGTCCCTGGGGGCCAACTAGCCCACCAGGAACCTCCAGTATGCGCCAGGGGGCTGCGTTGCAGAGAGGTGTTCTGAGGCTACGCCAAGGCAAGGTGTGTAAGAATTCACACAAAGTTAAAGACTATCAAATACCAGGAAAAGCAAGCAAAACCGTGATATCAAAATTGCTGAACTGCAATTCGGAGTTCACTGTGTATTGCCTGGTGTACCCATGTGGGAAGAAATATGTGGGAAGCACCACAAAACAAACTAAACTAAGAATCTTGGAGCACATGAGAGCAATCACCACAAAGGACCAAAGCTACCCCGTTGCGCAATATTTCGAGGAAATGCACAAGAGCAATAGTAACTTACTTACCTTCTTTGTCCTAGATCAGATGGTAAAAACAGAACGAGGGGGAGACTGGGTGAAAAAACTTCGAACCCTGGAATCTAGGTTCATCATAATGCTCCAGACTAAGACTCCAGGGGGCCTCAATAATGAAGAAGAGATGTGGGCACACATAGGATAGAGTCAATTTAATGTGAAGGGTAGAAATAAAAGAATTAATAACATCGCATTACCTATGTCCCCTTCCATCTACCCCTATAGCTAAACTCCCTTACCCGAGTCCGATAAATACAATGCTGCGCTCCACCCAGAATAGCAACCAGTATAGGCCCATCCAGGGCAATACTTTTTGGGCAGAACGCAAAATAATGGCACAACAAACCAGGCCAACAAGATATGATGAGATACAAAATTAGAATCGAGAAACTGCATTCAAACGGGTGAAACCATGATGTAATGAAATGTAGTCCTACTATAATTAAGGACGTAAATATATTGAGTAATGATTGAACATAGATCAATATTCACAAAGTGTTTTTTGATCATTGAAATAAGGCCGCCACAATGAATGAATTGTATAGAATGTGCCGTTTTTTATTTCCTTCATTTTTAATGCACGTGACTGAATGTCACAACAAACTTTATTTAAATGCACATACAATGTGATTGAGCTTCACACTGATGAAGGCGGCAACGCCGAAACGCGTTTGTTAAACCTTTTTAGAAACTGCAGTGCTATGAATAAATATGGCAAGTGAACTACGCTAAATAACTTTGAGTGCTCTTTATTGGGAACGCTCCGAGAAGTGGGGACTGAGTGTTTGGAATATATATATATATATATATATATATATATATTACCTACTGGCGGTCGCCAGTAGGTATATATAGTTAGGATTTTTTCTCTATGGGATTTTTGAAAATTCTATGTCTAATAACTTTGGCGTTTGTGGACGGAATTGGCTGAAATTTTCAGGAAAATGGCACATTTTGTTTCTGAGCAGCCCTTGAAAATTTGGGGGGGGTTCGTCAAGGGGGGGCCGAGAAAAAAGGGGGGTCCCAAAACGTGTTTTTAACATTGAGTTTTCCATAGGGCGGTTGGCCTCACTTTTAGCCCGAACGGCTGAATGGATTTGCACGAAACTTGGCAAAATTGTAGGGACTGGTAGCCCGATGTGCCTTTTGTAGGTCTCAATATATGTGCTCCAGTGGATTTTGAGAAATTAACGTTTAAAAAAAGATATATATCTGTAACAGCGGACCGGGCAGCGCTCCAGTACGCGTACTTTTCGCGCAACGGAGCTTTGTGAAGCGAAGCTGATTGGTTCTCCGGCGTCTGTAAACATTCCAAACAGTC
Organism: Lissotriton helveticus; assembly: GCF_964261635.1. NCBI lineage: Eukaryota > Metazoa > Chordata > Amphibia > Caudata > Salamandridae > Lissotriton > Lissotriton helveticus. Next base: position 956,442,219 of record NC_136072.1, on the reverse strand, counting down.
CGTAGCGGCCGCCATCTTGTCTCTCGGTAGGATCGAGAGACAAGAGGAGGCCAAAGCGAAGGGGCAAATGACCATAAGGGGGAATAGTAGATCCTCGCTGACCCCCTACGTTTGATGTGGAGGTTTTAAAAGGGCCCCGCGGGCAAAAAAAAAAAATAATAATAATAATCGAACGGCTGAATGGATTTGCACGAAACTTGGCAAAATATTAGGGACTGGTAGCCCGATGTGCCTTTGCTAGGTCTCAATATATGTGCTCCAGTGGATTTTGAGAAATTAACGTTCAAAAAAAGATATATATCTGTAACAGCGCTCCGCTTCGCGTACTTTTCGCGTTACGGAGCTTTGCGAAGCTGATTGGTTCTCCGGCGTCTGTCAACATTCCAAACAGTCCGTAGCGGCCGCCATCTTGTCTCTCGGTAGGATTGAGAGACAAGAGGAGGCCAAAGCGAAGGGGGAAATGACCATAAGGGGGCATAGTAGATCCTTCCTGACCTCTTAGGTTTGATGTACCATTTTGCCAAGTTTGGTGTAATTCCGTTCTGCCATTCAGGCTGTAGACGTATGTAAATGTCCTATGGAAAATTGCATGGGGAAAACACATTTGAAAGTGTTGAAATTTAGAACCAATTAAAATGTTAGTTTGGTTTTGTATTTGTGTGTGATGAAAGTTAATTGGTTATGTATATATGTCAAATGAGAGGAAACCACAGCCATTTTGTGATACTACTGTCTGAGGTACATTTGTGAGGAATTTTTGGTGGTGAATTTCTGGTGTTTGATTTACACAGTACTAACACTTCTCCTACTTTTAAAAAGGTGAGTTGTTAATTTGTAAGGGGAACTATGTTGTACACTTGAAGATAATTTGAAAAATGTTTTCTGTTATTTATTTGCAGTCCTTCTGTTATACTAAATACTTGATAAAGTTAGTTTTATATTATGTATTACTAAAAACAATAAATGAAAGTGATTATTTTTTTCTGCAATTTACAGCAAGCAAATTCAAAATAAAATGGCTCACAATGAAGAGACCGTGGCAATTTCTTTTGAATTGTCCACTACATTGATTGAAATTGAGAGCACCAATAATGAAATATTTTCACAAGGAGGAGATGACTTGTATGATTCCATTAGATTGATTGAAATGGACAGCACCAATAATGAAATATTGTCACAAGGAGATGACTTGAATGATTCCACTACATTGATTGAAATTGAGAGCACCAATAATGAAATATTGTCACAAGGAGGAGATGACTTGTATGATTCCATTAGATTGATTGAAATGGACAGCACCAATAATGAAATATTGTCACAAGGAGGAGATGACTTGAATGATTCCACTACATTGATTGAAATTGAGAGCACCAATAATGAAATATTGTCACGAGGAGATGACTTGAATGATTCCACTACATTGATTGAAATTGACAGCACCAATAATGAAATATTGTCACAAGGAGGAGATGACTTGAATGATTTTTTTGATCAATCTCTTGATGGCGAATTTATCGAATGTTTGGAGACCATAGAGTTACAAGAATCATCATTGCAGACTTTTCATGAGGACATTGCTGATGAGGACATGTTACTAGTTCTTTCAAATTTGGAAAATTCTGAAGAATAAATTTATATTTAGAAATCAAAAATTGTTTGAGACATTATTCATTTTTATTTTTAATTTATGAGGTTGTAGCGAAGTGATTGTAGTATAAAATGAGACTTATAGTATAGAGTGCAACATTTTTATGTTACATGGTAAGTTTACTCATATTTACTTCCCTTCTGCCACTATATTATCTCCAATGTGTATTTGACATCTCTTCTTCATCTCCGGCCTCTTTTCTCTCACTGTGTGTCTCCGATGCATCTTATCGCTGCTATTTTGTGTAATTACAGAAGAGAGTAAAATAAAATAGTTCGGAACGTGAAAAGGGGGCAAAGTAGAGTACTCCTCACCCCCTAGGCCTTTTTAGGCGGTCCCAAAAGGATCAGTTTCTGCTTTCCTGAGAGATTATGGTATGAGTTCCATATACCACAATAACTTGCATTACAACATGCAAGATATCTATCTCCTATTACCAACTTTTGGAGATATTCGCGCTAAGCGCGAATATCTCCAAAAAGTAACACCTGCCCTGAGCAGTTCTTAGCCATGTTATCCAATGGGAGGTGGATAACATGGCTAAGAGCATTAGCTCGGTAATGCATGAATATCGCTGAGTTTTTAGCGATATTCATGCATTGCGGCCGTTTATTATCGCATTTGCGATAAACCTTGATAATAGCAAGGTTTATCTTCGATAATTTCTGACGATGCTTAGCGGTAAAAAATTCGTTGGTAAGCATCGTTAGCGATAAATATCGCTTAACTTTGGTAATATGCCCCAACGTCTGTTAACGTTCGATTCGAAGGAAAGGAGGAAGTGTTGAAAAACATTGTTTGCGCCATCTTGCCTTTTTTGAAATGCCACACTTTTGTCGTGCACGGCAGCCATTTTAGATGCCTTGACCAGACCCACTCTCTGCACGCTGTCGATTCGTAGCATGGCTCCTCACCCTCGCAAGCATCTTCCCCAGGCACTGGTCACCCCCGCTCTCTGTCTTATGCATGGGCAATAAACCTCCCCCCATCTGCGCTGCTCTTCCCTGAGAATCACACTCTGTGCCCGCCCGACACCTCCCTTTCGCCCTATTCACTACCGCACCCTCTGACACTCCTCTTCCTCTGTGTCCGATTGTCCAGGCTATCACCTAGCCCTGCAGATGTAGTTTATGGCCCCAGCTGTAAAGAATCACCCCTCTTCAAAGGAGTTATAGTAGATCAAGCCCACACCCGATGAGATCCGTCACACCACACGTGTTCCTACTATCTGAAAACCATCCTGTATTGTGATTGGGGAGGGGACCGAGCCTGAAGCGGAAGATTCCAGGAATGACTCTTGGTACATCAAAGTTTTTACAATTATGTGTCACATTAAAAATATATAGCACTCCAACAAAGTAGTAGGAATATAAAACTTTAATAACATATAAATATATACAACAAAACAAAAACAGTAAAAACATTTAAACAACGAAGAGACCGTGGCAATTTCTTTTGAATTATCCAATAGATTTATTGAAATTGACAGCACCAATAATGAAATATTCTTGTCAGTAGCGGTCTGTTGTGCGAATAGTTCCAAGGCAGCAGAACGCGCTGAAATCTAGATGGCACGAAAGTGATGTCTAGTAAGTTGCCGCCCAGCAAATAACGGCGTGGGGCGCCGCGGGGGTGAGTGAGTCCAGTAGGCACCACAGCTATTCTTACCGGCATTGCAGAATTACTGCTGGGGACAATGCCTGTGCTGTAGCAGGGTCACAGCAGAAACAAAAAGGATTTTGTTGAAGATGTTGTTGGTTTTAAATTTGAAAACAGTTCTGATGTCAACTGCTATGCTAATGTAGTGGTTAATGTTTTGTTTTCTCTAGAAAATGTAAAAGAGGGGGAGGCAGTCCAAAGTTCCGTTAAAAGGGCAAAGGAAAGGATCGGTGGTTTGAACTATCAGTCAAAAAGGGGAGGGGGTGCAACAATTTTTCCTACCGGGTCACACTGTGCTTTCACCGGAACTGAGGTCTGCAGGATTCTAGTAATTCAAAGTGAGGCTGGCGCCAGCATGGGAGCGCCGACGTCCCGCGGATACAGTTTCGTCACTCCACGGGCGATCATGGCAGTCATTCCCCATCGGGGGTCGGAGACTCCCGCGGCTCCTCTAGAATCTTCAAGGTCGTGGAGGACTACGGTGGTGGAGTCAACCAGTGACCGGGCCATTTCTTTATGCTGGGCCCGCTCTTGCCAGGTCGACCGCCATTTTGAGAGTTCGGTAGCTACTGGCGATCGCGGGGTCAAATGAGCGGACGGGCTCCACCCTGCCGGGCGAGATGTTGCAGCATGGCCACAGTGGAAGAACCCTTTTCCGGGCGCCTGGAGCGCTGAGGGTGCAGCTGGGAAGCCTCCACCTGGGGAGGCGGGAGAGGCCTGTTCGCACCGTCTCTCCCTCCCAGTGCACCCCACGGCGTCTCGCTTGAGATTTGTTATGGCCGGACCAGGCGATGAGGACGAGGAGGGGGGGGTCGGAGGCATGTGCAAGACATCCCCCCCCAGTGTTGTCGCAGCCATTATTCATGAAAGAAGAAGTGTCCCGTCCGTCTTCGGGCCGGGCTTCCGGTAGATGTCGGCCGGACGCCCCTGGCTCTGGCCCCATGAACGGGTTTCTTGGTTTATCGGCTGCAGCCGGATCCCGTCGGCCTCGGCCCCCCGACCGTTGGTGGCCGGACCGGAAGAGCATGTGGCGGGAGTGCCTGCAACTCTCAAGGGCCACCGCGGCCGGACTGGGAGAGAGAGGGGAGGGTCGAGGAGACATTCCCCCCCCCTGCAACTGTTCAGCGTTGTAAAGGCAATCCCCTGGCCGGGTCCCGCTGGCCTCGGCCTCTCCTCCGGCTACACCCTACGTTAGGATCTCCTGGCCGAGGCGTGGCAGCAGGACCTGCCTTATATGGGCTGCTCCCGGCTGGGCGTAGCCGCAACCCTGCCCCACCTTGGAAGTTTCCAGAGTGGGGGCGGATGTTCTACTGACTTGCATTTTCCCTAGTCTATCGATTTTTTTGGCGTGGCAGGCGGTGGGACAGCGAGGGGTGATTTGGTTTCTCTTACTGTTTTTCTGGTCTCTCACCACTGGCATATTTTAACGTTTTCTTGTTTCTAGGACATTAATAGGTTTTATCATTACGTTATGTTATCGTTTCTTTGTTCGTTGTTTAATAAAAGTTCATGTTCATCAGTGGCCTACTGATTTTCGTTTTCCTATTCTTTTCTTTCCAGGTTGTTTCATGCTAAAGTTTCTGTTAACAGGATACAGTGATCACTTCATTATTATTGCATATGTCCTTTTCACTAGGGGTGCTCTCTGGTCGGGCCAGATGACGTATCTCTAGTAAATGGTCCGGGTGAAACAGGTGCATCAATCAGTGGGGAGTAGATAGGCATGACAGATTACAACGGGGGAGAAAGGTCCGCATTACGTACCCTTTCACTACTTGCAAAGATTTTCCTATGTTTATTTGCAAACAGGGAATACCTCCAAAAAGAACTAATTCCCAAACAGTCAATGTTCGGACAATCAATCAATCAATGAGGAATGAAATAGGTACGACGTGTTAAAGGCTTGCGTTACCTACCCTTCACTATCTGCAAAGGGAGAGAGAATATTCCTATTCTTCCTCGTTTGCAGGCAGAGAAGATCCTTAAGAGAACCAACTTCGAACAATTCAATGCTCGATTGAAACAATCAACAAGGGGTACTGTGAACACAAATGAACGCCGCTTATGTACATACGCATTGCTATTTTCAACAGGTTGTTCCTAATGTTTCTATTTTAGCGAGGTCAAAAAGAGATCCCATTAGTGGCCTACTGATTTTGCTCGATTCCTTTTGTTTTTTTACACGATTTTTCGCTATCTGCAAAGACTAAACAGAGTATTGCGACTCTGTGCTTGTTTGTAAATAGAGAATGAACCAAAGAGAACAATCAATCAAATGGAGAGAGAAGCAGGCACGACGGATTACAAAGGGGGCAAAGGGCTGCGTTAACTACCCTTCACTATCTGCAAAGAGAGAGTACTCCTAATAGAAATGAGGGGTGGGGGGCAGCATTCAAAGCAGATCAGTGTGCATAAACACGAAAATGTTTTTACTTACCACGTACTTGACATTCGACAGCTTATGATATTTGCTATTAAAAAAACATTGAAATTCACTGAAAAAACCATAGGTTATAGACCATATATAGTTAGGAATTAGCATTTACAAAACCTTGAAAATTCACTGAAAAAACCATAGGTTATAGACCATATATAGTTAGGAATTAGCATTTACAAAACCTTGAAAATTCACTGCAAAAACCATAGGTTAGAGACCATATATAGTTAGCTGGACATTTTATTGACATAAAACCAATGAAATTCCATATATAGTTAGTTGCACTAACTATATATCGCGCACCCGCAATCCACTGCTGATGATGTCACATATTACATCATTCATGACATGGTCAGTGACATCACTGATGACATCACTGATGACATCTCAAATGACATCACTGATGACATCACTGATGACATCTCATTTGACATCAATGACCACATCACTGATGATATCATTCATGTGACAATACAATGCATCTCCTCACATTTTAATATAACCTCTGTTTCACCCAGTGTTAAAAAGAGAGTATAATTTTTGAAACCATTGACACACCAATACTAGTTACTACATACGCACTCACTGATTGCTACGTCTACACACACCTTCACTCATTCACCCATACAATCATTCATACATACAATCACTCATCTTTACAACACTATCATATGCACTCATACACCTATACAGACACTCACAGTCTGCCACTCATCCATGGAGTTACTCACACACCTAGTCAGTCCTGTAAAGAATCAATGACACTTCCATTTTCTTGTCTATACAGTTAAACATAGAGCACCTTACATTTTCAAACATATACTAACACATACTTACCTTCTTATACAATCATTGATACAAGTACAGATTGATCTGCACAGAGTCACACACCTCCCAGCTAGCCACACACACACTCAGTCTCCCATACAAATACTTGGGCAATCAATCAATAACCCATATAGTTACTCATATAGCTACTGATCAACACATGCAGCAGTTTACAGAACAACAGACATAATGATGCACAAATTAAGACAGTTTAGTCACTAACCCATGCACTCAGTGAGACACATTTAATCACTCACTCATACAGTCAGTCATGCACCTACTAAATCCTTCGTCCAGACACTTACACATCCACTCATTCTTCAATATGTAAGACATATTTAAACTTTATAGAAACAAAAAATCACTGGATGTTGTTATCAGTGATGTCATCAGTGATGTCATTTGAGATGTCATCAGTGATGTCATCAGTGATGTCACTGACCATGTCATGAATGATGTAATATGTGACATCATCAGCAGTGGATTGCGGGTGCGCGATATATAGTTAGTGCAACTAACTATATATGGAATTTCATTGGTTTTATGTCAATAAAATGTCCAGCTAACTATATATGGTCTCTAACCTATGGTTTTTGCAGTGAATTTTCAAGGTTTTGTAAATGCTAATTCCTAACTATATATGGTCTATAACCTATGGTTTTTTCAGTGAATTTTCTATATATATATATATATATATATATATATATATATATATATATATATATATATATATATATATCAACGAATACTCCACAAAACCTCCGGCAAGCAGCTCAGCAACGCCGGCGAAAAAGGAGACAGACCACAGGCTCAGGTGCGATGATTTATTCCTGCACAACAGAAACAGCTACGTGTTTCAGGCTACACGAGCCCTTGTTCACACTGCAAGTTAGTTAAGTTTTGTCACTTTTTTATATGCATAATTGTGCTCACCCTCATTAGTGACATCATTAATCATGTGATCATAAAAAGTGAAAACATACTTCATTAAGTATTTTCATTTACGTTATCAGTTCACAAAAGTTTTATATCTTCATGCATCAATGCAAAGAGTATATATATTATAATAGAATACAGTGTAATACAACATTATATCTATTCATGATATTATATCTCAAAAGTTATTTACACTATGTTTCAATTTCGTTCTGTCTGTATGAATACATTTGATGAAGCAAAAAAAATATATATATATATGTATTACTCATTTATACACATCTTAATATCCTTGATTATTTTATACAAAGATAAAAAATGTGACATATATACATCATATTATATGATAAAAGTAGTGCAAAACTTAGCAAAGCAGCAACCAATTTAAAGTGCAGAAAACTGTGCAGATTTTGTGCAAAGAAGAAGCATATATAAAGTGCAAAAAACTGTCTGATTCAAGAAGCGTATCAATATTTATAACAATAGTCCATATCAGAGCCCAGAAATGTATTTGTTAAAATCATATAAATAACCTTCTAAAATTCATCAAAATGTAGTAATAGTGCTAAAATTGGATAATAATATAAATAGGGACAATAAATATATACAAAAAGTTTTATATAAAAAATCATTTCATACTATATACAAGTTGTTATCAAAAAGACATCATATTTACAAAGGCACAGTATATGAATATGTTCAAAATTGATAAGCTATAAAGTGGGACTGATAATCTTTGGTAAACTCTCCTACTACTCAAGTCTCACATATATATATGTTATTAAGCCTCAAAATCAGGAAGCCTATATATTGGGAATTTATTTTGTTAGGAGAAAATTATGCACATAGATTTCGTGAATAGTAGGCTAGATCTAGATAAAGATTATAAAAATTATACAAGTGGATTGATGCAAACTATGTCAAGATATTGGAATTGCACAGATCAAAACATTACAAGAAGCTATGCATTTCTTCCGTATTATTTAGTCCATTTGGCCATTTGCTATCGAATTCTAAAATAATTTTGTCTCAAGTTGTCTTAATAAGCGCTCATGGTTGCCTCCTCTTTTTAGTTTAGAAATGGCTCCAACTACATAGTATTTTAAACAGGCCACATCGTTGCTATGAAAATTTTTTAAATGCCGGGCCACCGGATAAGCTGGATCACTATGTAGTATAGCTCTTAAATGTTGTAATATTCTCACATGCATCTGTAGCTTGGTGCTTCCAACATAATTCTAGCCACAGGTGCATATGAGAACGTACACTGCAAATTCTGTTTTCCAATTGTAGTTACCTCTAATGGGCACCTCACGTGCACTGAATGGTGTAGAGTAATGAGTCGCATTGAGACCAAATTTACATGCTCGGCAGCTTGTACATTTTCGGAATCCATTAATAGACTGCAACCAAGATAATTTTTGTTTCATTTCTGGTGCTGCCTTATCCAAGACAGACCCCATATTTTTGGCTCATCTAAAATTAATAGCCGGATTCTCCAGAAGTCTGTTGTTGAGTACTGTGTCAGATAGAGCAATTGGCCAATTTTTCTTGACAATAGCTTTTAGTTTTCTTTCCTCACTGCTAAAGGTTGTTATTAGTCGTGGGCATTCGTTAGCAGTGTTGGAATTAACTACAACATCAGGAGTTTCTATTTCAATATTTACCACATTGGTCTTTTTGAACAAGCGATCCCTAGATCTAAGTTTAGCTTTATTGATAGCTTGTTGTAGAATTTCATCCGTATAGCCTTGTGCCTTGAATCGTAAAATCATAGCATTAAGACAGAGATCAAAATCTTGAGACGAATTGCAGATCCTTTTTAATCTCAAAATTTCACCGTATGGAATGCTCGATATAAGGTGCTTAGGATGCATACTAGTAGCATGAAGAGTAGCATTTCCAGCGGTGGATTTTCTGTGTAAAGTCGACTTGATAATTTCATTATCAATATATATTTCTACATCCAAGAACTCTATTCTGTTTTTGTTTATGTGAGATGTGAAATGTAAATCGAGGGAAATTTGGTTGATGTCTTTCACGAAATTCGAAACTTGCTGTTCATCTCCTCTCCACAGAATGAAAATGTCATCTATGTATCGTTGGTAACAACCGATATTGCTATCTACCCAATGTTTGTGTTCAGTAGCTTGGACCTGGTCCTCCCACCAGCCAACGTGCAAACATGCATAGCTGGGGGGGAACAGGATCCCATTGCAACTCCCCTCAATTATTTAAACAAGTCTTTACCAAATACAAAGAAATTGTTATTCAGGCACCAATCAATCAAATGGACAATCATTTTGTTATGTTCATAATATTCAATACTCCGACTAGATAAAAAGTGCTTGACAGCTTCAAGCCCTTGGGAGTGATTGATACTTGTATAGAGTGACTCTACATCTAATGTTATTAAAAGCATTTTAGAATTCCATTTTAAGCCTTGAATTTTACTTAAGAAGTCACTTGTATCACGTATATAGCTAGGTAATGTCTTAACAAAGTCTTGTAGAAAATAATCCACATATTCTCCCACATGTTCTCCCATACTGTTGATTGCAGATATAATCGGTCTGCCGGGAGTTGGATTTATTAGCTTATGTACTTTTGGAATTAAGAATAGAGAAGGCAAGACAGGGAATTCTATATTCATAAACTTATATTCTTCAAAAGAGATCAAGCCTTCCCTGCGCCATTGCCCAAACATCTTTTGTAGAGTTTCTTTAGCTTTTGCATATTCCTTTTGATTTGTCTTTTCATAACAACTGTTATCATTTAATTGTCTATTGGCCTCCTGTATATAATCTTTTTTAGGCCAAATAACTAGGTTGCCGCCTTTGTCAGAATTTCGTTATTTTCTGCAAGTTTTTTCATCAATTTAGCATATTCTCTTGTCATATGTAGATTTTTCTTTCTCTTTTTGTTGTTGATAGATTGATACAACTTCTTGATATCATTAGTTACGCACTCATGAAATACATCGATGGAATCTTTAGGCATCATATGCATGAAGCTTGATTTCGTTTTGAAGGGACTCATGCCAGCATCTTTTTGGTGTATGTCAATTTTATTTAGTCTGGCCTGCGTGGCCAAGTCAATATCAGATTCAGGTGATCCTGTGGAATCCTTCAAATCATGCATAGTTAGTAAAATGTGAGCATCTGAAGAAGAAAAAGTTGCCTTCTGCGATTTCTCACCTTTATCTATTTCGGATTCCACTGTATCCTTGGCATCTTTCAAGGCAAAAGATGTTTTCAATTTGAGTTTTCGAATGAAACAAAAAACATCAACTCGTGTCACGGCATAATTAAGACTTTGGATAGGGCAGTAGTTTAGTCATAGGGACAGCAGTTGTTCTTCAGCTTTACTGAGGGTTACTGTAGATAAATTGATTATAGTTTTATGTTATATGTTATGTTATATATGGATTTGTATCGCGCACTGCTACTCAAGAGTGTCCTGGCGCATTGGGGAAAACAGTGACAAAGCAGACTGGGGCGGTTATACCATTTGTTTAAACAGATATGTTTTCAGAAGTTTTTTAAAGGTGGTTAGTTCCTTTGTATGTCTTAGCGCATCCGGCAGGGCATTCCACATGGTGGATGCTCTCACCGCCAGGGACTGACCTCCCAGGCGGGCTCTTCTCAACCTAGGGATTACCAGCTGCCTTTGCGCAGCAGAGCGCAGATGATGGGTTGGGAGGTAAAACCCAAACCTAGCCCTCAGGTAGGAGGGTCAGGGGCCATGCAGAGCTCTTTGTGCCAGGACCAGAGCTTTAAAGCGTACTCGCTGAACAACCGGGAGCCAGTGAAGATCACTCAGTTGCTTGCGGACACTTAGTCTCCTCGGGATGTCAAAGAGGAGCCTGACCACCGCGTTCTACACAACCTGTAATTTCCCCAAGAGATATCCAGGAGAGCCGATGTAAAGGGCATTAGCATAGTCCAGGCACGAGAGTATGAGCGCCCTGGCTACAGCCTCCTTTGCAGCGCGAGGAAGAAGGGGGAAGAACTTCCTGAGTGCTTTCAGGGTACCAAAGCAGGCTCCTGAGAGTCTCATGATCTGTTTGCGGAAGCTCAGATCAGCTCCGAACCAGATCCCCAGGTTCTTGGCTACCCCACAGTCCCTTTTGGGACAGGGAAATCCCTTGGGCCAAAGGGATTCCCTGAATGCCATCGGAAATCGACCAAAAAGGAGCACTTCTGGTTTGTCCTTGTTGCACTTCAGGCTAGCCTGGGCCAGCCAGGCAAAAACCGAGGAAAGACAACGTGGGCGTCAGCCGTCTGGAGGTCGTCACCCTTCCAGGTGAAGAGGAGTTGGGTGTCATCGGCGTAAGCCATAATTTTGGCCCCCATTCTCTCTGCCAGATAAATAAGGGGGGTCAGATAAACGTTGAATAGCAAGGGACTCAGCGTTGACCCTTGCGGGACCCCTGTGGCCACTTTACTGTCTGTTGAGTTAAAGGGGGGCATCCATACTTGTTGAGACCGATCTTCCATGAATGCCTTGACCCAGGCAAGGGCTCTGCCCATAATACCAATATCTGACAGCCTGGCGAGGAGCTGGAGGTGGGGTACCGTGTCAAACGCGGCAGAGAGATCCAACAGAATCAATGCCGCTCCGCCGCCCCCATCCAGGCATTCTCTAATGGCTTCAGTAACCTCCACCAACGCTGTCTCAGTGCTAAAGGATGTACGGAAGCCCGATTGAGCAGGTTGCAGAGCACCCGAAGATTCCACAACTTTTTCCAGCTGTCTGAAAGCCACCTTTTCACACACTTTGGCCAAGACTGGAAGAAGGGAAATGGGGCAGTAGTTGGATGGTAGGTGCGGATCCGCCGTAGGTTTTTTGATAAGGGGCAGGAGTTTGGCATGTTTCCATTGAGAGGGCAGCATGCCTGATTGAAGAGACTCATTAATCAGGGCCCCCACCACAGGTGCAATTATTTCCGCCACCCCGCTCAGAACCCTCGCAGGGCAAGGGTCTGCTGGTGACCCCGATTTTAGGGATTTCAAAATGGACAGAACGTCCTTATCTTCGGCCCGGTCAAAATGCGTGAAGAGCTGACTCGGCATGTTATTCTGTGGTGACACAAAGTAGGGAGGTGTTGAGCCGGGGTAGGGAGCCGTAGGCTTGCCTGAATTGTTTGAATTTTATCGATAAAGAAGGTAGACAGCTCCTCGCACCACTCAGCAGAGAGGGGGGCAGAAGATGATTCAGCCACCGGTGATATAAAGCTGCAAACAACAACAAAGATCTATTTACTGTTATTGTTGGCTCTGGAAATTCTCTCTGCAAAAAAATTACTTTTGGCTACCTTAATGGCGGCATAGTATTCTCTTTGTGCGGTGCGAAGAGCAGCCTTAGCTCGGGGACAGTATTCCCGACGCCAAGCCCGTTCCAATTTTTTGCATCCTAGCTTCGATGTTTTTAAGTGGTCGGTGAACCATGGTCTCGATGGAGGGTCCCGTATGCGACCACTCACAGAAGGTTGCGGGAGAGAATTGATTGCCCTGCTAATCCATTTCGAGAATCTCTCTACTGCACCCTCTAAATTGGAGGCTTTGACAGGTGATGTCAGAGCCAAGGCTGTGGCCAGGGCTTGCATGTTAATCTTTTTTGGAGGAGGGCCAGGGGTTTTCCCACCCGGCAGGGAGGGACTGCTAATATCCCACGAAAAACTGACCAGGTAGTGGTCCGACCACGTCACTGGCCGCGGATGCCCCAAATCAAGACTAAAGTTAGAGCAGACTAAGTCTAAAATGTGGCCACAAGTGTGGGTGGGATGGCGCACATGCTGGGTAAGGTGGGTTAGTTCACATAGGTCAGACATATCTATTGTCCCCGGAGCCAGGGGGTTCTCAAAATGAATGTTAAAATCGCCTAGCAGCAAGAACCTTAAAAACCTAATTGCCCCTCGGGTGAGGACTTCCTCTAGGGATTTAAGAAAGGTGCCTGACGGGCCAGGGGGGGTAGATCAGAACTCCACCCAAAGTGAAATGCTGGGATAGGACTAGAGAGAACTCCAGCGCTTCCCCTTCAAGAATTTCTCCTGTACCTTCCTTTAACAATGTTCACCTGTCTCTGAAGATCACGGCAATGCCGCATTCTCGACCTAACTTGCGGTCAAGTCTTGTGATCTTAAACCCCCGTGGAGTTGCAAGTTCAATCACTGGAGCACAAAAGTCATGTATCCATGTTTCCGTAATAAAGAGGAGATCTAGCTCCTCGTCCACAATCAGCTCATGTACATATTCTGTGTCCCCTATTGCCTGTTGCCCGAAGTGCTTTTTTTCTTCTTCTTTTTTGGCTGATTTTTGTTTGCACTTGCGTCTCCTTTCTTTTCGTCTTTTGTTTCTTCTTTTTTTGTTTGTTGCCTTGTCAACATCGGTCTTAATGTTTGGAGTCTCTCCTCCACTTAAAAATCCAGCTCTTCTGCCAAATGTAATCTGGTTATTGTTTGCTAATGGGAGAGATCAGATTCACAGCTAGATTCACTTGTAAGAGAAATTGAATCAATACTAGACAGGTCTTCATTTTCATTAGTTCTAGTATTGGTGTTATTACTTGTAGATACATTCTCTAGTGGTATGATACTCTTGCTTTTTTTGCTACTGTATTCCTGTCGTTTCGTCGCATTATATTTACGGGCAAAAGTGAATATTTGACCATTATTGTAGTCATCTTCGTCACATGCAAATTTATGCGCCTTTCTAAATTTTATCTTTTCCTCGTATTTCTGTAGTCCGTCATTCATGGCATAAAATAATCTTTTTATTTCATCATTGGCTCCTCTTTTATCAATTTCAATGGTTAGAGCCTCAATTTCTTCCAGGATTTTGTCCCAATCAATGGCCGCATATTTGATTAAAATGTGTACCAAATTCATTGAAGCTGATAGGTTGCTCTCGCCCCACTCTTTTAGCATCGCGGGGTTTGGTTTGTCAAAACTAGGGGCCAAGAGAATGCGTAGCCCACGAGGGACTCTACCTACTTCGGCGTATTTGCTTAACGATCTGTGCTCCCACCACGTGATTTCCATTTGTTTGTTTTTTGCCAGATTTGTAAATAAAGTCTTTATGTTTATTATGCCACCATCATTTTTGTTCTCATTCGGCATTTTACTCATTTTGGATATACTTGATGTACTACTAAACAGCTCCTCTGCTGCTTCTTCGCGCATTTTTACAGCTTCTGCTGACATGCTGTTGTGCAAAATTATACTGGTATAGTCGGCGTTGATAATGCCGACCGCAAAATATTCCTGTCCGTTACCTCCCAACCTGATAATGTGCCTTTTTGTCACTCACCGCATACCGGGAACCATCCAACCGTAGGTCCTCCGACCCGACCAGTCTTGCGATTCCTTCCCTCGGCTTCAGTGGTGTATCGGCAAATCAGGGGGCAGCCGCTGTATTTTCCGCCACTGAACACAAAGAAAAGAAGTTTGATGGCGTCCTGAAGACTCCACTGCACAGCGGCTAAGTAGTTCAGTGAAGTGGAGCCCGGACCACAGTTAGATGCGCAGATTCTAGTTTATTTCCTCCAAACTCTGTCGGCCATTACGCGTTTCGGCTCCAGGGAGCCTTGATCACATGACACGTTAGTCACCTGACTGGTTTTATACCATTTTTTTCCCATTTTTTTCTAACAGTGTTAAAGTGACAGTGCATTCTGTAAACTATACCAAGTTTGAAATACAAAAAAGTACTAATCTAATACAAAAAAGTACTAATGGTTACATGTAATGTACATATATATATATATATTCACAGAATAGCTCCACAGCACCTCCGGCAAGCCACACAGCAACACCAGCGAGAGAGGAGACGGACCACAGGATCAGGTGCAAAAGATTTATTTAGCACAGGGAAACAGCTACGCGTTTCTGGCTACACGAGCCCTTGATCACACTGTCCATATATATATATATAAATATATAGCACAATCCCTTCCAATGAAAAGGCGGAGGCCACATCGGGGACAAACAGGAGTCTCTTTATTCACAAAATGCCACAGAGGTCGAATGCATTTCGGCGTCATTGCCTTCATCAGCGCCGTGTGGAATAACAGGCAGGGAAATGTCCACACCTATAAAGTGTCCCGCTCTGATGGATAGGCTGTCTCTGTTCCTCCCCCAAGGGGCTCTACCTGATGTAGATTGCCTCATCGGTGCAACAACTACAGGACCCAGAATTCACCAAATTGTATCGGGATCCCCAGGTGGCGATATTACCAGGAATTGCCAGCAAGCAGGACGGCGTGTAGCGCTTTCCCTTGTCCCATACATTGTGAGATCGAGAGTCTCCTCGTGTCCCCAACCGCATACACCGCTCCACCCAAGATTCTTCTCCGCGGGGGCCTGTGACAGTGCAACTAGCCCAACGCGAGGCACCGTGTCCTCTGCACCGCTTCTCTTCGTCTCAGGCATCGTGTTGGGCCAAACCTTGCCAATAACTTGACCGTGTAAAGTTGCCGAAGCATTTGCCAGGAATGGTGAGGCCTCTTGATTATGCGGGGGTCTCCGAGCACGCCTCTGGCCGGCGTGGAATAATACAGCACAATCCCTTCCAATGAAAAGGCGGAGGCCACATCGGGGACAAACAGGAGTCTCTTTATTCACAAAATGCCAAGGGGGGCGAATGCATTTCGGCGTCATTGCCTTCATCAGCGCCGTGTGGAATAACAGGCAGGGAAATGTCCACGCCTATAAAGTGTCCCGCTCTGATGGATAGGCTGTCTCTGTTATATATTCACTGAACAAAACAAAGAAGGCTAAATTGGAATTAGACCGCCTTGGTCAAAGCGGCGGAGGACATCAGATCCATCCGGGATGCAGGAGGAACAGCTGTTCTGATCATGTTGGATCTATCGGCGGCCTTCGACGCGGTCGACCATGCCACCCTGGTCGACCGTGTCGAGAGCGTAGGCATCCGAGGCAATGCTAAGAGTCTCCTTGCCTCCTTCCTGGCTAGCAGGACCCAGGTTGTCACCATCGGACCTTTTGAATCCTCCCCCTTGTCACTGCCATGTGGAGTTCCTCAAGGCTCATCCCTAGGCCGACACTATTTAACATTTATGTGTCGGACCTTGCCAAAGTCATCAGAGCACACGGGATGAGCCTCACTTCCTACGCAGATGGCACCCAACTGGTCCTCGCCATCAAGAATAACGGGTCTACAATAGCCAACAATTTCAATCAGGGCATGTTGGCAATCGGGAGCTGGATGGCTCTCAATTGCCTGAAATTGAACTCCGACAAATCGGAAGTTGTAATTTTTGGCAATTTATCCCCGGAGTGGTCCCCTCTTTGGTGGCCATCATCCATGGGTCAGCCCCCAGACCCGGTTAATAAGGTGAGGAACCTGGGAGTCATGTTCGACAATCGTCTGAACTTCTTACCACACGCAAACCAGATTTCCTCCTCAGCCTTCCACAAATTAAGGCTTATCAAGAAAATGTTGCCTTTCCTACCCGAGAATGCTGGCAAAACATTGGTAAGCTCCCTGGTCTTGCCTACTCTAGACTATTGCAACGCCTTGTTTTTAGGTGCCCAGGAGAGAGTGCTACTGAAAATGCAGGCTATTCAGAATGCAGCCGCCAGGCTCCTAGGGCGCATTCCCAAATACCAACCGGTGTCACCCACCATAAGACAGCTTCACTGGCTACCGGTGAGAATGAGGATCAAGTTCAAGTCTCTGTACTTGGTATACAAGGCTTTACATAATACTGGACCCGCATTTTCTACCCAAAACCTTATCCCCTACTGCCCATCCAGAACATTACGATCATCCAGCTCACATGAGCTGGTGGTCCCCCGAACTAAATCGGTCACATGGGGTGACAGAAGATTTCTTGTTGCCGCACCGAAATTGTGGAACACGTTGCCACACTCAATCAAAACCAGCACCTCCCTTTGGTCTTTCCGTAAGCAACTTAAGACCTGGCTTTTTAATCAATGAACCTCAGCCCCCCTTGTTGGTTAAACATTGCAGTAACTCCAGCGCCGAGATGCCCAAGGGCCTTGTTTGCGCTTTACAAATGTTGTTATAAATAAATAAATAAATAAATAAATAAATAAATAGATAAGGAAGCTAGTAAGATTTTACTTTATAATTTCACTGAAAAGCACTGACATTTGTCACTTGCATTTAAGATTTAAGATGTCACCATTATTGTGTGAGTTCATAAGCAAGTGCATTACAGTTACAGCAGTTCAAACTATACTTATGTCAGTTATGTATAACTGCTGAATTTCACTTTGTAAACTAGCACTTTTTCAGCACACGAGTGCCCACTGACCACAGACTTCCACCCCAAATTTATTTTTTCTTTCATCCTGCGGGAGCTCATGGGAGCACACGAGATGGGGGCACACAAGCTCCCGCAAGACTCTTGCCGAATAGCGATGCCAACTGTTAGATTTATAATAACTGTTACAGGAAAAAGTTATTATACTTTCTTTTCTGTGAGTCAAAGTCCAGCATTCTGCTCTCTCCTGATTGGCCAGCCTGTTCCCCAGCGGTTCTAGATTTGCTTGATGAGGTGTGAATTGTACTGTCAGAGGACACAATGGATTTCCTGTGGATGGAGAAGTACAATCTTTAATGTATTGGTGTTTTTAAATCCTACACACCTGTCTCCTAAGTTACACCTGACTGCTTGATGCCAGCTACTAAGGGTTGACTTAGGGAATAGTTTATCGAGACCTTGACTGACCCTTTTATTGTGTTTTTGGCCTTAATACTAGTAATGTACAGGGAGATAGATCTCTTTAACATCAACGGAGAATAACTGCAGTCATGACAAATTGAAAACAAAAGATCAAAAATAAAAATAGCCATTTTTCCTATGTTTAAATATTGCAAGCCTGTTAATCTATCAAGCCCAAAGTAGGCAATTAATCTACATCTTTTTGCATTGTACATAGAGGATGTAATGAGCTCTTGGATTCTACTTTAGTTTCTTTGATGCTGGGCAGTCATTTACTGTAGCCAGGATGGGCATGCTGCATTGGAAATGAAGTATTTATCAATGGAGCTAATTAATTGGTTTATTAGAACTGAACACAAATTAGGTCTGGTTTGGATAATTTAAGAGGTAACTAGATACCAATCCCCAAAGTCAATTGAATATGGAAAATCAAACTGGGTTAAGATGCAGGCAATTGCTATATTCATTAGGCCTCCCTCCCTCTCAAGTAGTTGTTTAATATGCAAACTATTAATATGCAAATTTGTGCAAAGCAAAGTGTGATTTTTCTTTTTAAATCCGTTGAACAGTACCAGATGCCGGGTGTGAAATAGGAACGCTTTTATGTTAGAGCAAGACATATATGCAAGATAATATGTGTAGTGTCACAAATGAATTAAAAATAGCAGTTCATAAATCACATCAACCCCCTAAAAATATGTTGAATAATGTTTAAATTAGTAAGTAACAAGTTCAACATTAGCGTGTAAAATTGAGGTGTCTCAAAGAGATAGATGCTAGACAACATTTATCTCCAAATGGTTTAAATGTATTCTGTATTCTAAAATGAAATGCTCTCGTACATCAATCACTATCACATTACAACGTCAGTGCTAGTATTCTAGCAAAGTCTATCCAAATATTAATGAAGTGTTGGAAGCTAACTCAGGAGATACATGGTGACCTTTTTATTTCCTGTTTTAATTAACTAATGACATATATTTTGATAGTGAGCCTCCTTGTTTAACTATATCAACGTATAATAATTTGTTAGTGAGCAGCAGGCTGCAGCCAGTGTGCTTTTGAAATTGCCCAGAATATATTTTAATGAAAATACGTACGAGCAATGCACAGACAAGGATTTATCATGGGATTCCAGTGTGCAGTCATTCGGAAAAGTGGTCTTACTATGATACGGTTTATATTAGGAATAGGATATGTTTGCCATCATATAATAATCTCTGTGTGGACCCCTTTAAATATTAGAACATCCCTTTAATTTTTTTAATCTATAGGATTATTACACAGACATTACCTGTGAATTTATTTTTAAAGCTGTTTAAATTGCGAAAGAGGGGAGCAATCTGACTAGGAATGTGTGTGTGATGTGTGAGAAATAAAAAATAAAAGGGAAAGTAAGAATAAGAGCGAAAAGCAGAGAGAGAGAGGAAGATGGAGGAAGAGAGAGACAGATAACTAGATTTTACCATTTCACATCAAGGTCCAGTGTTACTGAAACTTTGTGCCAGGTTTGCATCATGTAAGTGATGCAAACTTTTTTCAAAGTGTTGAGGTGGGAATAACTTTACTACTGAAACCATGATTTGCTTTGAAAAGTAGCACTGTTCTTTACTTTTTACTATTCTGCATCAATGGGGGTACAAAGGGTGTTAAATTAATGTTTTTAGAGAGGAATGTGAGCTATAAATGTACACCTCCTCCAGACAGGCATAACAGTAAAGCAGCTTTTAAACTCTGCATTTTTCGACCTTTGCATGTGTGCTTTATTGAACATTCCAAAAGGATGGGAAAAAACCTTTACCACACAGGCATTGCAGCCCAATGCATTTACAACACCTGTTTTTTTAACATGCATATGCCTTTACTGCACATGCCTTTACAATTAAATGGCACATGTATATAAGGCAAGCATGTATATATACATATATACACTGAAAAAACAAAGGTTAAAGTAACGTTATAGTTAGGTGCGATACAAATATTTGTTTGACTCTTAATGTAGTGTATGGTATAGAGTAAATGTTGCACATAATGCATGCTTTCTACACCTAAGGTAGTTGTATGTGCGATGGCAGTAATAATAGCTGATTTTCTCCTGAACTATTTTGTACTTACTGTCAGGCCTCTAATGCCATTTTAATTTATAGAGCAATATGCGGGAAAAGGAAGCTCGGATGATATCCTCAGAGATGTCATCAATGATGTCATAAATGACATCATAGAAAATGTCATGACTGATGCCGTATGTGAGGTATTAAGCACTGCATGGCAGGAGTGCAAGTTGTACTTAGGACTGCTTACTATAACTGCTAAATTTCTGTGTTATTTTTAGTTCAAAACATTAATGTGTTCATTAACAAACTAAAACCTTACTTCAGCTTTTGTGTTTTTTCGGTGAAGTTTTTTTAAGGAAAACAGATCTTGCTATCACACCTTACTGGAACTTTACCTTAAAGTTAGATTTTTTCAGTGAATACTTAATTTCCAAACGTAAATGAAAATCTATCACTTGTGGTTAGGCCTTGCAGCAAACCGCTCCTCCATACAGACAACACCATGCTGCACACAGCCCTCAGTCATCAGCAGAGGGGGGTTGGCCATAGGACCTGACCCTTGAGACCACATCCCCAAAGGTAATTTAATTTTGTTATTAAATTTGGAGATGCACACCACCCTTCCCCAAGCCTCTTTAGGCCCTGGGGACCCCATCTCCAGGGATGCATATTTCTTTAAGGGTAGGGGTACTTCTCCCCGAGTCATTATCAGCCCAGAAACCCAATGCCCTGAGACCACTTATTTAAATAAAGGGGAGGATGGCTGCACCACTTGTTAGGCCCTGGGTATCCCATATCCCAGGTCCACATTTTTGGATAAAGTGGAGGGGATGCACTTGGCCCACCTCACTGGACTGATTTCAACCCCAGGGACACCATCCCCTGGGGCACAGGATATTTATTAGGGGGTCATTCCCCATGGCCACTCTTCAAAGTAAAGGGGAGGGGGTGAACACAGCCCTTCTCCCTTTGCTACATTTGGCCCTGGAGTACCAATCCCCTGAGGCCTGGTGCCATTATTAGGGGGAGGGGAACATGCCCTCCCAAGGCTGATTTCGGCCTTGGAGACCCTACTCCCCTGAGGCCAAGAATACATTTTAGGGGATGGAGGTCACATGGCCCCTCCCTTAGCCTACCCAGGTCCCCCACCATAGTCTTGTAGGGGGCTGGGGGGAAATCCACAAGGCCTAGAAGGCTCCAGCCGTCATGACGCATACAGGAGGATTCAACACTGATCCCACCTGCAGTGGGCAAATACTAATGCTACTTCCTGAGAGCTGGAGCCATATTTTGATCTGTTTACCAGCCTGCATCACTGGGGAATGAGAAACCGATCAAACGTCCACTCCCAGCAGGCAGCAGACTTTTTAAAGCTCCTGCCAGTTGGGAGTGGGCCGGATGTTTGCTCCTACTTGGTAGGAGTTTTGAAAATATACCCCACAAGTGAGTGCAGCAGAGGTTTCCCTGCCTGTGCTGGTGTGGGTAGGGAAACTGCTAAGTCCAGGAGGCGGGCTCCCCGGTACAAAGCATCTGAGCTGGCCCTGAGGGATGGGGCCTCCTGGGGCCATTAATGGCTCTGAAAGGGGGCCATCCATTTTCAACCATTTTGGCCCTGGGGTTGGGCTTTTTGTGGCCTGTCATGATTCGGGCGACCACATTTTACAATATTTCCACCCCAGGAGTGGGCTCCTTTTCTTTAAATATTTTGGCCCTAGGGGTGGGCTCACAGGGGGTCCAGATGGCTCGAGGAGGGGGTCTGTGTATGGGAGGGGAGGCCATTTTACCCTCTTACCTCTTTTAAAAAATGCCCCTAGGACCTGGCCCAACCATGGGCTTATAATTATTGAAGCACAGGAGACCGCTCTTCGTTTAAACGCGTTTTTTGGCCCAACAGGCCCAAGAGTCCTAGGGGGTCAGGGTATTCCTACCATGCCCCGTTTTAATTTTATTTTTTTGCTGTTTTACTGGGACTCGGCTCAAGCCAAGTTCAAAGATGGCTGCCAATACTTCACTGTTAGAAGTGTTGGCAGCCAATCAGATCTCATCATGAGATCGGGAGGGGTTGCAGATCCTTCGCGTCCCAATATATACAAATTTTGATTTTCTTTATTATTTCAAAATCTACTGGATGCTAAATTTGCAGAAATTCAGTTCAGCACTTCCAGCTGTAGCCTGTCTAAAGTTTCCTATGAAAATTAAGATTGGAAAGCTTGTTTTGCCCCCCCCTTTTCTGTGCCCCCACTTGATGGATCACCACAGAAAATTTGAAGTTAGCTGCTGAAGTGAACGTTGAATTACTTTTGAAAATTACACGAAGATTCCTCAAACAGAACCAAAAAACAAAGGTTACGAGGACTTTATAGTTAAGTTCAGATTTTGCACAAATAAGTGACTATATTTGTGCTTTAAGGTAACAGTAACTTGACCCACAGCCATGCGCAGTCTTTTCATTAATAATTTTACAGCAAATGTTGCAGTGATATTATGAATGATGTCAATGCAGATGTCATGAGTGATGTAATGTGTGGGGGTAATTAGCATTGCATGACAGGGGCACACGTTTTAGTTTCTTGACATAAGTATAACTATAACTGCTGAATTTCTATGGTTTTGAACCAAACTATAATGTCCCTGAAAACTTCTGTCTATTTTGTGTGTGTCTATATATATATATATATATATATATATATATATATATATTCAACTTTATACATTATCAACAGTTTTTTTTGCAAATATCAGATTGAGGTTTCCACACAGGCCTGTAAGGTTTTCAAAGGAAATTTTGTTCATCTGTGAAGCACAGTGTGTGTGTGTATATATATATTCACTGAAAAAACCATAGGTTTTTAGGCCTTATATAGTTAGGAATTAGAATTTAAAAAACCTTTAAAATTCACTTAAAAAAACTATAGGTTTTATGGGTGTTATCGTTAGCTGTACATTTCACTCATACAAAACCATTGCAATTGCTCCTATATAGTTAGTTGTACTAACTATATTTCGCGCAGCCGCAATCCACTGCTGATGATGTCACATATTACATCATTCATGACATGGTCACTGACATCACTGATGACATCTCAAATGACATCACTGATGACATCACTGATGACATCATCCACATGACAATCACATACACCTTTTCATACACTAGTAAACTCTTTCATCCCTCTTTGTAAAATACAGAGTATCATATTTGAATCCATTGTTACAGCAATACAAGTATCTAAAAACACACTCAGTGATTCATAGATGTATACACACATCTTATCACTTACCTGTAGATTCACTCATACATGCTGTCAATGAACAATAGAACACTATCAAAAATACTTATACACCTAAATCGACATTAAACACCAGCACATATCCTATTCACATATGAAGTCATCCTACTCACTTATGCAAACAATGGATCATACATATTTACTTAGCTACACACTTATGAAAACACAACTTCATCTATTCATTTAGATAGTAAGTCATACTTAGTGAATTATAAAATCATTATTATAAGTATAAAGTTATCCATATAGTCACTCACACAATCACTGAGTCTTATGTATACTTATTTATATAAAACAACTGACACATACACTGCCTTTTATTTTTCTAGTTTGTTTGACATGTACCATTGAGAAATATATTTGCTCGAGGCAAGATGGCCGCCAGTGTGGTGTAGTGAACAGTCGCATCTATTCCCTCTCCAGACCAGGACGATATGGTTGATGCCCTGAGGAGTTCCTGGTAATGGATATGAGACTGCTCTGGTGGCTTATTAGGGCGGTGAGCAGCGAACATAAGTGCATAAAAAGGAATCTCAGAGAAAGCGTCCTGTTAACAGCCAGAACAGCGCTTAAAAATACATGAAGGTACTGTGAAGTAATTTTCAGCTCGATGTCCCAGAAAGGAAAGCGGGAGAAGAGCGAAAAAGACAAAGACAAGGAGAAAGCAGCGCTCATGGCCGGTAGTACAAACAAGTTACAGGGAACAGGCGCGATCCCCAAAACACCCTGTCCCGGCAAACGAGGGACGCCTGCACCTGCCTTAATATCAACCTTGGCCCAGAAAACCTTGCAACGCAAAGCCGATAAAGACAAGAAACTTGGATTGAAAACTATGACTACGAGGGACGAGACGCAGAACATAGCTGCCGGGCTAAATAAAGATGCACTCGAGCAAAGAAACAGGATTATGGTGGCAAAAGAGGGCAAAGAAGCAACTTTCAGGCAGCCTACCTTGCCGGAATCCTTCTGTGCAAAACCAGCTGGGAGTGCAGCAGGGGCGAAGCCACCGGAGGAGCAATTACCCGGTAGTGAGAACGCCACCGGAGAAATGAGGGAGCCGGGCGCCGTCCTCGCGGACGCCAGCGGCTCAGTAACCAAGCAACCAGCGAGCGCAGCCTCAGTGAGTGCCCCCGCGGACGCTAGCAGAGAAGGGAGAAAGCCAGACGGCACTCTCGTGGATGGTAGCGGAGAAGCGAGGGAGGCGGGTGATACCCAGGTGATTGCTGGAGGAGACGCGAGGGAGCCGGGCACCGACCTCATGGACGCCTCGGTAACCAAGCAACGAGCGAATGCAGTCGCGGGAGGCGCGTCGGCAGCGGGAGCAGCACTGGAGCTCAAAGAAAGTGCTGGCAGCTCAAACAAACAGGAGGGCCAGGTGCCGGCGCCAGTAGCAGAGACAGAGGGGGTAAGAAACCTGAACAATGAAAGGATGCTAGACGCACTGTTGCAAGTAGAAGAAGAATGGTCTAATAAGCTGGGACAGAGTAATCGCGCAATGTGGGGAAGCCTGGCAAGTATCGAATCGTCGAGGAAGAGAGAGGGGGATAAATTCTTTTCTGTGAATGAAGGTTCAGACACTACCTCAAGCGACGAGGCAGGTAAATCTATAGGCAAATCCACAACAGAAACTAGCTCAGATACTGAAGAGAGCGGGGAGAGAAATACAAAAAAAAAAAGGAAACACACTGTGAGGCGTGGATGCTCCCCTGATAAAACGAATAAAAACCTGCTGTGGGATTACTCAGGAACTGCAAGCGCCTTTCAAGAAACCTCAATAGGGGGAAGTGGGGCAGCAGGAGGTGGGGACCCTGAAACTTCACAAAATGTCACAATGGATATGTTGTTTAGTACTCTTAAACAAATGCAGGCTGAGGCAAGAGCAGAGAGCAGAAGAGCCAGACATGACACTAAGAAAATCCAAACCTCGATCAGGAAAATGAATAAAAAATACGAGGAAGTGGAAGAAAGAGTGGGTCTTGTTGAGGAACGGACTAGCAGAGTCGAGGATGAGATTACTGACTGGCAAGCATTTAAAATGGAACAGACTAAAGTGGCAGAGGACTTGCAGTGGAAAATTGAAGATTTTGAGAATCGGCAAAGACGGAGTAATGTGAGACTTCTTGGACTGGAGGAAGGGGTGGAGGGGCAGGATCCCAGAGGTTTCGTCATTAAATTGTTGAAAGAGGCCTTCCCTGTAGAACCATGGCAATGGGAATTAGAAGTACAACGAGCGCATAGGTTCCCACTGGTTAACAAAAAGAGGAAAGATGATAGACAGGAGGATAACAAGCCTAGGGCTATGCTGGTTTTCTGCGGTAATTATTTGGCAAGGCAAGAAATAATGGAAAAAGCCAGACCAGATGCCAAAAAAACAGCTCAAGGAGTAACTTTCTTTGCTCGCCCCGATTTTTGCCACGTAACGGTAGAGAGACGGTGGCGACTTAGGCAGTTGATAACACCTTTCCAACAGCAAGGGGCAGAGGCTTATTTAATGTTCCCTGCAAAATTGAAGACCATTGTTGGTGGTCATGTTAGGATGTTTTTCTCGGAGGTAAAGGCCAGTGAATACTTAACAGAGTTGACAGAGAAAAACAAGGGAAGAGGGGGAAAAAGATAAAGTTATAAGTGGCAGTACTAAGACAGGGTAGCAATACAGGGTGTTGGGTGATGAAGGAAAGATAATGAAATTGGGAGGGAGAGGGAAGCGACTCTGCAGCACACAGCAGCCACATATAGGTCATGTGTGACCTATTTGCCTGTGGAAGGGGTGAGGGGAGGGGGGGCGGGAGTCCTGAGGGTGGGGTGCGGGGAGGGAGGGTGGGTAAAGGGGAGGTTGTAAGCTGGAGGATAAGAGCACAAACAGTGGGAAAAGGGAGAAAAGAATGTACTAGAGAGGAAGATGTATCAGTAAACAATCTGTTGGCAAGTGCTAAAAAAGTATGTCATTGTAGAAGGGATATTTTTGTGATACATAAATGGCGTTAAGGATGATTTCCATGAATGTATGTGGGTTGAACAATGCTGATAAAAGACAAAAAGTCGCTGCTTTGTTGAGATCGCTTAGATTAGAGATAATATGTCTGCAGGAGACACATATTGCAGGAAAAGAAAATCTCTTGCTGGGACACATGGGGTTTGACATTCTTGCCTATACAAGGCAAGAGTCAAAGACAAGAGGAGTGGCAATATTAGCTAAAAAAGGGGTCGTAAAACTTAAAAGGAAAAAAGAAGATCAAGAGGGAAGATGGGTAATTGCGGAGGTGGATGTACAGGGGGGGTGTTATACAATAGTGTCAGTTTATGCCTCAAATGATGATGAACCAGATATCTTTGAAATGCTAGATGGAGAACTTGCATTGTGGACTGAACCAGTAATATGCTGTGGAGATTTTAACATCAATGGACTAAATGGGATGAGCTTGTTGAATAGGGGAGGGTATAATGGTAGAAAGAAAAAAACGTGCAGGGCCATACACTATATGGCGAGGCATAATGCATTAGTAGACGTCTGGGCAGAAAAAAATCCAGTAGGGACAGGGAGTACATTTTATTCAGCCCCGCATAAGATGGTAGCCAGATTAGATTATTTTTTTATTTCTAGATCGATTATAAAAGATGCTAAACTAGTTAAACTCCCCAGAGTGATATCGGATCACAATCCATTAGTGTTGAGTATACCAATGCTAAATAAGAATGTGAGTAAAAACAGCACTTGGACATTTGAGAGAGGATTATTGAGCGAGCCAGGGTATATAAGACATATGCAGGAATGGATACCCCAATATTGGGAAGAGAATAGGAATACAGCTACAACTAATATGATCTGGGACGCATTCAAAGCGGGAATCAGGGGAGAAACATTAAGCTATACACTGCAAAGAACTAAGAAAGAGAGGATTAAGACAGAGGAAAGGATGAGGGAACTGGAGGTCCTAGAAGAAAGACTAATTACAGCAATCCACAAGCGAGACCCACTAGAGGAAATACTTTTAGAAATAGAGATAAATAAAGCAGAGGCAGGGACAAGCCTGGCTCAGAAGGCGGCAGGGAACTATCTAGCAAAGAAGGAAAAGTGCTATGAGTTCAATGAAAGGGTGGGACACTTACTAGCAATACGCACCCGACAAAATTCATCAGCAGGGGATATAAAAGAAATTAAAGATAGGCTAGGCAATGTGGTTACCACACCAGAGGAGATACAGGAGGTTTTTAGAAGTTACTATGGCAACCTATACGATTCAAGCATAGGAAACGTGGATGGAGAAATTACAGACTATTTGGGGGGAATACAGCATGATATACTAGACACTGCAGCTAAGGAAGAATTAGATCTACCACTAACATTACAGGAGATAAGGGAGGCCGTGAGAGATTTACCGGTGGGGAAAGCCACAGGACCAGATCAGATTCCGGCAGAATTTTATAAAATCTTTTGGGATCAACTGGGGGGGGACATGTTAGAAACCCTTAGACAGGCACAGGCTGGTAGCTCGATACCACGGTCATGGGCAGGCGCAGACATAATAGTGATTCTGAAAAAAGACAAGCCTCCGCTAGAGCCAGGGTCTTATAGACCAATTACACTCCTAAACGCAGACACAAAAATCTTCTCAAAATCACTAGCCCAAAGACTTAGCAAAATCATTGAAGGATTAGTTAGTACTTCACAGCATGGTTTCATCCCTGGAAAAGGTACGACCCAACATACTAGGCAGATGATAACTATTTTAGATGCAGCTGAGGTATTGCGAGATCCTGTTGCAGCCATATTTCTCGATGCTGAAAAGGCCTTCGACAGGGTCTCGTGGGACTACTTATGGAGGGTTATGAAGTGGCTCGGGATAGGCGAGGGATACATTAAGGCAATCCAGGCTCTCTATGAAAATCCAATAGCAAGGATAAGAATAAATAGAAACTATACAAAGGAAGTTCAGATCAAACGAGGGACCAGGCAGGGCTGCCCAGCTTCGCCGCTGTTGTTTGCTTTATATCTAGATCCCCTGCTAAGAAAATTAGATGCTAACAGGAATATCCAACCAGTGATACTGCACGGGAGGGAGTACAAACTATTCGCCTACGCAGATGACGTGGCCATTATAACACCAAAACCAGGGAGGGCGCTAGTTGAAATAGAGCAGGAGGCTTTGAAATTCGGAACGATTGCAGGATATTCAATTAATAAAGGTAATACCCAGATCGTTCAAAATAAATACACAATACACCAAGATAATAGAATTGTCTCCGTAGCTACATATCTAGGGATAAAAGTGACCACTGACCTAGATAAATTAGTAGAAATTAATATGAGCCCATTACTAGATAAGGTTAAAAGGAACACCGAAAGGATTCACAACCTGCACCTGACGCTAATGGGGAGAATAAACGTTATTAAGCTGATTACCTTCCCAAAATTCTTATACCTTTTCAGAACGATTCCATTATTTTTCGAACAAACATGGTTCCGGAAACTGGAATTAATACTTAATAGGCTAATCTGGGCCCAAAGGAAGACCAGAAGAGCGTATCGTTACATGGTTCTCCCAAGGGAGAAGGGAGGTTGGGGAGCCCCGGATTTTAGACTTTACTATTGGGCAGCAACATTGCAGTATACACAAGGGTTATTAGGTGGAGGGAGTAATGAGGAACAGGATTCAAATGTATATAGAGCACTTATTGGGGATGAAGCTGAGAATGGTCTGTTGAAAACAGTGGATTATAACTACTTTAAACATACTAAGTTTAAGACTTTACAAGCAGCTTATAAAGTTTGGAGAGGGGTGGCAAAAAAGCTGGGTATCGGCCGTTACAATCATTACACACGACTATATAACAATCATTCATTACCAGGGGAGATATTCAGGGATACAATTATGAAGGAATGGGATAACAAGGGGATTAAAAAGATAGGAGATCTTATGGACATGGAGGGGACAATTAGACAATTTCAGGACTTACAAATGAAATATGACATAAGAGGGAACAATTTTTTCAAATATCTACAGCTAAGAAGCTATCTAGCAGATAAAAGAGGAGGACCAACAGGGTTCGAATACAGCAGGATTATGGAGTATATAGAGAAGGCGGATCGATGCACAATTAGACAGCTTTACGCATAATTGTATACATTAAAAACCGATGATATAGATAAGTTTGCCACTAAATGGGCGGAAAAGGTGGGTGCCTCCACGGAGGATTTAAAGACATCCTTGAAGTTAGGCCATACAGTTTTATGTTCCGCAACACTACAATCACAGCACTACAAAACAATATACTCTTTATACCACACGCCAGCAAGAATTGCACGGTGGGGTGGGGCCAATGGAATCACATGCCCACGATGCAACTCATCAGAGGCGGATATTGTCCACATGTTTGCTCAATGTCCACAACTACATACACTAAAAGGGGCAATTGAGAACTTTTTGGCAAACTCGCTGGGAATCAAATGAAAATTGACAGATGATATTATAATCTTAGGAATCGCGGGCGAAACAGAGGAGTATTACATAGAATTTTTGTTTTTGGTAACGGCGGTGTATCGAATTGGAATCGCGAGAGCATGGCTTGACAAGGCCCCCCCTACTTTTGAACTCTGGATAGCAAGGCTGATTTCTACTTACAATCTGGAGAAAGCTATTTATGAAAGAAAGGGTAGGAGGGCGAGAGCATTGGGTGAAAGAATCTGGCAACCTCTAACTCGCTGGAAGAAGAGTAAGACTCAAGGCGGGAGTGAGTAGAAATGAGTAGGAAGCCAGAAAGTAATGTTAACAATATATGATTGCACCAATTTGTATAATGGTATGTAGTTAATACTAAAACACATATGAATATGATTATTTGTATTACTTTCGGTTGTTTTAATGTTTTATGAGTTTGTTTTGCCTGGTTTTTCTCTTTTTTTACCTTTCTTTGTATACTGATTGTTTTATGTGCTATACTGGTGAATTCTGTAAAAATGGGATAAAAATCTTTTAATAAAAATATAAAAAAAAAAAAAAAGAGAAATATATTTGCTCATCACCACACCCATAAAGATATTCACTCACCAAAAAAACTGTTAGAACATGTAGTTTTAACTTCATATATCTAGGGAATCAACTATTCACACATCTTTGGGCAGTCACACACCCCCCACCGAACCACACACACATTCACTCTCCCATACAAATACTCAGTTAACTAATCAATAACTAATATAGACTTTCACATAGCTAGTAACCAACTGGAGAACCAGTTTACACAACAACTGACAAAGTGATACAGATATTCAAACAGTTTAGTCACTATCCACTATATTTAGTGAGACACTGTAAATTGGTCAAGTAAACAGTCAATTACACTGCTACTAAATCCTCCATCCAAATATTTATTTTTATGTATCCACTCATTCTTCAATGCAAATTGCTATATATATAATGCATATTTAAATAACGAAGCAAACCACATTCACTGGATGATGTCATCAGTGATGTCATCAGTGATGTCATTTGAGATGTCATCAGTGATGTCACTGACCATGCCATGAATGATGTAATATGTGACATCATCAGCAGTGGACTGCGGGTGCGCGAAATATAGTTAGTACAACTAACTATATAGGAGCAATTTCAATGGTTTTGTATGAGTGAAATGTCCAGCTAACAATAACACCCCTAAAACTTATAGTTTTTTGAGTGAATTTTAAAGGTTTTTCAAATGCTAATTCCTAACTATATAAGGCCTGAAACCTATGGTTTTTTCAGTGAATATATATATATATATGCATATATAAACATATATAATCTGCATATCTATATAAATACAAATATAAATGCATGCATACATATACATATATGCATACATATGCATGTTATTTACATGAAAGTTTTAAAAACACTAATAAAAGCAAAGCTAAAAAGCCACCTCATTACAAACAGAATGGCTTCAGCTTAAACGACTGCGAGATCTATTGCATTTTCAATGCTTGTTTACTTTGGTTCCATCATGAAGGCATTCAGATGTGTCACACATTTGCCATAAGTTCTGAATGTTAGCACTCTAGTTGCTCATTAGATCACTGTAGTAAAGCTACTGCTCACCAGGGAAGTCTGCTGCTGGTGTTCAAAGTGCATGTTTCAGTCTGCATGTCAGAATTTTTTTAATGAAATAGAAGAGGATTTGAGAAGTCACTCAAAATGTGCCCTAATTTTTCTTTCTGAAGCACTAATCATACTTTCTATGGCAAAATGAGCCCCCTCATTTTGTTCCTTTTTAAATTAAATGTTTTCAGACTTACCACTTCATTCCAATCAAGATGGCTTCTGGTGTGCCATACTTTTGTCATAAGTAAGACTGTTAGCGCTCTAGTTGTTCTTTAGAACACTCTGGGACATTCTGTCATTGGGCTATACTTGGGCTACATCTGGGTGATATTTGGGCTACATTTGGGCTCTTTTGTCTCTGGTGGCCATCTTGGGAGACTGCATGTCAGAATTTTTTTAATGAAATAGAAGAGGATTTGAGAAGTCACTCAAAATGTGCCCTAATGTTTCTTTCTGAAGCACTAATCATACTTTCTATGGCAAAATGAACCCCCTCATTTTGTTCCTTTTTAAATTAAATGTTCTCAGACTTACCACTTCATTCCAATCAAAATGGCTTCTGGTGTGCCATACTTTTGTCATAAGTAAGACTGTTAGCCCTCTAGTTGTTCTTTAGAACACTCTGGGACATTCTGTCATTGGGCTATACTTGGGCTACATCTGGGTGATATTTGTGTTACATTTGGGCTCTTTTGTCTCTGGTGGACATCTTGGTAGACTGCATGTCAGAATTTTTTTATGAAATAGTGGAGGATTTGAGAAGTCACTCAAAATGTGCCCTAATCTTTCTTTCTGCAGCACTAATCATACTTTCTATGGCAAACTGATCCCCCTAATTTTGTTCCTTTTTAAATTAAATGTTTTAAGAGTTACCACTTTATTCCAATCAAGATGGCTTCTGGTGTGCCATACCTTTGTAATAAGTAGGACTGTTAGCGCTCTAGTTGTTCTTTAGAACACTCTAGGAGGCTGCAGTAGAACACAAAGGAATCAACTGACAGTCTCTGTCCTTGTTGTATGTACATGCTTTACTGAGAATGTCAGACTTCATTCTCACATGACTGAGAAAGATAATGTGAATTTACAGAAAATATGCTTTCAGTTTAACTTATAGATACCCTTCCAAACCACTGTGGGAAAAGCATGAGATAATAGTTTTCTTTCAAACATGATTCATGATATCCCAGCAGAAGGCTTTTTCACATGGTAAAATCACCTTAGAACACACCACAGTTCCTAAAATGAGTATGGTACCATCAACAAATTATGTATAATGTAACTATTAACTAAAATGCTTTTTAATGAGGTGCTATCATGTATATTGGTCCCAAGATGGCTGCCAACACTTCTTGGATGAAGTGCTGACAAGCCAATCAGATCTCACGATGAGATGTGTGGTTAGGCTCCGCCCAGATATATATGTGTTTTTGAAGTTAATTTTCATAAAAACCACTGGAGCAATTTTCACCAAATATAGAAAAGGCACTTCTGCGTACCAGTCCCTACAATTTTGCAAAGTTTGGTGTAATTCCATTCAGCGGTTCGGGCTGTAGCCTTGTCAGAACGTCCTATTGAAATTAACATGGGGAAAACATGTTTTGGGACCCCCCTTTTTTCTCGGCCCTCGCATGACGAATCCCCCCGAAACTTTCAGGGAAGAGGCGGAGCGCAGCTGGCCTAAATTTTGGAAAATTACACGCAAATTCCTCAACCGACGCCAAAGTTATTCCCAATAGAATGTTGCAGATTTCCTATGGTAGCTAGGTCCTAACTATATATACCTACTGGCTATTGCCAGTAGGTAATACACATAGATTTATATATGTGTGTGTGTGTGTAATATGTATTACCTACTGGCAGTCGTTTGGCGAATTGTCACAATATTTTCAAAACTAATGGGGTGCTCCGGTCAGCTCCTGTCTTGAAAGTTTCGGGTCAATTCGTCAAGCGAGAGCCGAGCAAAAAGGAAGGTCCCAAAACACATTTTCTCTATGTTATTTCCCTTAGGAAACTTTAGACAAAGCTATAGCCCGAACTGCTCAACGGAATTACACAAAATTTGGTAAAAAGGTAGATCGTGGTTCAGAATGCCCGCTTTTCTTAAATGTTGTCAATCCGTTCAGTAGTTCCTGAGAAATTCAAAAATACAGAAACTTCTATATCTGTTGACCGAGGTGGATCCGCGAACCCAACTGAGAACGATCTTGACTCTGATTGAAAAGATAAAAAAAGAAAAGAGGGCAATGTAGAAACACCCTGAGTCCCTAGGCCTGCACAGGTGGTTTCACAGGGACCCCAGTGTCATAGCTTCTCCGTTCCCGCGGCCACACATAGAGGGGCGGGGCTCCGTGCCTTTAAAAGGTCCTAGTGTTGCCCGAAAGGACTCTTCGCGTTCTAACTTTTTGATTCTGTGTTCCTCACTTCCGGGTCATGCAGGCACTTCCGGGTCATGCTCCACTGTTCCCTGTTGTTCAATTCCTTGATTTCTCCGTATCAGGCTCCCACTCTGTTCTAGCATGTCGTCGGTCCGTGTCAGTGGACTGCTTCTCCTGTGGCTACATTTGCTGTTCCTTGACCTGCTCCGCTCACTTCACCGCTCCTCCTGTGAAATCAAGGCTGTAACATGCTTGCGCTGGTTGGAATGTTGCTAGCCTACCACATTTTTTATATTTATTTTGACAGTTTTGTATAGCGCGAACAAGACCCTTGCGGGTATCTGAGCGCTTTACAAGGCACATAAAGGTGATTTGACAAATACATACGCATATGATGACTTAAGCAAATACATTCCTGGTAAAAGTTATCGACTGGCACTTATCAGTAGGTATTTATAACAAATTTCAGGTGACTCTAGCTAAGAGGATCGCTTTCACTTCTTTTTTGAAGAAAGCAGCGGATGGATTCAGTCTTGTTTCTGTGGGTAAGGCGTTCCAAATCCTTGGGGCCATTCCTGAGAAGGTACGGTTGTACGTTTTTTTCTTGCAGAAGCGTTGTGGTTTAAGTAGAAGATTATCAGAACTCCTAGTTGTTCTGCTACCACCCGATAGTACTAGCTACTCCGCAAGGTATCTTGGTGTTTTTGGGTGCAGTGCCTTGTGAGTCATACGGGCGATTTTCAAATGTATTCTGGCCTCAAAAGGTAACCAGTTGAGGGCACGAAGGTCGGGGGAAATGTGGCAGTTCCTTCTAGAGCCAGTGATGAGTCTCGCAGCAGTATTGATTGAGGCTCTTAGCGGAGCGGTTGTTGATCTGGGAAGGCCACAGAGAGCGACACTCCATTAATCCACTCTGGGGACTACTAGGGTTGGACTGCCTGTTTAAAGTCATTCACGGGCATGAATGGCTTTAGTCTTCTCAGGGTGTTCATCTGGAAATTGGCTCCTTTAGTTGCAGCGCTTATGTGTTTCCGCATATTTAGATTATTGTCCAGAGTTATTCCAAGGGATTTCGCAGAGTCAATAATGCGAGGTTGGCCATCGAAGAAAGATCTGTGTCTTTTAAAGAGATTGTCCTGTCAACCCAAAAAGACCAAAAGAGCCAGGAAACTAAAAAGCATGGAGTCTAAGGAGACAAGAATATAAGGCAGTTCAGGATTAATAGTCTCCCAATCTGCTCCTGTGATAGACATACCTCTGTTTCCTTCTCATTTCCATGTTGAATTTCTTTTACGCTTGAATAAACAAGGTATTAAGGTACATGTAATGATAGATTCATGTGCTACAGGCAATTTTCTGGATGTCCAATGGGCTAAAAAGATGAGCGTACCTATGAAAGAAAAAGCTACAATAGAAGAAGTTAAAACCATAGATGGAAGTGATATTAAATCAGGTCCAATTACAC
Source organism: Lissotriton helveticus (assembly GCF_964261635.1). Lineage (NCBI taxonomy): Eukaryota > Metazoa > Chordata > Amphibia > Caudata > Salamandridae > Lissotriton > Lissotriton helveticus. The sequence goes on along the minus strand of NC_136072.1, from coordinate 956,406,733 downwards.
ACACTACAGGAGTCTTGTCTCTGTGCTTAGAAGAATCACACACTCAAGACATATCTTTCGATCTAATTTAATCTTCACAGTTCCCTGCCATTCTGGGGGTGTTCATGGTTGTCGCAGCATAATCCTGCCATTGACTGGAGACAGAGGTTGTTGTCTTTTCCTTCCGCTTTTTGCACAAAATATTGTCTAAATGCTTAGCATCATCAAGTATCTGTATGGGGATTATGTGATAAGACAGGATCAGAACTTCCTTTGTATTATCAAGATCTAGCCGACGTTTTTGATAAACAGAAAGCCACCATTCTTCCACCGCATCGATCATACAATTGCAGAATAGATCTCATACAACATATACCTGAGAGAGTATCTGGATGAGATGTTGCGTATTGGGTTTATACGTCCCTCTATATCTCTGGCCTCCTCTCCACTTTTTGTATACCTAAGTGAAAGGGGCGTCTTCGGTGTTGTGTAGACTACAGAATATTGAATGACAACACCATAAAGAATAGATCTCCTTTGCCGTTGATTCCCTCTCTGGTGGACCAGGTTAAAGACACAAAAATGTTCACCAAACTAGATTTAAGAGGGGCATATCATTTGGTATGAGCACAAAAAGGAGATGAATGGAAAACAGTATTACTAACTAAGTTTAACTAAGTTTGGACTTTATGAATATCTGGGTGTGCCCTTCGGGCTTTGCAATGCCCCAGCAGCATTTCAATTTTTTATTAATGAGGTACTGAGAGAAATGCTGGATATCCATGCCATCGATGACATCTTAGTCATTTCATTTCATGAAGCTTTATTCGGTTCATAAAAAATGACCATAAAAGCACAAAATACAATTCATGACTAAACAAATTATAAATGCAGGTAGAAAAATACCGACAGATACGGGCAGGGAATGTAAAATATCATGCCTTTGCGTACGCTAATAGACTGATTTAAAAACATAGCAGTATAAAAGCAGATGTCAACATATTTCAAGTTAAATATAAGATTCATTGCCTCATCAACTGTACGTACACCATATTTAACAAACATCGGTTCCAAATAGGTAATACGAAAATTCAGGTACAGTTTGCATAACAATAAACAGTGCAACGTGCTCTGTTTAGAAATGCCATCACACAAACATGGGTCTTTAGGATGTTTTTTTAAGATTTGGTAAGGCAACTAAATGGTGTGCTACTCCAAACCGCAGTCTGGTTAATACATACTTGTGGGATGGCCTAGTCACCGTGGCTAAATAAAATGGAAAACCTTCGGAAGAAGAATATCTGTTAAAAAACATAACAGTTGACATAGACCCACTGACTAAAGTTCGCTTACTCGCCTTATTATCCAAAAATGTTGCTTTCTGCTCATCTTTAGGTATCATGGAAGAAGCCCTAGGGTTAATCAAGACATTTAGATTAAATATTTCCAAAAAACAATCGGCGTCATATTTAATCCAGGGAATTTTCCTAAACCTATCCAAGGAAAAACAATCTTCCATGATAAGTCTATTAAAAGACTTTTTGTCTTGGAGCCAAATGGAACGCCATAACATAAGAGGTCTTAAGGGAATTAAATCAGTCAGGAAATCAATGTCTAGTTCCCGATAGTCAACTCGGTAGGGGCGGATGGAGGTAAACACAAAAGCTTTTTTATAAAAGAGTTTTCCTCCAACTGCAGGTCATGGTTACATATGTGACCCCAAACAGCCGCCCCATACAGTGCAATTGAGACACATCTAGCTTGGTAGATTTGCAGCATATCCCTAGTTCTTCTATCCCCAACTTTTGCTGCAAATCTAAAAACACCATGGGCGCTTTTCGCCATTTTATGTCTAATGTTATTAAATTCAGTGGACCATTTACTGTCGTGAGAGAAGGTTATACCAAGGTAACAAAATGTATCTACTGACTGCACAGTATCAGAGTCAATAAAAAAGGCATTGGATTTGCTTTTTGCCCCACAGGTCATTACGTGCGTTTTCCCCTTGTTAATGGTCAGTTTTCTATCCTTAATAAACATAGAAAATCTGTCAATTAAACGTTGTAAGCCAAGGGGAGTTCTCGAGAGAAGCACGGCGTCATCGGCATATAATAACACCGGCACGGAGACTCCCTTGATCCGAAGTTCGTGAAGTTAGATAAATGCGAATTCCACACAAAACAGGTGGCATTTGTGTGTTTTATTCTCACACCTAATGGACTGAGTATGGATCCTCAGAAAGTACTAGCAATCACACAATGGTCATCCCCAAAATCTGTGGAAGAGGTACAAAGCTTTTTGGGGTTCGACAATTTTTATAGGCGCTTTATTGAAAACTCTGCCCTGGCCTCTCCCATTACACAAATGCGTAAGAAAGGGGTATTGTTTTCCTGGTCTCCTGCAGCAGAGAAGGCTTTTGAGCACCTGAAACACGCTTTTACTCATGCTCCTGTGCTAAGACACCCAGATCCTGCTCACCTTTGTCGTGGAAACCAACGCCTCACAAATGGCAGTCGGAGGTGTTCTTTCGCATAGAGACATCAATACAGGGTGTTTACATCTGGTGGGTTTTTTTTCGTACAAATTTAACACCACAGAACAGAATTACTCTGTGGGAGATAGGGAATTGCTAGCATTCAAGAAAGCATTTGAAGAATGGTGTCAGTACCTATTGGGGGGCCTTGCAAAAGGTCACAGTTCTTACTGAGCATAGGAATTTACTGTTCTTGAAATCTGTGAGAGCCTTCTCTGCTAGACAGTTGAGGTGGGCCCTTTTTTTGTGAATTCGACTTCATAATCCAGTACCAACCAGGGAAAAGGCATAACAGTAGCGCAAGCCACAGAAGAGGTTAGAGAGTGGGAGAAAAAACACCAGGGGACTAGATCAGAAAATGTATTATATATACAAGGAGGACTCGTGAAACAAGCCTTAGAATGGAGGCATGCCCGTATACTCTCAGGTCACCCTGGTTACAAAAAGGCAGTGCATTGCAGGGGCATGAGATATAGTTAGCTCAGCTAACTATAATGGCCAAATTTCTCTGGTTTCGTATGAGTGACCAGACAAGTCAACGCCATCTCCTCGTCGTGCTTCAACATCCTGCGCATGCTACGTAAGATCTTCCGATGGATCCCCACCGAGACCAGGAAGACGGTCACCCAGGCCCTCGTCACCAGCCGTCTGGACTACGGCAACTCCCTCTACGCCGGAACCACCGCCAAACTCCAGAAGAGACTCCAGCGGATCCAGAACACCTCAGCACGACTCATCCTGGACATCCCCCGCCGCAGCCACATCTCCGGACACCTGAGAGACCTGCACTGGCTCCCGGTCAACAAGAGAATCACCTTCCGGCTCCTCACCCACGCACACAAAGCCCTACACAACCAAGGACCAGGATACCTCAACAGCCCCCTCAACTTCTACGCTCCCAAACGCCAGCTTCGATCGACCAGCCACGCCCTCGCCGCCGTCCCCCGCATCCGAAGAGCCACCACAGGAGGAAGGTCCTTCTCCTACCTGGCCGCCAAGACTTGGAACTCCCTTCCGACCCACCTCTGCCTGACCCAGGACCACCTCGCCTTCAGGAAGCAGCTCAAGACCTGGCTGTTCGAGCAGTAGCGGACCCCCTCCCCCCAGCGCCTTGAGACCCTCCGGGTGAGTAGCGCGCTATATAAATGCTCTGATTGATTGATTGATTGATTGAAATGTCAGCCTAACTATAACGTCCCTGAAACATGTGGTTTTGTCAATGAATATATTTGTGTGTGTGTGTGTGTGTGTGTATGCGTGTGTGTGTGTGTGTGTATATATATATATATATATATATATATATAATTTAGGTTTTTTTTGCAAACAAATGTATAGGAAGGCCTGATACCTCCTGCTTGTGCCCTTTGTCCGCCTGTACTCAACGTAATGCACTGTCATGCCTTTCTGACAACTGTGAGTCATAGTTGTATTGAACTTTTTGTAATTATTTTCTTACATTCAAAATAATATTAATTAGTTACATAGAAACTCTCTGTATAGCATGTAGAACATACATTATTTGAATCCTGAATCACAAAAACCCCACCAATTTGAGGTCAGCAGTGTCTGTTGGGGACATGATGTTCCTATGACCATATCAAGAACGATATTATAGAAATGAGAGAGAAAAAAACTAAATCAAATTACAAAAAATTATAATAAATAGCCACTCTACCAACTTCGATCATCAATATGCCTATTAAATAGGGAATCTATTGGTGTTGCTGTGGGAAGGGCTTCATTGCCAAAAAACATTGTGCAGCAGAGGCTGCCAGGGAGGAGGAAAAGGTGCTGGCAGTGAGCATGTTGTGTACTTTGGCATCCAGCATCACATGATCCTTTGGTGTTGGTGTGAGCAGGTCTTCATTGCCCAAAAAACATTCTCCAGCAGAGCCTATCAGGTGAAAGGAGAAGGCAGGGCAAGGCGGCCACAGTACATATTGTGCTCTTTGGCTACCCTCAGCATGGGATCATTTGATGTTACGAAGACTGGGACAATAGTTGTCCTGTCTGAGCCCTTCAGAGCCTGGTAGAGGCTGGCCTAAGCCATTTTGTCTGCAATATTAAATGTAGTCAGTCAAATTGACCTGATTATGACCAAACAAAAGGCTATGAATAACTCTGTTTCCAATTCTAATTGAACCGTTATTGATTCTGTTTTTAACATGAAGTGAGGGTTATAACAAAACACATTTCAGTAAATGTGCGGTGGGGGTAATCACAAAAGAAAGTGTGCTAAATGACAGAAAGCTGTCTATAAAATGGAATGGGCACCACTATTTTTAATGGGCTTTCAGAGGCTACATATGCTGTCAATGAAGGTGGTAACATTGGTAACACCGGTTACCAGCTAAGTCTGGGATATCCGACACTCCAAATAAGACATCTCTTTTGTCTCCCAGCGAACCACCCTCTAAAAAGAAGAAAGGAGTTGTTTGGATAGTGGGAGCGCATGGGGCTAGAAGTGTACTGAAACCTAGTAGGAGAGCATCGGTAGCTGCATGACCTTTTACCTATATTTGTCCTACCTATATTCCACATAACGGCGATGTCCTGTTATCTGTTATGTGCCGAATAAACGTTGTGTAGTTTTCTTCTAAAATTAGCCTTATTTATTATGCATGAGGATTCTTAGTATCACAGCAGAATTACCATCTTCTGTATAATAACTTTGTACAAAAGTCACCACTCTCGTCATCCTTGTGCGTCACACCCACAGAATCAGCTCACATCTAGGCAGAACCCCTGAGGGTACTTTTGGGATAAAAGCACCACATCTTTGCTGGGCAAGCCAGATGAGAATCTTCCATGCTGGCACAAGATGTGGAGTCCCTATACGCAGATACTCTAACATGCAGTGGCCTGACATCCCTTGCAGGGTGTACAATTTGAGATCAAGACTGGGTCCTTTTCCTCTCCCATTAATTAATAGAGTTGGTTCTTTCCTATGGTGATTTCTGGCTTCACACCAACATACATGCTAGGTACACTTATGCACACTGAGCTAGGATTCGCACCTTAAAGGAATGCTTGATATTGCTAAGCACTTATATGCCTGCATATTTTGACTGCTTTGCACCATGGTATAAGTTCAAATTTTTTTTTCTTTTTCATATATATCTGTTTCTGTCCAATGAATGTTGCAGCACACGTATTTTATACTAGAATGACGCTGGTTCAATAAATGCTTATTGAAAACGGCCCCATTTTTTATTCTGTACATCTCTCTGAGAAGTGAGCACGAGTGACTGAACAAAAAGTACTGAACTGTTTCCACTATCCCTGAAGGATCAAGGATTGTCATGTTTGATAGTTGCCAGAAACTATTTGCTCCATGGAACGGTTATGTAGCTTATAGTGGCACTGTGAGCTAGCTGGTCTAAAGGCTAACATGTTTTTTGGGGGTGTCTTAGTTCTTGTTGTCTAAACGTCCAGATCCTTTCTATTATTAGGAACTGTATGACCCAATGCCACCAATGTTAACTTGGTTCTTATTTACCAGTCAAATATGAGTAGTTCAGTTGTGCTCTCTCAGAGACCCCTACTTATGTTTACCCAGAGACGTCTGGAGTGGGGAGGTAAAATCCACCACAGCTGGGTAGGTATACCCTATGTATTGGCTGTAGATGTATTCAAGCTTGAACCATAGAACTTCCACCCATAATGTCTCAAATGGCAGAGACAGGTGCTAGTGGTACTAATTATACTAGTGGTGCTAGCAGGGAGGAAGTTGAGCAGGAAGGTGCTATAACCATTTCAGAAAAATTCAGAAATGCACTTGCTGTAAAATTAGAACATTTTGGTCTCTCAGTGTAATGCAGGACTGTTACCTTTGTGATTGAGGCACATGAGGCATTCAGCACAGAGGTATTCTATTTTGGGGCTAAATTCCCTCCAGCAGATACACACATACATATATTTTATTCATATACTCCGGATGAAATACCAGATGAATACTTTTCATACATAGACATAGAAGTCCAGTTAACTTACCAAGAGCATATAAATTGGATTAAAGGCACCCTCCCTATGCCACAGATACAGTGAGACTCAGTCCACTCGGCAGAGCCTGAGTGACTGGGATGGTTCTAGCTGCTAACACACCGCATCCAGAGATTGACACATTGCCAGCAGCAGACTTACGTCCACTTTACAAATAAATAATAAAACTATACAGAAATCTTACACAGTTCATAATGTGACTACTCGCAATCCAACCCACAAGGGTCACTCAAGTTGTTTAACTACAAGGGACCGAAACAAAAATCACCCCACAAAGGTTGAACGCGATTATGGGAAGAATACCCACTAAATGTGAGCAAATGCAATTCTGGATAGCACAAAAGATAGCACAGCTCGCAGCAGTTTTTCCACACACTGACACACAAGAAAAATGCAGAATACTGAATATTTGCTTGCCGATGGGGATAGTTCCTTCGATAGATGATTGTACCACTTGGGGTATAATTTTCACTGCCGTTCATACCAGAACGCATGGTACCCCCTCAATAGCAGTTATACCAGACGTAATGAAACAATTACAAAACAAGTTCAGGGCAGAACCTGCCCTGGACTGGGAGATGAAATTAATACGCAATTTTGCCCGGTTATCAACTGTTATGTTAGCGAACATAAAAGGGGAGACAACAGCGGGGGCAATAAGCCAATGTTTGAGGGAATGCACTCCTGCACAACAGGAGCAAAAAGTACCAAAAATGATCAAAGATACATATGCTTCACTGGGTAGAGATAATTGGGAGCTAAACCAGGGAAAACACAATTAAGGGGTAATCCCGAAAAGGATCGCTCAAAGCAACCACCGGATTCTCATAAAAAAAAATTGGACAATAAACAATCAAAATGCATCATGGGGTGGGTCTCCACAATAAGAGCCCTCTGATAGGAAATATAAATTTAGAAACCGTGACAACGTAAAAAAAAACTGACAAGTATTAAGATACTGATACGCCTTCCTCTCATTCTTTTCAGGGGTCATCAAAAAACTCAGAGAGGGAAGGTTGGTCAAAACGCAGATCAGAAAAGCATGCAAAGCAAAGAGACAACCATCGCACTTCAGACTATATTATCAAACAAGAAAATAAACCAAAATCTAAACCTCAATTTAAAAAGAAGATGGTAGCTGGCTTTGAAATAAGAAATGCCCAGGCTACTAAGGACTCAACTACTAAATGGGGAATGGGCCTGACAGAACCTGATGGAATTTCTGGCGACAGCAGCGTTGAATGAACTTATCACGGTGGAAACGAACGATATTAGGGTAAGTGTCCCAAACCAGTTGTACGAAATAACACTCCAAATGGAGGGGGACATACCACAAAAAGTAAAAAGGCCTCTTTTGGGAGAACCCGACATATGGATACAATATGCTTCATTATGGACTACCCAAAAAAAGAAGCCATAATATTATCAGCCTTCTGCGGCCTCATTGCAGATTCACTTAAACATTCATATGGGCAGAAGTGGGTAGTAGTAATAGTTCCTGTATTATACCGCAATCATGTAAGGTGGGATTCTGAGTCACCTCACCATGAAATCCCAGTTAAAACTACTCCAACTCCATGGAGGCAGAACCAAATTAGACATGACGCAAAGAAACAGGTCAGGGAGATCTTAGATCAACTTGAGTACCAAGGTGCAATAGAAAATTGCACCTCCTCTATGAATAATTCTTTGTTTCCGGTAATGAAAACCAACAATTCATACCATCTAGTTTTAGACTACAGGCATTTGAACACATGCACAAAAAACATTTGCAGTACAAAATGCAAAGTGTTGCATTGGTGAATAACATTGTACGGAAGAAATACAAAACAACACGTGATATCTAAAATGGATTATTTTGCCAAAATATAACACTTGAAAGCAGATATTTAACAGTATTCTCAGTCCTAGGCTCTCAGAGCCAATGCTGTGGACTGCCTCAACGGTGTAATAATAGTCCTGGGTTGTTCACTGCCAGAGCATCACAGTTACTTCAAAATTGTGATGAGGAGGCATTTTCCTATGTAGATGATATTTATCTGCTTGCTGATGAAATATTGGATCACTTGCACAGAGTAAACAACATAATTTTGGGATGTGCCCCTAAAGGCTAATAATTTAACATTCAAAAATAAAAAAAATTGCCACCTCATTGTCCTACTTTTAGGATATGAGCTTTCAAGTGGAGGGAAAAGCCTAGCAGCTAATTTTTTTCGAAAAATGTGTGCTGCTCCAACCTCCATTGATTCTGAAAAACTTAAAATCCATTTTAGGATTCCTACATTTTGGCAGAACATACATTTTAAATTACGCAGAAAAAAGTAAAACATTTATACAACTTAATTAGACCTGATTTTTCAGCTTGACATTGGACACAGGAACACACAGAAAAACTTTGTTCCTTACAAGCTGACATGATAGCTTCCAAACACTTACATACACGTGTAAATACTACAAATTTCGTGATCCGTTTACTCGCGGGTCAATTTGGATACACCTCCCTCACTTTCAATGAAGGGGAAACGGCACCCATTGCATACAAATCTTATTTGTACACAAATGCTCATATGCGTTTTGCGTCCACAGAAAACATACTGACAGCTGTAGTGAGAGAAAGAGCACTATCTCAGGTTGAAATGAATAATTGTCGTGAGTCCATTACAAACCTTAGAGGCTGTTACAAAAGCAAGCATTTCAAACACAAAAGCTCTGCATCCACGATGGATGCAATGTGCTAACTCTTTCACTGCAACAGATGTAGACTACAAATTTGATTCTACATTAAAAACATAAGCAATTCTGTAGTATGAACAAGAATATCCACTCCTGAATGAGAGAGAGAAAGAAACTTGTTTATTTAGACCATGGTCTTTTAAATAGTACAAAACAAAACACGATCAGGATCCAAAAAGTACGAACAGACAAAATTCTACTACATCATAAATAGTTAAAATTCAATACATGTTAAAAGAGGGTTAAAAGAGGGTGGCACCCTCAAAGACACACAATTCATTGAACCCAAATTTTACAGAAATCTCAAGATCCCTAGAAGAGTAAAAGGAAAGATTTACACTTTATAAAAGACTTCAAAAGACTTAAAATCATGCCCCTCCTTCAATATCTCCCTTCCAAATTCTTTTATGGCCTTCAGGAATTTGCCCAATCCGATTGCAATTTCTAACGATTGCATATCTGTAAGTAAACAAATCGCCTGGGCACGCAAAGTTATCTTATGTGATAAGAATATAGGACGTAAAAACTATTTCCTTATATCATGTACAAATGTGCAATCAAGCAATATGTGCAACATATAATTTCTTAGGCCACGCCCACAGTTACAATTGCCTTCTGGGCCAATCAGTGCGGACTTCATTTTTCCGTCTATCTTCCAAGGGTTAACCCCACACCCCGATCCTTAGAATTTCATATTTTAACCCTTGGTTAGGCAATATATCCAAATACGGAAACCACCCTTCATTGACCCATGAATTCTTTAACCACTGGACTGATTTTTTCGCTAACATATAATCTAGGTCCTGTGCCCTTGAGAAGGACTGGCCTTGTTCCCTAAGCATTCTCTTTGTAAAATCGGCTATCAAGGCGTCCTGGGAGAATCTCACATTAAGGCGCTCTGTTACTTTCTGGAGAATTCTTCTCACATCCTTTGCCCAACCATGATTACTTATTTGGATCTCCTCTCCACACCATTGTGAGACCTTCAGTGTCACGCCTGGGTCTTGGCGCTTCCAAAATCTTACCAAGGCCATTTGGGACTGTACACTCCAAGAAGTTAACCCTAGTTCCATTTTAATTGCTTGAACCATTGTACAATTAGGTAAAGACAATAACATTTTTAAAATGTTTCCCTCTTCCTGATCCCACTCATGTTTACCGCTCAAGTATAACACCTCTGCCCCATACAATACTTGGGGGGGATCATTGCTTTAAATGCCATTATCATTGGTTTGTGTGTCATATCACCATATTCTTTATTAAACTTTTTCAACCCACATGTGGATAAAAAAGCTTTTGCTTTTTGAGCCTCCAAATGGGTGCACCATTTTAGTGCACTATCAAACCAGAGGCCTAGGTATCTATATTCCTTAACTGCCTCTAGTTTGTCATCACCCAAAAACCAGTTAAAATTCTTCTGACTCTTCCCAAAACATAAAACCTTCGTTTTTTCCATATTTACAGTCAGTATTTTCCTATCAAAATAGTGTTTAAAGACATTTAGTTTCCTTTGTAGTCCTATTTCAGTTTGGTCCAGGATCACTAGGTCATCAGTGTATAAGAGGCAAGACACTTTGTGACCACTCATTCTAGGACTTGCACTTCTTTCCACTTCAACTGCCGCGGGGAGATCTGCCAAAAAATTGAAAATAACAGGGGTGCCAAGACGCACCTCTGTATAAGGCCATTCCCTACTGATATCTTATGAGTTAGTGGCCCGTGCGTGTCTCTAATGACCTGGGCCCAATTCCCTCTATGAAGCTCTTTTAAAATCGTCAACAAGCCATTCGGTATTCCATATTTTAGCATATCTTCCCAGAGTTTTTTACGATCCACAGAGTCAAACGCAGCCCGAAAATCAACAAAACAACAATGCAACTTCCCATTTTGTTCTATCGATTTCCGGGCCAGGGCCCATAGGGCAAAACAGTGATCTATTGTGAAACCTTCTTTGAAACCACCTTGTTCCACTGGAATAATTGCTCTCTCTTCTGCCCAAGTCTTTAACCTACCTAATATTATTTTGGCAAATATTTTTTCTCCAATATCGAGTAGGTTAATTAATCTATAGTTCCTTGGTGCGTTGACGTCCCCCTTTTTTTATGGATTGGTCTAATTATCGCACCCTTCCAATTACTAGGAATTATCCCTGATTCTAGGATTAGTGAAAACATTTGGGAGAAAAATTCAGCCCACCAAGATGTCCGTGACTTTTCTGCTCTAGACTTATCAAATTTTTCATGCAGACTGCGCTGTTCTCTCATTAGTTCTCTTTTCTTATTTAAACAGTCTATATTAAACCAGTTACCTTTCCTAACCTGTGTGTTTTGTTTACTCTTGATGGCCTTTACATCTGTTCTAAGCTCGACCTTGATACTTTGTACCACTAGATTTATCTTTTCAATGTACCAGGCCAGATTTAGAAAAGCTGCACATCCTAAAGTGATGTTTTGTTGGAGCCTGGTTAACTTTTCTATATATTCTTCAGTTAACCGTGTTGAAATGCGCCTGGGATAGTCCATCTGTTGTATAATTACTTTCTCTGCAACAATCTGGTGGGAATATACCAACTCCAATTCTAAGATATTGTGGTCACTGTCTTCTATATGGTTAACCCTAAAGCCCTTTATTAAGTTGAAATTCCATGCTGGCATAAAAAACATAATCTATGGGACAATTTATGGGACAATTTTGTGTCCCTTGTTTGAAAGTTTTCTTTGCCAGGCAATCTTGTGGAAACCTACCATTCAAGCAGAAAAAACTCTTGGTCGCTAGGTAGTTTCCCAAACTTACATCATGCATTGAGCAAGAACTTTCGGAAAACTTTGCTTGAATTATATCATAGGATTCTAAAATTACCAGATACATGAGATCGTGCCGCTTAGGGTTACGTTTATGATTAAAATCTCCTATCAACAAAATCCTCTCCTGAATGAAATAATGCCTCTAGATCAGTATGAAAACATCATTTAGACTGATGGATATGCCCAGCCTGCTGTAGGAAGTAAACAGTAATACGGAGTAGCATGTGTGATTGTAAAGGGGCATATGCGGGACAGTAAGCTCCATCCTAGCAATACGCAGATGCAGCCTCTAGGAGATAGCACAGCACAGCTGGGAGAACTAAATGTTATGTTAAATGCTCTTTTATAGCCCACAAACTCACCTGGGGGCATCTCGGCGCTTGCCTAGCAATATCTCAGAGGGATGGAGGAGAGAAGAGGTAAAAGTTGTTTAGAACAAAAAGGCTTTCAGCTGCTTCCTGAAGATACTGTAGGTCTCCATTTTGCGCAAATACTTGGGTAACTCATTCCAGTACCTTGACGCTAGGTATGAAAAGGATTTCCCTCCCGATCGGCAATGCCTGTAGGAGACCCTTTTCTCCTGACCTAAGATGTCTGTTAGGAACATACTTAATAAGTCTTTTCTGTAGATATTTAGGGCCTCCACCTCCAAATGCTGTAAAAGTGAGACAGCAGATCTTAAAGAAAGATCTTTTTCTCACTGTTAGCCAATGAAGTTCCCGCAATAGAGGGGCCAAAGGAGTGCCCTCTGTGCGATTCAGTACCAGCCTAGCTGCAGTATTTTGAATAACCTGCAGTCTGCTCAGCAAGGTCTCTCCTACTCCTGCTATCAAAGCATTACCATAGTCCAGGCGACTGATAACCATGGCCTGGACCTAGGCTTTACGCCATGATACAGGCACTAAATAATACAGGTCGGGAATTCCGCACATATATTGTGTGCGAATCGTTTTACTGTGTCCAGTCATACAATGAATATCTTCACTATTGGGGCCAGAATGGGTATAGAGATTCCAAAGGTTGCACAATAAAGCACAAGTTGCTTTGCGAACAAGTGGCAGAGTTGAACAAGGGCTTGCCACAGACTCATGTAATTCACACATTGAGTCACCAGCATGTTGGCATGCCAGTAGAAGGGAAACAGCTCAGCCTAGCCAAAAGGTACTACTACAAGTTAAATGCAGAAAATATTCCTTATGCTCACATTCCAGGAGTAGGGGATCGAGTAATACCAAACATGGATCACAGATTAGGTTTAATCCTAGATGCACAAGAGGGTTTGGTTTCAGCACACGCAGGTATTACTGCAACAGTTTCGCTACTGAAACAATGGTATTGGTAGCCAGGTCTTACCAAACAGACTAAAGATGTTGTCCCTAAGTGCTACATCTGTCAGCAGATGAAAGGTTCAACCGCAGCACGTCCACCACAAACACCACTACTGATATCAGACAGACTTCTAGAATGTGTCTATATGGACCACTGTGGCCGTTTACTATCTGACTGGGCTTACAAATACATCCTGGTGGCAGAGGATTTATGATCTAGATTCCTGTGGGTTTGGCAGCAGTGCTCAGCTGAAGCTCGAACTGTTAAAAAGAATTTGCATGTCTTTTTTTTATTGTATTTCAAAAGGAGCGATTGATGTTGTAGTGTCCACCTGAGAGATAAAAACATCATAATGTACTTACAGAGGTGCTGCGGGAATAGTGCTGCCAACTCTAAGATATAACCTGTTTAACCTTCGTCGCTTTGCACCTCCGCGGTAGCCCTCTGGTGCAAAAATTGTCTCAATGGTGCACAGATATCCTTCGGCCTGGATGCTCTCGGTAATGTAGTGTAGCTCCTATTTTCCCAATAGGCTCTGCGCATTGGAATAGTACCTACAGCAGTAAAGGCCTAGGCCAGACGTTAACTAGGTCTACTACTGTCGATACTAGACTTAATTTTTGGGTTTGCCAGCTAAGCTCAGAGTTCGCTAGAAACTTTCTCGAATGTTCAAGGAAGGAATTAACTCCCCTGATTAGACAAGAAGGGATTTAGTTTCTGACAACCATAGAACATGACAACTTTGCTCTCCCCTAATCAAGAGTCAATCTCGAGAGTCGTGTGAGCACAAGGCAATTATTTTACTCAGTCAGTACGTGCATTCTTAGTCTCATCAGAATGTAGAGAAAAGGAAGAGACGGGCGTGTTCAATAAAAGATGTTATTTATTGATCAGTCTCTTTTCTCATACATGAGAAATGGATCGATATTATTGCAATACTTATAGTTAAGTAAAGTGCATACATTAAAGCAATAGTATAAAATAATACTGTAAAAACATTGATATGGTTTCTGAGCCATATGATGTTTAAAATGATTAAAATATATTTACATACACATATACATTTTGACTAAACGTGCTCAACTGGTGTTTCTAAATACGCCTACCCCGTGTACCTGACCTAAGTCTAATGCGTGGGCGGGAATAGAAAGTTACAGTTTAAGTTAAGTTTGTTTTTGCCAAGTGAATAACTAAAGAATTCTCTGTGAGGGGTTATTCAGTTCTGTACCTGGAAGTTAGGATGAATGAGGAATGGTATCTCTTTCTCTGCTCTCGATATTCCAGGCTGCCTGCGAGGGCTGCCCAGAAGCGCCGGTGCTGGGTCTCTCGGCTTGAGATAGCAGCGCGTCTCTCAGCGCGTCAGGAAGGCGGGGCTGCTGCCAGCGGGGTCTGCTTCTGCTCTCGGCTTCGGCAAGTATGGCTGCTCCGTCTTGTCACCACGCGTGTGTTTGCATAGGGCAAGATCGGCAATATTTATACCTTAAAGGTGCCGAGATTGACGTAAGGATGGACATAGATACATCAATAAAGATGTCATACGACTTGCTCGTTAGCACATTCTTTACTAAAGTTCTCTGTGAAATCAAAACAATGGCCGCACGGATTTTCCAGGTTGTCATAGGTTTGATTTGTTATGAGAACGTCGTATGCCTTATCAGGGGCTGGAGGAATGTCGCTTGTCTAATTAGATCTCAAGCGTTATGACCTAATCAGATAACACATTCCTGTGCCGTAGTGTGACTGCGTCAGATAACGGTATCTGCATCATGGGGGTTTTCTTGCCTCATGGGCTGACTGTTAGTTAACTTGATAGTTAGTTTAACCAGAATAGGGTCAGGAATAGGGGGATCGATTCAGAACCTATAGAAATACACGACAGTAATACCTCTGCCTATAACTCCAAATTGTCTTTACAGAACACAAGGTCTTTAATTCAATGCTCAGTTTTGGTTTCCCATTTCCCTCCCCACATAATGGCCACTCTCCATTTAGCAATAAGCAAAGCTAGGAGTACCAATCGTCCCTTCACCCGCTTCACATGTGGAACACAACACAGCAAACATACAAATGGGGTGCACTGGATTTCAGCCCCTGACATTTCCGTTACATCCCGCGCAACAGCTGCCCAATACCAAGCCACCCTTCCACACTCCCAAGCAAGGTGTAGGAAGTCAGCTTCAGAAAGTCCACATCTCACGCAGCGACCAGATTCATGTATTCCATAACAGTGCAATCTCTTTGGCGTATAGTACACCTGGTGTATATACTTAAAGCAAATTTCCATTCACAGCAAGCTTTCCTGTTAAATCGCATATGTGCTCCCAATTGTCTTCCGATATCGGGGAACTCAGGCAGTCATTCCACTTCGCCCTGCTGCTGTCAGAAACGACACTGCTCTCATAACATATTATTCTATACAGCCTAGTGATTAGTTTCTTGTTAGGGGGGGTTGTTAGAACTAGTTGCAAAGATCTCATTACGGGGGGCTCGAGGAGGTAGGTGACATAATGCATTCTAATTGCGAGTCGCAGACTATGTATCGTGAATCGAAACAATAGCTTGGGGTTGCTTACATATTGTAAGGTGTCTGTGGTGTTGAACGATCCCCCTTGGTACAAATCCTGCATTGTCTGCAAGCCCGCCTCTTTCAAAAGCCGCATCAGTCCTGCCTCATGTGTCACTGATAGCACAGCATGGCATTCTATCTGCATGGCCAGGGCATATAAGGCTAGTATATGGGCCATTCTACCTATTGTCTGCCACGCAGCTATTGCCGTGTCAATCGTGGTAATTTCCGATTTTGGAACTCCACGCTTTGTGTGTGTGAGTAAGCTATGTAGAGGGACAGGGGAGGCATATCCCTCCTCCACTGCCACATGAGGGATGAATGCATGCAGACTTACCCAGTAGTATGCATGCTGCGCCTGACCCACTCAAATAGTAAACATCCAGGTCCGAGGCCCCAAAACCCCCTTCTCATAAGAGCGGGTAAGGACAGACCAGCTCACACAAGCATGCTTGCCCCTCCAGACCAATCTGAGTAGAGCCGTGCGCAGGGTGTCAAATAAACCCTTCGATAGTATAAGTGGAATGTTACTAAACAGATATAAAAAGCGTGGTAAAACCACCATTTTAACTAGTGCAATGCGGTCTGCCAGAGACAGCGGTAGAGCTACCCTGCAATCAATTTGCTGATCTAGTGAGCTGCAAGCCCGGCCGTAGTTTTCACGAATAACCACATCCGGATCCCGATTGATCCAGACCCCGAGATATTTATTTGGTTGTGCAGACCAGACCAGTGGGAACTCCATATCTGGCTGGGACGTGGATTCCATCAAAGGAAAAATGGTGGATTTTTCCCAGATCACCGTAAGTCCCGACAACAAGCTAAAGCGAACATATTCTCTCAGGAGCTGCGCCAAATACCGAGATGGCTCACAGACGAACAGCACCATGTTGATCGAATATAGCAAAATGGAGACCGGACGGTAGTTAAAATTCAGAGCCATTTCCCTATGCCTTTGCCGCAAGAACACATGCAAGTGGTTCCATCGCAAGAGCAAAAAGCAGTGTAGACAACGGACACCCCGGTCGGGTGCCTCGCTCAATATCAAAAGGCTCTTACGTCAGACTGCCCACATGTACACAGGCCGATGGGGCAGTGTACAGTAGCGTAACCCACTTTATGAAAATTAAAGGGAACCCCATGCGTTGCAAGACAAAGAACATTTACTCCCACTCAATCGAGTCGAAGGCCCTGGCTGCATCGAACAACACCGCCACCGCAGGCAGACTCAGTTCAGATACGTGGAGAATTGCGAAGATGGTCCGCACGTTGTGCGATGTGGAACGTTCGGGAATGAATCCCGACTGCAAAACCAGGGAGGGGGTCAAAGGCTGTAGTCTAGCGGCATGGATTTTGGCAAGAATGTTTGCGTCTATGTTAATTAGTGATAACGGCCTATACGAGTCACACCGATCAGAGACTTATCTTCTTTGAGCAATGTAATGATTAATGCCTGTTGAAGCGAGGGGGGCAGAACACCATTGTCGTGCACCTCAACATAGACCTCCAGGATATAAGAGGCAAGTAGGTCTGCATACGTTTTATAAAATTCAACAGTAAGGCCATCAGGCCCAGGGGCTTTCGCACTAGGAAGAGTTTTGATTGCAGTTTTAATGTCATCAAAACCTATCGACTGACTCAAGTAGTCCCTGTGGGCATCCGATAACCATCCGATAACCAAACACGCGCCACGTCCTCAAAATAGTTCTCCATCTCAGGATTTTCAGCTCCTCCCCTCGATACATAGAGATTAGCATGGAATTCATGGAATTGCTCACTTATGTCGAGTGGATTGTAGTGTTTGACCCGAGAGGGTCTGTGATCTGATCTACATGAGGTTGTTCCGCCCCTGACCTGATTTTGTCCGCTAGATCGCGACCTGGCCTCCCTCCCTTTTTCATATCTACGTGCCGTGTGTCTGCAGGAGACATATCGTATCTTATTTCCAGCTAGTGTATCGTATTCCAATACGAGCTCATGTATGCACGAGAGAGTATCGGCCGAAGGGGCTATGTTCTAGAGTTTGAAGTGTGGTCTTTATTTTAGACAGTTGGGTCCTGAGGTTTTTCAGGATGCCAGCGGTCATGCTTATGCACACTCCCCGAATCGTCAACTTAAAGGCCTCCCACAATGTTGAGGAGCTATTCACCGTACCCTAATTAAATTCAAAATATTGGTGTATGGCAGTCCGAACAGTGCCTCGTATACTGGGTCTAACAGCGCTTCTGAGTGCAGCCGCCATGTAAAGGGATGATTTGTAGCCGTCGGAATCGTGTTATCAAGTTGCACAGGTTTTGGTCCGACAGTGTGCGGGAAAGGTTAGCAACTGCAGCCACCCATTTAGCCGCATCCCCTCCCAACAGCCAATAATCCACCCTATACCAACGGTTGTACATCGCTGTTGCATGAGTACCCTCTCTGAGGGAGCAATTGCGTACTCTCCATACATCACTTAGCCCAAATGCCACCACGGCAGCACAAACACACTGAGCAACCCTGGGGGTACGGTTTGACAGATGGTTAGATTTATCCAGGTCAGGGTCTAGATAGATGTTGAGATCCCCCCCACATTAGGGGTACATCCGGCCATTCCCTTAACTTGGAATATATCCTATAGAAGCAGTCTGGGTCGTGTGCAATAGGGCAATGCATGTTTACTATGGTTACAATAGAGCCACCCAATTTACCTTGCACCATTGCACACCGCCCCTCATCGTCATTGTGTGTGCGCAGTGGAGTGAATGCAGTTCCTCGCCTAATCGGAATGAGCACACCCCGAACATAGGAAGAGTATGAGGAGGCAAGCCTATATCAGGCCCATTTGAGTGCAATGCTACGTTCCCTATATTTAGTTAAATCTGTTTCCTGAAGTAAAGCAATGTGAGTGCCATACCCTGACAAGTACGCCAACACCTGGTGGATTTTCTTTGGGGAGTTCAGACCCCGTACGTTCCAGGTCAGTAGTCTGTAAGCATCACCCATAGTCGATACCAGCAGTGTCAATGGACCCAATAGAGAGCGAACCTATACAGGACCTGTGTAAGAAACCTGCCCAGTCCAGACCCACCTGCGGCTCTGTCTCCCAATGTAGACATCAAGATCTCATGAAATAAAACAGAAAACAACATAAACCCCTACCAGTCCTCCTCCCTCCCACCCCAAGCTCCCAATTAGGTTGAGCCCTTCCCCCCTCCCCCACCCTACCAAACACCCAATCCTCCCTAGAGGAACTATGCAAAAGGGGGAAAACCCGCTGGGGGGGAGGAAACAGCGGCACACACCCACCTTCCGGTGAGAAGGCCAGACTGTAACAATAGGTCACACCTATGCACCTCAAGTCTCAAATAAATTTTGCATCCGGGATTCCGGCAGTCAACAAACAGCATTACATTATCCAAAAACACATGGTACAACTGTATCAGCCCCCTAACGGAGCACACATCAGCCGCAGTTTGAGAGGCCTACACAATGCAGGACATTGCCCCAAATATGTCAGAACACCCAATCAGTTGTCTGTATCTTCAGAATTCAGCAATGTGGTCAGGCTTCGCGAAATCCCCTGGTGAGATATGTTGCTACAAAAGTGTTTCTGGAATTTCAAGGCAGATTTGGTGTCCGTGAAAAAATGCGCCTGATCATCATGAGGTATTTTCAATTTAGCGGGGTACAACATAGTGTACGGGGCAGAGGCAGATTGCAGCATCTTTTTAGCCGGCGCGAAGTCCCTGCGGGCCGCCTGCACCAATGGAGTGTAATCCAGGAAGAAGGACAAGTTGTTTCCTAGATGATTTATGGGACTCTTGACTCTGGCCTCCCTCAGTATAGAATCCCTGTCCGCATCGTTTAGAAGGCGAGCAATGATCGGGCATGGCGGCACGCCTGGTTTGGGCTGTGGGCCCAGCAAACAGTGCGCCCTTTCAACAATCATGAATGGAGATAGTACAGGGCCAAACAGTACCCGCAACAGCTTGTCAATGTAGGGCTCACTTTTTGTTTTCGCTGTCGACTCTGGTAGGCCAATTATGCGCAGGTTGTTCTCGCGAGAACTAAGCATGAGCGCAAAATCCGCTCCGATCGCGGATTTTGCGGATTTTCGGTAAATCCGCGATCCGCGAACTCTCGCGGATTTACCAATCCGCGATCGGAGCGGATTTTGCGGTCAAAAGTTCAAGCCTGCATAATTTACGATGGCGCCGGCAAGCTGCCAGCGCCATCCTCAAATGGTTACTTAATTAGCTTCGACAGGAAGCTCTAACAGATAAGATAAAGCAGGGGCTCGAGCGCCTGCTTTATTTTATCAGTTGGAGCTTCCTGTTGAAGCTAATTAAGTAACTTTTGCAGGATCGTAAATTATTTACATGGTGTCTGAAGGGCAGGGTTCATTCTGGCACGACGCATGTGCCCTAGTTGCAGCTTAATTTCAGTGACTCATTCATCAGCCAAAAAATAATCGTGAGCGTTGTGGAGGCTGGGCAGGTGTGCCTTGTGCGCTCGCATGGAAGCCCCGTCCGTTTGGCCCCGCCCACACACTCGAGGTGTGCACCGTCTTCCCGCCATTTACCCACTATGATGGACATTTCAATCAAGGGACCCCTGCGCACTTCGGCGCGATTGCATAGCAACACACACTTGGTCGCTGGAACTAGTTGAAGCGCAAATGCAGTGACTCATTCATCAGGCCAAAAAAAATCGTGATGCTGGCCAGAGGCATTTGCATCTTTGACTTTCACGAGCGCAATCCCCGTGCCTTTCCTGTGACCAGGGGCTTCTGTCTCTTAATCTGCTGCTCTGATCGGTCTCTGACCTTTTGTATACACAAGAGGCATGTGCGCTCGCATGGAAGCCCCGTCCGTTTGGCCCCGCCCACACACTCGAGGAAGCCCCGCCCCCAAATCCGCCGATCCGCAAAATCCGCGGATTTTGCGGATCCACGATCCGTGAATCCGCAAATTCGTGAATCGTGGATCCGCAAAATCCGCCCATGCTTAGCGAGAACGCGCCTCCAAATCCTCGTTCTTAGCTTTTATGCCCTCCAACACCTTTTCCATCAGTAGGATCTGTGTGCATGGCCCCGCCTGCGAGTCCTGTGTATCTGAGAGCCTGTTTTCCAAGACGTTAGAATTTGCATGCCTTTATAGGGACATACACAATTGGCACATTATATTCTGACCATGGCCCTGCATTTAGCTCTCTGGCTAACAAAGAAGCAATAGGAAGTTTGGGTGTGGTATTTTAGTACTCCTCTTCATATTATCAGGAGGGTAATTCAGTTGTATAGAGGAAAAAAACACGACTTAAAGTGATCCTTACCAGAAAGTGTATTAGGCTTGAATGGCAGTTGGGTCAATCACCTATTAGGGTCCAGAGGGCACTTAATACCATGCCAAGAAGGGGGGCGCTAGGTGGCGCACGACCAAGATGGCTGCATGCCAGTGAGGCTCTGGACACTTGGCAGCATAATACTTCACTTATCCTCCTCTAACCCTAATTAATTTGGCCCAAAAACAACGCCGCTTTTGCCTCTGGATTTGTCCGCACTCCGATGAAAAAGTTGCTGTCCTACAATCCTGACTGGCACTTCCAGGACCTGGTTTGGGTGGGCGTTGGGCTTGAGGGGCGCTCTGCCTGCATACTAGAGCGGTCTCTGCCACTATGAAAGCATGGAGGTCCCACGTGGCTGCAGGCCTTGCCACGGCCTCTACACCACGACTACAGCTCTAGTCCCGGCAGCAGCCTGTGGACACCATAGTGATTTTCCTCCCTGCTGCCTCCTTTCACCACAGAAAAAGTCCTCACGTTGATGCAGCAGTGGTAGCGGTGCTCACCTTTCGCTGGGCTCTCCTGCTGCTGGCGCGTGTCTACGCCTACGGACCCATCCGTGCCTTCAGTAAAGACCTGACCTCCTCTGCACCAGTAGCTGCCCTTTGCAACATCCACGCCATCCACACTTGGCTTGCGCTTAGGGTGAAAGCGGTAGGTGGTGCAAGACGTGTTACCTGTGCCGCAACTTTCCCAGACCCCAGTGACGACACATGGAGTGACGGCCATTCTACCTGATGCCCCTGCTAAACTGCACTGCCTGCTTGTGCTGACGTGATATCTGCCGCCATGCCAGCTCCTCATGACTGATGCTTGCCACTGGGCCTCACTGGTCTATGCCCTGAGGCGGCCTGTGGTGCGTGGTGCACTACTTGATACACTTGTCTGAGCCGCCCACTCCTTACCTGCAACTCCTCCGTGTGTGCTGCAGCCCTTGATCACCGAGTGCATTGGTGGCTGAGAGCTGTGGACCTGCGCCATCACTAAGTCCTCCTGTCATCGCTGCTGTATGAGTGCCTCTTCCTACCGTCCGACATTTGGGGGTGAGCTTCCTTGTGGAACCATCAGACACTGACTTCCTCCTCTGGTATCCCACAGTGCAACACCTACTGGGCCCTCGTCTTTCTCCCTCATCATTTCAGACACTGGTTGAGGTGTGCGCTCTCCTCCTTGGTGGATTCCTGCTTGGTAGTGTCACACTGTGGCCTGATTTCTGCTCCTCATCCTACATATTTTTATGCCTACAAGCTGTGGTGGCAGACACCTCCTACCATTACCCATATGTGATCACCTTAGCTTCAAGTAAGAAGCCATCGTTATGGGCTAAGGTCTTACATATACCTGGCGCCTTCTTCTGTGCGTGTCTTTCTCATGACCCCTGTCACTCTCTCTGACGGTCATTATTGATTTCTACACCAGCGGATCTCATTTGTACCTTCACTTACTGTGGTGGCAGCGGCTTTGGATCCTGGGTGACCGGGATGGCAGTATCTCCTCCTATAACGTGGAACCTACGGAGTGGAGACACCCGGCGCACCACTGAGGGGGATTTCTGAACTCCCACTACTCTCCCACGTATACCCTCTATACAATATTGGTTAACTAAGCATTGCTCTCCACCGGGGTCACCCACTCACGCACTGACCTCTCCTACAGCTATCATGAGTAAGCCGGACGGATGTCAGCCTAAACTGTTATTGATGCCAAGAAGGTAGTTACACGTCCCAATTCGGAAGAATCCATCCATCCTAGTGGAGAACAGGAGCAGACACAGTCTTCAACCCCTGGAGATGAGGTCAAAACATTGCTCCTTGCCATGCAGCACAACCTCACAGACTTATCTGGGAAAATGGACACCATGAACAGCCGCTTAGACTTCTCGATTCAAAAGGTGGAAAACACGATGAGAAGATCAAGGATGCAGAGTGTCGCGTATCAGACACCAAAGATACAACCTCACAGCTGCAGCTTCAAGTGTCACAGATGGATAAGCTACTCAAAGTCTTCGCTGTAAAGAATGAGGATTTGAAGGCCCGCACCCGCCACAATAACATTCGGATAATGGGCATTTCAGAAAGTACCAACACAGGCTGCATGGAAGCATTCTTGGAGCGCCTCCAGAGGGGTGCCTGCTGGGATGGAGCCTTCTCATCGCAGCTTCTTGTGGAGTGGGCGCATCACTCCCTCGGTCCCCGACATCCACCCGGCGGAGCACCTCGGCCCATTGTGGCCCGCCGCCTTAATTACAGGGATTTCGACGCTGCGCTAAGAATGGCCTGAGAGAACAGACCATTGCGGTATGAAGGGTCAGAATTCACTATCTTCATGGATTTCACCGTTGCAGTGCAGGAAGCGAGGTGCAAATTCCTAATGGTCATGCAAAAGCTTCGGAAAGTACACATCGAATATGCACTCCTGTATCCGGCATGCCTACGGGTATCCTACCAAGGCAAACATTTCATCTTCTCCAAACCACAACAGGTGGATGATTTCCTCAAATCCGTCATCCGAAGATCCCCGAGAGGAACCTTCGACAACCGCGAATCCAGATCTCCATCTCCCGCTGTGGCCTGACCCCTGGGCTGGCACTGCATCCTGATGTTCCTCTTTCACACCTTACGTCCTTTACTGTGACCGTCGGATCCAGAAACTCGTCCTCTGCTGTGTACTTGATGTTTGAGTCTGAAGTTACGTCTATTTCATTCAGTTCCAGAGTTCCTGATTGTTTATAGAGCATGATGGAAAGATAAGTGTTGCTACAAACGTTTCATGATGCGTAAATGGCCTCAATATATGGTTCGATTGTTAGAGCTGAACTACGCCAAGAACCCTCCCTCTCTCTCCCATCGTATCCTTGTTCCAGTGGGTAACTGCCTAGCAGTTCATGAGAGAAGGGTGGAATTCAGGACCCACCAGCGACCCCCCTGTATGGGCGATCCCCCTAACCAGCTTTACTTCTGTTTTGTTGGACTCGATAGACCTGGACTGCAATGTCACATTTTTCTTATTTTTTTGGGTAGGCAATGTATTACTGGCTTGTTTGGGGTGCTGCTGTGGGTGGGGTGGGTTGGGGATTGCTGTTGTTTTTTATGTTACTTGTGTAATACATCAGCATATAGTCATGCCAGCGTACATTGGTGTAGATATGTATAGCACACACCTTCATGATGTTTTCTTTTGCCACCTACTTCTCCCAGAATAATGGCCTTGCCTACTGAAATGCTTCGTATAAAATTACTTACATGGAATGCCAGAGGCCTTTGTGACCCCCATAAATGTTGGCAACTCCTTGCTTATCTAGATAGGTATCAGATACAAATCGCTATGCTTCAGGAGACGCATGTAGATCCGTGCCGCCTTCCTCGATTAGGTAGTAAGTGGGCTGCGGAGTGAGTGTTCTCCTCTTTCTCTACATACTCCTGCAGTACTTTAATTTTAGCAAGAAGGAACACACCCTTTATTTGGGGCGGTACTTTCAGTGACCTTTCTGGTAGGAGTTGCATGCTCTGGGGCACACTGGAAACACAGTCAGTTATGTTTGTCTGTTGCTATGGGCCCAACACTGATGACCAGGACTACTTTACTACCCTATGGGGACATATTCTTAAAGTGGGATCTACTCACATCATCTGGGGGAGACTTTAATACTGCTATGTGCCCTTGTACTGACAGGCCCCACCCTCTCCCTCACCATTACACTAAAACTCATAACATACCAGGAAGATCCCGGGGAGGCCATACTCCATATGTACTCCTGTTTGGGACTAGAATGAGGGTACCTGACATCGAGTGTCGCAGCTCAGTGGCGGATAAAAAACAATTTGACATCAATGATCATTTGGCTGTTTTACATGAACTCAATGAATTCTGGGCATTACAAAGCAACTTCCAAGTATAGCTCACCACCACTATTGAAGTGAAAGCTGTTCCCACAAGCCCTGCCTGGATCCTAAAGATTGGGCACTTGGTCAGGAATAAAACTGTGGACAAAAATGAATTTGGGCCATCTTACAGAGTGCCTGTACCTGTACTGGCTGTCAGAAAAACATGAACAGTACTTTTTCCACTTCTTGCCAGCAAGAAAGAAAAGAGGTTTGTCTCCATTGATCTGATCAAACCACACTATGTGGGCAATACTGAATAGGAGGCCAGGTGGGCTCCTTGGAAGCCGTCAATCTCCTCTTTATTTATTTTTATTTTATTTATAGAGTTTTATATAGCGCAAACGTGACCCTTGGGTATCAGAGCGCTTCACAGTTACATGGGTTACATTTGGAATATAGCAGGAATAGCTATATACAGTTATATATAATATACAATGTATAATGGGTACATTTGGAATATTGCGGTTATAGCAGTATTACTATATATAATAATCCGGTACATAATTCTCCTAGCAGTTTCAGCAAAACGCTTATACAATAAAATACAATATACAATATACAATATACACTGGGGTGTATTTGGACCATAACAGGTATAGCAGCATTTCTTCTTCTTTCTATGAACTTCTTAAGGAACAAGGTGTAACGGTATTTCCATACATATTGTTCTGATGTGCTTTCCGCTGGTTCAACATCATACACAGAAGGGAACGAGTTACCAACAATGGAATGGTACTCGTGCCTATTGAAATTGAACAGCAACACGATACAAATCAAACACAGATCTCAATTCGGCCTAATTCCGACATCTATGTGAATATGTCTCGAAATGAGTCATCTGCCAGTTCTGCAAAACCTGCTGAGCTAAAATACAAAGATCGAACTGCGTCTGGCTACTTTATGGATTTTGGCACTTTCTCTCTTTTTGTCGAAGTGTACCCAAGTCACCGCCAGCTCCTGTTTCCCACAAACAAAAATTACATGATTTCAACCTTTTGCTGGAAAAGACTTACTTTGTTACTCCCTGGAACAGCTCTAGAATGCAATTAGTCTACTTTTCCTAGTCCTTTGGATAAGTATTGTGACAGTCTGTCTCCAACTTCTGAGTGTAAATCACTTCTACAATGCTCCGCAGTACAAAATGTGAACTTGGTTCTGAAACTGCATGCATCATCACATTGTGAACAAAGAGACCTGTCCTTAGTCAACATTACAGCAGTTTCAAGTCTGGAAGGAATAGTTTGGGATAGGATTGCATATGATGTATATGGTCCAACTGAACTTGTGAAAATACTACACTTGTTTAAAATACCCTGGGCGTAGTTAGTGTAGTTTGCGTAGCAGCGCTATGCGTAGCTACACAAAGTGCACTTCACACTACACAAGCTAGGCGTATCTACGCGAACTGCGTAGTGCACTATGCAAAATGCTGTTCGCATTGATTGCACAGTGCCGTATGCTTGTCTGCACTGTGCAATCATTGCAAACCGCATCTTCCACAGTGCTAGCGGTTGTTTTCTGCCCCTCGAGTAGATTTGTACTCGAGCAGCAGCTTCTCAACGTGGACTGGTAGTTTCCCATCGTGAGCGGTCGCGAGCATACACAACCACTCGCAATGGGAAAGCTGACCTCCCTACGTTGAGAATATCGCCGGGAGGTTTATTTTCCATGCTCGAGATCGGCAACTTGATGTTGCTGATCATAAAGGAAAAAATCTCGCCGGGATGGTATTTTGCTCGCTCGCCAACTTGACGTTGAGCGCCGTCAGCAAGCAAAAAATGCCTGATACACGTTTTTACACTGTGCTACGTGCAATTCACGTAGCGCGTAGTTGTGCAAACTACGCAAACTATGCGAGCATAGAGCAGACCTACACCCAGGGTTAGTCTTTAAGTGATATTATCACTTTCAGTACTTTCACTGATGATTGGGATTTTGAAACTGTAAATATTATGCTCTCAGATTAGGAACAATCTGCTGCATTCTCAAAAAATGAAATGTATGATGATACGTCTGATTTTGACACCATGTATTGTTACCAGCACTATGGTCAAAATGTCCTACACAAAGCAAGTAACAAGTAACATTTTCACTTAACATCAATGGGACCATTGCCCAACACCACCAAAAGGTAGTTCACAAAAGGTTGCACAAACGATTCCTGTGTTTTCTGTGTTTAATACTTTCCATCCTGAGGTCTAATTATTATAAGCTTGCACCTACACCTGCAAGGAAAAATATGTTCACTGAAACACATAAACTCTGCTTCCTTTATTTCCCAGTTGTTTTTACAGGGTTTCAACTTTTGGATGGACACTATAGACCCAAAATCTGTCTGGGGGGACTAAAGATTGGCAAGTTCAGGGAACTGAGGCCTTATTTAGAGCATACATCACACCATAGTTAATTATCTTCTTGAACAACATAGTGCAACAGACTCCCTACTTGGACTAGCCAAGATAAAGGACTTGAACATTCCTCAGATTCCCTCACTCACACACTTTGAGGGGTGGCAAACCTTTACACATAGTGAGGACGCGCTAGATGATTTAATACATGATGGTTCATACAATTATTCATGAATAGGTGTCAGTCAAGATTGATGGGTACAACCGAAGGGTTTAGTACCCATAAGCCTGACCAACACTACATACAAACGGAACACTCTGGGGTGGTTACATCTTACAGTGTTGGGAAGTTATGCCTAGAGTGGCTAAAAACCTCAACACAGTCTCAGGTGAAACAACACGTGTCCTTACTCTTAGAAGACAACATGAGAGGTCCCCAGAAACCATGTTGATAGTGCTTCTTCTATGACATTTACAACAAAGTATGGAAAATCTCTCAACAAGAGGCTGCTGAGAGATTGTGTGAGATTGACAGGGTTAACCTAGAAAAGTATTTGGCAGTGGTCGACAATGGTATGACGACACTGACATCCATGATTTACTCATTGGGCAACATTGTGTCTTCTGTAATAGATATAATAGAACATAACTTTTCTATTCTTCAACATGGACAATCGCAGTTGCAATCCATTCTGTTATTGGGCTACACGTTGCAATCATTGTGTTCTGGTCACGTGCCCTGGCGGTATATCAACAATGCGTCTCTGTTTTTCACAGACAATCTGACAGAAAGACAGACGAAGAGGGCACAAAGAGATGCGAAGTATACAATGCTTCACATTGAAAAATTGGACCTTTTACCGTGGCTGAATCTTCCTCCACAGAATGGTGAATCCATGGCCATATTACACTGGCAGTCACAACATTCCAATGTTAGCATTGTCTACAGTATCACCATGTAGGCAAGAAGCGTTGGGAGAGGGGTACATACATGAATCTTGGTAATTACTGTGCAGATTTAGATACAAGAATGGGGACACTGAAGGTTTTCTCAGAGGTTTCAAACTGTGAGAGTTCTTTAAGTGGGTTTTTATTTTGTCAGGATATTATGCTTCAAGGAGCATGTAATACGTTGTTTGCATATCTATTGTGTCACTTGGAAAGTTCCCCAGCTGCTGTTATTCATTCAGTTTTCAAACTGCTCTCAAATGGGAATTATTTCATGTTAAATTATCAAGGTTGTTTTTTTATTAATATTTTTATTTTTATTTATTTGAGTTTGATATAGCGCTGGTTAGACCAGGAGGTATCAGAGCGCTTTACATAGGGTTCCACAAAGTTACAAAATTACATCAGTTTACAGTTACATCAGTTACTAGAAAAACATTTCAAGAGCGTAAAAACAAGAGGGGTAGGAGGAAATAAGGTGGAGAGACGAGGGAGAGTCTGCCCAAAGTCCGGCTGGGTAGGTGACGGCTTAGGGGAAGTCCACAGCCCATCTCCTCTATAGCTATCAGGTAGCTCCACCGGGCATCGGCCAAATAGCTAAGTCTCAACGGAAAAACATTTAAAAAGCATAGGGGACGAAAAAAATGGGGGATAGCAGGGGAAAGGGGGTTGGGTAAAGAGGTGGGAGAGAGATTGCAAAGGGGAGATGTAGTAATCAATGAGAAGATGGATACTTCATGTAGAATAGATCAAGTTACTTTATTTAAGTTATTTAGTTAAGATAGAAAGGAAACCCCATCAGGAGCAGCTGTCCTGCTGCTCAGCCCCCACTCAACTGACATTCACAGCAAAGCTACATTCTAATCATCCAACATTCCACATGACATGCATACCAGCTGAGCAGCAGGGAAACATAAGTTACAACATATCTCCCTTTGTTATGGGTACTATTGCAAATGGTAATAAAATAGTAGTCAATAAAATGCACTCAAGTACACATAGTTAAAGATATCAAAATAAAGTACAATAGTACAAATTGACAACACAACAAAATATTCAACACATCCCGTACACTACAGTCCAAGAAGGATTACGCATTATTTCCTGAAATGAATAACTATCTTCATCCTAAATCCTTATACCACTAATTATACAGGTTGGCCAGACCAGCATAACAAGGAAGGCACAAAGGAACAAACTTGACACAGCAAATATCAGGAAACAATACGCACACCATAGACTAATAACAAAACGCTCGTACATCCATACCATGGAAAACCACGCACTCACATGAAGTACATCTCAGCAACACATGTGCAATCAACAAGCTGGGCATATGCAGTGAACAACATTTTCACAAGTTAATAAGTGGCTCAACAACCTGACGCCAACTCACATATAACACCAATTGGGAACAACACACCCAAGGGGTGACTATATACCACATAGCCCCCACGAACATGAGGTATGTTCACACAACACCAATTGGGAACAACACACCCAAGGGGTGGCTATATACCACATAGCCCCCACGAACATGAGGTATGTTCACACAACACCAATTGGGAACAACATACCCAAGGAGTGACCATATACCACATAGCCCCCTTTCAAACATGAGGCACGTTCACACTACACCAATTGGGAATTATCAACAACACCTAAACACAACCAAAGGGTGAAACAATCACCAACACCTCAACAAAATAACTAGTGAGCGACCATATACAGCATAGCCCTCAATTAACCATGTGACCACATACCACGTAGTCACTACCAACATGTGTTAATGAGTCACCCAACATCTAGACACACTCACACACAACACTAGTTGTGGAACAACTCTAATAACTAATGAGGGACCCTATACAGCATAGCCCTCAAATACCTATGTGACCACATACCACATGACCACTACAAACCCACGGTATGCACACACCAGTGAAACTGATGAGTGGTTCAGCATCTTGACACCACTTCATACACAAAAACACAAAAACAAATGAGAAACAGCTCCTAGATCTCCACTCATACACAGCAACAAGCTACACCCATCCTCAAGCACCCTTAGCATTACACTGTTCGTCAAATTCAGCGACAATTGTCCCAACAAAGTGTCTGCAGCGTAGATCCTCTTCCATCACTAGGACATTTTCCTGTTTCAGCCACAGATTGCAGCAATACTATGTCAACGACAACATGGGTGGATCTCTACGTGTTTGTAAGAAATTGTCAGCATGATGACATAGTCGTTTTCATATCACTGCTTCTATTCTCATAGACTCTTCACACACTTGCGGAACTTTTGTAGGCTGAGACTTCAATGTCCTGGACCCTCCGCAGACACCCCTTTCGATAAGGTACTTTTTTTTTTTTAATCACGTAAATGGTACCTAATTCCTTTTGGGATGATTCATTTAAGGTATCACTATTAATCATCACTCTTTCACCTTTGCAAGTACACTGTCCCGATCCTTCTCCGAGACGTGTTGCTTCACAAAGACGTGTTGCCTAGTAACCCAAAAGTACTTTAAGATGGCTGCCACGTAGCGTGATTACGTGACTACTGTTTCCTCCTGTGACGTTTACCTCTGCTTCCTACTTCCGCTGGTGGCCGGATTCCACATAAGCCTCCAGCTGGCTCGGTTCGAAAGATGCTGCCGTGCTGAAGATTCCAACGGTGAGTAAGAAGTCGACTCGCGCAACTCTGCTCGAGCTACCATTCTCTCAAGTTTGAAATAAAATAATTTAAAAAAACGTCTCCGCTCTCGGAGGAGAGCACGCCGACCATACTCTATACACAGGAATCCTCCACATACGTTGTTGCACACCGATCACAGACCGTAGCAAACGCCGATTACAGTTTTCTGAGAAAGCCCGATAATAAAACTTTCCCAACAGTCATTTCACGCTACGTTTCTCAATCCTCAAAGCGGTAATATCCTCTGCCTTGCAAAAGTTCCACTCGGTTTGTTATTGCAAAACTCAAAGTGGTAATAACCACTGCCATGCAAATGTTCCTCTCGGTTTCTAATCCCAAAGCGGCAATAACTTCTGTCTTGCACAAGTTGCTCTCTCAACAGTCATAGCACCAATTCTTTCTGCCTTGCCAAGATGCCCAAAACCGACAACCATGCAGACCAATACTCTATACTGCTGCTGGTGATTCAAACTAGATTTTCTCAGTTCAGTCTGGCAAATCTTGGTTTCAGGGCGACCGGTGTCCGGGTCACTGATGGGGTTAGTTTGCCAGTCAGCGTTACACACACACATTACATCCAGAATTAAAGTCTTTTACCTCTAGTTTTCCTTTTTTTTTTTCGTCTTCAACATCTGTGTGCTACCATTTTTTTTTTCCTTTTTCTTCTCTCCTTGGTTACAATGAAGTTTTCTGAATTTTCTTCCTTTAAGTTGCACGCGTTGGTTCTTTACAGAACAGTCCCCAAATGTCGCCAAAATGTAGTAATCAATGAGAAGATGGATACTTCATGTAGAATAGATCAAGTTACTTTATTTAAGTTATTTAGTTAAGATAGAAAGGAAACCCCATCAGGAGCAGCTGTCCTGCTGCTCAGCCCCCACTCAACTGACATTCACAGCAAAGCTACATTCTAATCATCCAACATTCCACATGACATGCATACCAGCTGAGCAGCAGGGAAACATAAGTTACAACAGGAGACAAAGGTAGGTCTGCCCAAAGTCCGGCTGGGTAGGTGACTGCCAAAGGGGGCCATCTCCTCTATAGCTATCAGGTAGCTCCACTGGGCATCGGCCAAAAAACTAAGTCTAGCACTTAACATAAGGCAACATCGTGTTACAAATTACAAAAATAATCACATTAATTACAGAGAGGTTACAAATTCAATACAGGAGTTATTAACGATCATGAGAAACAAGATCCACAGATAAGAGAGGAAAAAAAAGAAAAAGGTCAGGGAGAGCAGGGAGTCCACAGGAAGGAGTGAGCAGCGGAGAAAGATACAAGACATAGGTCCGAGGTCCGGCTGGGTAGGTGATGGCCATAGTGGTGTGCCAGAGCCTGTCTCCCCTATAGCTTTCAGGGCAGCTCCACCGGGAATCGGTCATACATTTCGGACTCTGCGGGATAAAAATGAGAATCAGGAAGGGACCAAGAGTTAGCAGTGGAGAAAAAGACGAGACATAAGTCCGAGGTTTGGCTGGGTAGGTGACGGTCATAGCGGTGTACCATAGCCTGTCTCCCGTATAGCTGTCGGGGCAGCTCCACCGGAAATCGGTCATACATTTCAGACTCCGCCGGATAAAGATGAGAGTCAGGAAGGGACCAAAAGTCTAGAGTCCAGAGACTGGCTGGTGGAGCTGGCGAGGGTGGTAGGATTGGAAGGGGAGTGTAGCTTGGCAGCCATCTTAAGGTCAGGCAAATCGAGTCTGTTTATCTCCAAGACTCTGTAGGTGGTGTCGTCTCTAGATCTTAGGATTGTTTCCCATTCCTATTATATTGTAGGAGTTCCTTTCTGCTTTTTTCAGTTCTCCTGGCATTTTTTAAAATTATTATTTATTTATTTCCCAACTGACCTTCTTACCCCAATAATGACTGGTCACTAAGTGTCTGATAAAATAAGTCAAGGATCCTTAATGATTGACCCCAGATAGTTAATTGGGTGGAACAAATTGCCTAAACTCATTGGCCTCGACACCGTTCCAATATGGTAGATTATTTGCCCTAGCTGAAGATCACTTTCATGCAGTCCTGCTTTTGTTTCTGGTGTTGATGTTCGCAAGGCTGCTTTCACTTTCTATTAAATGTGTGGCAGAGTCTTGCCTCTGCCATTTTGTAAGACTAAGGGTCTCTTTGTGAGCCAGGCCGATGTCCAAAAAAATACACAGAATGGTCTTCCTTCTTATCCAATAGCAGTCTAGGAATTCCCCTAACCAGAATATCCATCTCTGGAATCGGCACCACAATCCGACATGTCTCCAGGCATCCCAGGTGAACTGAGAGTGATGGAGCTCCATTGGGGGTGGAGAGTTCTCCAGCCTCGTGTTCACTTCTGCCCAGGTTTCAATCCTCGCACTGTCGGGTCTGTCCCTGGCTGATCGCAGGATCCCCAGCCAGCTTCCTCCCTCCCACCTTGTCCCCCCGGCTTCCCTCCGACTCCACGTCCCACCATCCAGGGCAGAGTGCAGAATGGGAACCTGTGGGACTGGCGCGCAGAGCCTCTCTCGGTACTGCCACAATGCTGCCAGGTGTCACATATCTGGTCATAGTGAGTTCCAGGGTTACTTGTTGTATGCAAGTATTGTTTCCACCAATCCACACAATCAGGGGGGTGCCATATGCCCTGCATTTAATGTTTCCCTTATACTGTTTGATTCTCTGAGCAGAATGAAAGCCATGCTTTTACAGAAGGATGTGGCCTTAACCTCAGCCCGAGAGACTTTTGATCTCCAGGCTGCAAGGTCTTGAGATGAGGTACAGGCAAGAGTCTGAACGCAATTCCCTCTCCATTTTGGGGAAATGGTGCATTGTATCTTTTACATGTCTGATACACATAGGATAGTACACCTATTTAAGAGAATAGGTTCTGGACTATTGAGCACCTTTCAGATGATCTTTGGATTTATCTCATCCTTCATACAGTCCATATTAGGAAGCGTTTTTGGAGGGCTTCCACTCGTCCCACTCCTTGTAGTGGGTATACTGGTTTTAACTTTCCTGCCAGGCAATGGGTGTCCCAGCTTCCTAAAAGATGGAAAAAGTACTCTAGGTGTGACAATGCCATGAACGTCTGGTACTCTATCTGTGCCAAACTTGGGAGCTAAGAGTGCATTGATTCCTATTGTTTGGTTGGTCTGAGTTGACTGCGTCTTCCCTGTGCTCCGCTGCCTATTCTGCGGATACAAATGAATGTTGGACATATGTCTAACACTTCCATCGGTTGTGCCATCGGATGTAGATGTACTACTGGACCCCTTAAAGGCCCACATCCAACAGTGTCCTCAGTGTATTCCCATGTTGATGTTGCCATTCTTAGAACCACCACGGGATGCTTTCGCTCTTGTTGGAATGGACACCGGATCTGCAACATGCTCACAGGTGTCGAGTGCTTCCTTAGCAGCTGCTGTGGGAACCGGAGAAGATCACCTTTGCTCCATTGACCTTATTCAAGAGGTGTTGCAGGGACCGTTGTCTGTGAAAGCAAGCAACAGTGATGTTGTGTCTCCCACTCACGACACATAAACATTTGGCTCTCCGTGTGATGGAAACAATTTGGACTTCTCCAAAACAAGTCAAATCCGAATTCAGAAACAACGTTTTGTTTTATTTTTTATCATTGTTTTTTCATACACCATGTTTTTTACATTCATTTTTTTAATAAATGTTTTTATGCTTTTTAGACCGGCATATTTTATCATTAGTTTATCTTATCGTCCTTTGGATGAGGAGTGGGTGTTATGAGCCCATATGTACCCAGATATAGGCCTAGGGAGCTCTACGACCTTTTACCTGCATTTTCTTACCTTGGTCTACATAATGGCTCTGCATAATAACTCTGTACAAAAGTTGCAGCTATCATCATCCTTGTACGACAGGTCCCCAGTATCATCACACATCTAGGTAGAACCCCTGAGGGTACCTTTTTGCTATATAAGCACCACATCTTCACTGGGCAAACCTGAGGAGAAGCTTCCATGCTGACACAAGACTTGGAGTCCCCACATGCAGGAACTCCAACACGCAGTGGTCTGACATCCATTGCGGGGTGTCCAACTCGAGACCAAGGTGGGGGTCTTTTGTTCTCTCCCATCAGGTAATGGGGTTGGCTCCTTCCTAGGGTGATTCTTGGCTTCACACCTTCATACAAGCTAGGTACACTTAGGTTCTCTTAGCTAGGGTCCGCACCTAGGAGTTTGCTTGATTATTGCTTTGTATCTATATGCCTGCATACATTCACTGTTTTAGCATCATGGTAGATTTCTACCTTTTATTTACTCTGTTGGTGTTTGTAATCATATATATCTGTTTATGTCTAATGGATATCGCAGCACATGTATTTCATACTAAAATGATGCTGGTTCAATAAATGCTTATCAAGAACGCCCCCATTGTTTATTCTGTATAGCTCTCAGAGAAGTGAGCACGAGTTACTGAACAAAAAGTACTGTACTGTTTTCATGATCCCTGAAGGATCAAGGGTTGTCATGTTCGATAGTTGCCAGAACCTATTCGCTCCTTGGTAAGGTGCTGGGGCTTATAGTGGCACTGTAAGCTAGCTGGTTTAAAGGCTAACATATCCTTTGGGGGTGTCTGTAATCAGTGTGGACACCAATCCCTTAGTTTATGTTGTCTAAATGTGCAGATCCTATGTATTATTAAGAACTACACAACAGTACCATTGGTGACACAGGTTACCGGCTAAGTCTGGCATCTCCTTCCTCCCAACTAAGACACCTCTTTGGTCCCCCGGTGAACCACCTTCCAAAAAGAAGAAAGGGGTTGTTTGGACAGTGGCAGAGCATGGAGCTAGAAGTGTACTGAAGTCTAGGTAGAAGGCATCAGAGCTTCTCACGGATCCCAGCTTTTTGACCCAATCTTGCAATAGATTTAATGCATTACTACGAAGTGTCCGCTTCCTTCATATTGCGTTGAGTTGCGCAGCAAGATTGTGTCCTTGCCCCCCTCTTGTTTATGCTGTACATAAAAACAATGATCATTCAATGACAGCAGCCCAAGGTGTACTGCTGGTTAACGTCTACCATTATTACATTTCAATCTCAGTAAATCAAGTTCATACTCTCAGAGTGTGCTGGCTGGCTTTAATGTCTGCCATTAGTAAATGCTTGAGTGCAGAACCATGTGGTGCACTGGTTGCTTCAAAGTCTACCATTAGTAAATGTCAGAGTGGACAGCTATGGGATGCATTCATTGACTTTAAACCATTATTTAAAGACTGATTGCACAATCACAGGATGTGCTGTCTGGCTGTAGGGTCCTCCTTCAGCAGATGTCATTAGGTGCTATCACGAAACATACTGGCCGGCAGAACTCTGTGGGGGTGCCTTCCAGCTCTCTTCTTTATCTTGGCTTTAGAAACAAACTCATAACCACCAACATTCTCGTCCACCCTAATGCCAAAAGCAAATAAAATCTACATAAAGAAAAGTATTTATAAATAATAAATTTTTAAATTTCGGGCAGGTAAGTTACATTTAAAATAGTTTGCAAGTCTTTTATCTTCTAATTTCTAAGACGACCTTTTACTCAAATTCTTAGATGATTATTGCTAAATGTAATCCCATATCAACCTTATGACTTGTTCTTAATAGCAATCCTTCTTCCACACATTCCACACTGTTAATTTTTTTTATAAAGCAACTTTGGACAAAAATGACTGTGAATGTTGTGATAGATGTGCGAACGTGATCCCATGAACAGAATGGGATACTGACAGTCCGACAACATTTTGTCCAGCTAATAAGCATGATTTAGCTGACTAATGTTACCTAAATTCCGGCTACTTTTCAGGTATTTGAAACCTGCATTTTAACATCAACTTCAAAAGAATTCATAAAAAATAATAGCCTGAAAGTCCTTCTTAATACTCATCGTTCCTTCACGGGTAATTAGTTGTAGGCTACCAGGCAGGCTGAATGTCTGTTATTAAAGATTGTGCGAGAAGTTTTACATGTCAAGCTATTTTACATCGTTATTAAAATAGAACATATTCGGGGTTCTGATTGGTAAATTGTATGCCACTTCAGAAGCGTGTGATGTTTTCCCATAGCATTTAAGCCTACTTAGTGTCAATCATGACAATTTAACGACTGTGGAGGGGATAAGGGAAAAATCAAATCCTAGGAAGTTTGTCATAACTTCCTGATTTCAGTCTTGAACTACCTAATTTGTGAGGTTTAAAATGCGCGGTAGGTACCGTATTTTGCAACAGCATATTAAAATAAGTTCATGTAACAAGTAGGTGAATTCTCAAAACGCTCGTCACGCAAATGGTGGTAAAAGTAATCCGGCATTACTCAAGGAATATTTGGAATAGTATTAAATGATTGTTAATTTAAGGCGAAACACAGACACGATGTGCTGTCGTAAAACTGTGGCGGTAGTGATGAAAAAACATTCAGCAACATAAAAGTGATGGCTGGAGTGGTACAATTAATCTCAGCTTACTCAGGATGGCTGCTTCACAGGCCAAAGTTTTTTTTGTTTTTTTTTGCCCTACATGACAATTCACACAATAGCCAGTCATATGCAAATTAATCTTGGTTCTTCTACAATAACTGACAGGCCAGTCTAAACTGCCATCGCAGGCACTGTGGACAAAAACTGATAGACTGGAATGTGGCCCAAGAAATTACCAGTAACAAAGTATGACAGGTATGCTCACTGTGCAACTACAAACAAGATCTTCCTACCTGGCAAGGTCTACCTAGAACAAAACTAGTCTGAAGTTGCTTGTGTTCATTTCCCTGTTCAGAGACAGGGGCTGGCCTGACATTTGGGGCTGGCTTGTCCCTATTGGAGTAGTACTTAGGTTTTTGGCTTTCTTACTTCCAGCTAGAGGTCTTATTAGCTGGGGCTTGCAGAGCGTGGGAAGGGGGGCATACGGGGGCGTTGTAACAAAAAATTAATTGAAAAAAAACAACTTACCGGAGTTGCCTCCCATGTCACACTCGGCACATTCCTTCTTTGTCCCAGCAAGCACTGGGGCCATGTCACGAACTCGGTGCAGTCCCCGCACTGCTCTCACATGAGAGCAGCTCGGGGATTGGTCTGAGCAGGCAGGAAAGACACCCTGCTCAGGCCAGGGAGTCTGTGGCGTTTCTCTAGCCCGGATGTGCAGCCTGGCTGGAGAAACCTAAGTGAGCATTTGTGTTTTGGATGGCTGGGGAAGGCCAGCCAAACACATATGCTCACTTAAAGAGTGCACAAAGCACTGCTCCTCCCAATGCCCAACTCATCCCTTTGCAAGCTGGCTCAGAGCCGGAAAAAAACTATGACATAATGTTAATTTTAATTTCCTGGTATATAATGAACAACCATTGCAGAGGTTCATTATATACTTAACTTCGGACAATGTGGGATGTCTATAAAGAGGGTATGACTCAGAGTAATTTGTTGCAAATTAAAAAATAGATAGGTGGCCATATTATGATAGGCTGAGCACAGCAGGGTCTTTTTTTGGCATCTGCAACGTGTAAAGTGAATTAATTTCCCCCAATATTTCCAGGAGTTGGAGCTTTATTTTCAGGAAGCACTGCCACACAGCCTGAAATAGGGAATTCTAATTGAGCTGATGTCTAAAATAATGCACTAACCTGTATAAAGTTTGGGTTAGATGAAGGAATTTGGTAAGACCTTTTTTTTTTTTCTTTTTTTTTTTAGTAGGCAAGCATGTATTTTAAAATAGACATTCGTAGCAAATAGAGCCCACCAGAAATAAATAAATAAATTAAGTATGATGAAAATATTTATCATATAACAGCAAGAAATATCAAGAGTATCACTATCAGTTAGAGTACCACGGAAAAGAAATGAAGGGAAAAAAGAGAGGAAAGAGAAGAAAAGAGAGAAGATAGGAAGAGAAAGAGAAAGATAGAGAAAGCAAGAAAAGAGAGAGAGAGAGAGAAGGATTTCCACCGGACCAACCCAACAAATAAAACACCATTCAACCAGACAT
Source organism: Lissotriton helveticus (assembly GCF_964261635.1). NCBI lineage: Eukaryota > Metazoa > Chordata > Amphibia > Caudata > Salamandridae > Lissotriton > Lissotriton helveticus. The sequence continues at coordinate 956,367,612 of NC_136072.1, read as the reverse complement.
ATCAAAGGGATATTGTGCAATCAGCCCTTTGGAAGATAAATCCATGTAGGCATCCAGAGTAGTCCAAACACCACTAGCAATAGACGGAGAAATATGGGCATGGTCAACCGATGTATGAGCACAACGTAAAAAGGAAACCCAAGCCGACCAGGTATGATAGGAAACTAAAGAAAATGACTTCCATTCCATTAAAATTACTTTAACTGCAATAGTCAATAAAAGGTCTAACAGTTGTAAGTCCATGGGTTCTAAGGGAAGAGGAATTGGGGAGGCTAGAGGGCCTAATAGGATTAATGGAAAGGATAATTGAAACTGAATACCAAAAATGAGCATAAGGTGTTTGTGAATGAGATCCCAAAAAGGTTGAAGGAGAGAACAGTCAAAGAACATATGAGGAAAATCGCCAGGTAATAAACCACAACTCCAACAAAGGTTGTCCTCTTTGAGATTCAACGCGTGTAAGCGCATAGGAGTCCAATGAAGAAGGTTAACGGAGAAAATTTTAGATTGCATTAACGATGGAGCGATTTTATTATGAAGAGAGAGTTTACCAATCATCTGCCAGGTGTCTGAAGAAATATGATCCGTAATACTCTGGTCAAAATGATGTAACCACTTCTGCTGAGCTACAGTATGGGTAGGTATGGAAGTAGATTGTAAAAATGTATAAATTTTAGAGGCTACATGGCCCGTCCTGATCCATAATTGAAAGAGATTAATCGTAGGAGAAGTAGGATGAAGGCGCACCTTAGCCAATGCCACTTTAATCTCGAGAAATGTATAAAAATCTAAATTAGATAAAGAAAACTGTTGAGCTAAAGTGGAAAATGGTAATGGAGCATTACTGGAATCATAGAGATGATGAACAAGCGAAATCCCTTTAGACGCCCAATAAGACATTAAAGAAGATATAGTAAGTTTAATTTTATAATTCCGCCAAATAGATGACCATCTGGATTTGTGTAATGGATTTGCCATCCTCTTGTCCACAATTCTTACCGCAGCAATAGTATCTAGAATAATAGAGCGGGAAAAAGGAATGAACAAGGTGGACGTAGTTAAAAAAGAAGCAGTCGGCAAAGGAAAGGCCAGATCCTGCCCTATTAGCAACCAAGAAGGAACATGAGTAGGAGGGGATGCAAACCAGAGAGCACCTTGAGAAGCTAGAAAGGCAGTTTGATATCTTTCCCAATCAGGAAAATTACAATCTCCCATATCACAAGGTTTTCGTAAGAATGTATAAGCAATTCTAGCCCGTTTATTATTCCATAAAAATCTAGAAGTAATAACATCAATGTCATGAAAAAAGGAAGCAGACAACTTCACCGGAAGCATGGAAGAGACAAAATTAATAATCGGCGTAATCATCATTTTAAGAGTCTGAAGGCGCCCCCACCATGAAATGTGTTTCGGAGACCATGCGTCTAGCAAACGCCGTACTTTAAGCATAGTCTGATTCTCATTGTAAGCCACGGTATCATATAAGGTGGAACAAAAGTAAATACCCAAATACTTCAATTGCTTAGACTGCCATTTAAAGCCATCAGAGCCCATATGCGAAGAGAAACAATAAGCATTCAGTGGGAACATCTCGGTCGTGTCCTTATTTAAGGTGTATCCTGAAACCTTTGAAAAACGAGAGATGATATCAGAAATAGCAGGAATGGCCAAAGCAATATCATCAGAGAAAATAAGGACATAATCCGCGTAAGCCGCAGTTTTAATCCGATGAGGGCCAAAAGAAAAACCCTTAATATCTGGATGCATGTCAATTAATCTAAGGAGAGGATCAATGGATAATAAAAACAAAAGAGGAGATAAAGGGCATCCTTGCCTAGTGCCCTGGCGAAGGTTAAAAAAAGATGACGTGGCACCATTTACTCTTATGTTGGCTCGGGGTTGTGAATAGAGGGACATAACCATATGAATAAATGAATCACCAAGATTATGTGCGCATAATACAGCACGAAGGAATGGCCAGGACACCTTATCGAAGGCCTTTTCTGCATCAAGAGCCAAAGCAGCGGCCGGGAGCTTAGAGCGTCTAGCTGAACCGAGAATATGACAAAAGGTTCTGATATTATCTCGCGCGAGACGCCCCTTTACATAACCCGTTTGAGATGGATGTACCAGTTGAGGAATGAAGGATTCTAAACGCTTAGCCAAGATTTTAGCAAAGATCTTAGCTTCCATATTAAGAAGTGAAATAGGACGGAAGTTTTTGGGGTCAGAGTGATCTTTCCCCTCTTTCGGAATCACTACAATAGTGGCATCAGCAGCAGAACCAGAAACAGATCCATCCTTAATAAAGGTATCGAAAACAGATTGAAGTTTGGGAACAATCAAAGGAAGAAATGTTTTGTAAAATAAAATAGGGTAACCATCAGGTCCTGAAGCTTTCCCAGAACGAGTGGCTTTGATTGCAGCAACAATTTCATCAGAGGTAATTGGCCCATTTAAAGAACTACTATCCTCTACAGAGATAGTTTTAATTGGGACAGAGTTTAAGAACTCCTGGCATTGCTCAAAAGAGGATTCGTTAGAAGGAGTATATAGGTTATTATAAAAACCACGAAAAACCTCAAGAATTTCCTCAGTCTGAAATTTTTTAGTGCCAAGGCGATCAGTAATAGAAGAAATCCGAGAAGAGTTATAAGAGGATTCCTGAAATTTTAAGGTAGCCGCAAGAAGCTTACCAGCCCGTTTTTTTAATAATAGCCTTTTGGATTTCTGAGCTTGGACCCCAATATGAGCTCTCTTGGTGACTATGGTGTTATAAGTATATTTTAAGTGATTAATTGACTGAAGGCAGGATTTATCTTTAGAATGTCGAAAGAGAGCCTCTAAATTTTTAATCTCAGTTGCCAAGTCGGTAAGTTCCTTTTTGATATCAGAATTCCTTTTTGACATACATTTAATAACCTGACCACGGAAAGTACACTTAAACGAATCCCAAAGGACAATTGGGGAAGAAACTGAGCCTTCATTTTCAAGAAAAAAAGTATCAATGTCATTGGAGAATTCACGAATTTTGGAATCATCCTGTAAAATTTCAGTATTTAATCTCCAGGATCGAGGTCTCGTCTGGGGAACAAAGGACATCAACGTAAAAGTAACCGCAGCATGATCAGAAATCAGAATAGGGTGGATAAGCGGCGAGGAAGAAGAAGAAACCAAAGAGGAGTGTACTAATAAATAATCAATACGTGAAAAGGTAGAATGAGGGGAAGAAAAGAAGGAAAAATCACTACCAGTGGGATTATGCAAACGCCATAGATCCTCAAGATGAGATATAGAACACATATTAATTAGTTGTTTTTGTGATTTAGGAGGGCTAAACTGAAAAGCTGAATTCCTATCTAGAATGGGATCCATTGGTAAATTGAAATCCCCACCAACAATAAGTTTACCCGAGTGAGGTGTATCATTCAATTTCTTGGTAACTGCCTTACAAAAGGACGGATCATCTTTATTTGGGGCGTAAATATTCATAACATAGAGATCAGCATTGCCATCAGTCAACTTAGTTAAGAGCCATCGACCCTCAGTATCGTACTCAGAAGAGATTATAGACAAGCCCAACTTTTTAGAGACCAAGGTAATAACCCCATTCTTCTTACCAAAAGCATTGGAACAGACAACATCTGAAACACACTCTTTCTTTAGGAAGAGTGCCTCTCTGGTAGAAACCTTCGTTTCCTGAAAAAGAACCAGATCCGAAGAAAGAGACTTGCAATAGTCTAAGATCTTGGACCTCTTGACTGGATGATTCAAACCCTTAACATTAAGGGACAGCACATTCAGGCCCGACATAATCTTGTAGAGACAAACAAAGATAATACATGACTGAGAAAAAACAAACAAACAGCACCAAAACCAGCAGCCAACCCCAAAGTCTTAAAACCAAAAAGGGAGAATCCTATGAGGAAATCCAAGGAGCGAAAAGAAAAAAGAGAGAAAGAGAAAGATGAAAATGAAAGAAGATAGAGACAGATAGTCAAGGAAAGGCCATAGAAGAAGGGAAAAGAAAGGTACAAGAAAAGTCCGAAAAAGACCAAAGTCATACTAGGGGGAACGTGGTAAGAAGAGCAAGGAGAACATCGTGAGGTATAATAACAATCAGTTTGAAAAACCCCAATGTAGTATATAACTTGGTAGAAATAATCAGGAAGAGGAAAACATTTGAAATGAGGGTTGATAATAAGAGGAATAGTACCATAAGAGCAAGCCAACCGGTAAATTCATACAATAAAAATATGCATGTAGCAAAAAAAACTATATAGGAAGAAAGAGAGAGCACTATGAAAAAATGGAGAAAATCAAAGAAAGAAAAACAACAAAGAAGTGTGAAACATGCCAATCAATGAAGTTACAGAAATAGCTAAAATAGGAGGAAGCGAATTATCTAAAAAGATTATAAAATACAAGATAAATACATAGATTACAATGAACTAGCACGAATATTGGAAGATATTAAATAGTTGTGAAGCAGAACAAGCAATGAAACAGCAATGTAAATATATATCAAAACTAATTATACAATAAATATTCAAAGGCACTTGTAAGCAATTAATTATCATGCATAAGGTATATAAACATTGTTATAGTTAAGCTAATGAAACAGGAAGGAAAATCGAAAAGATATGAAGTTCATATATGATACTTAGACAAGCTAGTAATAAAGTATAAAATAGATCGAATAACTTAGACCTAATAGAAAAAAGCATGTAATAGTGGTAAAGCACCCTAAGCAATAAAGCATTAATTAAGTAAGCATATAAATAAATGCAAGATACAGTAACTGTAACATGGTGAGAGTAGCTTGACGCTAACTATAGAAAATAGATACTAAAAAACCTGTGACCAAGTCTTGTACCAGAACAAGAAACAGTACAAGAAATATTGAAGCCAATAAGCACTAAAGACATACAAGTAGAACCACCACACCAAACGGAAGAGCCAAGTACAAAGCAAGTGAGAAACTTGACTACGCAAAAACAAAAACGATAAAAAATCTAAGAACGGGGATAAAGAGAAGACCAATTATGAACACATACTGTACAAAAAGAACCAAAAAAAGATGGACGGAAAAAAGCTCACCGGAAAAAGAGCGTTCAGAAGCAGAATACTACTACAAAGTTGAACAAGGGAACAGAAATGAGATATGTCCAATATAACAATGAGGAATAAGATAACGAAGACAAGAAGAACAAACCATGGGGAAGAAGAAAAAACACTACGAAAAGACAATAGCAAGGAGAAGGACAACCGACAAGAAAAGAAAAGGCGCTACTACAATAATGATAAAGGGACAACAATTAGAAAAACCTAATGTGCCAAACAACAACATCATAAAAATGGAAAGGAGACCACAGCAAGGAACGGGAAAACACTACCAAAAAAACTTGACTGACATCACCAATCACAAAAGAAAATCATAGACGCACCAGCAACCATAGAGCACGCAGGTCTAAAAAAGGTCAGCTCAATAGACCCGGAAAAGAGAGAAAAAACAAAGAAGGCAAAAGAATCACATCAAGTGCCAGAAGCACCAGGAACAAGCGAAGCCTCCATTTGAAGATCCATCTGTAGTTCCATCTGATTGTCTGAAAAAGAGGCCATGTCAGCAGGTTCGTCGAAGATTCTGGAGCGACCTTTGAAGGTAATGCGAAATTTGGAAGGGCCAGAGAAGGATAAGGGGATATTCATCTCTGATAGACGCTTCCGGAGATTAAGAAAGCCTTTCCTCCTTATCACCGTGTCTCTGGCAAAGTCTTGAGAAATTGAGATACGGTGGCCTTCCCAGGAGACAACTTTAATCTTCCGCATATGAGCCAAAATGTGTTCCGTGTGCTGATGACGCAGCGGTTTAAAAATGATAGCCCTTGGTTGCGTAGCAGATTTAGAACGAAAAGTGGGGACACGATGTGCCCGTTCCAACTCAAAGTCTCTTTGAAAAGAAATTTGCAGGGTAGAAGGCAGCCATTGGTATAAAAAGTCAATCATAGACGGTGCACCTTTCTCAGCTTCTTCAGGAAGGCCAAAAATGCGCTGGTTGGATCTGCGGTTACGATCCTCCTGTTCAGTGAGATCTCTCTGCAATGCCGCCATTGAGCGCTCTAACTGTAAAAGAGATCTAGATTGCTTTTGCATATTGTCCTCTGTGCCACTGATACGAGTCTCCGTGGCAGAGACATGAATGGAGAGAGCTTTAAGATCATTCCTGATGGCTGATACCTCCACCTGTAGTAAATCCGTATTAGTTTTGGTAGACTGCGCAATGTCATGGACATCATTGAGACGCGTCAGAATAGCCTCCAGAGTGGAATTAGCATCTTTTTGAGGAGATTCAGGTGTAGGAGATACTTGTTTGAGCCTCTTAAGAGACGCTTTCGACTCTTTTGTATCTTTAGCAGCAACAAGCCCATATTTGCCTCCATAGAGCCTCCAAAACAAAGGTAGAAGAAGCAACCACTTCAGAGAACTGAGGAAAATCAAAAGGCCAGAGGATATTGGTGTACTCAGTAGGGAGTGGGAAAAAAAAAGAAAAAAGAAATGAGCACAAAGATGAAAGCACACAGCCAGCAGGTATCGCAAAGTAGTAAATATCGGCGGACTTACGTGCACAAAAATAGAAATCTCAGCACAGTAATGCCAGGCCCCTGTCAATAGGAAGAGGACGCTTTCAAAAACTAAGAAGCCAAAAAGCAGGGGCCAAAGAGCACTTAGTATCACTGAAAGGCAATGGAGGCACTCTGAAGAAAGGAAAAGTAAAATAAAATGCAAAAAAGTCTCATTTTAAAGCCACACAGCATGAAGAATGTAAAAAGAAGCCGGTATAAGCTTGTAAAGGATAATAATAGTCACCAGCACCTGCTTGCTCGCATTCCGGATAGATTTGTAGCAATGTTATCTCCGTTTGTGAGGAGACTCGGAACTGCGGGTGTGAAGAGAAACAAAATGGCGGCCGCTCGTAAAAACACCGAGCGCCACCTCAAAGTGGCAAAATAACAGGCACCAGCAGCTCCAGGGCGCAGGAAGGACTCTCAATCAGCGCTCGGCACCTTCCGACACATGAGGTTCCTCTTGTGCGAGTGTGGGGTCACTGGGAGCGGAGATGAACCTCCGACGGCTCTCGCTCGTCTCAGAGCTCAAGCGCAAACCGCCATTCCGTAGTGGCGCGCAAGCCACGCCCGGAATTTGGTAAGACCTTTTTAAAAAATATCATGCTATTTATATTTTTTGGGACATGTTGGGGGGATTAGAAGATGGAATAAGCAGAGTGAGAGGTCAAGGCGTAACTATCCCCATAAAACTAACACCACCATTAAACTTATTGGACTCTGGGTTCTTTCAGGGCTTAAAGACTCCAAACTATAGATTACATGCAGATATCATAGTGAGGAAAAACAGCCCAAATTACAACCGATGCCCAGGCTGCTGGCACAAGACGCCTCTTAGTTCCCATTTTGATCAGTTACCAAATAAAGAGACGGGCGCTGGAAGCCGGAGTGCAAGAACAGATTTTTATTTCTCATGAGGAGAGCCTGTCATTTCGGACACGCGCACAATGTCTTCAAGAGGTGCTCTAACAAGTTTCTCTGAGGCTCCATCTTTTATACACAGGTTTATGATGCACAAACATTCCTTATTGCAATAAAGAAACTTTGAAGTACGAAAAGGCACGTTTGGAATCCCAGCTTCAGGCCTATTCCCATGCCTGTCGCTCGGATGTCGTTTCCCCTCCCAAATGTAACATGTGATTGTAATCTTGCAGCCGGACATTCCAACAGGACACAAGGGCAAGAGGGGGTGGTCAGATCTAAGGTTGGGCAGGCGATAAGATCGGGCACTTCAGTTGGTGTATCACGTTTTGCTATGCGGGGCCAGGGGGGGTACATCCATGAGGCTTTTTTTATGACTTGGGACCGGGTCGAGAGGCCAGGTGTAGCCGGGGGGGGGTCATCAGAAGAGGGGAAGGGTGTTCCTGGGAGGAATGCAGGGGGGTGTCGGTCAGGCAGGGGTGTCACTTTTAGAGCAGGGTCGCGCAGAGGGAGAGGGTTTTATGGCCTATGCATGAGAGAGCGGGGATGTTCAACGGGGGGGGGGCGTGCTGGGGATTTAACAAACGGGCAGAGATGCTTTGGGGCCTAAAATGGCTGTCGTGTACGTGCGTGCATGGGCCTATGCTGGCGGGATGATGCGGTCAATGCTTCGCGGTATTCGTTCTGCTTACAGCGAGGGGTATGGTGAACACAAATGAACGCCGCTTATGTACATATACATTGTCATTTTCCACAGTCGCCGCTTTTTAACATAAGTTAGTTCATTTCCGTGTTTATTATAACTGACGGGGTGTACATATAGCCATGTGTGGTCAATGAAATAGCGTTTGTCAATACTGGCGGATTGCATATAACCATGAGCTGTCGATGCGATAGACGAGGTGCAATACATATGAATTTACATTTGTCGTGTTATATATACGAGTCTAGAGATCGGTATACTACTCAGTCGGAGTCAATCAAGGAAATGTTCCGACACATTATGGAGCCAAGTTCTGACTCTCTCTCCGGCGGTATCAATGTACAGTCAAAAGTGACCGATGAAACATTTTGAAAGCAATACAAAGTGGTTGAGGGAGGAATTCAGTTCAATACAAGCAAGTAGTCAGGGGGGTAGAAAGTTCAGAAAGGGGAGGGGGGGTCTTTGCAACAGTGTCTTTTTAGCAGCGAGCCATCACTGGTAGGCTCTAGTAGTTCGTTTTCTTCCGTTGGCGCTGTTGAGCACCGGCGGTGGAGCTATAGGTCCAGCTCGGATCCATCCTTACACGTTGCAGGGTGCGATCTGTCCTCTGCTGTTAGACCACAGTCCTGTTTCCTAACTAATCTTTTTAAGGGTGCCTCATGCTGGGCACCTGCATTTCTTTCTCCTTCCGTGGCAAACCCTATTCTACCTAAATGCTGTTCTTCTTCTCTGAGTCGAAATCCATGTGAAAAAAAAGGGGGGTTGTCGGATAATCGAGGGAAGAGAGGGCGGAGTGGGATCAGATCTTTGAGACAAACCAAGGGAGCAAAGGATAACGAGCAGGCAGGTCCATCAATCGGGCTCAAAGGGGCGGGGACTTCTGGCACGCGTGGGTCAGCAAGCAGAGGGCTTCAAGGCAGCCCTCCATCCTTTCATTTTCCGTGTTTGAGAGTGGTGCCTCGTCCCGCGTCTCGTTGCTCTGCGGCTCCACCTTTGGTCGAGGTCACATGTGTTTCATGATCTGCTGCTTGGCTGTGCGTCACGTCCGGCCCCTCTCCTCCGGTGATTGTGTATCTTTGAATGGGTACAAAACAAGCTTTAGAGAACTGGCAGGAGAAGACATTTATACATTTCAATTTCGCCCCCAATCTTAAGTAGTTGGGGATACGTTCATCGGTCACGGGCAGAAGTTATCACTATGGAGTATGTATGCGGCATTTCTACTGAGTTTGTACTAAGTCTATTTGGCGTTCATTCATGACGTATAGGGAGAGAAGTCACACTCCTATCAACTGCATATTCCATCAAACTCGAAATCTGATCCTTCGGTAGAGGCTCGTCTTTCTAACCCAAGCCCTGGCAGTCTTCTATCATCATGAGAGAGGACCAGAGGCTAAACATTCTTTTCTCGGGGAGCAACGGTTAATCAGGGTCATCAGTTATACTTCGGGATAGGGAGCTGGGGTCAATCGGGAGAACTGAGGACGCTTTGGACATCCGTACTTGGGTGCAGAGAGGTGGGGCAATCTGGGCATTTGGGGATTGTGTTTCTAACGAACTGAGAACAGAAGGCCACTGACATATAGTCCCCCTATAAAAAGGCCAGATTAGGGGACATCAGTCGTCTTACCTGTCCTTTCCTTCTTAGCCAATTCAAGTTCCATCATTTTACAGAAAGGAGAGGTACTAACATGGCAAATTACAATTGTTTTAGTTTCTGTCAATTTTGCCGAACACCTTTGTGTTCAAAAACCAATTAGGCTTGTGCCGGCGGGGCACAACGTTACCACAAAAAGGAAGAGGGAACAGGGGGACCCTCAGAGAGAGAGAGAGTCGTCCGCATTTTAAACGAACTATTCGGTACACGTACGACATGGAGAGAGAGAGAAAGAGAGAGAGAGAGAAACGTGTACAATAATAGGCCATTTAGTGCGCACACAACACAGAACAGCAGGGGTCAAGTTATATAGAAACACAGGCTGAGGGACGACGTAGATCCATACATTACGTACACATGAATTCAGGCGGGGGGGAATAGTACATGTATTATATACAAGAATCCAAGACAAAACATAGAACAGTACTTGGCCAAAAAGATTTCTTCCTGCATGCTGCGCATCTTTAGTATCCTACTTAATTCATCTAGCTGCCTTTGCTGGTGGCCTCGGTTGCAAATACTTACACCTTTGTCAATTGTTCGGGAACTAACCTGGTCGGGCTAATACTCACGGTGGGATCTTCGAATCACTTTTAGCGAATGGGTATCCAGGCTGAGGCAACGGAGGGTGTCAGTCGGGAGAACAATGGGGCAGCTTTGAGTTTCATGTCTATGAGGGTGCAAGAAGGAGGTGGTAAATCTTAAACATTTGACAATATTCCTAGTCTTCCAGGAGGAGGGTACTTGGGTAAACCTCACCCCGGAATATTCCTGAACCTTTCCCTATTTAGTTACCGTATCAATTTACTCATGGGTGCACGTCATTCTTGGTTGCATTATTTGGGGCGCCGATTGGAGTCATATTTCGTCATACTGCAATAACCCGTCAAGTTTCTGCTTCAGGCCACCCTCCCAGCCGCTGGGTTCAGAGAGAGAGAGACAGTCGTTTCTAAGTAAGGGAGTGCTATATCTTTGTTTGTTCGTCGTGTATAGGCACCATGTTCAGACCCCTTTTCCCCATTCCATCGGCCGTTCGATCATCACTTAAGTCATACATAAAACATTTCTCTTATCAATCCAAACGTGTGCAACGTGTATTCAGTCGAGCTATACACATCAGGGCATACACGCGTGCATTCATATCACACAAATTCGTCACGTTCTTAGGGCAGTCCCCATAGACAATATACAATTTTTCCGTGCGGAACCATGGCGTGTTGCGTAGGTCTTCTCCATACTCTAGTCGACGTTCCGATGTGACCTGCAGAAAAGAAGGGAAAAAAGAAGGGGTGGGGGCAGCGTTTTAAAACACATGAGCGCGCATAAACCCGAAAATGCTTTTACTTACCACATACTCGACCTATCTCCGCGGGATGCAGTCCCTTTCATCTCGGCGTTTAAGCCCAGAGGGACCGGCAGTGCGGGAGAGATAATCATTGATGAACTGTGTATTGCATAGATCACCCAAGTGTGGTATTACGGATCGTGTGTAGGGAAGGGGCAAAACAAAGGGCAGTCAGTGTAAAGTGGGGGGTGAACTCGTGCTCTCCTTCGAGGAGGAGGGATGGTCTACAGAGGTACATGGTTGTTTTTGTTCATCAGGCACGGAAACTAGAGGGGCTAGGTGGCATTCCTTCGGAGGGGCTTAGGGGCATCTGAAACAATTTCCCTGATACATGTGGCACATAAAGTAAAGGCTAAACACCGGAACCTTTATCGATTGCTTTACGTTGCACAAAAATAAAAATATATATAAAAACACACACACAACAAACCTGGACCATTCACATTTGCAATATTTCTGTGTACTTTGCTTTTTAACCTTTAAGTAATCGAGTTGCTTCATTTCACCTGTATTTTACTTATATCGGAAACAGTGGCCATTTATTCGAAACTTACCAATCTAAGCGCTACAACTATGTTTGCTTTTAAAAAAAAAACCTTTATTTAAAAATTTTGGCGCACAAATACGGGTCTACAACCACGTGGGCCAGCCACGGAGCAGACTGGAACTGTACATGAGGGGATATTTATTTGAACGGAGTAGGTGACCGTTGATTTCATAAAGGTGCGACAAGTGCAATAAAATCATATCGAAAATTCATTGTGGGTAAGTACCATAAGTGTTGAAAATTTGAACTTTCAATAATACGGTAATCAATGACGCGTCAGAACTTAACATCAATTCATTGTCCAAGTGTTCAATCAGTACCCATCCCCTCCCGCCATGCGATCAAGGCTGAGCAACCGGAACACAACAGGGAGTTGCGAGTTTCATTTGTACCGGCGCCATTTTGGGTGAGGTCAGGCAGGTCCAAGTATAGTCAAAATGTTTCCACCAACTCGTGGTTGGACCAGAGCCTCTTTCGGCAGTCCAAAAGTTTAGTTAAAGGGCAACAGAAGGGGCCGTCGACATGAACCATCAGTCAAAGGGGGGAGGGAGGCAACAATCTTTCCTACCGGGTCATACTGGTGTTCCACCGGAACTGATCAAATTGGTAGTCTGCAGGATTTTGGTCATTCAAACTGAGGCTGGCGCCAGCATGAGAGCGCCGACGTCTCGTGGCTACGTCTTGATCGTTCCGCGGGCAATCATGGCAGTCATTCCCCATCGGGGGGGGGGCCCGCGGGGGTCGGGGGCCCCTGCAGCTCTCATAGAATCTTCAAAGCTGAGGAGAACGCTTCTGGACGGGGGACTCATTTTCTAGCTGGCAAGCGACCTGGCCATCTTTGCACGCCAGGCCCAATCTCCCAAGAGTCGACCGTTATTTTATGAGTTCCGTGGCAACCGGCAGTCGCTGGATCGCAAGAGTAGATGGACTCCAGCCTGTCGGGCGTGGCGGTGCACCGCAAGAGAGGACGAACCCTTGTTGGGTGAGTGGAGCGTTGGGGGTGCAGCTGAGGGGCCTCCACCTGGGGAGGTGGGAGAGTCTCGTCCGCGCCGCCTCTCCCTCCCAGTGCACCCCACGCCATCTCCTGGCGCTGACATTCATGAGGCCGGACCAGGCGATGAGAGAGAGGGGGGGGTCGGAGGCATAAGCAAGACATCCCCCCCCGTGGCCTGCAAGGCGCCAGAAGAAGGGGATGGGAAGACCAGTACATTCCGGGCCATCCACCCCACGGCCTCTCCGACCGATGGCAGCCAGCCGGGCCCCGCCCTGCACGTGTCGAGGTCTCGTCTTCCGGATGGGCGTAACCGTGGACCTGTTGCACTTCGGGAGCTTCCGGAATGGGGGTAGGTATCTGCTGACTTGTATCTATCTTATGTTACCGTTATTGGGCGTGGCGGGCGGTGGGACAGACATGTTTGGAGCAGTGAGGGGCGGCGGAGCCTAGCTACCTCGTGGCTGCCGTGATGTCAAGCTTGGCTTCTCTCACCACTTTCATGTTTCTTATTGCGGGCTATTTCTAACGTTTCTTATTTTAAGCGAAGTCAAAAAACTCATCAGTGGCCTACTGATTTTGCTCGATTTCTTTTTCCTTCCTTTTCTAGTGTGTTTTTGCGCTAAAGTTTCTGTTAACAGGATACGGTGGTTACTTCGTATTTTACATATGTCCTTTTTATTAGGGGCGCCCTCCGGTTGAGCCAGATGATCTACCTCTAATAAATGGTCCGGGTGGAACTAGTTTACCAATCAGTGGGTAGTAGATAGGCATGACAGATTACAACGGGGGACAAAGGTCCGCATTACCTACCCTTCACTATCTGCAAAGGGAGACAGAATATTCCTATTCTTCCCCGTTTGTAGACAGCGAATGTCTCAAAGAGCAACAGAGCAACCAATCAATCAGTGGGGAGAAAAATAGGCGTGACGGATTACAACGGGGGACAAAAGTCCGCATTACCTATCCTTCACTATTTGCAAAGAGAGAGGAACGTTCCTATTCGTCGCTGTTTGCAAACAGAGAATGTCTCAAAGAGAACCAATACTTCAAGTAGCAACCAAAGCTAAATGAACCAATCAATGAACAATACCAGTATTTAAATACCGATTCCAATATAAACAATCAATCAGACGTAAAGACGTCCTACTTAACCTTACCCGGACCGGACCGTGTGGACAGTTCTTCGCCTTCCCTTTCCAGCGCCCGATCGTTCTCTTACTCCATGTTTTTACCGCAGCATTCCTGTGGGATCCCAGTCAGGACAGTAGGTCGCTTGAGAGAGCTCCGTTCGGAATCGGTGAAGTTCATTCAATCGGCAGCCGGACGAGGGCCCTCTCAAGGCAGGTATACTCCAATCGTTCAGATGTTCACCCCATCGTCTGGACCTCTCTTACCGGACCTTATGTCGCTGATGGGCCCCGCGTTGGGACGTCAATTGAGGAAAAACAGCCCAAATTACAACCGATGCCCAGGCTGCTGGCACAAGACGCCTCTTAGTTCCCATTTTGATCAGTTACCAAATAAAGAGACGGGCGCTGGAAGCGGGAGTGCAAGAACAGATTTTTATTTCTCATGAGGAGAGCCTGTCATTTCGGACACGCGCACAATGTCTTCAAGAGGTGCTCTAACAAGTTTCTCTGAGGCTCTGTCTTTTATACACAGGTTTATGATGCACAAACATTCCTTATTGCAATAAAGAAACTTTGAAGTACGAAAAGGCACGTTTGGAATCCCAGCTTCAGGCCTATTCCCATGCCTGTCGCTCGGATGTCGTTTCCCCTCCCAAATGTAACATGTGATTGTAATCTTGCAGCCGGACATTCCAACAGGACACGAGGGCAAGAGGGGGTGGTCAGATCTAAGGTTGGGCAGGCGATAAGATCGGGCACTTCAGTTGGTGTATCACGTTTTGCTATGCGGGGCCAGGGGGGGTACATCCATGAGGCTTTGTTTTATGACTTGGGACCGGGTCGAGAGGCCAGGTGTAGCCGGGGGGGGTCATCAGAAGAGGGGAAGGGTGTTCCTGGGAGGAATGCAGGGGGGTGTCGGTCAGGCAGGGGTGTCACTTTTAGAGCAGGGTCGCGCAGAGGGAGAGGGTTTTATGGCCTATGCATGAGAGAGCGGGGGTGTTCAACGGGGGGGGGCGTGCTGGGGATTTAACAAACGGGCAGAGATGCTTTGGGGCCTAAAATGGCTGTCGTGTACGTGCGTGCATGGGCCTATGCTGGCGGGATGATGCGGTCAATGCTTCGCGGTATTCGTTCTGCTTACAGCGAGGGGTATGGTGAACACAAATGAACGCCGCTTATGTAACGATATACATTGTCATTTTCCACAATAGTGCGCATACGTAGTAGGATGTAAGCCAGCATTGTCTGACATCCATTGCTGACTTTATAGGTGTCAAAGTTGAAAAATAGAATCCCTTAAATGCTCCAGAAAACATTTTTCATATCTTCATATCGCACCGAGGGGACAATTAATGATCAAGTTAAATATGATGCAAACTCTATTTTTTTCTAATGCTATATTTGGCACATACTGAAACTGGCAATGTTTAGTCCTCATACTAGCTGACTACGGTCTGTATGGTGAGTACGGGGAGAATGCCCTCACGAGTGCACCATCTGATTTTAGGGAAAGGGTAGTGTACAATGGATGTGACATCCCCAGATTGTGATAATAAACCTTAACAGAATCACAACAAAGAGCACTGTATGACCATTTTACACCACATCCCAAGATAATGTTTTATAAAAGAACAACACATTTTGGAGTAGGGGTACCATTGTTTGGCATTTACATCAATATGCCAATACTATTCTCGACCCTTAATTAATTGAGAAGTTGCCCCTCCATACCAGTTCCCTCCTTTTTAAAAAAAATATCTTTATTTGTTTTTTCCAACAATTAAGTCTCCCACCGTCCCATCCCCCCATTCCCCTCGCCCCCGGTCAGACAAGTCAGACATGAAAACACAATCCAAAAGAGCAAGTATAAGTAGTTACAAAAATCGTCCAAACACAGATTTACAAAGTTACACCGTTACATGCATGTAATAGCAAGCCTCCAAATTCAAATGGAATGACCCCAGGCTGGCCGATCGACATTTTTGATCATTCCCTACTGAAATTTGATTCGGTATTCTACACAGTATATACCACTAGGTATTACCTTGAGATTGAGACCTTTCAATTAGAGGAGACCAGATTCTTAACTCCCTTTTACGTTGTTTCCTACCTTTCCTTTTATATATAGAAGTTTCTAGATTAAAAATTGCTAAAAGCCTAGCAAACCACTGTTGAAACGACGGAGAAATGGGATCTAGCCATGCCGAGGCTATACATATTCTTAGCACAGCCTTTGCAATAAAAACAAGTTCATGACCGGTTCTGGGGTTACTGGGGTTCGTAGCCCCCAATAATACCACTTCATTGGACAAAACTATCTCCGTTTTTAAAACAGCAAACAAAAATTTCTCAATATTTGATTTTAGAGAACTTAGACCTGCACAAGAAGAAAAATTGTGTATACAATCGGCATTCGGTAACAGACATCTAAAGCAGCAAGTCCCACTGCCACTCCCACATTTAGCAATTCTATCCGGAGTGTAATACATAAAAAAACATGTCTTGTAAAACTGAGATTGAAGTTTAGTTGACATGTGGATAGTTTGAGACAAACAATAAGCATAATAAAATGTATCCAAGGCTATTGACATTTTCCCCTGGCATTTTTTAGCATTTTTTTCGAAATCATCCGGAAATTGTGTTAATAAAAGAGAGTAGATCCCACCAATAGTGAATGTTTTGGTGTCATTTAATGTTTCAACTAAGGTTATTTTACCAAACGGGGCTCTTCCCCTCATGCGTTGCAATAAAAAGTCTCTAATTTGCAGGTATTTAAAAAAGTCCCTCCATTCCAGTTGAAACCTTTCTCTCAGTTCCTCAAAGGAATATAACCCTTCAGAGGAAAAGAGACACCCAATATGTGTGATTCCAGCTGCAATCCACTTGTTAATGCAGACATCTTTGAAGATTTCGGGAAGGGCAGGGTTGTTTCGGAGGGGAGTATAAAACGACATACGCCCTATACCCAGCAATTTCCTCATAGCTTTCCAACCCTTAAATCCCCCAGCAATGTTTTAAGTTTCACTTTTTTATGGTAGCTATCATATAGATATCGCCAGAGATATCGCTACTTTTGTTGCCCAGAATTAAGGGCCCACCATCCCCAGATGTTGTCTCTGTCCCACCGTGCTGCAGTAACTCGTGGCTATGTAGCAGCACCGAGGCCCAATAGTATGCCTTAAGGTTTGGGAGGGCTAGGCCTCCTTTTTCCTTGGGGAAAGTCAAGAATGTATACGCTCCTGGGGTTCCGCATAAGCTCAAATGAAGCTTGAGAAGGTGAATTCAAGAGCTTTGAACCATTGATCTGAAAATTCTAAATGTATTGCTCTGAACAGATATAAAATTTTAGGAAAGAAAACCATTTTCAATGCATTTGCCCCACCAATTAAGGAGAGATCTAAATTATCCATGCAACGGAGATCTTTTTGCATTGTGTCCAGCATGGGTTTCATATTTGACTCAACCAAGTTTTCAAGTTTAGAAGTAATGCAAATACCCAGATAGGTGGCCTTGTGAGTCACGCGAGGATCGGTCATCTCACATTATGGGCCTCATTAGGATGGCGGTGAATCCGCATCCTCCGGGCCGGCGGAAGCCACCGCCGGCCCGGAGGATGCGGATTCACCGCCGGGGCCACATCAAACACCCACCGCCAGATTAGGATGGCGGTGGGAAGGTGGTGGGACCAGCGGCGGACGGCAGGTCCGTCCGCCGCTGATCCGCGGGTTTTGCCGGGCCATTTGGTGGTGGTGTCTACAAGACACCGTCAGCCAAATTAGGAAGCATGAGTAAACATGCTTTTCCGCAGCGGTTTTTCCGCCGTGGAAAAGCATGTGGACCTTTGCTGTTGGAGGGCCCTTGCGGGCCCCCAGGGTAAAGGGGGGTTGGGGGTGCACATGGGGGGTACCTATGGTACCCCCCTGCATTTGCATGCACAAAGCGGCAGGCACCGCTCGGTGCCTGCCGCTTTGTGCATGTAAATGTGAAACATGCTTTTTTAACCTAGCGGCGGATGCTGCTTCAAGCAGCACCCGCCGCAAGGTTAAAGATCCAGGATGTGACTGCCAGGGTGGCTGTCACATCCTAATTTGCATGGAGGGACCGCCGCTGCCCATGCAGACGGTCCCTCTTCCACGGGGATGGCGGACGGACGCAGGTCCGTCCGCCATCCTAATGAGGCCCTTACTGTTTAGGACCACCTGTGTTTTCCCCTGGTTGAGTGTGATGAAGCAAGGTGAAGAACAAAATTTTGTTCAAACTTGCGAAGTTAATCTCCCATAATGAGTAATTGAATTAATAAGCATGTGGTGAATTTACTAATCAACTTAATTTAAGAAATACTTTCATCAGTACACGCGGGATAAACTAATGTGCTTTATGTTGCAAACGCAAAAAAAATAATAAACTAACCTTGTCTATTGTCTTTGTCAGTATTGAATGTGGCTGTTTAACTAATGGCATGTGCTTATTTTGTGTGCTCATGTTATGTCTTCTTTGTGATAAAAGCTCTTGGAGATCGTGCAGTTCAAAGAAGAAAAGTAATTATGATGCTGCTTGTATGTGCTTCTGCTAGGTAACATAATAAACGCGATTAATTAGTAAAGGGGGTGGGTAACAGAATGGGTTTCAATTCTCTAATTAATTGATGTCTTGTGTTTGTTTAATAATAGTTTCCAAAGTGAGGCCTAGAAAAATGGTTGACAGAACTGCAGATGCAAAGCCGTGTCCAGAGTGAAGCCTTCGCACATGCGTAGCTGTGGAGATTTTTGCCGCACAGTCATCATTAATTGAAAAAGCAGTTCTTTGGGTGAATAGAACGTGCTCTCTGAGAAAAGGCTCAAGGACAGGAACTTAAAGTGTGTGCCAAGGCTAGGAAGTCAAAGTTTGATACTCGAGGGAAAAGTATCTTTTTTGAGGAAGCCGAAAGACGTGGAGGTGAAAGACAATAGGGCTTATGTGAAGCCTGGATTTGGTCAAGAATTGGACATCACCTAATATTTTATCACGGACTGACTCTGGACAGCCAATGAAAAGCTTGGATTCTCTCGAAAGATTGTAAAATGTAGAAAGTTTAGCTAGAAAGAAAGGTATAAAACCTGACATTTGGACCAGGGAAAAACCCTTGCTTTTCCGATTCCTGAATGACGTGACATGCTGTTGGACATTTGGCGCACGTAAGGAAAGCAGACTTTAAATGATTTTTTCTTTCTAGGTGATGCAAGAAAATAGACAGGGAAATAGATTTAGGGAATGGAAACTGTTTTTCTGCTAATGATTCATGTTTCTGAGCTTGCTTTGAAAATGTCAGTTTATTAAATCACTTCCTTATTAAAATGCTGCTTTCTTATTTGCCTATAAAATAAAGATTCTAAAACGTAAATGCTTTAATTCTTTGAAAAATAAAGTTAATAAAATTAGATTTGAAGTGACAAGCTGGTCTTGTTTATTCATGGTCTAGTTTTCATTAGCTGATCCAATCGCCTTTAGTGGCTTGTTTATAAATGATAAATGTTTTAAACCATGGTGAAAACAGTTAAACTGCAGTTGTATAAAATAGTGTAAATAGTATAAGTGTAGACTTAATTAATCAGGCCACATGATTCAGTCGCTCACAAATCGTCTCATTGGTATTATGGGCCTTATTTGTGTTTCATGATTAATGGTGAGTATTTTGGTGATAGGTAGCGTTAGTGAGATAGTTTTTCAGTCAGAGCGCTGGATCAATTTCTTGATAGCAGAGTTCGGTTGCTATGGTAACTAGCATGTTACATGGTAAATACATAGGATTGATGTCTAAAACATGTTTAGTTTGTTCAGTTGTTATATGTAGTCGAAAGGTATTTTCCAGCAGTGTGAAAATTCCTGGTTTGCCGGCAAGAGAAGTGTGACAGGTGAAGTTACACGGTGCATTTGTTCTGTTTCAAAATAGTGGTATCGCCGTATATCACAAGTGTTGTGGACGTACAGCACAAGTTTAGGGTTTTCTATTTTAGGTGTGTAAGGTAGAATGCATAGTGAGGGTTGTCTATGAAATTGTAGCTTTGGAGTATAGGGACCTCTGTCCTGTTTTAAAGCTCATTGTGAAAAGAGTAGTAGAATTTTTCCAAGCTTGAGTGGAGGGTAAGGAAGCGTCGTCTATCTTACTGGCGAGTGAGGATTTCTATTGGTGGGTTAAAGGCCTACTAAAGATTTCTATATGCATGGTTAGGGATTTTTCAGTATGGATGTGCGTAAATGATTTCGTAAAGTACGATCGAGTTAAACTCTGAATTGTCTCTAAGGAGGTGTAAAATATCTCTGTATGTGCATTTAGAGAGAAACGAGTTTGTTATTACCTGCTAGAAGGGTAAAGTAGCCTTACTTTATCAACGAATCAAAATATTCTGTGAAAAAAAGCATTGCGTATTTCACGCAAAAAGAATACTTGAATGTTTGAGGAAGCTATCACTTTATTTTAGCGAAACAGACAAATGGTTTGTTTTTGTGGAGTTACTAACTGAATTCAATTGAAGGATTTGTAAATATGGCGTTGTGAAAAATATTTTGTAAAAGAGGTGTGAGTTTAAGGAGCGGAGTGAGGGACAGAGAAGCTGCAGCATACGTCACAGGTGTTGCGCTGTGATTGGCTACAATACGTCACAGTGTTCGCGCACTGATTGTCTCACATGACTAAGGCAAGCTTACAGCTGATTGGCTCATCCTGAAAAGCAGTAATTCTATTGGTTGAGCAGGATAGTGACGTAGACAAACCTGATTGGTTGGTTAGTGAGTTTCGCGCACGGATTGGTTGGAGTTGCAGAATAACAAGCAAGTTGTTACGATCTTTTCTGAAGTAAGGGAAATTGTTTAAAATCATGGATTATTATTATATAAAGGAGAAAAAGAAGCTTTCATGGTTTCAGAAATTGAAAAATAAACTTAAACCTGACAAGAAAATTGCAACGCGAGGTGGAAGATTACTTCATAAGTACAAAACACCTGCAGCATATATGTTGGGTGAATATTGTTATCATACTTGTCTTTGGATTGAGAATTGGATGAAATATACCGAAAATGATGGTGTATTAGCTTGGCCGGAAGATGGATCAATTAATATAGGAGTTTTGAAAAATGTAAGAGAAAAGATGACGAATCTTGTACCAAAGCCTAGACCTACTCAATTTAAGGCTTTAGCTGAATGGGAGGATGAAATGTTTGAACTAGAACGAGAGAGTAGAGGTATACCAAGAGGTACTGGATTAGGTCTTGATAGAGAAACACATGAGGATAGAATGCGTCGATGGAGACGTGCAGACGTGTGATGGTTTGTACCCAGTGAGACAAGTTAATGAGGCAACTGGACAAAAGAGTGCCCAAAAGAAAAAGAAAAATAGTGAAGAAAGTGATCAAGAGGATGCGGTATTAGAAGAAATTTATACTAGAAAACCGCTACCTTATCAACCAGTTTGTTCATGGTCTTCCCCAAGTGCCCCTCCAAGAGAAGTTATTGCCCCTCCAAGAGAAATTATTGATGAGACACCTCTTAGATCAAATCCGAATAATAGAAAAACAATTGAAAGAGTGGAAACAAGATGTAATTCTAGTATATCAATAGAAAATAGAAATTATGCTGAAACCCCAGTTCAAAGAAATGTAACCCCAAGAAATGGAATGAGAACAGAAAGGTGTGAGGAATTACCAAATACCTCAGAATATTTTCGTTCAAAGGATGAATTAATACAGCAGTTAACTAAAAATATGGAAGCAGTAACAGTACCAGTAACGATTGGACCTCTTCCTCCAGTATTTGATCAAAAAGAAGTTAGACATTCAGCTTTAACTGTTCCATCAAGTGCAGAAATACAGAAAGTGACTGAAAAATTTTATTCAGATTTGTCTGAAATTCATCGAGAAAAAATGATGATGCCTGATTTAACTTTTAATCAAGGTTCGCTGTTTAAAACTCCATCTGGTGCAGAATCTGACTCTGGAACACCGGAAAAGAACCTGAGTAAAATAGATTTGACACAAACCCCAGAATCTAAATTACTTGATGTTGTAAAATTAAAAGCAGATTTAGAGGAATTAATAATTGGAACGATTGGAACTGACAGTTTGAAGCTATATCAGGATGATGAATTATTATTTCTTTGCAAAAGCATAACATGGACAAAGAAAAACAAATATGATCAATTGGAGGAAATGGCTACTGAATTAGAAGTGGATTTAAGTAGACAGAAGAATTTGCAGAAACATTATAGGGTGGATTTCTCTGAAAAAGACATTGAAAATATGAATACCACAGGAAGAATTATTCATATAAAAGATTTAATTGTGATTTTTTAAAAATTGGGTGAATTAAGTAAATGGAGAGTGAAATGGACAAAGAAAAGAGATGAAGACAGAACAAGTTTAGCATTTCCTATCATAGAAAAGAAGGAAGAAGTAGTAAATGAGTTTCCAATGAGAGAAATACCGGGAGGAGGGTATGTGCATGTTCCTTGGACAAGACAGAACATTTTACTGTTTACAAATGATTTTCCTCGATTGAGAGAAAAACCTGTAAAATGGTATCGACAGGTAGACAGATATGTGAAAGTTTCAAAAGTTTTGTGGTTTGATCTTGATGGATTCCTTGACATAGTTGTCCCATCAGATCTATGGACAGAATGTAAAATTTCTATAGATTGGCCAAAAGAAGAACCTCCTCGACATAAAGTAACAGGTGCTCCTTCATCAGATGTAATGAAAATGTACGAAAAAGTGATTGTGTTTTTGAAAAATAAGATTCCCCTAAAAGAGATGTATTGGGTTAAAATGGATAGAACAACCCAAGAGCCAAAAGAATCAGTACATTCATTTTATGAAAGATTACTGCTGGTATTTAAACAATACAGTGGTTATGAAAATTTAAGTGAAAAAGATATGAGCCATTTTATATACAGATTTGTTTATCGTTTGAGACCTGAAATTGGTGAAATGATTAGATCTGGAATAGTTGGTTGGCAATCACTCACAGTAGATGAAATTTTGAGAAAAGCAAAATACTGTAGTGATGAACTAGACGTAAAACAAAAGAAGCTAAAAGAAAAGGCTATGTGGGCACAGGTAAAAGTGGCTGAGCAACAAATAGCAACTTTAGGAAATAAAAATGTTGAACAGAATCAAGGAAAATTTGAAAGGTAATTATAATAAGCCAAAATTGATGGGAAATATTGAACAATTAAAACAGAAACTCCCATGTTTTAATTGCGGCGAAATTGGACACTGGAAGCGCGAATGTAAGAATCCGACAAGAAATTTTAAAAATGCATCATTAAATCCACAGATGCAGAATGAGATAAATCAGCAGCAACAGCTACAGCGACAGGTAGTGTTTCAGCAAAGTCAGATACCACAACCGCCACTTCCAAACTGTGTAAATGTGTAGAGATACAGTGCAGAAACAGGATTCAGCGGAGGTGAACAGGTAAACAGATCGCCAAGAGTGAATGTGTCAAATGTATCTCAACAATTTTGGTTGAAAGAGGATGGAGGGAGTGAATCTGAGGATTACTTCTGACGGTGCCTGAGAGAGGAGGAAGAGTGTGTGCTTGGAGCCACTCTTGAGGTAGATCAATCTGGTCCATTTGTAAATGGTAAAGTGAATGATGTAGAAATTACTTTTCTAGTGGATACAGGTGCTACCCGTTCTACTGTTAGATCAGTGGAAATAGAAAACCTTCCTCTCTCTGGTGAAAAGATCCAAGTAGTAGGTGTAGCTAATCAGCAAATAAAAACCCATTTAACTGAACCAGTTGAAGTTGAAATTGGCAAATTTAAAGATATGCACAGATTTGTAGTTTGTGACAGCAGTCCTGTAAATCTTTTAGGAAGGGATATCCTCTGTAAGATGAATTGTGCAATATATTGTTCACCGGATGATATTGAGCTTCAGACACCAGAAGAAGACGGGCTTTACAAATTAACAATGTTAATGGTGGAGGCAGAAGAAATTAAATTATTTCCTGTATTTGATAAGAATAATCTACCGGAAGAATTAAAAGACACAGTGAATGTGAAAATTTGGGATTTCACTGGAGATGAGATGGGTTTGATGAAAAATGTAGACCCAGTAAAAATATCAGAAAAACAAGGAGCAGATTATCCAAACATTCCACAGTACAAAATGAAAGCAGAAGTGATTGAAGTAGTTGCTCCTGTAATAGACAAATTCATAAAACAAGGAGTTCTAAAAGAAATTGAGAGTAGCCCACGCAATTCACCGATAATGGGAATTAATAAGCCAAACGGAACTTTCAGAATTGTTCAAGACCTGAGAAAGGTTAATAAAATCGTTGTTCCATGTTGCCCAGTAGTACCAAACCCAGCGGTAATTTTATATCAGATTCCGCATGATGCAGAATGGTATACAGTTATTGATTTGTGTAATGCATTCTTTACTGTTCGATTGCATCCAGAAAGCCAGCAAATGTTTGCGTTCCGGTTCAAAGAGCGCATATTAGCATGGTGTTGAATCCCTCAAGGGTACACCAAAAGTCTATTTTTAATCAGTTGCTAAAGAAATCATTAGAAAATCTAGATTTACCTGGAAAATCTATGTTAGTGCAGTATATTGATGATCTCCTTGTGGCTGCAAAAACGAGAGATAATTGTGTAACAGATACCATTACAGATGAGGGACATAAAGTATCTCCTGCAAAATTACAGTTTTGCAAACAAGAAGTGAAATATCTTGGTCACAGAATTGCAAAGGGAGCCAGACAAGTCACAACAGAAAGAGTAAAAATGATTCAAGCCATGCAACCTCCAAAAACACAGAGACAGGTTAGAATGTTTCTAGGAATGGTTGGTTATTGTCGCCAATGGATTAGTGGATTTTCAGTAATCGCAAAGCCACTGCAAAGACTGACAAAAGCAGACATAAAAGACACGATTAGCCTAACAGATACTGAATTAGAAGCTTTTGAACAGTTAAAGAAAAGTTTGTGTGAAGCTCCAGCATTGTGTATACCTGATTATGAAAAAGAATTTGAGCTGTATTGCAGTGAAAGAGAAGGGTGTGTATTATCAGTTTTAATTCAAAGACATGGAAAACTGAGAAAGCCAATAGCATATTTCTCAGCTGTTCTTGACCCTGTTGCAAAAGCATTACCAGGTTGCTTAAAAGCAGTAGCTGCAACAAGTGTAAGTTTGGAACAAAGTGAAGGAATAATGGGATTTCCTGTAAAAGTTTATGTACCACAAATTCTTCTCACTAGAAGCAAAACACAGCATTTGACAAATAAAAGGCTAACAAAATATGAAAAGGTTATTCTTGGCTCAGACAATGTCTCAATTGCGAGATGTGTGAATTTAAATCCTTCCACATTATTACCGGATGGTACTGAAACAGAAGTCAAAGATGAGATTGATAATGAATGCCTGGATGTATTAGAAAATTGCACGAAACCAAGGCAAGATATAAAAGATATCCCATTAACTGAATCAGATTATGTTTTATTTGTTGATGGTTCATGCCTAAGAACGGATGAAGGTGTTCTGAATGCAGCATATTCAGTATGCACAGTTGCAGATGTGATTGAAGCCTCTTGTCTCAAAGGGATTCGTTCAGCTCAAGTAGCAGAATTGATTGCTTTGATTCGTGCATGTGAATTGGGAAAAGAGCAAAGGATTACCATGGTGACTGATAGTCAGTATGGTTATGGTGTAGTCCGTGACTATGGTCAGCTCTGGTCTCAAAGAGGTTATTTAACTTCTGCGGGATCACCAATCAGAAATGCACAGTTGATAAAAAGATTAATTGACGAAATTCAGTTACCATAAAAAATTGCAGTGGTAAAGTGCACAGCACGTACAAAAGGTGAAGATTATATAACAAAAGGAAATTCATATGCTGACACAATAGCAAAATTCTGTGCAAAAGAAAATGTGGCAATTAATCGGGAAAAAGAAAATGAACATGTTTTGAACTCACTTATGCTAACATCTGTAGTTGAAACTTAGCAGGGAGTAAAACAGTTGCAAGATGAGGCAAATGATGAGGGAAAAGACACATGGTTAAAAGCAGGATGCAGACAGAGAGAAGAAGATGAGATTTGGGTTTACAAAGATGACAGACCAGTAATGCCAGACAGTATGATTTCAGATATGGCACGCATGTATCATGGTCCAGGACATATTGGGAGAGATTCAATGATTAGGTTATTTAGACAAACATGGTACAATCCAAAATTCAGAATAATTGCAGAATCTTTTTGTCAGAGGTGCTTGATCTGTCAGCAGATCAATCCAAACAGAAAAACGGTTGTGAGCATGGGAACCATAGGACGGGAGGGTGGTCCATTTACCAGAATACAGCTTGACTTCATTGACATGCCACCTCACAACAAACTCAGATATGTCTTGGTGATAATCTGTCTGTTTTCAAGATGGGTTGAAGCGTTCCCAACATGTCACAACGATTCAGTTACTGTACAAAAATTGCTTTTGAGAGAAATCATACCAAGGTATGGATTTCCAGTGACGGTCGAGACAGATCGCGGAACACATTTTGAAAACAGATTGCTAAAATTGATTTGTGAAGCACTGGATATAAAGCAAAAAATACACTGTGCTTACAGACCAGAAGCATCAGATGTTGTTGAGCAAGTGACCGGTACAATAAAAAACAGAATAGCAAAGATGTGTTTAGCGACAGGAATGAAATGGACTGACGCACTTCCACTTGTTTTGAGTCTTTGAGAAGCATTCCAGATAGAAAAACAGGTTTGAGCCCTCATGAGATCCTAATGGGCAGGGTCATGAGGCAAGCATTTGTTCCAGTTGATAAACTGTTGAGCATTAATGATAGCGTCATTATGGATTATTGCAAACATCTATCTGATGTGGTGACTTCTGTGTTCCATCAGGTGGGAACTGAAGTAATGACAAAAGAGAAAGAACAAGCTCATGACCTGTTACCAGGTGACTGGGTGAGGTCAAAAGTTCACCGGAGAAGAAATTGCCTAGTACCAAGGTGGCAGAAAGCAAGACAGGTGATATTAGTCACAACAAATGCAGTAAAGTGTAGAGGATTGAAGAGATGGATTCATGCTAGCCATTCTATTCGTGTGCCAGCACCTGAGAATCCTGACGAAGGTGAAACGACAGCTGATTCAGATTCAGAAGTAGTACCTGAAAGAAATCCAGATCCTGAAGATCGACAAGAAAGTCAACATCTGGAGAATTCAAATGCGAACGAGGTATTGAATGAAGAAAATGAAGAGATTATAATACAAGATTCAGAAAATTATGAAGATCTGCTAGATCGAGTAGCAGAAAAAGAATCTGAACAAAAGGTGATTCAAGATCAGGAGAGTATTGAAAAGCAGATTGGAAGCTCTGGAAGAAGGAACGAAAATTCTGAAACTGGTGAATTGGAAGTAATTGAAGAAGAAGAAGAAGAAATTCCAAGTACCAGCTATAAGGATGATGTTCCTAACAGGGTGAAACTGCCGATTAAAGAAGTACCTGAATCTAAAGCTGATAACACAGAAAGTGAAACAGATGAAAGTGGAGGCGAATCAAGAGTCAAAAGATCAAGAAAAAGAGCTTGGAGAGTGGAGTATAATCTTGCTGAACTGAAAAAGAAATTATCAAGAAAAGGAGATAACTGGACAAATAGTAATTGGTTGTGCTTGTCCGTCCTGACACTCTGTGATTCCCCATCTGCCGAATTTATCCATTTTAGAGCGGTTAAAACTATAACCTGCACTTTTAGATAAGATTGCGACCCCTCTTATCCGTGCCCCCTGTGATGAAGCACAGACCAATTTGTACCCCAGTGTTTTTAAAATGTGTGATTGTGAGCCCTCAATAGGGGTTTCCTGCAGGCAAACTATATTTGCACCCATAGTTTGTAGTCCTATTGAAACAGACTGCCTCTTTTTAGTATCATTTCGACCACAAATATTTAGTGATAATACTTTTAGCATCCCCATCTTAATAAACAAAGCGCCCTTGTGTGAATCCTCAATGTCTTATGCAACTCTTTAGATAAAACCCAAACTATTACAACCCTCAATGGAGTGCCAGTTGGACTTTTAGAAGTTCCCTTTTTTTTGAAGTGACTAGAAAACCTGTCCGACCTTACAGCTAGCCTCCCCACCCACCCTCTCCCCCCCACCACCCGCCACCACCTATGGAGGTTACCTGACCCCGGCCAGGCCAGGGGTATGACATCCGCTGTACAGGACCTTGTGTGTCCGCTGAAACTCCCCCCCCCCCAATATGGTTAAATGATCTACTAAAAGGGAAGTCGAAAAAGGAAAGCAAAAAAGACAAGAAAAATAGAGAAGATGAGAAAAGAGCCCCGAGCTCCTACCCCCTAATAACCCACCAGAACAGCCTCTCTTCTTAGAGACACTGGAAGAACTAGTAGGGAAATATGTGACATTTCATCATTGCCTATAATATTGTATTACTTGTGTCCAGAAATGTCTTCTAGGTAGTTTTTTGCCTGTATCTCGGAGATGAAGCTGCGAGTACTCCTTTGGTGTACAATTTTTAGTCTGGCAGGATTTTGAAGAAAGACTGTTGCCCCGAGTTTCTGTAAGGGGTCAAACAACTGTCTCAGCCTCCACCTCTGCTCGACTGTAGCGTGTACAAAGTCTGGCCTAGTAAAAAACGTTATTCCATCAAATTACCTCTTGCTTGTAGGTCGGGCTAGATCGTATAGTGCCTGCCAGAGCAAAAAGTTCCCAAAGAACAGAAGCATGGCTCAAGGGTGTTCTTGAGGCGCAGAATTGCGTTTCCCGAGCGTCAGAGAAAATCTATGAACTCTTTGTACTTCCTTATCCCAATCCCAGGATTGCAATTCGGGAAATGGGTTTTTGAGGAGTGTAATCACAAATTTCCTTGGATCATCCTTCCTAATGCTTTCGAGTATTCCTAGGAAGCGGAGATTGTTATGCCTCTGGCGATATTCCTGTTCCTTCAGCTTGAAACATGATGTGTTTAATAGCCCCTTCATGTTCGTCAGATTTAGTTTTGAGCGAGGTGACGTCCTTCTCGAGTTAGTCAGTCAGTCAAAGTTCTTTATTGCGATAACTTAATATCATACAAAGACAATGGCATAAAAAACAACAAATAACATGAATAAAAAAAAAAAAAAAGCAGGTTAAAAACAATTAAAAAACAGTTAAAACTTTAAAAAAGAGCATTTCAGATAAAAAGCAATGTACCATGTGCAAATCATTAAGACTTTGTAATTGCGTGGTATTAAAGTACATTAATAGTAAAGTACATGATAAAGTGCAATTTCCCAAGGAATAATCCCCGAATAATTGTTCTACTAAGATACACACCTTAATCTAAAATTCGTTAACCTGAAGTTGCCATCAGCCCGACTAGTTAATAAGCAAGTCTGCACTCTTGAGTCTGGTATTCCTGCTTCTTATTGCTCTTACCAGGAAATTTGCCACGAAAAACATGATCCTGGGAGTTTGCAACATTTGTAGGTAAATAAGAGCAGGTCGGACCAGAATGAATCCCGCTTCCTTAAGTATAGGAACGAGAAACTGCCTCCGGGCATCGTTATAATGGCTACAAAACATTATAAAGTGCATTGTGCTCTGATCTGAAAAAAGATCACATGAACATGGCGGGGCCTTTTCCGGGGTACTCCACTCAGAGTAAAAACCCAAGTTAAAATGAATTAGGTTAAGTCTAAAACGGGTTAAAATGAACCTATGATAAGGGTTAGTCACCACATTAAGGTAGTTGTCAGGACCACTAGGTATAGCCAGCAGGAGGCTGGCCCTAACACAGGGTTTCTGTAGCTCGACTTCCTCCCTCTCCAAGGAAAGAAGGTCTTTCATGGCAGCCTTGATGAATACAACGTCATTGGATGTTATAGAGTCAATGGCTGTATAAAGTTCAGGCCTCCCCAACCTACAAAAACTGTCCTTAATGTACTTTAACCATCCAATCTTGTGTACATTATCCAGGGTCAAACAGTCCCTTATTATGGAATGGTTTAGGGAAATTT
Organism: Lissotriton helveticus; assembly: GCF_964261635.1. NCBI lineage: Eukaryota > Metazoa > Chordata > Amphibia > Caudata > Salamandridae > Lissotriton > Lissotriton helveticus. The sequence continues at coordinate 956,337,683 of NC_136072.1, read as the reverse complement.
CAGGATTAAGCCACAGCTTGAGCCATGCGATTAATGGGGCTATTCTAACCATATCGCTAATGAAGCCTTCTCCTATCTCCTGGTGGACAGTATAGGATGGGGTTGACTGCGGGACGCCCAAAACTAATCTGAAAAATCTGTTTTCCGCGGTCTGTATGGGGTCAACTCTTTTATGCCCCCAAAGGGAGCTCCCATATGAAGCTACAGAGATACATTTGGCTTTGTATATTTTACTAATAGCTTCAAAAGGCCTGCCCCCTAATCTTTTTGAAAAGCCATGAAGGGCCGCGGAAGTTCTAGCCAGTGTAGCTACTCTACTTTTTACGTGAGGGCCCCAACTACCTTTTTCGTCAAAAGTGATCCCTAGATAGGGGAAAGTAGTAACCCGAACAAGTTTTTCCCTTCCGCAGAGAAAGGTTTTATGGGCGGATTTCCTTGAGGCCGGACCCATAAGCATAATCTGGGATTTTTTTGCGTTAATTTTCAGGTCTAAGGAACCCATGAAGGATTCGAAAGCATCCAGCAGCCGTTGTAGCCCCACTCCTGTTCGCGCCAGAAGCACCGCGTCATCCGCGTACAGGAGAACTGGAATACCCTGTTCCCCCGCACGTGGAATATCGCAGGTGACCCCTCTTAGGGCGGGCTCTAAGGCATTCACATACAGCGTGAACAGTAGAGGTGCCAAGATGCATCCCTGACGGACACCTCTTTCCGAAGCAAACACTTCAGTACATCTTCCATCAGTAGAGACTCTAACTTTAGCAGACAGGCCAGAATGCAGGTCGGACAGTAAGCTGACTATAGATCTGTCCAGACCCATCTCAACCAGTTTACCCCAAAGCTTAGATCTATTGACCATATCGAATGCAGAGGAGAGGTCCATGAACCCTAGGTACATGGACCCATCCTTAGCTCTGGTGTATTTCTCAATCAGTAGATGGAGATTGAGGCACTGGTCCAGGGTGCTTCTCTTGGGTCTAAACCCGTATTGCACATTGCTCAAGATGTTGTTCTCGGTGGCCCATGTATTCAGTTTTGCTAATAGAACTCTCCCCAAGATTTTGACTGAGGAGTCTATCAGTGAAATGGGCCTATAGCATACAGGGTCCTGCCTATTGCCTTTTTTAAAAACCGGAATAATAGTTGAAGTTTTCCAAGACTTCGGGATGTTGTCACGGTTTATGGCGTTAAAAACCCTGCAAAGCAATCTTGACCAGAAGTTGGGAAAACATTTAAAGGCATCGGCCGGAACACCATCCGGTCCCGGTGCCTTTTTTGTCAGAGTTCGACTAATGGCGTCTAAAATGTCCTCAACTTCAAAGTGCAAGTGGTTACCCAGTATGATAGTAGACTCTTCATAAGCACTATTCTTAGCTAGAGACTGGCCTGAGTATATCTCTCTGAAGTGTTGAATCCAGTCCTGATCTGGAATATTTGCTTCCAGAGGGGAGTTATCCTCGCCTGTGAGAAGGGGTTGATTAACAATTCTCCAGAACTCCCCACTATTTTTTAATATGGCTGAATCTGTAAGTTGCGCCCAAGCTTCATCTTTAAGCTCTTTCTTTCTGGCTGCAATAGCTTTTTTATATAAGGCCCTACTAGTCCTAATAAGGTCACGATCCTTTGGATCGGATTTGAGGGCGTTAAGCAGCACAGAATGTGCTAGGGAACAACTATGATCAAACCATCTTTTAGGAGGTTTTGTCTTGGTCTTACTGATCACAGAGAGCCTACCACTTATCTTACAGCATATATTGGTAAATGCGAGAATGACATCCCCATCATTAGCATCATTCGATAAGCAGACCCCAACCTCTTCCTCAGCGTCTAACAAAAGTTCCTGAATGAATGGTTCTGGGGTTAAGCTGTCCCATTTGAGTCTGCGTCTTTGGTCCTTAACTTTAATTGGTCCATCCATAAAGGTTGAACCATGGATGCGTCCTAATAATCCACCCTCTCCTATATCCAGAGAAACTGGGTTGTGGTCACTAAAAACAGATATCACAGTTCTATACATAAAAACATTAGATAAAAAACATGCAGAGATAAAAATATAATCAATGATAGAGCCATTGTCTGAGCCCTTAAAAGTAGGGGCCCTATCCTCCTCCCCACAACTAGATTCATAAAGGTTCCATCTAGCAAGAAAGTTTTCTAGACATTCCCCCTGCTTGTTGTGCGCCAGATGAACCATTGCACTGTTCGGGGGGGATTCAACGTCATCACAAACACATGATAATAAGCACGGATGAATATTAAAATCCCCTAAAAAAATAATTTCGAATACATTAACATCCTCACTGTAGACTGACAGGAAATCATCCAATCTACCGAGACTATATGACGTACAATCGGCAGCATTGGGGTTATAAAAATTAATAAACAAAATATTAGGAGACTCAGCATGACACAATTCAACAATAAGGCAGTGTTCTGAACCTGAGGCTAGTACCTTAAGGCATCCCTTAATATCAAGTTTAAACAGGCTAATCAAGCCCCCCTTAGCCCTTCCTGCTGAGCTAGCCACGGCAGGAATACTAAAGTAGCTGAAGCCATCAAGAGAAAAGGTGTTGTTAGTGTCCCAGGTTTCCTGAAAGGCGATAACGTCATACGTGGATATAAAATCTAACCAGGTTGCATTATCTGCCTTTGTCTTAATGCCAGCAATATTCCAGGTAAGGATACTAAAAACAGGCACATTGATCCTAGGCTTTACGGGTTGTTCTGGCTGAAGTCAATCATTGTGGTCTAAAAATGAAAGGGGTGCAAAGCGGTTGGACAGTGAGAGGGGTTGAGCAAAAGGATTCTGAAACCCTTGGGGTACAGAATGATTCACTGTATTGCGAGTTTGTTCAAAACCCCATCTCTGGTGTGTATCAGGGTTAGAATCCCAGGCAAAAGCTGGTGTTTTAGGGTATGTAACATTCTGTTGTTCACCATAAAAGAATTTAAGTGTCAATGGTACAACAGAACCCTGCCTGCGTTGTGGTGGGAGTAAGTTAATTAGGATGTTGGGTAACACCCCTGTGTGAGTAAAACTTACTGCTACGCAATCCCCCTTAAATTTTTTAGGGCGATTGCCCAGCCATGAGACCCTTTTGGCTGTTTTAATTTCCTGGGCCAGCTGCCGCCCACCCCCTGGAGCTAATCTCATATTTGTTGTTAGCCACTGTAGGGCTTTATTAGACAGGGACGATGGAAATTCCTCAGTACCAGCTTCTAGTGGTGGGACGTTCGCCAGAACTAGGACGACCGGGGAGGCTTCAACTATAAATTGAAGTGGGTCAGTTGGCTGATCTTGAGCAGGGGGTATCTCAACCGTTAAGGAGCCCTCCCCTCTGCTGGTACCTAAACTGCCAAAAGGTTGGTCAGGAAGCTGGGATGGTGAATTACTAGGGGCTACAACTGGAATCACCCTCTCTTGATCATCATCCTGACTTCTACTCTTACCCATATTTACCACAGCTGTCTTAACACAGTCAACCCCCTCAGTTAGTTTGTTCATCTGCCCTCCCAATTTTTTAATCTCGGATTGAAGTTTATCGATTTTAGAAAGCAAAGGCTTGACGATGGTTTTGATTTTCACATCAATTAACTCAGTGAGTCTATCGAATAAGTCCTCATCAATGGTATTGGTAGACTTTGCACGCCCCCCTCGAGTCTCCTTAGGAGGAACTTTTGGGGTATTAACCCTCTTCCTCCTAGTCCCAGATCTCAGACCACCTCGCCTAGGTGGATTTTTATTTTTCCCGGAATCCGAACAGGAGGGAAATTCAGTAATAGAGGTGTCATCATCGGTGGGGGATGCAAGAATTTCCTGGTCCTCATCGCTGACCACTTGATTCCCAAGGTCCACTAAGAGAACCTCGGAGCCAGATCCAGATGGTACGTTACTGGTCATGGGGCCGGATTCCAGTGGTTTCGGACACATATAACTGGCATCAGGGAAGGTCTGTAAAGAGACTATATCATCCGGTAATGGGATTAGGGAGGGGGATAAACAACGTAGGTCAGGTGACTGACTAAGACCCAATGAATCTCTCCTTTGGGAGTTGATTTTTTCCACAGTCTGGACCAAATAGTTCTTCATATTATTAGCTTGAGGACCTTGGTTCTTTTTCGACATTATAGCTAATGTAGCGCAGAGCCTAGGCAACTAAATAAAAAGTACGTGGGGCTGTTAGAAACAATACAGTCTTACTTGGTCCGTTGATTGCCTCTTGTGCTTCTGACAGGGATTCTGGCCCTGCCCCTGCCTCCTCCTGCCGATGAGGGCCGTAGAGGGCCCGCCCTTTGCCCGGGCTTAGCCCGGCGCTGTCCGCGCGCGTCCCGCGGGGCGGGAGGCGGTCCGGTGCTTTGTAGCACCTCCGGTCGCTGGTGGTGGCGTGTGTAGTGCGCCGCGGGTCCCGGGGCACCTGGGGATTGTAGTCTCCCCGCTGCCGTTTCCCTCACGGCGCGAAAGTGGCCCCGCTGTCCCCTTACAGCAAGGGTGAAGAAAATGCTCCGTCCGCTAAAGCCGTTGCCCTCACGGCTGAATGCTGACTCAGGACCTCTGGTAAGTCTCCCCACGGTGCAGGAGGCGGTCCGGTGCTTTGTAGCACCTCCGGTCGCTGGTGGTGGCGTGTGTAGTGCGCCGCGGGTCCCGGGGCACCTGGGGATTGTAGTCTCCCCGCTGCCGTTTCCCTCACGGCGCGAAAGTGGCCCCGCTGTCCCCTTACAGCAAGGGTGAAGAAAATGCTCCGTCCGCTAAAGCCGTTGCCCTCACGGCTGAATGCTGACTCAGGACCTCTGGTAAGTCTCCCCACGGTGCAGGAGGCGGTCCGGTGCTTTGTAGCACCTCCGGTCGCTGGTGGTGGCGTGTGTAGTGCGCCGCGGGTCCCGGGGCACCTGGGGATTGTAGTCTCCCCGCTGCCGTTTCCCTCACGGCGCGAAAGTGGCCCCGCTGTCCCCTTACAGCAAGGGTGAAGAAAATGCTCCGTCCGCTAAAGCCGTTGCCCTCACGGCTGAATGCTGACTCAGGACCTCTGGTAAGTCTCCCCACGGTGCAGGAGGCGGTCCGGTGCTTTGTAGCACCTCCGGTCGCTGGTGGTGGCGTGTGTAGTGCGCCGCGGGTCCCGGGGCACCTGGGGATTGTAGTCTCCCCGCTGCCGTTTCCCTCACGGCGCGAAAGTGGCCCCGCTGTCCCCTTACAGCAAGGGTGAAGAAAATGCTCCGTCCGCTAAAGCCGTTGCCCTCACGGCTGAATGCTGACTCAGGACCTCTGGTAAGTCTCCTTCTCGAGTTGTTCCGTTCTTCCTTCCATGGCAGCCATTCGATCGACAATCTAAGCACAGATTTTGTCAACTTTCCTGACTGCCCTTTGGAGTTTCTTTGCTGCCAGGCGGGATCTGCGACTGTCGGTTTTGGCTTCAGCTTGGAAACTTTTGATAGATAGCAGAATATCCGCTAGAGCGGGCTCCTTGCTTTGCTCACCCGTATTTTTCTTGGTTCAATGCCAGTGCTGATAATTGTTTGGTTCCCCCCAGAGACATCCGTGGATTTGGAGTGGATCATGAGTGGAGGTGTACCATTATAATCCCATTTCAGCTCGGGGATATCTTCTTTATCTGAGCGATCGCATTCATTTCTGTGGCGGTCCCTGTCTTCTTTTTTTTGCAGATTTTTAGAGAGCAACTGTTGCTTCTGTAAATCCGAATTGGAGTTATTGTACCATTTGGCCCCCTCCTCCTCACTTGACAAAGAAATGCTCACATCCGACATCACAGACTCATCAGTCAGAGAGTAAAAGAGATCAAGATTATCCAGCGTGTTCTGCAAATCTTCTTGTTGTGCTTTACCTAATGCTTGAGACAGTTGCACCAGGTCTATACATTCTGCCCCTGGGGTGTGTACTGGTGAGGAAGGATGTGGCAGGATGTGGCAAGCAGGTTTGGTTGTCCTGAGTGGTGATGGAGGGGGGGTCCAGGAGGTGTACAGGGCCGGATACCATCGGGGGAGCGTGAGTTGTTGGCTCTGCCTCGGTTGGCGCTGACATGGTTGGAGCACCCCCTGGCCAATTACTCTGAAAGGGTGCAATCCCCTCTCCAGCTCCAAAGCTAGAAGTAATTAAAGGCTGGCAGCAGTCAATCTCTTTATCAGGACGTGCGGGGGCTTTTTTTGCGATAGCATTGTTTGCTGAGTCGATTTCACCGGGGGACTGTACACGTGTTCCTTTTTTCCCAGTTTATCACCCCCAACCCTGTCCTTTACTAAGAGCGAGTCCTGCTTCAAGGCGTCCTGCTTCTTCTGTCGAGAAGATGCAGAGGCTGAGCCAAGCTGCGCTGTGGCTGCTGAAGTAGCAGTGGCATTTTTGGGTTTAGTGATGCGGCCCCCCTTACCGGACATTCTCGCTTCCAGCTCCGAGATGCGGATTTCGAGCCGTGCGGAGCCTCTTCTTTTCAGGAGCTTCGGAGTCTGCCTGCCTTTTGCGGAGTCCCTGTTGCTACATCTGCTGCTCGGCTGGCCTGCACAGGACTTACTCAGCCCCGAGTGCATCCAGGAGGTCAGAGACCAACAGACGTCCTCGAGGTGCGGAGGAAGCAGAGGATGCCTGTACTCGAGCCACAGCGAACAGGTAAGCGAAAGAGATATACGCTTCTTTTGCTGCGTGCCTTGCATGCCTTGCTAGAGTTCCTTGTTCGGCAGTTTACCAATCTTTTCAAATATTAAAAGGGTTCCTTTTTTGGGCTTCAATACTTAGATCGTCGGGAGACACTCAGCGGAGCATCACAGCGGTGATGTTAGCCGGACGCCATCTTGCCGCCGTATCTGCATATGCCGTCTACATATCAGTTCCCTCCTATTGAGTCTCTGGGTCTCCTAATTCCTGCATCCCGAGCAATTTGTTTCACCATATATGTGGGAATTCCAACCTTTATACTATTAGTTTTCTTGCATTTTTAGTTTATAGTTGCTCCCACATCTATTGGTCAAGGTGATGCAGGGATCACATTTGCCACAAGTGAAAGATTGTAAAAATGTTTTTTTTACCAATTGCTTAATTTGGTAAATCATCTGCAACTCTACAATATGGTTCAACGTGTCTTACTTTGCAAACTAGGTGCTCTTCATACTAAACCATCTATCATGTCTAAAATATTGAAACTGCAGACTCCAGACCCTGATCAACCCTAACAAAGGTCTAATTTGCACACTAAAGAGAGTGGGGTATGAAGGCAAGCCCTGATGGAGCCCACACACCAGCTCCCTGATGACCACTCTATATTTCCCCTAATGGACAACTGTGATTTCAATGAAAAGGTTGAAACCAAGACAGTTGCGAGGTCTTAACCAACTAAATGGTATTTTGTAACCTACTTTCTGTGCATTAACATCATAAAGCTGTTTATACTGGTGGCTACATCAGTGTGACGGGCTGTGGCCTAGTTAGTGTGTTTATTGCCAGTGCCTCCAGATATGCAAATATCCAGAAAAGGCAGTAGGTGTGAAATGCTGGGTCAAAACAATTTGTCACTTCGGATTTAAAATTATAAGTCACCTATTTTGTGCATTTTCCAGTTGTTCCCACTTAAGCATTAAACATTAATTTTAATGTTTGACAGGTCTATGATCAACCAAGGAATATTATTTATTACACACCTTCTTTCTGTCAGTCTTGTGGAAGTACCAGTGGAGCCTAATTACGTTTATTTACTTCATTTATCTTTGATTATGGCAACCTTTGATGATAATCTTTTAGAAGAACTATTTCAAAACGAACTCAATGCCAAACTAGTGGGTGTGACAAGTATTACGAATGAGGGCTTGAGGATGAATTTGTGAGATTAGAATGTTTCAAGAAACAGAAACTATCAAAATGGTGGGATGCCACTGTTTTGTAAAAATATATTGACATCAAACAAATACCTATAGGTTTACGTGTTGGGATCTTTCCTTCATTTGAGCATTTGGGGTCTGAGCTATTTAAGGAACGGGAACATCTACTTACTTTATCATCATATGGTATGATGGACATCCTAATTAGAGATGCCACAACCAAGAAGGAGAAACTATTGAAAGACATAAGGGACATAAGGAAACTAAAAGATGATATTAGACAAGCAAACCCCAACAGAAGTGGAGGAAACAATAACAATATCTTGAAAGATGTTCTATATAGCTATAAGTTGTATGTTAAGGACAAGAAAATGCATACATTGAAAAGGGACAATAATGATTATAAAAATGGCAGATTATTAACATATGCCATAACATTTGACAACATCAAGGTGAGGAACAGGAAAGGTATAACAGATCACCCAATCAGTGGACCAGGGGCTGCTGCTTCTTCAAGTGAAATAGAGTTGTCTAGTGTAACCAGCTGTACCAGTCTTTTTTATTAAAAATTGAGAGATATCGTAAGGGTACAAGACAAAATCCAAAGAGACAGGACAAAAACAGCACATGAAAACCAGAAAGGGCAAGATCAGACACCAGAGGAGGGCAGAAAGACAAAGAGGGAATGACACACGGTCATTTAAACACAATCAATAGAATTAAGTGATATAGTGAATACACTGGCAGTAGCCACACCTGGAGCTAATGTAACAGTCATAAATCTGTCTGATTACATTTTGAATAATGATGAAAAGAAGATTTTGAGCAAGGTTCTGGGCTTCTGTCCTACATCACCTCTGAATTTCACTGACAAACACATCAACCTGTATAAATGTATACGTAATCTTACACTAAATAAATACTTTCACAGTAAGAGACTTTTCAATGCCCCACCAATAAGTGTAGCATCGGATTATGGTATGACTGTCAAGGACATACGTGATGTCCAAGTGCTCCTATCATTGAAACAAGGGGAGGGTGATGCTTCAACCCTTACTCAAATTCTGCAGGATCTAGACACTAACCCTAAAACAGACATAGATAGTGGACTCAAACAACGGTTGAGGTTTACACCCTGTTTGGACAATGTGTTTGATATTTACTATCAACCAATGACTAAAGAAATATATAGACTATAGGGTGAATATAGCTCTGGTTGCAGGACCATCCGACATAACATCACTAAGGGTGAAAGACTGGCACTGCAATCTCTTATGCCCAATACCAACATTATCATAAAGGGAGCTGATAAGGGCGGTAAGATAGTCCTTATGAACAAACATTACTATATCAAATAACTATACCACCAACCATCTGATGCCTAAGCTTATGAAAATTTGACCTCTAACCCACTTAGGGACAAAACCAATCTAATTGAGTGCAGACTCAAACAGCCAACCGGTATTTGATCTCTGATGCAGAATTTCGATACTTGTTTAAACCAACACCCACAGCTCCATGCATATATATTCTTCCCAAGATTCATAAATCGGGGGCTTTTCCACCTCGGAGACCCATCATCTCCAGCATCGGCTCACCTACTGAAAATATCACTGAATATATAGATCTATTCCTACAGCCCTTTGTATGTTAACCTCCCTTCATACATCAAAGTCACCAAGGACCTGTTAAGCAAGGTGTCAAATTTTGAATGGTTGGAAGGTAATATACTAGTGATATTGAATGGCAGTTCTCTTTAAACACGTGTCCCTAAGACCAAAGGTTGGGCTGCTGTACAACATTTCCTAGATACCAGAAGGGCTACTATGTTGGAACACAATGAAATGCTTACGGACATCATCACCTTAGTACTAGATAACAATATCTTTGTACATAATGAGATTGGTACCACCAAACACAAGGCATGGCAATGTGGGCCAAATTTGCACCCTTGTTTGCCATTCTAGATATGGGCCTTTATGAAAGGACACATATTTGAACCCTATGTTCTTCTGAATTCACAGAACACATTGTATTATGGGCTTGCTACATAAATGATGTCTTACTATTCTGGTTAGGGACATTACTATACTTGGAAATTTCACACAGTTTCTCAATAGTGAAAGTTTTAACATTCACTTTACCCACCACCACTGCACGAAAAGTGTCAACTATTTGGACACTACTCTTTTTGTTGAAGGAAAACATATACAATCCAAACTGTATAGAAACCAGACTATATGCAATGTAATTATCCATGCCTTTAGCTGACATCCTCAAGTGCAGATTAGAGCTATCCCATTTGGTGAAATGACCAGCATCAGATGCAATTGTAGTCAGGATTCATGTTTCCAGGTGGAACACCAAAATATGGAAAATAGATTCAGGATCAGGGGATATACATCACACAATTAAACTAGGTCAAAAGTAAGAC